>NW_026652281.1:140781556-141390827 GCF_009828535.3 Hylobates moloch
CCACGCCCGGCTAATTTTTTTGTATTTTTAGTAGAGACGGGGTTTCATGGTGGTCTCGATCTGCTGACCTCGTGATCAGCCCGCCTCGGCCTCCCAAAGTGCTGGGATTACAAGCGTGAGCCACCGTGCCCGGCCTATTTCCATTTTTATTCTTGTCCTCATGAGCAAATGGCATAGAGTTTGTTGTTTGGATAACTGGAGAGTTGAGAAGAGAATTCATCATTACTGAGATTACTTTCAACTTAACAGATGAGAAGTAAAAACCTCTTGCATTTGTGGGTACCACGTAAAGTGGTTACAATCAGCAGGTCACAATGCGTCCTGCCACAACTATATATGGAATTCTCTCTTTCCAGTCTGTATCCCTGTCTGTCTTCCTTCTGAGCAAGATTTAGGAAACTTCTCTTGGAGCTGTCAGCTTTTGAGTCAAATTCAGAGTTCTACATGATGTTTTTCTCATTCTTCCATCTCTAGTTTCATGGAGAAGATGAGAAACAGCTTTTTTGGAGTCCATATCTGGTCTCCAAAATAGTGTTTTAAAAAGGTCATTGTAATAGATAGTCTATAAAGTCTTAGTTTTATTTACATGTTAATTTTCTGATACTCTTTATTTATTTGACTCTGTTTTAACTGTAAGAACAGCTCTTAGGAATACCTCGAAGAAAGAACATGAAATTGTCCTTTTGGGTACTTTATTATAGCTACAAAGTGTCTACTCTCTCTGCAAATGTAATCAAGTGAAGCAATTTTTCATACAAAGTAAAATAGAGCTGTTGCTGTAATCACTGTGAAGACACGAAACAAAACAAGGCTAATCACTGGAGGAGAAGACACAGAATGAATTTTGTAAGAAATAGGCCATCTTCCTCACTAGGCAGGTGTGTGTGCGTGTGTGTGTGTGTATGTGTGTGTGTGTGTGTGTGTGTGTGTGTGTAGTTCCCACCACTCTGGAGAATAGGAATTTTGGTGACATTAACAGAGCTTATTAATGATCATTGTAACAAACTCCATCCACCTAATTAAATCATCAGCTACAACTGGTAACAGGGGAGTGTAATTTAAATGGAACTATTCTGACAAAGTAGTTTGCACTACATTCCTAAATATTTAATACTCCCTATGGCTGGATTAACTGGAATATTTAAGGAGCTATTTAGCCAGGTCTTTCAAAGGTGATGAACAGACATGTTCTATGCTTTTAAAAAAAGACAAATTAATTATAAATAAACTTCTACTTAAAATCTTCTGTCATTGGGCATAATGTAGACTGGGAAATTATAATTAAAACCATTTTCATTTATTTCATTGATAAGTCAGATACGCCCCTAAAGGAGAATCTATTTATTTTAAGCAGTTTATTAAGCCTGGAAAGTAGAGTAAAAGCAGAGTAGAATATATACATAACGCATGCACACACACACACACACACACAGGCACTCACTTGCATTAAACCATGCCAAAAACTAAATAAGAGACACAAATAGTGTATCATTCAGGAAGTTTGTTTACTGAGCATCTACTATGTAATAATACTACCATAGATGGTGAGGATATGGTTAACAAAATAGAAAAATATGGTATTATATTAGGGGATGTGGATATTACACACATAATTACAAGTGCAATAAGTGCTGCAAAGAAGAAAAGGGGGCCGGGCGCGGGGGCTCACGCCTGTAATCCCAGCACTTTGGGAGGCCGAGGTGGGCGGATCACGAGGTCAGGAGATCGAGACCATCCTGGCTAACATGGTGAAACCCCGCCTCTACTAAAAATACAAAAAAATTAGCCGGGCATGGTAGCAGGTGCCTGTAGTCCCAGCTACTCAGGAGGCCGAGGCAGGAGAATGGCGTGAACCCAGGAGGCGGAGCTTGCAGTGAGGGGAGATTGCGCCACTACACTCCAGCCTGGGAGACAGCGAGACTCCGTCTCACAAAAAAAAAAAAAAAAAAAAAAAGAAAAGGGAACTGACAAAATCTTTAACACGGCATTGCTATCCATTCTAGGTCCTCACAGGAGAAGGAGCCATATAAAATGATGCCCACCTCCCCAACACCTGCCTCGCTTTTTCTAATCAGTCCGTTTGCTAAGTGATTGGATACAATCTTAGTAATTTTTTGTTTGTTTGTTTTTATCCCTTTAGAGAAGCTTAGATTATATTTCCTCTATGGGCTTGTGGGAAACAAAAGTATTGCTATCTCCTGGCACTTAGACAAGAAAAGGGTATGCAGATTTGCAGCACCTGCTGTCTGCAATTCTCCTTATTTGTTATTGGGATCAGGTTTATAGTTCCTGCAGACCAGGAAGCTCCCACCTCAAATAGACCCTGGTTTCTCATTTACTGGTTATTTCCATTCCTTCTCTGGTTGCAAGCTGGAGCAAAGGAGTTTATTAGGGCAGCTTTGAGGCTCCAGATGGCAGGGAAAGCCTGGGTGTCCTTGTAAGAAAGACAGAGGAGAGAACAGAAAGTTAACATTTCCTAACACTAAAGACCCCTTGTCTTTTGTTGAGAAAATTACCTACTATGTCTCTGTATTATGAACCGGATGTTTTTCTGCTGATTCCTACCAAGGTCAAAGAAAAATAGGCTATACCGCTGTGGTCCTTCACGATGGCTTTTGCGTATGTATGGCTAAGCATTTGAAATAGGTCTTGTGGATTACTTCAGACAGAAAAGAAAGTTTCAGGCATATGAAAAGAGGGGAGCGTTTTTCTGGCAGAACGGCATGTTTAAAATTCTTAGGAAATGTCATCCTTAAAGTTTGGAGAGATGTCCAAAATGGTTAGCAAGGAGAAAGAGTTGTTTGAGATGAGCCTGAGGAAATAAGAAGGATAAGCTTTATTTTTTCGTTAGACTGCGTAGAGATTATGGATTTGTGGTTGTCAAAAAAATATCATCCCTGTTGAATTTTTAAAAGTAAACTTGCACTTTTTTTTTTTTTTTTTTGAGATGGAGTCTTTCTCTGTCGCCCAGGCTGGAGTGCGGTGGTATCTCGGCTCACTGCAACCTCCGCTGCCCGGGTTCAAGCAATTCTCCTGTCTCAACCTCCTGAGTAGCTGGGAGTACAGGCATATGCCACCATGCCCAGTTAATTTTTGTATTTATAGTAGAGATGGGGTTTCACCATATTGGTCAGGCTGGTCTCCGACTCCTGACCTCAGGTGATCCATCAACTTCGGCCTCCCAAAGTGCTGGGATTACAGGCATGAGCCACTGCACCCGGCCAACTTGCACATTTTAAAATACTTTTAAATTTACAGGAAAGTTGCAAGATGGTAGAGAGTTCTGCACCACACCCAGGTTCCCCTACTATTAACATACTACATTAGAATGGTTCATTTTTCACAATTAATGAACCAATATTAATACATTATTGTTAATTAACTACATACTTTGTTTAGATTTTCTTAGTTTTTACCTGAATGTCTCTTTTTTCTGTTCCAGGATCCCATCAGGATGGCACATTACGTTTGGTTGTCATGTCTCTTTATGCTCCCGTCCGTTCTGGCAGTCTCCTTGTTTTTGATGACTTTGAGGGTTTTGAGGAGTACTGATCAGGTATTTTATATAGATTGTCCCTCAATTGGGATTTGTGTGATGTTTGTCTCGTGATTGGACTAGGGTTATGAGTTTTGGGGAGGAAGAGTAGTACAGAGGTAAACTGCCATTCTCATCACACTAAATCAAGGGCACATCCTATCAACAGGACTCATCTATGTTGATATTAACTGAACATCTGGCTGAAATTGTGTTTGTTAGAATTCTCTACTGTGAAGCTCCTCTTGTTTTGGTCCCTTTCCAAACTGTACCCTTTGGAATGAAGTCTTTATGAACAACCTACATTTAAGAAGTGGGAGTTATGATCCACTTTGAGGGCAAAGTGTCTAATTTAATTATTTGTAATTCTTTGCATAGAAAATTTGCCTCTTCTCTCCTTTTTTTTTTTTCAACTTTATTTTCTTGCTCCGATTGCTTTGGCCATTGGGAGCTCTTTCAGTTGGCTTCTGTTTCCCCTTGATGTTACCATTGTGTGTGCGTTTATTTTAATTTTGTTTGTTTGTTTGTTTTTAGCACTTCTTTACCTCCTGGCATTGTAGAATACTTCAGGCTCATCTTGTATCTTCCCTACCCCAGCCCCAGAATCTGTAATTTCTAAGAGGAGCTCTGGTTTCTCTTAATGAAAAATGATGTTAGAAACAAAGATTAGGGCTTTAGATTTGCTCATTGCTACGGGGCTGTCGTTGCTTCTAGGCCTTCTCAGCTGATAGATTAAGGAAATACATGTGTGTGCAGTAACTATGTGTATACACACATCTGTAAATGTTCCCACATGTGTCCATCTGCATCAACATCAAGCTAAACATGGTTAATACTGATGCCTCCAACTCAAATCCATTACCCATGATCATTCTAGTCTCTGTTCCATGTTTGAAACCTCTCACTCCAACAGTGAGAAACCTGGCTCCCACCATCTGCTGTCCATTTACTTAATTGTTCAATTTCAATATATATACACAGTGGTTTCAGAATCATCCCTGCTGTTCTTTCCCTCCTGTTTTCTGATCTAGAAGGCATGCATTTGACAATGGTCTGAGTTGAAGCTCCAAATGCCTGCCTCCCTTCTTTCCATCTGTCTGTCTCTGTCCATATATCTATCCATCCCCTTTTCCATTTATCCAGTGAATACACATTTTTAGAGCTAAGTGAGTTCATTGACTTTTAGAATAGGGTTATCACTGGTAGATTTGAGTGGATGAACTAGTACTATTTATTATAGCAGACTCTGTTAACTAAATTCTATTAACCAATATGCCATGTTAACCCATGTTTTCTATTCCCCTTGCGAAATGCACTGTTGGTTGCTTTTGGCAGATTGAAGCCTTTCGGTGAGCCAGCTACTCTTTATCACGCTCATGTTTATAAACTGTTCTCACCACGTGAGGTTTGCACAAAATGAGAGTTAGTTGTATTTATTTCTAAACCTGTTTGACATTTTCTTCATTTTATTTTAGTTATGTGATTTAATTAAATATTACACAAACTAATGAAATTAACCGGTAAAAATTCAGAACTCTGTTGAATACTTTGGAAACTCTCAAAACAGAGTAAAGATGGCTGTTGATTTGGGGTGGGAAAGATAGTTGTAAGACATTGGAATTTTTTTTTTTAACCCAGAAGGGTTGTTTGCCAATAATGCTTCTCAAGTGTATTTAAGTTCTCATACAACTTTAAAAAAACTAGTGAAGGAAAACTATGGTAATGTGCTAAGGAAGCCATTTATGAAGGAGGGAAAATGTGCAACTTTTATTGGTGGTAGACTCACATCAAAGAAAATGCCTTGGACTTTTACCAAAGACTCACAATTCATGTACATTTAAAAATTAGCAGCCAGGCCAGGCACGGTGGCTCACGCCTGTAATCCTAGCACTTTGGGAGGCCGAGGTGGGCGGATCACCTGAGGTCAGGGGTTTGAGACCAGCTTGGCTAACATGGCGAAACCCTGTCTCTACTACAAATACAAAAATAGCCCGGCGTGGTGGTGAGAGCCTGTAATCCTAGCTACTCAGGAGGCCGAGGCAGGAGAATCGCTTGAACCTAGGAGGCTGAGGTTGCAGTAAGCTGAGATTGTGCCACTGCACTCCAGCCTGGGCTACAGAGGGAGACTCTGTAGAAGAAAAAAAAAAAAAAAAAAAATGAACAACCAAGCATGGTGGCTCACACCTGTAATCCCAGCACTTTGCGAGGCCAAGGTGGGTGGATCATTTGAGGTTAGGAGTTTGAGACCAGCCTGGTCAACATGGTGAAATCCTGCTTCTATTAAAAATACAAAAAATTAGCTGAACATGGTGGTGGATGCCTGTATTCCCAGCTACTTGGGAGGCTGAAGCAGGAGAATCACTTGAACCTGGGAGGTGGAGGTTGCAGTGAGCTGAGATCACGCTACTGCACTCCAGCCTGGGTGACAGAGCAAGACTGTCTCAAAAACAAACAAACAAAAAATTAACATAAAAAACTTACCACTTTGAACTGGGCACAGTGGCACATGCCTGAAGCTGAGGCAGGAGGATCACTTGAGCCCAAGCATTCCAGTCTCTAGTGTGCCAGGATCGTGTCTATGAATTGCCACCGCACTCCAATGTGGGCAGCCTAGAGAGATCTTGTTTCTAAAAAACAAAAAGCAAACAACAACAAAAAGGCTCTCTCACTTTGATTGATTTTTCTGTGATAAATCATTTATCCTATCTGCTTTGGAGAAGTGGATTTCTACTGCATTTCTATTCTTGATGTGTATTATGACTTTAATAGAGTTTCATAGCTTAGTTTGGAAAACTAATCATGACTAAAAATTTGTGTTCAGAGTTCTAAACAACGGTGGTAAACACTTAAGTTAGCACCTCTGGAGCTCGTGCTGGACATCTTACACCTGCCCCTCCCAATCTATTTTCCTTTTTTCATTTTTTTTTTTCTTCCTTCGTATTCACTTTCTACCTTTCCCTCCTCTCGGTGCCCAGGAAGCTGACCTGTAGAGGTTATGTCAGTGGTGATCCCTTGCCTTCTGGCTTTTAGCTGGATTAGCCTAATGTTGTGTCCCTCTAGAAGACTGGGGAGCTGATGAAAAGTGAGGCGTGAAGAGTGTTTCTTCCAATTTTCTTGTTGCAAGGTCACCTATAGCTAAGTATGTCTTTCCAACAAAATCACTCTTCCTCTCACGGCAGATTCCTTTATGTGAACCTCTTTTCTTCTAGATTCTGGCAATTGCTTCCTCTGTTCATTCTTTGACCTAGTAATGGTAACTGCTCCACTGCTTTTAGATTCAGATTACTGCACTATCCTTTTTTCATCTTCACACTCACATTCTGTGGATCAGCCATTTATGGAGAAATACTCTTCCAATTATTCTGAAGACATTCACAATACATACACTATAGTCTGTCTGAAATATAGTCTAATGAAAGATACCTAGGTTGGAGGGTGGAGATTGAAAGAACTAGCTTTTTTTGTCCAAATGACATCATTACTTATAGGGTGACCTCTGATAAATTTCTTAAGTTTTTTGAATCTTAGTTTCTTCCTATATGAATTCACTAGCCTACCAAATGATTGGAGAGAAGCATTCTCATACATGTGAAAGAGGATAAGCAACTACCCCCCTCCTAGCTCTACGTTCAGGTAGGGAAGTAAAAGGGAACCAGGTTTTGTTGAGCACATGCCAGGCATTCTCGCATCAGACTCACAGCTACTCCATGATATATGGTGTTATTCCCATTTCATCAATCATGAAACTGAGGCTAAGAGCTCCTAGGTTGGTCACACAACTAAACCGTCAGTTTCTTTATCAGACCAGTTGCTGGTTCTATCCCCAGTATCCAGCATGTTTAGCAGAGGTAGGTGCTTATGAACGTTTGCAGGAAGAATGGATATGGGAGGAAAGAAAAGGAGGCAGGATTTGGATCCAATTCTGAATGACTCCAAAACCCATCCTAGTGTGGTTAACAAAACATAATTCCTAATATTAAGTAGATGAAACAAAACTCTTTTCGATTTTGTTGTGGACTAAATTATGATCTCTTCTTGTATGTTTACTATTATACCTATTTGACTTAGATTTAATGAGTTAATATTTATCAGGAAAACACATACTGATAGATGGGATGGCACAAAGGTATACATAGATATTGCTGGAATTTATGATATCATAATCCTCCCAGGCTAGAATGCTGTTGCCTGTAAAGCACAGAGAATATTGCTGGACCTACTTAGCTATCTTCACTGATAACAACCTTAAATAATAGGCATATTCCAATTTTCCTTAGAGACTTATCAACCTATTTCTGTTTAAGACATTTGTGTCTTTTTGCTGAGGGCTGAGGTTGGGAAGTAGGTATGACTATTATATCTTATGTGAAATAATGCTTTCATTTGTCATATATATTTAACCCATTTGTATTTCAAAAGCATTTTTGCTTTAGCATTTTGGAATTTAAATGAATTTGTTACCTTGCACATGTCATAGATTTTATAAATTTTGGTAATGAACCTTTACTGCCTGACAAAGCAAGTCTAATTTTGCAGGCTGTCCTCTTAAGACAATCTCTTCATCTGCCTAGATGATCATGATATGGAGAAGTAAGCTGAGGATCAGACTGTTTGCTGCTGATGGCACTTCAAGTGGATAGCCTCTATGATTTGGCTGTTGTTGCTTGTGTAAACACATGGAAGTATTATCATGTAAAAGTCTGTCATTTTCTCTTAGATATTTATGGACATGCAAGAATACATATATATGCACATATGTGTACACATGTATGTTGTGTGTGTATTTCTTCCTGTTACTCATTTTTTATAATTTTATCTTTTATTCTTGATTCAGAGGGTACATGTAAAAGTTTGTTACATGGGTATATTGCATGATGCTAGGGTTTGGAATCCAAATGATCCTGTCACCCGGATAGTGAACATAGTCCCCAACAGGTTTTCAACTCCTCCCCAGCTCCCTTCTACCCACTTCTATCAGTCTCCAGTCTATTGATGCCATCTCTTTTTTTTTTTTTTTTTTTTTGTCCTCGAGGCAGGGTCTTGCTTTGTTACCCAGGTGGGAGTTCAGTGGCATGATCACAGCTCATTGCTGCCTCAACCTTCTGGGATCAAGCAATTCTCCCACCTTGGCTTCCCAAAATGCTGGGATTACAGGTGTACGCCACCATGCCTGGTGTGTTGATGCCATCTTTATATCCATGAGTACACAATGCTTAGCTCCCACTTATAAGTGAGAACATGTGGCATTTGGTTTTCTGTTTCTGTGTTAATTCACTTAGGATAATGGCTTCCAGCTGCATCCATGTTGCAGCAAAGGATATGATTTTGTTCTTTTATATGGTTGCATATTTCATGGTGTATATGTTCCACATTTTCTTTATCCAATCCACCATTGATGGACATGTTTTTGCTATTATTAATAGTGCTGTGATGAACATACGAGTACATGTGTCTTTTTGGTACAGTGATCTATTTTCGTTTGGGTATATACATGGTAATGGAATTGTTGGGTTCAATAGTAGTTCTAAGTTCTTAGGGAAGTCACCAAACTGCCCTCCACCATGGCTGAACTATTTACGTTCTCACCAACAGTGTATAAGTGTTGCCTTTTCTCTGCAACCTTGTCAGCATCTTCTGCTGTTTTTTGATTTGTTTCTTTTTTGACAGAGTCTCACTCTCTTACCCAGGTTGTAGTGCAGGGGTGCGATCTCAGCTCACTGTAACCTCTGTCTCCAGAGTGCAAGTGATTCTCATGTCTCAGCCTCCCAAGTGGCTGGGATTACAGGTGTGTGCTACTACACCCTGCTAATTTGTGTAGTTTTAGTAGAGATGTGGTTTTGCCATGTTGACCAGGCTGGTCTCGAATTCCTGGCTTCAAGTGATCCCTCTGTCTTTGGCTCCCAAAGTCTTGGGATTACAGGCAAGAGCCACCATGCTGGCCTGTTTTTTCACTTTTTAGTAATAGCCATTCTGACTGGTGAAAGAGGGTATCTCATTGTTTTGATTTGCATTTCTCTGATGATTAGTGATGTTGATTGAGCATTTTTTCATATGATCGTTGGCCACTTGTATGTTTTCTTTTGTAAAGTGTCTGTTCATGTCCTTTCCCCATTTTTTGATAGGGTTATTTATTTTTTGTTTGGTGTATTGTTTAATTTCCCTATACATTCTAGATATTAGACTTCTGTCAGATGCATAGTTTGCAAATATTTTCTTCCATTCTGTAGGTTGTCTGATTACTCTGTTCATAGTTTCTTTTGCTGTGCAGAAGCTTAATTATGTCCCATTTGTCAATTTTCATTTTTGTAGCAATTGCTTTTGAAGACTTAGTCATAAATTATTTCTGAAGACCAATGTCCAGAATGATGTTTCCTAGGTTGTCTTCTAGGATTCTTATAATTTGAGGTCTTACATTTAAGTCTTTAATCCATTTTGAGTTAATTTTTTTTATATAGTGAAATGTAAGGGTCCAGTTTATTCTTTTGCATGTAGGTAGCCAGCTATTCCAGCATCATTTACTGAAAAGGCAGTCCTATCCCCATTGCTTAATTTTGTTGACTTTGTTAAAGATCAGATGGTTGTAGGTGTGTAGCTTTATTTTTGGGTTCTCTATTCTGTTCCACTGGTCTTTGTCTGCTTCTGTACCAGTCCCATGCTGTTTTAGTTACTTTAGCCTTATAGTATAGTTTGAAGTCAAGTAATGTGACACCTCTAGATTTGTTCTTTTTGCTTAAGATTGCTTAGATATTTGGGATCTTTTTTGGTTCCATATGAATTTTAGAATAGTTTTTTTCTAATTCTGTGAGAAATGACATTGGTGGTTTGATAGGAATAGTGTTGAATCTATAGATTGCTTTGGGCAGTATGGCTATTTTAATGATATTGTTTTTCCAATTCATAAGCATGGAATGCTTTTTCATTTGTTTGTGTCATCTATGATTTTTTTCTCAGTGTTTTGTAGTTCTCCTTGTAGAGATCTTTCACCTCCTTGGTTACATGTCTTCCTAGCCGTTTTTAAATGGCTATTATAAACGGGATTGCATTCTTGATTTGCCTCTTACCTTGAATGTTATTACTGTATAGAAATGCTACTGATTTCTGCACATCGATTTTGTATCCTGGAATTTTACTGAAGTCATTTATCAGTTCCAGTAGCCTTTTGGCAGAGTGTTTAGGGTTTTCTATGTGTAGGATCATATCACCAGTGAAGACAGATAGTTTGACTTCTTTTCCTATTTGGATGTCTTTTCTTTCTCTTGTCTGATTGCTCTGGCAAGGACTTCCAGTACTATGTTGAATAGGAGTGGTGAGAGTGGGCATCCTTGTCTTGTTCCAGTTTTCACATGTTGCTATTTTTAAGTTATTTGCTGAAACGTAACTTCATCTCTTTCGTGTAGGAACTGTAGCCAAAGTAAAGATAGTTCATGGCTATCTTGAATGCTCTTCAAGTGAATGTTAAAATTTAATGGCTCATCACTAATGACTACCCTTTTTTGTTCACAGTTTTGCTTAGGCTAAGAACTTGAGAGTTTAGCAGTGGTTAGAAACTTCAAACAGATCTTGCAAGTATTGGGTCTGTAGAGAAGTTCTAAGGAAAACACCAAAAAATTTGACAAATCTTCCTGTTAGTTCTGTTGCATTTACATGATGGGTTGTCGAATAAAGGGCATGAATATGATAGTTTAGTTTCATATTAATCAAATCCTGCTTTATTACCATCACAAAACCTTCTCAGGTCGTGATCCAGCCGGTCTGTTTCTTAAATATGGTTTTATAATGTCTGTGTGGGGTAATTAATATTAATTGTGGCTTCCCTTGGTGTTATATTATCCACTGCTGTTTGTCATTTGCTGTAAATTCTGTGGTTGGAATTCGCTGTGTTTCTGAAGTGTGTTCTAATACACATTCTTGAGTTACAGTCTACCATTTTGAGAGACATAGTGGCCATTTGGCCTCTGGGCTGTAGTCCAGGAACAAAAATGTTCAGTGATCTTATAATGTAATTTAAAAATTTGTGGCCATAAACTTTTCTCTGTGGGGATTTGTTGGATTCTTTTTTTTAATCCCTAAGGCTTAGTTTCTTTCTAAAAATTGGAGGAAATACTGGTACCTACCTCACAGAGTTGTTGCGAAGATTAAATATGCTAATGTATGTAAGATAATGAGCCTGATGTGTGGCATTTAGTAAGTGCTAAGTAAATGCCATCCACTAAAGCCATTAGTACTCTCAGAATTAGGTAATATGTGGTAGCAAAACTCAGACTCATTTTAATTTGCCAATGTGAGCATTTGTGTTTCCCTACCTTAAAATTTTTTTCCCCCTGAACAATGCCAAGCCCCAGACCTTAGCGTCGAGTAATAAGTAGCAAGCTCTGAAAGGTCCATTAATTTTTAGAGGCCACTAATGCATCATTGAGTAAACTGGCTCACTCAGCTCCCTGAATGATATCCTAGAAGAGTTAACAGTTTTCCAAGAGGGAAAAGTAGTTCAATCCCTTCTCACTAGTATTTTCAGACCCATTAAGCTCTAAGTAATGGTAAGGCTTCCATGACAGCTTGAGCAATACACTATATTTTTTATTCTTTCTCCAAAGGGCCTATTATGGCTATATCATTGATTTGTTTGTTCTTTGGTTTCCATTAAAGACAGTAATTCCAGTAAAGGTTAAAAAAGGGCCTCTTTCTCTGTCTCATATTGCCTTTCTATTATCTGACTCAATATTTACTGATTATGAAAAAGTTAACTAATCAAAAAGTTTAATAAAAGAGTTAAATAAAGGCATGAAATAAAATGAAAAGCATAGCATCTCTCAAAGGCTTAAAGGGCATTGTGGTCCTATTTATTTATTTATTTATTTTTCTGTCAGTATATACAGCTAAAAAAAAGGACTGATTATCACAGTAACTCTTGGATTGTAATTGAGAGGGAGAAGAAAAGAAAGAGAAGAGGGCTGTTCTTCAGTTGAAACAAATTTCCAGGGTATCCATTCTGCCATATTGCTGGAAATGAAATTTATGAAATCAACAAGGAAAGTTGCTTATGAATTTGTAACTTTTGAAGATTCAGTACCAAATATGAGCTGTAGTACGTTTGCCTGTTTATTGGAATGAGTGATCGTTATTTCTTTCTCACTTCATCTTACTTCACCTGTGAAATAGTAAAAGATTATTTCTACAAATCCACAGCTCCTTAGAAAGAGGGCTTTGTAGATTGCAGCTATCAAAAGCTTAGCATTTAGCATTTCACCTTGGCTTCATTTGTGTTGGTGACTGTTTTTCACATAAGTGGACAATTGCCTGATAGGCAATTAACTCACACCTAGATTTCTAGGTAAAACTTTACCAATGATAATCATCTCAGAGCTCTTTTGTACAAAAACTTCAAGATTAATATGATTCATCTAGTTCCATCCTGGTTGAGAGAGGGACTTACTTTGTGGTTTACTAGATTAAAACCCCAGGACTTATGAATTATATTGGAGGAAGCTATTCTTCAGTGCTGATTATAGTTTTAATTTATAGTAAAACTTGCTAAATGTTGGAGGACCCAACCCCTTGAGGACTGCTGTAAGGAGAGAATATTGTGACACGTCTGCAGAAGGTTCTGCCCAAGGTCCTACATTACTCTGGGAAGTGCTTACTTTATTTTATTCTGGTCTTTTCCAGTTACACCTGATCTCGGTAAGGTTTCTTTTTCTTTGCTCTTGGCCAGACTACCATGCTCTACATCATTAACCCTAAACTCTGGGGAACTGATCCCCTGACAGCATCTTTGATATTAGATTAGATCCCTTCCAGGCTGCATTTAATTGACTAAGTTCCGAGGGGGAATAACTGCTCCTGTTCCCTGTCTCTATTTTACCAGGCCACTCTTCTTTAGTAGCTGGCTTGCAAATTCACTGTGTCTCCATGAAGAAGGAAGTGCGACAAATAAAACAAATGTTTATGATTCTGAATCTCTTTTTTTTTCATTCTAATAACATCACTACAGTCACACCTGTCAATGAGCTCCTTTGTTCTTTCTGAATCCTCCTCCTCCAAGTAATAAGATAGTGGCCACTTTCCTCTTATGTCCTTCACGTTGCACCTTATGTATTTTTTTGAAAGTGAAAGACAAGAGAATACCGGTAATTAAAATACCACTTATTTTTCCTTGGCTTTAATGTCTTCATTTCTGTTTTTAATCTTTTAAATCATTTATTTTTAAATAAATTTATATTCTGATTTTTTTTTTTTTTTGAGGCGGAGTCTTGCTCTGTCACCCAGGCTGGAGTGCAGTGGCGCAATTTCGGCTCACTGCAAGCTCTGCCTCCCGGGTTCACGCCATTCTCCTGCCTCAGCCTCTCCGAGTAGCTGGGACTACAGGCACCCGCCACCACGTCCGGCTAATTTTTTGTATTTTTAGTAGAGACGGGGTTTCACTGTGGTCTCGATCTCCTGACCTTGTGATCCACCCGCCTCGGCCTCCCAAAGTGCTGGGATTACAAGCGTGAGCCACTGCACCTGGCCTATTCTGAATATTTTTGTTTATCTTTCTTTTCTTACAAAGATAAAAAAAAACCACCTTATTTTGCCCCAAATATAGAAGATATGCTCAATGTGAAAACTTCAAACATAGAAATATATAATATGGAGAGTGAAGGATAACTGTAATAATAATCTTTCTCCTCCCCCTGCAAAAAGCTAATCTTTATTTTTTGGTGGGTAGTCCTTCTGATTTTTCTACGTGTATAATGTCAATTTTTGATGGTAACATTGCTCTTCAACAATTAAAAAATAAGTTTGGTAGGTAGTTGTTAAAATTCATTCCTATTGCTTCCCTAAGACATATCCAGAGGCTCTTAGGCAAACATGCGGGTTCACAATCGTAGATTTATAATTGCTTGAAATGTTAAAATCAGATTTGGTCAAGTCACTGAAATCCCTCCTTCTAAGGTCCTTCTGTGTCCAGAATAGGTTCTTTCCGGTGGGTTCTTTGTCTCGCTGACTTCAAGAATGAAGCCGTGGACCCTTGTGGTGAGTGTTACAGTTCTTAAAGATGGTGTGCCCAGAGTTTCTTCCTTCAGATGTTAAGATGTGTCCAGAGTTTCTTCCTTCTGGAGGATTCGTGGTCTTGCTGACTTCAGGAGTGAAGCTGCATACCTTCGTGGTGAGTGTTACAGCTCTTAAAGGTGGAGCATCTGGAGTTGTTTGTTCCTCCCAGTGGGTTTGTGATCTCGCTGGCTTCAGGAGTGAAGCTGCAGACCTTTGCAGTGAGTGTTACAGCTGATAAAGGTAGTGTGGACCCAAACAGTGAGCAGCAGCAAGATTTATTGCAAAGAGTGAAAGAATAAAGCTCCCACAGCGTGGAAGGGGACCTGAGTGGGTTGCCGCTGCTGGCTCGGGTGGCCAGCTTTTATTCCCTTATTTGGCCCCACCCACATCCTGCTGATTGGTCCATTTTACAGAGTGCTGATTGGTCCATTTTACAGAGTGCTGATTGGTGCATTTTTACAGAGTGCTAATTGGTGCTTTTACAAACCTTTAGCTAGACACTGAGCGCTGATTGATGTGTTTTTTCAGAGTACTGATTGATGCATTTACAAACGCTTAGCTAGACACAGAGGGCTGATTGATGTGTTTACAATCCTCTAGCTAGACAGAAAAGTTCTCCAAGTCCCCACCCAACCCAGAAGCCCAGCTGGCCTCACCTCTCGCTTCCATTGCCGCAATGGAGCTCTGAGATGTTACATGAGTTCTCTGATGTCACAAGCTGCTGATCCCAGCTTCTTTGTTTCTTGCCCTTGGCCTTAGTTCTTCTTGATGTGTCTTCCCTTGAAATGATAGCTCAGGGCTAAGATCACACAGACCTGTTGAGTTTGCGCTTTGCTATGTACTACCTGCGCTATATACTACATGTCCTCCTCTTCAAAACGGTAAGAATGCTGATTACTGTGGTTGCTAATTCCTGAGTTTCCTTTTGTGTCTGAATAATCATAATTAAGTGATTATGAGAGACCCACCTGCAAAGCATTAGTTCCCTTTCTCCTTCAGGAAGAAATAGGGTTCTGAGGTGTAGGTAAGCCAGACAATTGAAAGGTGCACCTCCCAACTCCATGCAAACTGTGCCTCACCCAGAGCCAAAGGATTCTCCTCATGCTCTGTGCTATGAGAACTTTAATCTTTTAGAGTTTAATTTTTTCTGCTGATATAAGGAAATGAATTAGTCATACTGTAGGCCCAGGGCTTTTACATATTTTTAAACATTTTTGTTTACTATTAAATTCACAAAAGTTGCATATATTTATTGTATACAACATGTTTTGAAGTATGTAAACATTGAAGAATGGCTAATTGCAGCCAAGCTAATTAGCATATGTGTTACCTCACATACTTATCACTTTTTTTTTTGTGGCAGGAACACAAAATCTACTCTCATAGCAATTTTCAGATTTACAATAAATAAATTGCTATTAACTGTAGTCAGAATGTTGTATGATAGATCCGTTGAATTTATTTCTTCCATCTTACTAAAATTTTCTTTCATTTGACTAACATTTCACCTACCTATCCCCTAGCCCCCATCTCAGCCTTTGGTAATCACTTTCTACTCTCCACTTCTATTAGTTTAACTTTTTAAGATTCCATATGTAAGATCGATCATATGGTATTTGTCTTTCTGTGCCTGGATTATTTCACTTAACATAATGTCCTCTAGGTACATCTACATTGTTGCAAATGACAGAATTTTCTTCTTTTTAAACTCTGAGTAGTATTCCATTGTGTGTATACATTTCCTTTATCCATTGATCCACTGACAGCCAAGATATGGTTGATTCCATATCTTGGAATTAACCATAGATATGGTTATGCAAATGGAATTAACCAAGATATGGTTAATTCCATATCTTGGCTGTCAGTGGATGAATGGATAAAGGAAATGTATCAACCACATCTAAGTAAGTGCCTATTGTGAATAATGCTTCAATAAACAGGGGAGTGCAGATATCGCTTCAAAATACTAATTTCATTTCCTTTGGATATCTACCCAGTAGTGGGATAGCTGGATCATATAGTGGTTCTATTTTTAGTTTTTTGGGGAACCACCATACTGTTTCCCACAATGGCTACACTAATTTATATTTCCACCAACAGTGTACATCTTGTTCTCCTTTTCTCCACATCCTAACACTTGTTGTCTTTTGTCTTTTTGATAATAGCCATCCTACCAGGTGTTTCATCATATTTCATTGTAGTTTTAATTTGCATTTCTCTGGTGATTAGTGATGTTGACATCATTTACATGTCTTTTTTTGGAGAAATATCTATTCAGGCCCTCTGTTCATTTTTTAGCGGGATTATTTGTTTTCTTATTATGGAGTTGTATGGGTTTTTTATGTATTTTCAGTATTAACCCTTTATCAGATACCTTGTTTGCAAATATTTTCTCCCATTCTTTAGGTTGTCTCCTTACTCTGTTGTTTGTTTCCTTGGCTGTGTAGAGGCATTTTAATTTGATGTAACCCCACTTGTTTATTTTTTTTGTTTGTGCTTTGAGGTTCATATCCAAAAAAGTATTTGTCCAGATCAGTGTCATGGAGCTTTTCTTCTATGTTTTTTTTTCAGTTGTTTTACAGTTTCAGTTATTACATTTAAGTCTTTAATACACATTGAGTTGATTTTTGTATTTGGTGGGAGATAAGTGTATATTTCATTTTTCTACATGGGGGTTTTCAGTTGTTCCAAGACCATTTATTAAAGATACTGTCCTTTCCCAAAGGTCCAGTGTATGTGTCCTTGGCACTTTTGTCAAAAACCAACCGGCCATAAATGTGTGGATTTGTTTCTGAGCTCTGTGTTCCATTGATCAGTGTATCTTTTTTATGCCAATACCATGCTGTCTTGATCATTATAGATGTGTAGTATATTTTGAACTCGGGTAGTGTGATACCTATAGTTTTGTTCTTTTTGGTCAAGATTGCTTTGACTATTTGGGGTTTTTTATAGTTTCATACAAATTTTAGAATTGTTTTTTCTATTTCTGTGAAGAATGTCATTGGAATTTTGATAGGGATTGCTTTGAATCTGTAGATCACTTTGGGTAACAGTGACATTTTAACAATATAATTTTTTCAAGCCATGACCATGAAAAATGTTTCCATTTATCTGTGTCTCCTTTGATTTATTCCACCAGGTTTTAGTGTACAGTTTTCAGTGTACAGGTCTTTCACCTCCTTGGTTAAATTTGTTCCTAAGCATTTTTTTTGTGGCTGTTGTAAATAAGGCTGTTTTCTTGATTTATTTTTTTGGATTGCTTATTACTAGTGTATAGAAATGCCTCTGGTTTTTGTATATTGATTTTATATCCTGAAACTTTGTTGACTTATTTTATTAGTTCTTACAGGTGTTTTGGTAGAGTATTTATGGTTTTCTATATAGAAGATCATGTTGTCTGCAAACAGGGACAATTTAACATCTTTCTTTCCAATTTGGATGTCTTTAATCTCTTTCTTTTGTCTAATTGCTCTGGCTAGGACTTCCAGTACTATGTTAAATACAAGTGGTATGTCTGGACATCCTTGTCTTGTTCCTAATCTTAGAGGTCCAGGACTTTTGATGGTGACTTGGCAGGTATGCCAATGAATTAAAAAAGATTTTTGTGCCAGCCTAATGAACACTGCCAGAGTAATGCTATCACATATTAACTTTGTTTGCTGATTCTCTAAAGAAGATAAAGTAGTTGACCCAATTTTATCAGCTTCTATTTTTTCTCTTGGGTCTTAGGATAAAATAACCCCTTGAAAAATCTTTCCTACCCTTCTTTCTGGCATGTTATCCTTAGAGGAGAGGTGCCAAGGAGAAACTGGTTCTGCTCAGGTGGACAGAAGTTGGGAGAAACCCTTTAAACTCTGAGCTCTAATTTGGAATCTGGAGATGTAAAAGTTTTATTAAATCGGTAACTGAGCAGCTTAGTGGCTTAGCCTCGAACTACATTTTAAAAGTCTTTTTTTCTTTCCCCTCTTCTCCTCCCCACTGCCCAGTCTCTAGTTATAACTTTGAGATAAACTGCATGTGTGTTATCTTTCATCTTGAAATGCAGCCTCAGAATGTGCTGTGAAGCTCCACTCCCTTTTTTTTCCCATTCTGTACTCCCATGCCTTATGCACATTTATTTACCTAGATGCTTGTTAAGCACACACCATGCTCACTTATCTGGTCATATATTTCCTTAGAACCTTCAGGGGTTGGATCCTGATAGGGACCAGCCACTTTTTTCTAACAAGATTACTTCAAGGCTGGAACCCACTCCCAGCTAAACAGTGACTACAAGATTGACTGCAATTAATTTATAACCTGGTAGGATCCATGATGACATCCTCCCCTTCACCAAATAGAACAATAATTCAGTATGAGCCACTGGAGCAAGTCATGCCACCTGGTACCTATTCTGCCTTGCCTCTTATGCATTCCAAACCCTTTCTTTAAAAACCCCTACACTCCCTCCACAAACTGGAGAGTGGAACTGCTTTCTACTCTTCCCTTTGCTAGCACCAATAATAAAGAAATCTCGCTCTTTTTAAAATCACAACTCACTATTATTTTAACTTCTTTCTACAAGCGGCCAGCAGCCAGACCCTTTTGCCAGTTACACCTCCACTACATCAAGACAAAACTTCAAGACCCTACTCAAGTCCTTTAGCTCCTCCCAGGATGGGGAGGATGTTTCTAGAAAAATCATAACATCAGGTCAAAGGCAAGCTACATCCATCCCAAAGCATGACATGCCCAATTATTGAAACTGACAGTGGAAGAATATGAAGGTGAAGTAGATCTGGAGATTGGTGATATTATTATGTTTTATTTTTTGTTTTAATGCACCAAATAAATGAGATCTCCTCTCTTTTGTGTCCAGTTTAGAAGCTGCTTAATTTGCTTAAGCCATGTGGGTGAGGTAGGGAAAGTTAATGGAAGCGGGAAATGATTGCAGTGAGCCCACTTGACCCATTCTGCAACACCTGCAGCACCTGGTACCTGTAAGCATTTGGGAAATGATTGCTGTCTTCATGCTGGATGGTCCTGGCACCTTTCAGGGGCTGCTTGTTGCCTTTTTCGTTTCTTTTCCTAAACCTCAAATGATTCTTGTCATTTCTCTGAAACTAAAGTTATCCCTTTGTTGTCATCTTTCCTGTCTTTATCTATGGTGACTTGGTTATTCCTAAAGCCAATGATGTTGAGTCCCCTGAAGTGGGGATAAGAGGAATATTCTGTTCACAAGTATTAATAATTTTTAATTAGCCTCCTCAATGGGTACCCTTTATGTTGCAACTTTTGATTTTCTTTTCTAATTTTTTAATTATCCCTAACCTTGAAAAAGTCAAGAATGATTCTTCTAGGGGCTCTGTTGGAGAGTACCTCAAATAGCATCATCCAATTTCATCTTTAAAAATTCCTTCTCCGTTTAACCTAATCAGTTTTGAGATTGGATTAAATTAAATTAAATACTTTCAGTCCTTTTCTACTTTTGGATGACTGTGATTTATTCACATATATTTATTTCATGTCTATTATATGCCAAGCATTCTTTTCATATTGAGAAAAAAAACTTTTCCAGCCCTAACGAGGTACTTAAAATAGTAGGGGAAATAGATAGGATGATCAGAGGAGGTGATATTTGACCACAAAACACTTGTATGAAATGAAGGATCACTCCATGTGAAAGCCCTAGGTAATGAGAGTTTCAGGAAGGAAACAAAGAGCAAGACTAAGCCAGGAATGAGCATACTGTATTCACACCACAGCCTAGGAGGCCAGGGAGGCTGGATTGAGTGAGAGGAGGGCATGGTGGCCCAGAGAGTCTGGAGTGGGAGCCACAGACAGACTGTACAGGACTCTGTACAGTACTCTGTAGGCCATGGAGAAGAGTTTGGATCTTAAACCTATTAAGGACCATTCCCACTTATTTAAGAATTTTTATTCCAAAGTTGTCAGCAGAATTTGCCTCACTGTCTTTTCTCCCTGGAGATCCATCAGTGTTTCTCATATGATACCATATCTCACTGATTCTGAGATAAAATGATAACAGATGAACTCTTTTTCCATTTTTATATCTCTAAATTTGGGATATGAGCTGTAGCTGAGAATGCCTTGGCATAGGGCCATAGTTTGACCTCACTTGTCTTTCTTAGCGGTAAAGAAAATAATGGGGCATCTTGTAACTGCTGATGTCTTAGTTTGGGTGAAATACGGTATGTCCAAAACGGTTCACAATTGACATCTCTCACATCTCCCCGGCTACATAGAACAGAACCACGGTTAGAAGCTGGTAAACATTAAGGTAATTTCTTACAATGCCTCCCAATCATTTGGACTCAGGTATCAGTTATACTTCTAATTATGAATTTTCAAGATAATACTGATGAGAAACAGGAATGTAATGACAACTCTGAGACTGTGGTGTTATATATATATCTTTTTTTTCCTTCTTTTGCTCTGTTGCCCAGGCTGGAGTGCAGTAGCATGATCTTGGCTTACTGCAGCTTCCCCGTCCCGGGTTCAAGCAATTCTCCTGTCTCAGCCTCCCAAGTAGCTGGGACTACCGGAGCAAGCCAGCAAGCCCGGCTAATTTTTGTATTTTTAGTAGAGATGGGGTTTCACTATGTTGGCCAGGATGGTCTTGATCTCCTGACCTTGTGATCTGCCTGCCTTGGCCTCCCAAAGTGTTGGGATTACAGGCTTGAGCCACCATGCCTGGCTTATATATGTTTTTGTCCATGGCTCCATTAAACTTACATAGTTCTTGTTTTAATGTTACGTGGTTTAGGCCTCAGGGAACAAAATCTCACTCCTGTCCTTTCACTTGCCCCAAGACAGGACTCCCATCTTCCCCCCACCTCTCTGATGGCAGGTTTTAAGATTCTTCCAGAGAGGGTCCCACCTGTGGGAAGGAGGAAGGAATGCTGACATCATGAAGTTTCCAGAAAAACTCAACAGGACCAGGTTTGGGGAGCTTCTGGGTAGCTGAACACGTGGCGGTTCCTGGAGGTTGGTGCACCCAGAGAAGACATGGAAGCTTCCAGCCCTTTCCCCATACTTCACCCTATACATCTCTTCATCTGTATCCTTTGTAATATTCTTAAATCAGTAAACATAAGTGTTTCTCTGAGTTCTATGAGCCACCCCAGCAAATTAACCTCATCCAAAGAGGGAGTTGTGGTAACCTCAACTTGAAGCAGTTGGTCAGAAGTTCTGGAGACCTGGACTTGTAACTGGTCTCTGGGGGTGTGAGAGGCAGTCTCCCCACGAAGCCCCCAGTCTGTGGAATCTGACACTTTTTCCAGGTAGATGGTGACGGAATTAAATTCGAGGATACCCAGGCGGTGTCTGCTGCTTGGTGTGTGGGAGAAAAAGGCTCACACATTTGGTCAAAGTCTTCTGTGTTGATGATTGTTGCTGTGGTGGTGTGACAGTAGGTGGAAAATATGGTTTGAGATTTTTTTCCCTACACAGAACATAATGTGCTTATGTACCGAGCTAACTGGGCCACAAAGGAAATGAACATGCTACCCTGACCTTATTGTTAGTCTTCACTAACCAACTAAGCTAACTAGATAATGAAACATCTGTGGGTTTGGCACATTTTTCTAGTTTTTGACAACTTTGGTGATGCCTGTCTTCTCTCCTGAGGTCTTAAGACCATGCAGAGCAGTCTCTACCTTTTAAGTGAAACTTTGGAGTGCCCATGTTAAAATGATTGTTTGCTTCCTATATTGCAGCTGCAGAGCTCCTTGAGGGCAGAGACTGCGTCATTCATTTCTGTATTTTTAATGCCTACCAGAAATGCCTTGCTCATGGTAGACATTCAATAAAAATTGATTAAGTAGATGTCAAGAGTTCATCACCTCAAGGAGCTTATGTTCCAAAGAAAAGCTTGTTCTTAACGTATTGAAAACTTGCACAGATTCCTTGTTTACTAGGACCAAAGATGTGTTTTTCTACAACTCAGACATAAAAGTCAAGTGGCTATCTATGATTTTTATAACTGACTTCATCTTGTTCTTGGATTCTCATTTAAGCAGGCAACGGAGAGCATTTAAACTTTACGTTTAAAGTGAATTCAAACTCTTCAGGTATAAAAACAATCTTCTTTGGATAAATATTCAATTCAAAATTTGGCAACTTGTCAATTTTCTCTTCTTGGGCAGCTTTTTCTATTTTTCTCTTCTTGGGCAGCTTTCCTTCCTTCTTCCGTGATGACATCATGTGGAGAGTGACCTTGGTTCAAATGACATACTATTTCCTGGCTGGCGCCAATGAAATGTTAGTTCATCAATTCACTGGGTGTTCTTGGCAAGTGATACTAAGACATGGCATGTTGCACCCGATATTTTGGGGGATTGTATATTGGTCCCAAGGTGCCAGGGTGTGAGAAAACCCAGGCCCAGCAGAGAATCCATACCTATGTATTCCAGTTGACACTAGCCTCAGCTAAGTTGTCTGGTACAAAGCCAGCACTGACTGCCAGACATCTGAATGAGTGAGCCTTCTGATGCTTCCAGACTTCAGCTCTGAAGTCTTCCAGCAGAGGTTCCAGACAGCAGGGAGCAGGGACAAGCCATTCCTACTGTGCTCTGTTCAGATTTCTGAGCCACAGAATCCATGAACATAACGAATGGTTGTTTTATGCCACTAAATTTTGAAATAATTTGTTATTCAACCTTTTCCCCCCTGTTTTCTCTGCCTCCTCTTCTTTCCTTCAAAAAATTATTTTAAAGACTTGGAATATTTGGAGGGCAGTCTTAAAAATAGGATCATTTCTTCAAAACCATACTAATTAGTATTTTAATCATGTGGTCCTTTGAAAATGTGTTAGAAAAAAGCATTCACTTTTTTTAAAAAGGGATTTTTGTTATAGCCAAATTATATAAAAGAGATTTTTTTTTTTTTAACTCAGGACAATTCCACCAGCTTCACCTAAGGCCAAAAGCTATTTTCATTAGAGAAAAAAATGTTTTTCATTTCCTCAAATGGTAATATGTGCACCCAAGTAAGTACAAAGTTGAAAGTCAAAAGTTGTGATACAGCTGGCTGCATCACTTGATCTCTATCTGAATGTTAGTGGCATGATTATTGGAGTTCGCTGTCACAGCAGGGTGGGGGGCAACGCGGCAGCATCAAAAGGAAATTACATTTGCTAAAAAATATGGGTGAAAATGTCTTCAGCAATTACCATAGGTCATCTATGCTGCACACAGCAAATGGCAGAGAAAAAGGGCTTCATGTGGGAGGAGCAGAGAGGAGGGTTAGAATGGTGCTGTTGTGATGTGTGGAATCAAAATGGACCCCCCATCATGCAGGCTTGCAGCAAACAGCAGTATTAGTATAATGGCCTGTAATAAATTACCAGTAGTTTTTAAGATTTCCTTTTTGTTGTTTCAGGTCAGCAAAAATGCCATAATCTTTCCTTGCTTTGTGTTGTCTGCACTCCCTTTTTAGATCCAGATGACTCCCATTCTATTCCAGCTGGCTGCCTTTAGATTTTTGAATTAGCACTCAATATATTTTAATTCAATTTAGGAAGTAATGGATGCCTGAACTTGTTTAGCCCATCCATTCAAGCATCTTGAAGTGCGATTTTGATTGAGGCAATTTTTCCAATTACAATTTTAATTCTTCGTTTTTCTTTATGTCTCTCAAAAATTAAACTCTGCTTCATTGATGACTGGGAAATTCCAGGTAAGCAGTCTAGGAAAGTAAAATATAAATGGCTCTTCCAAATATTTTTTCCCAGTATGGTGGAAAAGATAAATATTAAATAATGTTGGATTTTTGTAGATTATAACAGCCTTGTGTACAACTCACCTTATTTTTAACCAGATTTTATGGGTAGTCTGGGGGTCAAATTGTGTTTTCTCTAACTAGGAAAACGACAACAACACAGGAAATAAAGACCCAACTTATCATGGTTAACCTATCAGACAGGGGTTTGTCTTGTTACGTTGCTCCCAAGGGTTTTAAAAGGGTTCATATAGTTGCATTTAAGGACAAACTCAGTAGCTTTCCAGTTCAATAAGCTAAGTATATATTCCCTATGTCGTTTTGCTTTGCTTTTTGAAAGGGTCTTCCTTCACATTGGGAGAGAGATGCTTGATGCCAAAACAGAAATCAAGATACCACTCTCTCCACAACAAGAAGGAAGGGTTATTTTCCTGTTACCAAGAGCAAAATGTGTGGACAGGCTTTCCATTAACAGCCATGTTTAATCATCTAGAATGGATAGTGGTGGCTCTTTCTTGGTCATCTCAGCAAACTTTCTCATCTCCCCTTTCTTGATAATGCACTAAGGACCCTGAATACAGGAATGGCCAGAGTTGGGGTAAGGCCTTGGTTCTGTTATCCATCTCTCTAGCAATAGAAATAGAAAAGCCTGGGCTCATGACCTACGCAAAGACAAGTAGACCTCTTAAGTGATGTCAGCTTATAGATGCTGAGAGAATGAGGCTTGCACCTTCTGATAAGAGTATTTGTTTTGGCTAAGGTCCTTATGTTTCCTGTCATTCTGACTAACCAATTTCAGTTAGAGGACATGACGCATAAGTGCAAGGAGAAACAGTGTTGCAATCATGAAAGATGGATGCAGGGAGAGCATTTGTGTCCCAACAGCATGAAGTCACTCATTCTTCTTCTCTAGGTCCTAGATTTTTTCAACCTCCCCACAAATCTGTACCCTACTCCGGTATTCCACCACATTACCAAGACATTTCTGTTTAGTAAAGTTTAGGCTGAGTTGGATTTCTATGACTTGTAATTAAGTCATGTTACATTGGACTGCACAGGTAGGGAAATGTGTTTAGGTATTTCCTTTTTCCATCATAAGAGATACAAGGGGCTGGCCATCCCTATTACCCTTTTTTCAGTACCTTCTCCTCTTTCTATAAATTAATTCATAGAGATATTTATTAACAACCTACTATGTGCTGACTATTGAGGTTGCAAAAACCAAAAAGAAATGGATCCTATTTCCAGGAAGACTCTCTGGGACATGTAGATAACCACATAATAAGTCACATTTCCCAAAATATTTGGAAGAACACAAGTTATTTGGTGAAGAAAGGGATTCCTGGTTTCAAAAATTTTATGACTGTATAAAATTGGGAAAAATGCATCAAACCATAATCCCTTAAGTTTCATAGTGCATATTAGCATATTAAAATATGCAGAAATGCTACATCTTTAGCCAAATATTTCACAGTTTATAGAAAACGAAAACTGTAGTTCCCTGTATAACCTATTGACATTCCATGAAACTAGTGCTCTTTTGAAAGTATTTAAATAAAGATAGACAACTATGAAAGAATGGAAATGAGAGAATTGGGTCACTTTTGGAGGGGATAGGAGTGACTTCACAGAGGAGGTAAGAACTTGCATTGAGCATTAATGAGTGAGTTTATCAGCTCAGGAAAGAGAAAAGTATTCCAGAAAAAGTTACGAGATGTAAAAAGGGAGAGATATAAGAATACAACTAAGGTTTACCTGGGAATATTTCGTATTTTGTGGGACTAGAAATGGTGGCAAAAAGAAGAAGAATAAAGAGATTTTTTAAGAAGCCAGGATGGAGAGATATGAAGAGTCAGCTAAAGACATTTGGATTTCCCTTTGTAGTGAGAACCACTAGATATTACTTTCTCCTATAAGGTATATATTTTATTTCAATCACAACATAGCACTTAATGTTTTGGAAACAAATATTTTAAAACATTTATCTAAGGTCTCTTTTCCTAACTGAAGTTTGAAAAATTTTGCTGATTGGAAGAATAAACGGGCTAAAATGGAGGGGTTTCATTTAGAAATAATGAGTTTTGTTTTCTTTCACCCCCAAAAGTTTATTCCCTCTGACATTCTCTCTTATTTACATAGTGCCTGGCTTTAAATTGGAACAAACTCGGTGACAAACAATATCTTTGAGTGTTAACCACAAGGATATTTGCATTTTAGTAAGCTCCATTGTTTATCAAAAATTATTGGAAAGTCTCCCTCCATTCCATTTTACCTGTTTACACTCCTCTAAATCTGATTTGGAACTCCATCTCTTTCCTAACTTCTCTTCCAGAAACTCCAACCTACTCATTCATTTAATATGCATTTTCTGAGTACTTAATGTCTGCTAGAATCTTTGCGAGGCACTGGAAATCTACTACAATGCAGGAACTGCAGATATCAGTGAACTTTGAGTCTAGTGGAGAGTCAGAGATGCAAACAGAAATTCGAATATGGTATCTTGATTAGGGTAAATACAAGATGCTGGAGGAGTAGCCAGGTGGAATAGCTGTTAAGTATATGTGTGGGATCTATCTCTCTGTCTGTCTTGTGAAGGGTCAGAGAGTCCTTCCCAGAGGAAATGACATCTAAAACTAAATTAAAAAGAATAAACAGTAATAATCCAGACATAAGAAAATGAGTGAGGGTAAGGTCATTCTGGGCAGTGAGAAGACAGCTTGCCAAAGGCCAGAGACGGGAGACCTTGGTGTTCATTCTGGCCTTGAATATGAAGAAGAATGTTGGGAGATAAAGCTGCAGAGAATGAAGAACTCTTGTATCATTTAATGTAGTTTTGATTTTATCTGACATCTGTGGGGTATCCTCAAAGTGGTTTAAGCATTGAAGGTGATTTAATTAAGTTTGCATTTTAAAAACACTAATCAGAGTTCAGTATGGGAGCAGAAAGGCTGGAGTCTGCAAAGGCTGCTGAAATGGTCAAGGCTAGCGATGCTGGTGACCAGAACAAGGGAGGAGCAGTGGTGATGGTAAGAATAGGTTGGGGAGAGACAGGGAGGAGGGAGAGAAGATGAGATATGGTGAATGATTGGATATGGATATGAAGGGAAGGGAGGAGAAGAGTTTTGAATGAATTCTCCACCCTATAACTTCTGTAACTATTGAGTTTATCAAGTGTCAGATGACTAAAAATATTCTATCTCATGTAGTTACTCACCTACCCTTTTCGTTTGTCTTCTTTCCCTGTCTAAGCATAAGTCTCACAAGGAACAGGGACATGTTTGTGTTATATGCAGCCCATGGAAAGCATATAGTAAGTGCTAAAAAGAAAAATAGTGAATCCTTTTTTTTTTTTCTGAAAAAAAAAAAAAAAAGTCACATTTTGCTTTCATCTTTTTTTGTTAGAGAAAAAGCAGTGAGTGCTATTTGCCACACTGGGTTTTGAGAAGTTCGGTTTTTCTTTTCTCTTTCTCTCTTTTTTTTTTTTTTAACTTAAATACAAACTAATAGCATCTAACCAGATTCATAAATGTCTCTATTACTTTATCTGGATGTTTTAAACATAATTTTGGTTGTTCTATTTTCTCTTCCAGTTGCCCTTTAATGTCAGCTGAAAAGTCCTTTTTCCCTTCTCTCGCTAATCATGGTCATCATATCTCTAGCAAACTTATCATGGTAGTCGCATTTTATAGTTCTTGGTCAACCCTGTCCTATGGGAGCAAACTAGGTGTGGAGTGTCTGATCTGGGCCTTCTAATATATAAATCAGGGAAGTGAGGAATGCATTTGCTATATCAAAACACTCCCGCCCGAGTTCCACTGAGCATTGTAGATTCTTCATTAATCAGAACGGGAAGTCCCAGAGACCTCACTGCTGGCTGCTCCCAAAGTATGTACTCCGTTCAGAAAGTCGCGATGAGCAGAGAGCCTGGGGGCAGGAAGAGATGGAAAAGAAAGACCTGCCATTTGTTTTTGCTTGCTATGGGGCCATTCACTATGCCAAACCCCAGGGGAGTAGATATTTATTCCCACTTTACAAATGGGCAGACTAATGCATAAAAGTTTAATCAATGTGCTCAAACCTATGCACAGGGCAAGAGAAACAAGTGGAATGAACACCTGACAGCAAAGCTTTGGTCTATCCATCACCACTTGCAGCCTTTGTTCTTTGTGGTTGGCTGGCGATAAAAACATGACGCAGATATTTGTAGCACTGAGCATGCATAAGGAGCACTAGCATAAAGAGGGGGACCCAGGAGAAGACTGGATTGTTTTTTATGCTGTCATGGACATTTGGAGACCTTTGTTCTGGTTCTGGTTCTGTTACTTTTAAGGCCTCTGGTTTTGAGCAATTTATTAAATCAACTTGGTCTTTAGTCAGGGTTGCTGTGTCTGGTTGTGCAGTTGGTGCACTGCACAAAAGCACTAGGCTAAGAGAAACCAGCCTGAAAGAAGGCTGCATTTGCCCAGAGGAGCCACACAGGCTAACATTGGCCTTGACTTTAGTTTTCGTATCTTCAGACTAGGTAAAGTCCTCAATGAGGAAGAGTATTATTATTATTCAAATAAGTGGAAAAACCAGTCCTTTTCTGTGTAACATTTTATAATGAATACTCTTACCAATTTTTTGGACCAATGTTATTTGTGAAGAAATATCTCTCAAGATATTACGACAGTAGGAATGAGAATTACATCTTTGAAGTTTATAGAATGAGGCATTTATTCCTGGCTCTAACACTTGCTAATTTTGTGAATTCTGATATCTGTAAAATGGGGATAACGATAATGCCTACTTCACAGGATTGTGAAATTTCTGTGAATTAATACAAGTAAAGGTTTTAGAGCAGCACCCGACAGGGCTTACATTTATGGAGTACTTATTACTGTAACTATTATTTTCCATTTGTATCTATGTATCTCCCCTCTAAAGGCTCTGGAGCTTCCCTCACAAACAGTGAATAAGTTGTCAATTTTGACTTTTCATCCTTGAATATAGTTGCTGATTTCTCTGTAATACTTTTTCTGTTAGCAGGACTTATTTTTTTTTTTAATCACCCACCTCAAATCGACTTAAAACAACAACAGCAACAACTAGGATTGACAATACAAGCAGCTAGATCCAGAGGTTCAAATAATGCCAGGGCATGGAGGACTTTCCTTCCATCAGGTAACTGTTCTCATCTGTTTCCGCTTCATGAGTAAATGGAGTTGTCTACTCTGTAGGCTGAGCAGCTCCTTGCTTGTCTCTTTTTTATTCGAGTCTAGCAGAAACTTTTTTCCTCTGTCCAAGGAATCAAGTCAAAGTCCCTGAATGTAGTCTGTATGTCTTTTTGGAATATGTGTTTATCCCTGAATCAGATAATCTGGCCACAGCAGAGATGCTCTGATTGGCCAGATTAGGGGCGTCTGCCTGTTCCTGGGACTGGAGGAAGGTATGGGGTCAAACAACATTTAATATGGGGACAGACAGCTTGTTCCTCAAAGGAGATGAGGGTGCTGTTGGCAGAAGAAGACAGAATATATATTGGGAAGGCAAAAAATGACAGATGTCTACTATATTCCTCTTGCCCTTTTATGCTGCTATTGTCTTTTGAAATCTACATTTGAAAATGGACCATGTACAATAGTACTCCTTTAAGCTATATGGAAAAAGCGTTTTACACTGCAACTCGGACCATGTACATAAAGTGGTGGGGAAAACCGTGGTTTGGGATTTTTCTTATTGTACATCTGCCTCAAATGAGTTGCGAAACCATTGGGAAGCATTCCTCTGTACATTGAGGAGGCTGCGCTGTGTCTTTATGCTTTCAACTCTAATGTTCTGTGATGGTCGTGAAATCATGCCCATTATTGGCAATCACTGGTAACTTCGGGTTTTTTTTTTTTCCGTCTCAAAGTGGAGAATGGTGCATGTATCCGTTGCAGACTTTGGACTGTCATAAAATCTATAATCTGTCACTTTCAAAAAACAGAAAAAGAGCACCAATACAAGATACCCGCTTCTCTCTAGGTTGCCTTAGAGTAATACCTCCGGATTCTGAACACAAAAGGTTATGTTAGGAGAAAGGCACATTTTATCTTTTACTTCCTTCTTTCCCCTCCAGCACCTTTGCCTCCACAAGGAAGGAATAATAGAGAGGAGGTAATATGTGACTGGGACAGAGGTGACCCCCTGGTTCCCTTGGAAGTTATATACTGGAAATAGAGCTTCTTACCCTGCTTTCCTGAATGACTGAAATGTAGGGCAGGTGAGACCCAAATTGGGGCTTAGCTGGGGAAGGTTCTTGGCTTCGCTCAGGAAAGAATTGGAAAGCAAGCCAGTGGTAGAAGAAAACAGCTTTATTGAGGCAGCTCCATGACTGTGTCTGCAGAGCAGGGCTACCCCCAGGCGGCGTGTGGAGAGTAGCAGCTCAGTGACAGTTCTGCAGTCATGTTTATACCCGCTTTTGATTATATGCAAATTAAAGGGTGGATTATGTAGAAAAAGTATACTTCTGGGTCGTTAGGCCATTGCCATGGAAAGGGGCAATGACTTCTGGGTGCTGCCATAGATAAACTGTCATGGCACTAGTGGGCATGTCTTATAGAGAGGTGCTTTTGCTTCTTGCCTGTTTTTGCTAGTCTTCAACCTGGTCTGAGTCTAAGCTCTATGTCCAGAGTCTGCTTCCTACTTCAGCTGTAGGCAGCAGGCCCTCCCTCACCTCCCCTGCATCCTCTGTCAACTGATTTGGAATTACCAAGAACTGTTATGTGAGCAAGAAACAGTCTTCTGTGTGTTTAGCCACTGTCCTTTTGGTTTAATTTCCTACTGCAGCCCAATATAGCCTAATGCAATGTATCACAAATTTTGAAAGGGGATAATACTGGTTAGAAATCACAAACTACTGTACAAGTTTGGCCACACTATGTTTATTTTATTTTGATTGAATTGGTTGCCAATTGATTTTATTTAATATCCAGATTTCCAACTTCTCTTAAAAAATTAGAACTTGGCAATTCTTTGGCAAAATTAGAAGAATTGGCAATATTGCGATTTTACTCATCATGAAGGCAATTTACTGGAGCTCGGTAGCAGTTCTGTGCATGGGGCCCGTGTTCTCAAGTTGTCCACAGTTCCCATCATTGCCTGTAACACTCCTGGATGTTTCTGGCTTCACTCACTTATTTTTCTGACTTCTGTAGGTGTTTTAGTTTACACTCCTTATCTAAAGGGCAGCCGCTGAAACAGCAGCCACCATGAGTACAAAAGTTCAGGAACTTACCTAGCTCAGGAATAAATTTGACTGCAGTATTTTAAAAATTGTGTATGTAAAATACAGTGCTAAGAAAAGTTTTAGTGCTTAGAAGAAATGACATTTAAAAATTTGGCATGAGTCCTTTTCCAGAACTTACTATGTCAGAAAATGGGATGTGCATGTGATTGTTTAAAAGTTTAACAAGCTAAATCTGAGTTTGCTTCACACTGCAGGCAGGGCAGAAGTCTGGGTGTGCGGAGGGTCTTTACTGAGAGGGAATTTCCATCGGTGTGATTATTCAGTAAGGACAAGTGCCAAGCAGCATCCACTAACTTCTGTGTTTTCCTGTGTGAAGGAAAATAACACTCTTTCCTGCTGATCTTGGCATACTGAGCTTCTGTTCTTCTTAATTTAAATTCCCTTACATGTTTGGAGAAAACACTGGAAAACACCCAATCATTTGCCATCAAGGACATGAAGATGATAGAGAAGACTAGAAGGAGAATGATCCCTTGGGTGCACCACCTTCCTACCCAATTACCTGCAAGAAGCATTGACTTTTTCTCAAGCTGGGGATCATCTAAATAGTAGTGGTCATGAAGTGTTATTCAGAAGAGGCAGACAGAAGAAAATAGCCCAGTGTGTGTTGTATCATGTTTTAGATAGAACGTCCTGGTCAGAAAGCTTTTGTAATGCCAGAGAGCACTCACAGTTCCACCTGCCCCCAGCCTCTCTCTCACCTGTCTTCTTGTGTGGACCGCTCATTGGCACAACTCTTGAGTCCTGGTCTTTCTGGTTTGGCTGTGGGGCTGTTCCCTTGTGCTGTACCGCCAAGTCTCCTGCCAAACCTGCGCTGTTGGCATTCCCACTGCAGGTTGTGCTTATGTGTGCTTCTCACTTATTACATCTCTTAAATTCAATTAGTGCCCTCATGCTGTGGGAGGCCAGGGCGCTCTCAGAGCAGGGTAAAAACAACAACAAAAACCAGAGCTTTTCTGTGGCCCTGTCTAGGTGTTTTCATAAAGCTCTTACCTCATCACAATTTAAATTCAGTCCACATCAAAGATCACAAATCAGCGGTTGTTGGAATGTATTATGAAGAAATAAACATTTATCAAATTGTTTTTCGAGGAGGTGAATAATTTAGCAAAAGAAAAAAATTACCACCACCGTCACCACAAAATTGTGCTGCTGACTGACAATTTATTTTATTCCCGTGAGAGGCGAGGAGCTGGCGTATGCTGAGTGCATATTGATCAGCTGGATGTGGAGAAATGGAATTTTTACATTCTTGGGTTACTAACTTGTTGCCAATTAAGAACCAAAAGACATTTAAATGCCCTGATAGTATTAGTAAAGACCCGAGGGTTTGCTGCTGACTAAGGTTGCTGGTTTGTTATTGTCAAGTTATTGCTTAATTATGAGTTATTGCAGGAGTACTGGAGAGAAGCCTTACTTCTTGGTCTATCTGTGTAAAGTTGTATTTCTTCCTAGAGAATATTTTTCTGAACATCTATTGATTTCATCTTTTCTAATATGTATTAAGCACTTACATTGTGTTAGGCACTATACCATCTCTTTTTATATAACTCATCTAGTTTATTTCCAACAACCCTGTGTGATAGGTCCTGTTATTTTAATTTTACCCATGGGGATATGAATGCTCAGAGAGGTATATTCACTTTCCCCAAGGTCACACAGCTGTGACTTTCAAAGCAAAAGTTTGTGTCCAGCTCAGTCTAATTCTAAAGGCTTTGCTCATAAACACAACTGTATCCCATATTATTTCAGACACAAGCCCCCTATGACCGACTTCAAGTCATCCTCCATGGATATTCATGATTTTGGGAGTCAATGATGCCATCTTCCTTTTCAACAAATGGAGTAATAAATAGGAGTTTTTCTAAGCTTAAAATCAACAGCCCCTGGAAACTCACATAGGGAGCCCTTCACCTGTGAACAGAACCAGGGCTGCTTGATTGGCATTTCCTCCAGCTCACTGGTAACACATTAAGCACCTACTGTGTGTTCCTGGGTGAGGAGGAAGACAAAGCAGAGCAGTGAGAGAGTATTTGTAGGCACTGGATTGGACTCGATTGTGTGGCACTGGATTGGATTGGAGGGCAATGAGAGATTATGGGCAACAGAATCCATTACACAGTGTTGAGATTGGAATGCAGAATTGGTCCTGCATTAGTCTGTTTTTACCTTGCCATAAAGACATACCTAAGACTGGGTAATTTATAAAGAAAAAAGATTTAATTAACCCATAGCTCTGCACCCTGTACAGGAAGCATGATGCTGGCATCTGCTTGGCTTCTGGGGAGGCCTCAGGAAACTTAACAATCATGGTGGAAAATGAAGGGGGAGCAGGCATGTCACTTGGCCAGAGCAGGAGCAAGAGAGGTGCCACATGTAAACAGCCAGATCTCACATGAAGTCACTCACTATTGCAAGGACAGCACCAAGGGGATGGTGCTAAACCATTCATGAGAAATGCACTCCCATGATCCAGTCACCTTCCACCAGGCCGCAATTCCTATACTGGGGAGTACAATTCAACATGAGATTTGAGGGGCAGGGTGGGGGAAACACATGTGAACTATATCAGGTTTTTAAATTAGATATCTAACTTTTGGTAAGTATGTCATGTTTCAGCCTAAGTTCCTTGAACTAATAAATGAGGCTAATGGTACTTCATGTGTAGGATATTTGTCTCTTTGCCCTCAGAGTCAGTCTTAACCCTTCCTCAGCTCTGAATCACAGTGGGGTCTGACACCTGCAAGCTCCCTTCTTAATTGGCTTATCCTGGGTTTGCCCCACAGAAGGCACTGGTGGGAGAGTAAAAGGTGAAGAAAGCGAAAAGTGAGAGTATTTCTCCCTCTGTGGGCTCTGTGCAGCCCCTCTGGCAGCAGCTGCCTTTCCTCCGCTGTTCCAGCTCCCACAGGACAAGGTGACTACAGCTGCAGCTTCCCTCACAGATGGGTATGGTGACATGCCTTCTCCCTGGTCTCTCCAGCCCAGAGCTAAGAGCTTATATTCTGGGTAGCCTTGCCATTCCCATTAGGCTTCTCAGCTCTCCCATACCCAGTGTATTGGATTTCATACATTCGGTTTCTTCTGTTTGAAATATCTAGAGTGGTTTCTGTTTTTCTAATGAGTATGACTGATAAATGATACCTTCAGGTGTGCTAGGATTAAGTGGAGAAATGCATTTACAGCGCCTAGCATAGAAGAGGTGCCCAGTAAACCTAAAAATGCTTTAGGATACAGGGATAGTGAGGAAGATAAAAATCTAAAGAATAATGATAAAGTAGATTGTAACTGAGGTAGTAGAAAGTGCTTCAGGTGTCTGAAACCTCGTGTTTAATTTCTGGCTCTCAGTTTAGCCATCTATGAGAAATTAAGTGAATACCTTAGGTGCAAATGGACTCAGTTTACTTACCTGTTAAGACATTTGGAAAATAAAGTCTTCCTCAGCTACAAAGAGATACATATTAATTTGGTTTAGAATAAATGGTGGTGCTCAGGGAGAACTTCATTAAGAGGAAAAATTTGGCTGAGAAATGATTTAACCTAGAGGCTATAAATGCCACAGCCAGACTGGACAGCTGGTCAGGGTATGAACGTTCTAGATAAGGACACTGGAAAAGATTATGTCAGAAAGCCAGGCAGCTCTCTACAAGGGCCAGGGAAAACCAAGTCTGTTGCAGATATTTAGGGGTCTTCAATCAGGAGAAAAGCAATACGATTTGATGACATTCCCAAATTCCTCCCGCTCTTTATTTTATCCTTCTCCTGCCACAAACCCTAATCTTAGAAATCCTGCTGAGAAATAACAATGAAGACTTCTAGCAAGTTCTGATATTCTATTTCTTAGTGAGAAATTTTGCCCTGTACTTCTGCCTTTTAATCGGATAATTTGGGATCCAAACGATTTCTCAAGAGAGATCATCCTTCGTATCCTAAAACAAATAGGGGTGTCAGTGGGGTATCTGCTACTCAGAGTTTGATAGTTTTTGACACCTGAATGTAACCTATGATACAGCCTCTGCAGAAACTCCAGAAGCTTTCCTTTCCTAGGTAAGTAAAGAACTGTAAGCAGATAAGTCAGGATTCCTGAGACAAGGACCTTGCTACAGTGTTGTGATTTATTTTAATGTCCTGAGATATATTTGAATAAAGCCCTCCAAACAGCTCAATAGTTGGAGATTGGTCTAGGACAATTTGGAAAACTCTCCCTTTAGAATTTTGGATGCCTTAAACATTTGGGCATTTTCAGTGGCTAGAGGCTAAGAAAACATTTATTGGGCGCAGAACGTCTTTTCATCTGGGAGTGAAACCTGTCCGTTTTTTGTAGTTAGTGTTTTCTCCTGCGGGCTTTCTCACATGATGTTAATGAGGAAGTAAGTAGTTAAGTTGGAGTGAGTGGGACGGAAGGAACGGGAATATACATTTACAAAGAACTGTTGCACTGTTCTATCGGAGTTTCTACTGCCAGATAACTTGGCAGGCACCAGAAACAGCTATTGCAGGACTAGAAAGTTACATGAATACCAGAGGGAAAAAACTGATTTGCTCACTAGGAGGCTCTATTAAGTGAACATCTGTTAACTGTAAAAATCCCATGCACCAAATGGGAAAATATAATGAAATTCAGAGCTTTCGAGCAAATTAAAATCATAAAATACCAGTGGGCAGGAATCGCTGTGTGTTTCACCATTCTGAAATTTACACGGAAACTTGGAGCCAGGCAAAACAAAGCAGAAACACTTAAGCTTATTTACTCTAGGTGTGGAATAGAGCTATCCTGTGCTTTGGAAGAAAGCTAGGAGTTGGGGGAAAATGGGCTCAGTTAGGAAGTTCACGTGTAAAGCTCCCCAGCTGATAAATATTGATACAATGAAAGATCGTGGCTCTGCAGTAGGAGGGCTCTAGTCACAACAAGAAATGTCTGGAACGTGGCTCTATGCTTTGAAGAGTTGGGGACTGTTAAAGATTTGTGCTGTCCAGATGCGACTGGATTCCTAAAGGAGAGAAGGAAGAATCAGAGAATGTGTGGTTTTTCCATATGGTGTGTGCCTAAGAAGAATGCCTTAGCAATGTGGTGTGTGGAGGGAATTGTGTTTAAAATGCTCATCCCATTTGGCGCGTTGAATACAAAGGACAATGCCAGATTGGGATTTATGCATGCTCACAGTTGTGGAAATTCCATTAGCTGTTTCCTTGGTTGTTTTGAATTGTAACCATCCTAGACTGGGCAACAAGAGGAAAACACAGGTTAACTAGGAAGAACAGATCTATGTCGAAGATAAGGTGAGGTCAGTTTAATTTCAATACTACATAAATCCCTGTGGCTCTGTGGGCATTTGTTATATTAATGGCTTTGAACATTTTAGCAGTGGCATTAGAGTTATTTAATCTTGTGATTATCTGCACTGATTTCCTATGGGAGCAAAGGAGGGGTGGAGAGTTAACAAGGGAATGTGAAGCATAACGAAGGGGTCAAAGGTACTTAGCACACGAGAAAAATTTTGATTATTGTCAGGTGCATATAAATGGAAGGGGCTTCTGAAAAGATGTGCTCTGCCCCATGTTTTGCTGAGCTTTAATTGGAGACCTAGCTTCCCTAATTGTGTGGCGAGGTCCAGCTACTGTAGTTAAGAGGGAAGCTGTATATCAGGGGGCAGAGGGTAAAGCTTTTAAATAAGGCTTCCTTCCCAAATGCCTAAGCAAGAAATTGGAACAGAAATATACTGTAGAGCTAAAAAGTCTTAAAGTGCCTCTTAAATCTTTACTACAATTACCATAATGTAGAATAATAGAGCCGATACTATTTTTAAAAGCTTTTGAAGGTTGCAAGTAGCAGCCATAAATTGTGGGTTGCAGAAAATCTGTAACTGTAGTTTTTCAGAGGCTTTTTATTTTAATGAAAGAGAAAAGGTTTTAATAAAACCAGAGAGAACTAATAGGGGACATTATGAGGTAATGGGAATGTCTCCTTAGCTCTAGAAGTGCAGAGGAGTCTAAATGATTGGTCAGTGTGTGCTTATTAAAAAAAGAATCCGACTCTCCTTCCTGGCCACATTTGGGGACATTCAGGTAAGTTTGATTTATTAAGTCAACAGCATGAAGGTAGCCAAGCATGACAGCGACAGCAAAAAGTAATCTGACACTGGCCAAGATGTAAATCTTTTGGAGAAAATGAAATAGATATTCTGTCTTCCTTTGTGAAAAACAACAACAAAAACAACAAAATGCCATTAGGATACCCTTGATGTAAAGAGAAACTCAGTACCAATGACCTGATTGCCTTGGTGAAAATTGTTCTCATGTCTGTTGAGATTTGTTGTGGGTGGAGTTCTGAAAGAGAAACGTCTGGTCCGGAAGGGATGCTTACAGATGGCTTCCCTCCCCTACCTCTCTATCCTCCTCCCCTGCACATTCTTTCAAATAGAAGAAAAGCAAATCTGTTTTCAGCATCTACAGTTAGATACTAATCAAGGACACCATTCTCATTCCCATTTGAGATCAGTGATTAATCCATCATGTATCCACAAAAAGTCAATAATGATTTAATAGTTGACAGGAATGTTGTTATTAACAGCAAGTGGGTCTGGTAGGAAAGTTTAGCAGATGGAATCTCGAGTGTTTTCAACTACAAAACCCTTCTCAGCTCTACGGGCTATGATGATGACCAGGCCAATAATGCAGAGGCAGAACCGCATGTTGCGTGAGAAGGATTTTTTCTTTATGTCCTCCTTTCCTTCTTTTACTCCCTTCTTCCCCACATGTTGAGCAAAAGCTCTTTGAAGGTGAGGACCGTCATGGGATCAGGGAGGAAACACATAAGGCAGTCACAGTGTAACGTGAAACAGCAGTGACAGTGGCGATGGGGCGCGATGGTGGGTGCACACACCCCCAAAGCACCAGGGAGGTGCAGTAATTGGCCTGAAAATGTGACCTTCAAAAGGAGCTTTGATGGAAGAGTTGGATGGGGATGAAAGGGAGGTGGGAGAGAGGAGTGAGGAATGAACAACAATAGAAGACTAACACATTGCCCGTGTGCTGGGGGCAACAACTGTTTGAGGTGGACAGGCGAACAGAGCTAGGGTCACAATGGTGATGGACATGGTGCTTGGTGCTCAGGATCTTTTAATAAACATTTACTGGAAAAAATTTATGAATATCTGACCAGTTGTTGGCTTTTCGTTAGTAATCATTGTAATTATAAGCCTCTGATTCCATCTAGTCAATTTCTGCCTTTTTCGTTTTTAGTGACAATGCCAAAGTATGTGTATGTCTACTTTTTTTTTACTCAGGTGATTCTTTGCCCATGTATTTTTTACCAGCCGTTTTCCAAGACAATGCCAATGCTGTCTTCTCCACAGAGTTTTTCCTCTGTGATCTGTGGGATGTAAATATTCTTTACTCTTCCATGATGGACTTTTGTACCACTTATGCCTCCATTTCTGCTATTATGTTATTGCAGTTATTTATGAATCTCTCTTTTTTCTTACGTGATTCTGATCTTCTTGGGGGCAGTTAATATGATTTTTGTTTTGTTTTTCATTTCTTTTACTACCTAACACAAGATTGAAACTTAATATTTATTTAAATAAATGAACAATGGATTATTTCTCATCAAAATGTCTTCTGGTGTAAAGAGAATCTTTGTTTTAATTCTGTTTTCTCTAGTTTCTGTTAATTTTATACTATTTTTTTTGACAGCACTTTAGTAACTCCTCCGATAATCTTGTCATTAACACTGCTGCTGTGTGTCAGTGCTGAGATACAAAGGAGAATAAGATGTCTGTAAGATTTTACATTTAGACAAGAGAAGAGTGAGAGGCACTTAAAAATGATAGTATAACGGCATAGATAAGCACTAGAAAAAGAGACATATACCATGTACTTTCAGAAAACAAGGAAGGAAAGGACCAAATGTGCCTCAGGAAGATATCATAGCAGATGTGTAGGTATTGTGACTCACTATTTTTAAATTATCACTTTATTCATGAACTCCAAAGTAAAGGACAGACTTAATATTCTACTTTATAAGTTTGATTTTGGATACGTTTGTTTTTGTTCTGTATTTTAAATAATTTATAGTTTTTTTATTATAGTCATAAATCATGTGGAAAACTTAAAAAGAGAAATTTTTCATGAAGTTAAAAATTACTCATAATTCTATTGCTTAGAAATAATTCCAGCTAACATTTTTACATGCTTGCTTGTTTCCGCCTCTCCCTTCTCTCCCTCTCTCATTTATATGTATATGAAAATAGAACAATACATTTAAAAACTAATTGGGATTATGCTATGTAGATTTTTATATCCTTATTCCCCTTCCTCCCATTTCAATTCTATAGCACTAAAAAAACACATCTGTACATACAGAGAATATACATTTCATTCCATAAGCTTACAAAAATAAAAACTATACTTTTTTAGTTTAATTTTCTTAATTTTTTTGTTCTGTAAATGTATCAATAAGAGTAGAGAGAAATGAACCCCTTATATGCACTTTACCCAGCTATAGTAAAAAATAAACAAATGGCCACCCTGGTTCCATTTATACCTTTACGTATTCTTCACCTTCTCCCCAAACACATTTGCAAATACCATAAATATTTCATTATGGATCTCTGATTCCCTAATATTATCAAATATCCAGTTAGTGCAACTTTTAAAAAATTACAGTCTGTTAAAATTAGAATAGAAATAAAATCTACACATTGAATTTAACTGCTATATTTCTTAAGTTTCTTTTTAATCTTCTAACAATTTATTTGGTTAAGAAACAATGTAAACTACATTGTTTGTTCTATAGTATTTCCCTTATTCTGAAGTATGCTGATTGTGACCACTTGTTATTTAATATGCTCTTCTATACCCTGTATTTTTTCTTTTTTTTTTTTTTTTTTTGAGACCGAGTCTCACTCTCACCCAGGCTGGAGTGCAGTGGCGTTATCTCGTCTTACTGCAACCACTGCCTTCTGGGTTCAAGCGATTCCTCTGCCTCAGCCTCACAAGTAGCTGGGATTACAGGCATCCACCACCACGCCTGGCTAATTTTTGCATTTTTAGTAGAGATGGGGTTTTGCCATGTTGGCCAGGCTGATCTCAAACTCCTGACCTCAGGTGATCCAGCTTCCTCGGCCTCCCAAATTGCTGGGATTACAGGCATGAGCCACTCACTGTGTACAGCTTACCCTGTATTTCTTATAAACTCATTTTTTTGCATCTAGAGGTTTGATCTGATTCACTTTATTTTATTTTATTATTTTTGGTCAAAATAAATAATAGGTTATTTTGTGTACTTTCATTGGGAGACAAATGATGTAAATCGTCTGTTTTGTGATGTTAACAGATGAGATGATCATTGCCTAGATCTATTATTTAGGGCAAATTATGGGTTTACTAAATGATATTTTTTTAATATATATATTTATTATACTTTAAGTTCTAGGGTACATGTGCACAACGTGCAGTTTTGTTTCATATGTATGCATGTGCCATGTTGGTGTGCTGCACCCATTAACTCGTCATTTACATTAGGTATGTCTCCTAATGCTATCCCTCCCCCTGCCCCCACCCCACAACAGGCCCCAGTGTGTGATGTTCCTCTTCCTGTGTCCATGTGTTCTCAGTGTTCAATTCCCACCTATGGGTGAGAACATACGGTGTTTGGTTTTTTGTCCTTGTGATAGTTTGCTGAGAATGATGGTTTCCAGTTTCATCCATGTCCCTACAAAGGACATGAACTCATCATTTTTTATGGCTACATAGTATTCCATGGTGTATATGTGCCACATTTTCTTAATCCAGTCTATCATTGTTGTACATTTGGGTTGGTTCCAAGTCTTTGCTATTGTCAGTAGTGTCACAGTAAGCATACGTGTGCATGTGTCTTTATAGCAGCATGATTTATATTTCTTTGGGTATATACCCAGTAATGGGATGGCTGGGTCAAATGGTATTTCTAGTTCTAGATCCCTGAGGAATTGCCACACTGACTTCCACAATGGTTGAACTAGTTTACAGTCACACCAACAGTGTAAAAGTGTTCCTATTTCTCCACATCCTCTCCAGCACCTGTTGTTTCCTGCTTTTTTAATGATCGCCATTCTAACTGGTGTGAGATGATATCTTATTGTGGTTTTGATTTGCATTTCTCAGATGGCCAGTGATGATGAGCATTTTTTCATGTGTCTGTTGGCTGCATAAATGTCTTCTTTTGAGAACTGTCTGTTCATATCCTTTGCCCACTTTTTGATGGGGTTGTTTGTTTTTTTCTTGTAAATTTGTTTGAGTTCTTTGTAGATTCTGGATATTAGCCCTTTGTCAGATGAGTAGATTGCAAAAATTTTCTCCCATTCTGTAGGTTGCCTGTTCACTCTGATAGTAGTTCCTTTTGCTGTGCAGAAGCTCTTTAGTTTAATTAGATCCCATTTGTCAATTTTGGCTTTTGTTGCCATAGCTTTTGGTGTTTTAGGCATGAAGTCCTTGCCCGTGCCTATGTCCTGAATGATATTGCCTAGGTTTTCTTCTAGGATTTTTATGGTTTTAGGTCTAACATTAACAATTAATCCATCTTGAATTAATTTTTGTATAAGCTGTAAGGAAGGGATCCAGTTTCAGCTTTCTACATATGGCTAGCCAGTTTTCCCAGCACCATTTGTTAAATAGGGAATCCTTTTCCCATTTTTTGTTTTTGTCAGGTTTGTCAAAGATCAGATAGTTGGAGATCTGTGGTATTATTTCTGAGGGCTCGCTTCTGTTCCATTGTTCTATATCTCTGTTTTGGTACAAGTACCATGCTGTTTTGGTTACTGTAGCCTTGTAGTATAGTTCAAAGTCAGGTAGCATGATGCCTCCAGCTTTGTTCTTTTGGCTTAGGATTGTCTTGGCAATGCAGGCTCTTTTTGGGTTCCATATGAACTTTAAGGTAGTTTTTTCCAATTCTGTGAAGAAAGTCATTGGTAGCTTGATGGGGATGGCACTGAATCTATAAATTACCTTGGGCAGTATGGCCATTTTCACGATATTGATTCTTCCTATCCATGAGCATGGAATGTTCTTCCATTTGTTTGTATCCTCTTTTATTTTGTTGAGCAGTGGTTTGTATTTCTCCTTGAAGAGGTCCTTCACATCCCTTGTAAGTTGGATTCCTAGGTATTATATTCTCTTTGAAGCAATTGTGAATGGGAGTTCACTCATGATTTGGCTGTTTGTCTGTATTGGTGTACAAGAATGCTTGTGATTTTTGCCCATTGATTTTGTAACCTGAGACTTTGCTGAAGTTGCTAATCAGCCTAAGGAGATTTTGGGCTGAGACAATGGGGTTTTCTACATATAGAATCATGTCATTTGCAAACAGGGACAATTTGACTTCCTCTTTTCCTAATTGAATACCCTTTATTTCTTTCTCCTGCCTGATTGCCCTGGCCAGAACTTCCAGCACTATGTTGAATAGGAGTGGTGAGAGAGGGCATCCCTGTCTTGTGCCAGTTTTCAAAGGGAATGCTTTCAGTTTTTGCCCATTCAGAATGATATTGGCTGTGGGTTTGTCATAGATAGCTCTTATTATTTTGAGATACGTCCCATCAATACCTAATTTATTGAGAGTTTTTAGCATGAAGAGCTGTTGAATTATGTCAAAGGCCTTTTCTGCATCTATTGAGATAATCATGTGTTTTTTTCTTTGGTTCTGTTTATATGCTGATTATGTTTATTGATTTTCGTATGTTGAAACAGCCTTGCATCCCAGGGATTAAGCCCACTTGATCATGGTGTATAAGCTTTTTGATGTGCTGCTGGATTTGGTTTGCTAGTATTTTATTGAGGATTTTTGCGTCAGTGTTCATCAGGGATATTGGTCTAAAATTTTCTTTTTTTTGTTCTGTCTCTGCCAGGCTTTGGTATGAGGATGATGCTGGCCTCATAAAATGAGTTAGGGAGGGATTCCCTCTTTTTCTATTGATTGGAATAGTTTCAGAAGGAATGGTACTAGCCCCTCCTTGTACCTCTGATAGAATTAGACTGTGAATCCATCTGGTCCTGGACTTTTTTTGGTTGTTAAGCTATTAATTATTGCCTCAATTTCAGAGCCTGTTATTGGTCTGTTCAGAGATTCAGCTTCTTCCTGGTTTAGTCTTGGGAGGGTGTATGTATTTATCCATCTCTTCTAGATTTTCTAGTTAATTGCGTAGAGGTGTTTGTAGTATTCTCTGATGGTAGATTATATTTCTGTGGGATCGGTGGTGATATCCGCTTTATCATTTTTATTACGTCTATTTGAGTCTTCTCTCTTTTCTTCTTTATTAGTCTTGCTAGCAGTCTATCAATTTTGTTGATCTTTTCAAAAAACCAGCTCCTGGATTCATTAATTTTTTGAAGGGTTTTTTGTGTCTCTATTTCCTTCAGTTCTGCTCTGATTTTAGTTATTTCTTGCCTTCTGCTAGCTTTTGAATGTGTTTGCTCTTGCTTTCCTAGTTCTTTTAATTGTGATGTCAGAGTGTCAATTTTGGATCTTTCCTGCTTCCTCTTGTGGGCATTTAGTGCTATAAATTTCCCTCTACACACTGCTTTGAATGTGTCCCAGAGATTCTGGTATGTTGTGTCTTTGTTCTCGTTGTTTTCAAAGAACATCTTTATTTCTGCCTTCATTTTGTTATGTACCCAGTAGTCATTCAGGAGCAGGTTGTTCAGTTTCCATGTAGTTGAGCGGTTTTGAGTGAGTTTCTTAATCTTGAGTTCTAGTTTGATTGCACTGTGGTCTGAGAGACAGTTTGTTACAATTTCTGTTCTTTTACATTTGCTGAGGAGTGCTTTACTTCCAACTATGTGGTCAATTTTGGAATAGGTGTGGTGTGGTGCTGAAAAAAATGTATATTCTGGTGATTTGGTGTGGAGAATTATGTAGATGTCTATTAGGTCCACTTTGTGCAGAGCTGAGTTCAATTCCTGGATATCCTTGTTAACTTTCTGTCTCGTTGATCTGTCTAATGTTGACAGTGGGGTGTCAAAATCTCCCATGATTATTGTGTGGGAGTCTAAGTCTCTTTGTAGATCTCTAAGGACTTGCTTTATGAATCTGGGTGCTCCTGTATTGGGTGCATATATGTTTAGGATAGTTAACTCATCTTGTTGAATTGATCCCTTTGCCATTATGTAATGGCCTTCTTTGTCTCTTTTGATCTTTGTTCATTTAAAGTCTGTTTTATCAGAGACTAGGATTGCAACCCCTGCCTTTTTTTGTTTTCCATTTGCTTGATAGATCTTCCTCCATCCCTTTATCTTGAGTCTATGTGTGTCTCTGCACGTGAGATGGGTTTCCTGAATACAGCACACTGATGGGTCTTGACTCTTTATCCAATTTGCCAGTCTGTGTCTTTTATTTAGAGCATGTAGCCCATTTACATTTAAGGTTAATATTGTTATGTGTGAATTTGATCCTGTTATTATGATGTTAGCTGGTTATTTTGATCGTTAGTTGATACAGTTTCTTCCTGGCCTCAATGGTCTTTACAATTTGGCGTGTTTTTGCAGTGGGTGGTACTGGTTGTTCCTTTGGCATGAGCCGAAGCAGGGCAAGGCATCGCCTCACCTGGGAAGCACAAGGGGTCAGGGAATTGCCTTTCATAGCCAAGCAAAGCTGTGACAGATGGCACCTGGAAAATCGGGTCACTCCTACCCTAATACTGTGCTTTTCCAATGGTCTTAGCAAACGGCACACCAGGAGATTATATCTCACACCTGGCTTGGAGGGTCCCACGCCCACAGAGCCTCACTCATTGCTAGCACAGCAGTCTGAGATTGAACTGCAAGGCAGCAGTGAGGCTGGGGGAGGGGTGCCCACCATTGACGAGGCTTGAGTAGATCAACAAAGCAGCTGGGAGTCTCGAACTGGGTGGAGCCTACTGCAGCTCATGGAGGCCTGCCTGCCTCTATACACTCCACCTCTGGGGGCAGGGCATAGCCAAACAAAAGGCAGTAGAAACCTCTGCAGACTTAAATGTCCCTGTCTGACAGCTTTGAAGGGAGTAGTGGTTCTCCCAGCATGGAGTTTGAGATCTGAGAACCGACAGACTGCCTCCTCAAATGGGTCCCTGATCCCTGAGTAGCCTATCTGGGAGGCACCCCCAGTAGGGGCAGACTGATACCTCACATGGCCGGGTACCCCTCTGAGACGAAACCTCCAGAGGAGTGATCAGGCAGCAACATTTTCTGTTCAGCAATATTTGCTGTTCTGCAGCCCCTGCTGCTGATACCCAGGCAAACAGGGTCTGGAGTGCACCTCCAGCAAACTCCAACAGACCTGCAGCTGAGGGTCCTGACTGTTAAAAGGAAAACTAACAAACAGAAAGGACATCCACACCAAAACCCCATCTGTATGTCACCATCATCAAAGACCAAAGGTAGATAAAACCACAAAGATTGAGAAAAAACAGAGCAGCAAAACAGAAAATTCTAAGAATCAGAGCACCTCTCCTCCTCCAAAGGAATGCAGCTCCTCACCAGCAACGGAACAAAGGTGGACGGAGAATGACTTTGACGAGTTGAGAGAAGAAGGCTTCAGATGATCAAACTTCTCCACACTAAAGGAGAAAGTTTGAACCCATTGCAAAGAAGTTAAAAACCTTGGAAAAAAGATTAGACAAATGGCTAACTAGAATAACCAATGCAGAGAAGTCCTTAAAGGACCTGATGGAGCTGAAAACCATGGCACGAGAACTACGTGACTCATGCACAAGCCTCAGTAGCCGACTTTGATCAACTGGAAGAAAGGGTATCAGTGATTGAAGATCAAATGAGTGAAATGAAGCAAGAAGAGAAGTTTAGAGAAAAAAAGAATAAAAAGAAATGAACAACGCCTCCAAGAAATATGGGACTATGTGAAAAGACCAAATCTATGTCTGATTGGTGTACCTGAAAGTGATGGGGAGAATGGAACCAAGTTGGAAAACACTCTGCAGGATATTATCCAGGAGAACTTCCCCAACCTAGCAAGGCAGGCCAACATTCAAATTCAGGAAATACAGAGAACACCACAAAGATACTCCTCAAGAAGAGCAACTCCAAGACACATAATTGTCAGATTCACCAAAGTTGAAATGAAGAAAAAAATATTAAGGGCAGCCAGAGAGAAAGGTCGGGTTACCCACAAAGGGAAGCCCATCAGACTAACAGCTCATCTCTCAGCAGAAACTCTATAAGCCAGAAGAGAGTGGGGGCCAATATTCAACATTCTTAAAGAAAAGAATTTTCAACCAAGAATTTCATATCCAGTCAAACTAAGCTTCATAAGTGAAGGAGAAATAAAATACTTTATAGACAAGCAAATGCTGAGAGATTTTGTCACCACCATGCCTGCCCTAAAAGAGCTCCTGAAGGAAGCACTAAACATAGAAAGGATATATTTTAGGGTTTCTTAAATATGTCATTCCATTGTCTTTCGGATGGCGTAGTTTCTGATGAGAAGTCTTTGAGAATTCGTACGTTTTTCTCTTCTATATATGTAACTTGGATTATTTTTCTCTGGCTGCTTTAAATATTTTCTGTTTATCACTGTTTTTCAGCAGTTTGATTATCATATGCATTGATATAGTTTTATTTGTATTTTCCTTGAGGTTTCTGGACCTTTTTCGGTCTGTGGTTTCCGAGTTTTCATCAAATTTGGCCCAATTTTGACCGTTGTTTCTTCAAATACTTTTTCTGTCCCTGACACCATTCTTCTGCTTAATAGTTTCCTGTAATCTATTGTGACTGTTTATGTTATTACTTTTACCTCTGTGCTTTATTTTGGTGTATTTTTTGCTACATTTTCAAGTTCACTTTGTTTTGCAAAGTGAATCTGCTGTTAAGTCTTTCCAGTGAATTTTTCACTTCAGATATTTTATTTTTCATGTTAGAAGTTCCATTTGACCTTATATCTGTGTCTCTTCTCAGTATGTTTATGGCTTCCTTTAACTATTTGAACATAGTTATACTAGCTGACAAATATGTGTCTACTAGCTCCATTATCTGTGTCACTGCTGAAAGTTTTTATTTTTTTTCCTTGACTGATTTTTCTCCTAGTTTTGGGTAACATCATTGCTGGGGCAGAATGAGCTGCTTATTTTATTTTTTTTTTGATAGCAATATAAGCTCCATGAAGATAGGGCCTTATCTGCCTTATTCCCTGCTAAATCCCCAGTTCCTGGAATAGGGATTAACTAAGTTTATCTGCCATGTCAGTGGCAGAGCTGGAGCTGAAAATTCAGCTAGGGTTCTGTGGATGGTTAAAACCTGAGATGTGCATATATTAACCAAGGACTCACTCTGGTCTGAGAAAATATCTCTTACTTATTTGCCTTTAATTTTGTCCTCTCTGTCCCTTCCCATGCCCACCATTATGTCTTCTATGATCTATCATTTATAGAAAAAACTCTAGATGTGCCTCTTTTGTTTTTTTGTCCTAGAAAATAAGTTGAAGAAGCAGACAACAGTTTGGCCAGTAGCTTGTTACTTGGGGATGGTGAGGAAATACAGAGAGAACAAATCAAATGAACGTTTGTAGAAATTATTGTGATTTATACACACATACATATGTCTGGTTAGTGCTATAATATAGAGTCCTAGAAGTGGGATTATAGGATCTTGCCAAAGTGCTATCTAGTATATAGAGATACTTTGGGTTGAACATTAGCCAGATTTTCCAGATAAGAAGTAAAATGGAGAGTTCTACAACACAGTGATGGTTTATTTTGGTTCCCTCCTTAAGTCTATAGTCATTCAACAGCAAGTGCTCTGTCAGCATCTAAAAACCCTAGGTGTTGCTCCATTATCTAATCCAAAGTTGCACTTGTTTATTGGGTTCCAATAGCATCCAGTCTTCACCAACCCTCTGATCAGTCCATGGTTGGAGGAGTAGTTCAAAAGACATGACATGAAGAGTAGAAAAAAGGAATCTGTTGTACATTTATTAGACTCATCCATTTTATCCCTCTTAATAATTTCTTGTTTCTATTCCAAAGCAATATCTTGATATGAGTGCATTAGATTTAGGTGCAGAAGCATTTTGTCATTTACAGAAACGATACATCATAGGCAGGAGAAAAACAAAACCCAAGACAAAAACAATGAAAAGATGTTAGCTCTGTGTTTTTTTCCATGACACTAAAATTATATTTATTATGGGTTTCAGTGTACAATAGCATTTGATCACTGGTCAAGCATATGCTTTCTTTCATTTACATCTTTCCCAATTTTAATAATTAATATTTAATTACAAAAGTTTACTATGACGTTACTTATTGAAAGTTTCACTGAAGTGGTGAACTTTTTAAATTATAATTGATTAATATGTATTAAGGATATTGCTATGGACTAAATGTGTCCCCCCAGAATTTATATGCTGAAACTCTGAGCCCTATTGTAATAGTATTAGGGGATAAGGCCTTTTGGAAGTAATTAAGTTTATATGAGGTATTAGTGAATTTTCATACTTCTGATAAAGACTTACCTGGGACTGAGAAAAAGAGGTTTAATTGGACTTACAGTTCCACATGGCTGGGGAGGCCTCAGAACCATGGCAGGAGTTGAAAGGTACTTCTTACATGGTGGTGGCAAGAGAAAATGAGGAAGAAGCAAAAGTGGAAACCCCTGATAAACCCATCAGATCTCATGAGACTTACTCACTATAAAAAGAACAGTATGGGAGAAACTGCCCCCATGATTCAAATTATCTCCCATTGGATCCCTCCCACAACATGCGGGAATTATGGGAGTACAATTCAAGATGAGATTTGGATGGGGACATAGAGCCAAACGATATCATCCCACCCCAGCCCCTCCAAATCTCATGTCCTCACATCTCAAAATGAATCACGCATTCCCAACAGTCCCCCAAAGTCTTAAGTCATTTCAGCATTAACCCAAAAGTCCACAGTCCAAAGTCTTATCTGAAACAAGGCAAGTCCCTTCTGCCTATGAGCCTGTAGAATCAAAAGCAAGCTAGTTACTTCCTAGACACAATGAGGGTACAGGTATTGGGTAAATACACCCATTCCAAATGGGAGAAATTGGCCAAAACAAAGGGGTTACAGTGCCCATGAAAGTCCAAAATCCAGTGGGACAGTCAAATTTTAAAGCTCCAAAATGTTCTCCTTTGACTCCATGTCTCACATCTAGGTCATGCTAATGGAAGAGGTAGGTTCCCATAGTCTTGGGCAGTTCCACCCCCGTGGCTTTGCGGGGTATAGCCCCCTTCCTGTCTACTTTCATAGGCTGGCATTGAGTGTCTGCGACTCTTCCAGGTATGCAGTGCAAGCTGTCGGTGGGTCTACTATTCTGGGGTCTGGAGGACTGTGGTCTTCATCTCACAGCTCCACTAGGCAGTGCTCCAATAGGGTCTCTGTGTGGGGGCTCCAATGCCACATTTCCTTTCTGCACAACCCTAGCAGAGGTCCTCCATAAGGGCCCTGCCCCTGCAGCAAACTTTTGCCTGGGCATCCATGCGTTTCCATACGTATCTGAAATCTAGGGGGAGGTTCCCAAACCTCAATTCTTGACTTTTGTGCACCCGTAGGCTCAACACCACATGGAAGCTGGCAAGGACTGGGGCTTCCACCCTCTGAAGCCATAGCCCAAGCTGTACATTGGCCTCTTTCAGCCATGGCTGGAGCAGCCTGGACAGAGGGCACCAAGTCCTTAGGCTGCATATAGCATGGGGAGACTGGGCCCGGCCAAGAAAACCACTTTTTCCTTCTGGGCCTCCGGGCCTGTGATGGCAGGGGCTGCCATGAAGGTCTCTGAGAAGCCCTGGAGACATTTTCCCCATGGTCTTGGGGATTAACATTAGGCTCCTTGCTACTTATGTAAATTTCTGTAGCTGGCTTGAATTTCTTCTTAAAAAATAGGTTTTCCTTTTCCACTGCGTCGTCAGACTGCAAATTTTCTGAACTTTTATGTTCTGTTTCCCTTTTAAAATGAAAAGCTTTTAACAGCACCAAAGTCACATTTTGAATGCTTTACTGCTTAGAAATTTCTTCTCCAGATGCCTTAAATCATCTCTCTCGAGTTCAAAGTTCCACAAATCTCTAGGGCAGGGGTAAAATGCCACCAGCCTCTTTGCCAAAACATAAGAAGAGTCACCTTTGCTCCAGTTCCCAACAAGTTCCTCATCTCCATCTGAGACCATCTCAGCCTGGACCTTATTGTCCATATCACTATCAGCATTTTTGTCAAAGCCATTCAACAAATCTCTAGGAAGTTCCAAACCTTCCCACATTTTCCTGTCTTCTTCTGATCCCTCCAAACTGTTCCAACCTTTGCCTGTTACCCAGTTCCAATGTCACTTCCACATTTTCGGGTGTCTGTTCAGCAATGCCCCACTCTACTGGTACCAAATTACTATATTAGTCCATTTTCACACTGCTGATAAAGACATACCTAAGACTGGGAAGAAAAAGAAGTTTAATTGGACTTATAGTTCCACATGGCTGGGGAGGCCTCAGAATCATGGCAGGAGGTGAAAGGCACTTCTTACGTGGTGGCAGCAAGAGAAAATGAGGAAGAAGCAAAAGTGGAAACCCCTGATAAACCCATCAGATCTCATGAGACTTATTCACTATCACAAGAACAGTATAGAGGAAACTGCCCCTATGATTCAAATTATCTCCCTCCGGGTCCCTCCCACAATACATGGGAATTATGGGAGTACAATTCAAGATGACATTTGGGTGGGAACGTAGAGCCAAACCATATCAGGTAATGAGAGTGCTGCCTTCATGATGGGATTAGTGTCTTTAGAAAAAGACAGACTAGAGCTTCCTCTCTCTCTGCTTTGGAAGATAGAATGAGATGATGGCATCTGCATAACAGGAAGAACACCCTCATTCTAGACACCAGATCTGTCAGCACCTTGATCTTCGACTTCCCAGCCCCCAGAACTATGAGAAATAAACATTGGTTGTTCAAGTCACCTAGTCTGTACTCTTTTGTTAGAGTAGCCCAATCTAAGACACGTATAACATAGAGCTAGGTGGTTTTACAATGTTATTTTTAGCATTCTGCGTACATCTGTTTCTTCTCCTTTCTTCCCTGATTATATAATTGTTAAATCCACTCCTTAATCTCCTAAGCTTTAAAACTCGAAGTCATATTCAGTTTTTCACTCTTCCCCCTAATTGCTATGCATTGTGTTTCTTCCATAATATCTATATTAATTTTCTATTGCTATGATAACAAATTACTATAAACCTGGTGGCTCAATACAGTGCAAATTTATTGTCCTGTAGTTCTGGAGGTCATAAGTCCAAAATGGGTTTCGCTGAAATAAAATCAAGGTGTTGCTGGGGCTACATTTCTTCTTGAAGCTCTGAAAGAATTCCTTTCCTTGCCTGTTTTCTCTCCTAGAAGTTACCTGCATTCCTTGGCTCATGGCCCCCATCTTCAAAGCCAGCAATGCGAGATTGAATCTTTCTCACCTTACGTCACTCTACCACAGACCCTTCTGCCTTCCTCTTCCACATTTAAGGAGTCCTGTCATTACACTGGGCCCATCAAGAAAATCCAGGATAATTTCTTTATTTTAATGTCATCTTATTAGCAACCTTAATTTCATCTGCAACACTCTCTCTTCACAGATTCCAGGATTTAGGACATGGATCCCTTTGGAGGACCATTATTCTGCTTACCACAGTACCTATCATATGTATTTCTTCTTTTATTATAACTATGTGACTCTTTTATTTCAGGCCCACTTAGTAAGATCATCACAGTAACTGTTGACTTTCTTCTCTGCCTTTAGTTTCTTATCTCTCTGACATTCTAATCTCTGGTGGCTAACTCCATAAAGGCATGTATAGATTGTTAAATCTCTTCTCAGAAAGCTTCATTAGCAGCCTCTTCGCAAGGACAAAAATTTTAATCTCTTAATATCTTGTTTACATGTGTAACTAACCTGCACGTTGTGCACATGTACCCTAAAACTTAAAGTATAATAAAAAAAGATTAAAAATTTTAAATTTGTAATTCAATTAATATTTTCCATGATAGTATCATGAAGTTATACTTGATTATATTATAAAAATCCTAGCTTAACATTTTGATTTAATAAATTGAATATTTTGGAGTTAAGTCCAAATTATTTGCTGTGTTATAATTTTAGAAGTTCCCTCAGAAAATACATATGAGAGAATATATTGTTACTGCAACAAATCATGACACTCAATTTTGAATGTTTTGCCAGTTATGTGAAAATTTTTTCTTTTTTGGCTGAAATTTGATACCTAAATTTCTGCCTTCCTTAACATTAACAGGTTTTCTTGCAAATTAATTATTCAAGTGTTACATATTAATAAACACTTCAAACCATCTGAAACTCTTCATTTAGAAGAGTTCTATAGACTAGAAAAATTCATTTCTAAATTTAAGTGTGGTGACTTTTTTTGAATACATCATATACTTAAGTCATTTTTAGTAACAATTTTTTTTTTTTAAATGGAAGGAGTTTTCCAAACACTGATATTCTAAATATTCTCTCCGTAGCTTTTTTTCTATCCCAAGAGCTGTACTTTCTTTTCTTTTTTTTTTTTTTTTACTTTCTTAGGTATGAAAATATTTATATTTACCAGGAAGAGGCAGATAAGGCATATGTGAGAATAATCTATTGTTATCCTAGAAAATACTTGCAAATTTGAAATATATTTTCTATAAAAGTAAAACATATAACTCATCTTTAATTTGAAAACTGTATAACTCCTTTAAGTATGCTCCTTTCAGATAACCAACAAACATCTGAGTGATATGTAAGATGTTCTTGATGAGTCTTCATCTTATTATTTAAAGTATGTAAGAATGCTACTAATTAAAATTACCCATATCAATAACTTCTGAAGGTGGCTATGTAAGGGCTGAAAGTGAAAGCCAGGTTCAGAGAAATGGCCCTCTCTCTCAAGATTCCTTATATGTATCCGTTGGTGATTCATGTCCATCTGACATATATATCAAATAAAAAGCCATTTCAATTTTTATATTTGAAAAACTTAGGTAGTGAAATACTGTCATTTTCAGCAACATGGATGAAATTGGATGTTACTAGGTTAAGAGAAATAATCCAGGCACAGAAGAACAAATATTGCATGTTCTCACTCATATACAGGAGCTGAAAGAATTGATCTCATGAAGTAGGGAGTAGAATGATAATTACCAGAGTCTGGGAAGCACTGGGGGATAAGGGGATTGAAGGAGAGGTTGGTTAATGGATACAAACATTCAGTTAGATAGAAGGAATTAGGTCTAGTGTTTGACAGTACAGTAAGATGACTAGAGTTAACAATATATTACATATTTCAAAATAGCTAGAAGATGTGAAACATTTAAAACACAAATGGTAAATGTTCAAGATGACAGATGTCTTAAATACCCTGATTTGACCATTACACATGAATGCGTGTATCAAAATATCACATGTAACCCCAAAATATGTACTAATATTATGTGTCAATGAAAAAAGAACAATGAAACTAGATGCTTTTGACATGTTCTTTCTATGTCGATACGTTGGTTATTTTTTAAACCCCAATTTTTAGAACTCTGTGCTAGGATATAAAACTCATGCTGTTGTAATAGAATTCAGATCTCATTTCAGTTTGATGACTCACCTGTGATTTTTCTACCCTGTACATTTCCTTATGTTACTCACTCTACATAGACTACTATTCTCTCTTCTTTCTTTAATTTTACTTTGTCTGGTTCTCAAAATTCATGCATCTTTCAAGCCACAGGACCTGACTTACTGCAGCTGCACAGCAAATGCTGGCCGAATCAAAGGCCTTCTGTTTGTCTTTTGGTGTACTTTTCCTAACTTGTAATTACATAGCCATTTATTTGCTGACCTGCTTGTTTGTCTTGCTGACAAAAATTCACAAAGATATATAGGGACTGTGGCAGCTTTACTAACCATCAAATAAATATTTGCACCTTAGTCAGTTACTTGTACAAAGTAGGTGCTTTTTAACTACCTATCAGTGAATAAAGGTTACATAATTATGAAGCCTTCACTGATATTTCATATCAACTATCCATAATTAATGTTTTCCTTTTCTGTTTTTTAGGATTTGTACTTTGTATAAGCTAGATACCCAATAACTACTGAGTTAGAAAAAGATGCAATAAGTGACTCAGGCTTTTTTATTGTTTGCTTTTTGTTTTGTGGTTAGATCCGACCCAGCAGTAAAGGTACAAGTGGAGTGTTGATTGCTAGAGTGCTATATAGTTGAGATAGAAAGTTATTTGGAAGGGTGCCTGATGCTGAACATCAAACCTTTAGTTGTTCAGTTACCGAAGTCATGTCTGTATATGCCATTTCACAGCATTGTGCAAATTGCTTATGACTGTACCCAGTAGAAGGATATTCAACCCGAGCTCAATTGCAGCAGTTTAAAAACAAACTCCAGAGCCTAATATCACAACTGTTTTCTTCCTTTTTGATCTTAACTCATTAGGGGGACAGGGTAAGGGTGGTATAATGTGCTGAAATCTGTCAATACTTTGTGTTTCTCATTCATTAAAACCTTCAGATCTATTTTCCTAGAGGCTCCATTTACCAGGGAGGGCGAGGAGAAACACTAAACAGGTGTTCCTGACTTGAAAAACAGCAATTTAAAGCAACTCACAAGGGGAGAAGTTGGAAATTTTCAGATTCAGAAGTTGTCACAGGGAGATAAATTTGGGTTACATATTCGTCTCTTGTAAACAGACCTTCTTTAACATAAATTTGTGCAGTGCATGAGACACCTGATTTCTCTGGGGGCAGACATGCTTCATGGAACAATTGTGCTGCAGAGAGATAGTGAATATTTTCCCAGCCTTCTTCCAAATGCACAAATATGAGCTCAAAGAGTAGTATGCTGAGCTGGTAATATGGAATGCCAGCTTCCCCTAGGAATAAAAATATCTATAGGAAAAAAACATCTATGGTAAATAATGGGTTTGATTGATGGGAAGTGCCTGAATTTTGAGTAGTCTAAATCAACTTTAAATGTTTCTATGATGCCATCAGATTATTTGTCATATAAACAACCTAGTACATTAAGTATCTTATACAAAAGGACTGGGCAGTACTGTGTTCTTCTCTGAAGCGGCATCTATCTGAGGCAAGGGGAAAGTTCGAAGAGCTATTTTCTATAAAAGTTTTTCTCAAAAGGTGATCCACAGGGCAGTAACTTTAGTGTTACTTAGTAGCTTGTTAGAAATGCATATCCTTGGGCTCTGGGGTGGGCTCCACCCCAGAAGTACTGAATCAGAATCTCTGAGAGTGGGGTCCAGCAATCAATGGTTTTACGAGTACTCCAGGTGATTCTGATGTATGCTAAAGTGGGAAAACCATCATTCTACAAAAATTCATTACTTCATTCAACAAATTTTTACTGAGTATCCAATAAGTTTTAGGCACTGATAATACAGCAATATGAACAATATGAACAAACTCTTCCTCTCTTAAAACTTACATTCTCTTGGACAATATGGAAAAGTCAAAGGAAATAAGAAATTAATTGGCTGGAATATACGATATTTGGCCCTGCAAGATGCTCTTTTCAGTTACCATGATGTTAGTGGTAGGCCCTTGTCAAAAGTTTCAAGGCATGCCTTTTGTAACTGAACCAGATTTATTTCTTTTGAAAACGTAAATTACGTTTCCTGTCATGGCCATCTCTCCTGGGACTATTTTCAACATTTCTATTTGATACTCATACACAAATGGGTAGTTGATCTACATATACTTGTTCTCCAGAATAGTTTGTCATCTTTCTGTGCTTGACACTGTAGGCATTAGAAATGCACTGATTGACATGATCCTTGGTATCTGGGCTCTTATTCTGTGAAGGAGTATCATTGAACCACATGATATCAAGGACATACAACTAACAGTCAACAACAGATGGCTCAGATTATTAAATAAGTGTAAATAAACATTCTTGTAAGGCATTGGAGGAAGAGTGGGTCCTGAACATTGGGTATTAGGTAGGCTGGAATCAATAGGAAATAACCATCTTTCTTCTAGCGAGTCATTTATAGAAATGCTATTTTTTCCAACTTCGAAAATATTCATAATAAAACATGTGAATAGGCCGGGCGTGGTGGCTCATGCTTGTAATCCCAGCACTTTGGGAGGCTGACGCAGATGGATAATGAGGTTAGGAGTTTGAGACCAGCCTGGCCAAAATAGTGAAACCCCATCTCTACTAAAAAAATACAAAAAATAGGCTGGGTGTGGTGGCAGGTGCCTGTAATCCCAGCTACTTGGGAGGCTGAGGCAGGAGAATCGCTTGAACCTGGGAGCTGGAGGTTGCAGTGAGCCTGGATTGCGCCACTGCACTCCAGCCTGGGCAACAGTGCGAGACTCCGTCTCAAAAACAAACAAACAAAAAACAGAAAAAATGCGAATAAGTCAGAAGGCAAGTACAGTAAACACCCTATAATTTTTCCTTTTCTCTCTCTTTTTAAACACACACACAAATGCACACACACATTATTTTCTAGTCCATTTGAAAGCTTAAGTTGCAGATGTTAATAATTCAGCATAGATCTCTTAAGAATAAGGACATTTGCCTAAATTACCACAATGCCATTATGATTTCTAAGAAAATAACAGTAATTCTAGGAACCATAAAATATCCAAATTCTTCTCAAATATCTGCATTTTTCTTAAGTATGTGTTTTTCCCTCCATGTGCAGAAGTCAAGGATTCATACCAATCATTTTGTTTTTCTGTTTCTTTGGTTTCTTTTAATCTAGAATAGTTATTCTACTTTGTTTTCTCCATAATGTTGACGTTTTAAGTATTTCAGGTCAGTTATCATGTAGGATCACTCACATTCTTCATTGGCCTGATTATTTTCTTTTGGTGTCACTTAATGTGTACCTCTATGCTTTGAATTTACTGTACACTGGAATGTAGGTATAGAGGCTTGATTGGATTTCATTCAATAAATGTTTGACTACCTATAATGTGCCAGATACAGTGTGGTAAGCAAAATGGACAAAGCCTTACTCTCATGAAGTTCAACCATATTTGGGAAAAACACACTTTAAATAAACATAAACCTATAGAAAGACAAATTCTTCTACGGTAAGTGCTATAATTAAAATTAAACAAGATGATGTGACAGTGAGTTAGTGACAGTTAATGGTGTAGGAGATGACCAAGCAAGACCTCATTGTGGAAATGATACTTGAGGTTTGACCTGGATGGAAATGGCAGGAATTGGGTGTTAGAGATGAAGAAAATCAATTTGCTAGACCCATTGACTAATGCAAACACTTTTTAGAAGTTGTTGAATTTCATGAGTTATTTGAATGAAAGAAGGGAGATCTTGGGAAGTACTAACTTAGAAATTTTAGGAGAATCATCATGTGAGCCATCAGACAGGGGTTGGTTGGGAACAGTTTTGACCAATTAGGTAAGAATTCTCACTTAGGTAAGAATTCCAGTGAGTTGTGAAGCCATTCCCTTTGGCTACTCACTGTACACATATCCATCTACATACAAAGTACACATCTAATAGGATGGATCTGGTCCATGAGTAATTTCTCAGCCAACATTTGACATATCCCATGGGAGAGGTTTTGACACCTGACAGAAAGATCTGGGTGGGTGTAGTGCCATCAACACAATGGATAAAAAGGAGAAATTTTCAAAAAGTAACCAAGAGTATAGTTAGAAATTTAGCCGGTATAATTGATCACCTTTATCCTCATAAGTTGTTAAAATGCCGTACAGAACTTTTTTGGGTGTTGCCTGCCAGAAACATCCAGTCTCCCATTGTGGGAAGTTGGGGAAGTGGAATTAATCTCAGTTCTTCTGCCATATTTATCATCTTTCTTATATCTTCAAAATACATGGCCTCCTGTTCAGGTATATTTTTATGAGTTGCAGGAATTCACTTTGGATGCATGTATGGATGTGACATTCTTAAGCACATGCAAATAAAAGTCAGTAGTGAAACGTGTTGTGAACAGAGAGGGGAACTGAAGATTTCTTTTAAAAGAATGTTCATTTGGTTCCTTGGCAGAAAAAAAATAAAAACTGGATATTCGAGGGCACTTGTATGCTATAATACTGTGGTGGATAATTGTGACAGGTGAAATACCCACCTACACGCATAGTACACATTTAATAGGAGGTATCTAGTCCATGGGTAATTTCTCAGCCAGCATTTGACATAGTCTTTGGGAGAAGTTTTAGACACCTGTCAGAAATATCAGAGGAAATGCTGTTTCTGGAAGTTGACGGTGAGGAAGACGACTGAATTCTGGGCATTGAGAAGGGCATACTCAGGGAGAGAAATACACTGGGGCACCTGACGTTCCTCATAACTGTTTTCCATAACTGCTCTTCACATTAGGCCTCAGTCTGTCCATCTGTGAAACCCATCTGTGAAATGTGTTTATTGAAAATGCTTGACATGTTGGTGTGTCAAGAAAGACAACTCAAAAAGGAGACTTTTACCAGTTATGTAGTATTTCTAGGGATTTGTAATCAATTATTATGGTTCTGTGCAGGTTGGTTTCTGTTTTTCATTTATATATTTCATGGTAAAATGGTGTGCGTGTGTGTCTGTGTGTGTGTGTACACATGCACTTTGCTTACTCAAGAAGTAAAAAGGATAAATCATTTTTTTCATTATAGTACAAATACATTTCAGGAAAATTAGTAGTTAATTTGCATACTTTCAAAAGGCTGTGGTCCAGAGCAATGCTGTCTATCAGAACTTTCTGAGATCAGAGAAATATGCTAACTCTGCATTATCCAATATGATAGCCACTGGCCATGTGTGGCTATGGAGCTCATGGAATGTAGCTGGCATGAATGAGGAAGTGAATTTTTATTTAATTTAATTTAGCTTAATTTAATTAATATTAATTTAAACTCAGACATATGTGGCTGGTGGCTACCATTTTGGGTACAGCAGATTTAAAGAGATGTTGAAAAATAATTTTTTAAAAAAGTCAACATCTAGCTATGCAATCTACAAATTAGGTTATTTTAGTCTTAGATTCTGATTATTCATTTATTTTCATTATTCTCATGCCTGAGTTACATTCTCAAATGTAATCAATGTATTCCATGGAGCTCATATTTGCTGGTGCTCATGTCTTCCTTCTTCTTCATTGTCTAGTAGTATTTGCAATGTTATCTGCCCCTGCTTTAAAATGGCACATTAGCCACCTTAATGCTGCAGCATCCTGACTTTCTTCCTCATTCTCTCCTTGGTCTTTTCTTCTTCTTTCCAGTTTCCCTCAATGTTATGGATATTCACTACAACTCAGACTTACTCTTTTGGATTCAGCACAAAGCTCTGACTCATGTGTTCCATGAGAAAATATGTCTAATTCTGATCTTCCAGTGGTCTATCTTAGCATCTCACATTTTCTCCTTGAAATTTCCTATTTGATGCTCAAAAATCTAAGTTTAAAATTAAAATCTAACTCATAATTTCTCTCCCAAAATTAAGTCCCCATGCAATGTTGAAAAGACACTGCTATATTTTCTGTTATCTAAACTATTATTTTCTCTTATCTATACTTGAAGGCTTGGCCATCCTTGAATTTTCACACTTCTTTGCAGTCTCTCTCAACTCAGTCAATACATCCTAGCTGTTTTTCTTCTTCTTTTTTTTTTTTTTAAATGGACACTCCATGAATTCGTATGTCCTCCTGGTGCAAGGGCTATGCTAATCTCTGCATCATTCTAATTTTAATATATGTGCTGTCAAAGTGAGAACAGTTCTTTCTTTTTACTAGGTATTAGGTCATAATTTGTTTCCTTTTCATCTGTCCATACCCAGGCTTAGATCTTCTTTAGTTGACATGCATTATTTTCAGTCCCCAAATTGGTGTTATTACCTTCAGTCTCAATTGGGGTTGTACTACCCACTTCATTTCTCTCTCATCCAACTTTTCGTCATGCATCTTATCCTTCAGGTACATTGGACTGCCCATTCTTGCTGACTCGGTCTTGCTTTTCCAACCATGTGCTTTTACTTAAAACAGCTAGCTCTGACAGAATTGAGTTGCCTTAATTGTATATTCAAATCCTACTTGCCCAAGTCTTGAAGGTTTATTCTGTTATTCACATATTATTCATCAACTACTTAGTGAGTGTATGCTCTATGCAGGCATTGAGCTGAGTACTAAAGACAAAGTGGGAACAGGATCTCTGCTTTCAAGGAACTGACATTTTAGTGGAAGAATCTGACAAGTAAATAGGCAGTTAAGATAGAGTGTAATAAACTTTGTATGTTCTCATGCATAAGTGGGAGCTAAGCTACAAAGACAAAAAGACACAAGAATGATACAATGGACTTTGGGGACTAAAATGTCTCATCATCTTCTGGAAACCATCCCAAGCCATGTTGGCTCCTCAGAACTAAGATATTACTGTTAATTATACTTAATTATATTACTAATTTTATCTGTTTCCCTATCACTGATACATTTTAATTTGTTAATCTTATTTACTTGATTAGACTATAAACTCCTTAAGGGCAGAAAGTAAATTTTGTATAGCTGAATATACCTCATAGCCCCTAGCCCACAATATTTTATATAAAACTACATATTCAATATCCAGCAATTTATAAGAGAACTATTTTTTTAACCTTTGGAATCTTGCCTGTGCACTGCATAACCATTTCTCTGCCCATATAAAATAGAAGAATATAGTGAGAGAAAGTGAGGTTTGTTCATATTCAGTTTATATTGAATGCCATTGTTTTCCAATTCTGCTGTTGAGCCCATCCACTGGGTTTTTTATTTTTTTATTTCCATAGGTTTTTGGGGAACAGGTGGTGTTTTGTTACATGAATAAGTTCTTTAGTGGTGGTTTCTAAGATTTTGGTGCAGCCATCACTCAAGCAGTGTTCACTGTACCCAATGTGTAGTCTTAGCCCGCACCCCCCATCCCACTCTTTCTCCCAAGTCCCCAAAGTCCGTTGTATCATTCTTAAGTCTTTTTGTCTTTGTAGCTTAGCTCCCACTTATGTGTGAGAACATAAAATGTTTAGTTTTCCATTCCTGAGTTACTTCACTTAGAATAATGGTCTCCAATTCCATCCAGGTTGCTCCAAATGCAATTATTTTATTCCTTTTTATGGCTGTGTAGTATTCCATAGTGTGTGTATATGTATATCACATATATATACCATATACATATATATACTGCATATATACACCATATGTGTGTGTGTGTGTGTGTGTATACATATATATATATATATATATATATATATATATATATATATATGTTCCACATTTTCTTTACCCACTCATTGATTGATGCATATTTGGGCTAGTTCCATATTTTTGCAATTGCCAATTGTGCTGCTATAAACATGCTTGTGCAAGTATCTTTTTCATATGACTTCTTTTCCTGTAGGTAGATACCCAGAAGTGAGATTGCTGGATCAAATGGTAATCTATTTTTAGCTCTTTAAGGAATCTCCATACTGTTTTTCATAGTGATTGTACTAGTTTACATTCCCACCAACAGTGTAAAAGTATTCCCTTCTTACCGCATCCATGTCAACATCTATTATTTCTTGATTTTTAAATTATGGCCATTTTGCAGGAGTGAGGTGATATTGCATTGTGGTTTTGATTTGCATTTCCCTGACAAGTAGTTATGTTGAGCATTTTTTCATATGTTTGTTGGTCATTCGTATACCTTCTTTTGAAAATTGTCTATTCATGTCCTTAGCCCCACTAAGAATCCTAGTTTTTGATGGGATTTTTTTTCTTGCTGATTTGTTTGAGTTCTTTGTAGATTTTGGATATTAGTCCTTTGTTGGATGTATAGATTGCTAAGATTTTCTCCCACTCTGTGTGTTGTCTGTTTACTCTGCTGATTATTTCTTTTGCTGGGCAGAAGTTTTTTGGTTTAATTAAGTCCCATCTGTTTATCTTTATTTTTGTTGTTTTTGCTTTTGGGTTCTTGGTCATGAAGTATTTGCCTAAACCAATGTCTAGAAGGGATTTTCCAATGTTGTATTCTAACATTTTTATGGTTTCAGGTCTTAGACATAAGTCTTTGATCCATCTTGAGTTGATTTTTGTATAACGTGAGGGATGAGGATCTGGTTTCATACTGAATGCCAATTTTAAATGTGAATTGAATTGTTTATATTATTTAAAGTATCATAAGTATTACAAAATGTTAGATGCTTATGCTTCAGATCGCCCTTATTCAAAATCCTCAATAAATCTTAAAAATGCAGAACATAAATTGGAATTGTAACTACAAACTACTATGAAATTTATGAAATATATGCTAATAAGCCAATAATAAAATAATTTTAAGGTTTTGTAAACGGATGTTGATATTTTTTCAAAGTGCATCTTTTATTAATATAGTTGAACATATGAAGCCCCAATTGGAAGAAGCAGATTTTTTAAATAGAGTAGTTTTTAAAAGTAAGTATAAATGTGCACTAGGCATCTGAGCAAAAAAATGAGAATTATTCTAATTCCTTATAAACTTATTTCTCTTTGCTTTTGTTTTAATTTTTTAAAAACAGTTTATTAAGGTATAGTTGTTTATAAAATAAACTACACATATTTACAGTGTAAAATTTGATATATTTTGACATTTGTATGGGCCAGTGAAGCTATCACCACAATCAAGATGATGAAAATTTCCATCGCTCTAAAACATTTCCTCATTTTGTTTGTAATTCTTCCCAACACCCCTTCTTATCTCCCATGTCAAAGGCAATCACTCATCTCTTCTGTCAGTATAGATTTGTATTTTTTATAATTTTATGTAAATGGAATCATACACTTTCTTGTCTGTCTTCTTTCACTTAATATAATTGTTTTGAGATTCATCCACATTATAGCATTTAACATTACTTCACTGCTTTTTCATTGCTGAGCAGTATTCTGTTGTGTGTGTATACAACAGATTTTCTATTTACTAGTTGCTGGACATTTGTATTGTTTCCAGTTTGGGGCTATTACAAATGCATGTACATATGCTTTAGTCTATTGTAGATAAATACCTAGGACTGGAAGGACTAGGTTGTGTAATAAGATGTTAGAAAGCCATTTTTCTAAGTTGTTGTGCCATTTTGCATTTCCAGTCATAGTGTATGAAAATTCCAGTTGTTACACATCCTTGCCTACACTTGGTATTATCACCCTTAAAATTTGGGCTGTTCTAATGCGTATGTAGTTACATTGACTTATGATTTTAATTCGTGTTTTCCCAATGACTAACAGTGTTGAGCACCTTTTTTATGTGTTTTTCAGCCAATTAAATATTTTTGTGACTATCTGTTCAAATGTATTGCTTGTTTTTTGTTTGTTTTTCTTCTTATTGAGTTATAAGAGATATACTCTGGCTACAAGTTCTTTATCTGATATGCTTTGTTACTATTTTCTCTGAGTTTGTCATTTGCCTTTTTTTTAATCTTTGAAAAGAAAGACAATTAAATATAGTGATGTCTAATTTATTTAAAAAATTTTGTGACTTATATTTTATATATTCTACCAAAAAAAAACTTTGCCTCCCTCAAAGTTGCAAAGATTTTCTTGTTTTTCTTTTAGAAGTTTTGTGGTTTCAGGTATTGCATTTAGGCTTATTTCCGTTTGGTATGGATTTCATATATGGTGTAAAATATGATTTAAAATTCATTTTTTGGCATAGATGTTTTAGCACCGTTTGTAAAAAAGATGAACCTTTCTCCATAGAATTACCTTCATGATTTTGATGCCTTAAACAATCATTAATCTACTTTCTGTCTTTGTAGACTTGCCTGTTCTGGTTATTTCATATACATGGAATAATAAAATATGTGATATTTTGTGACTGGCTCATTTCAGTTAGAATACTATTTACATGTTGTAGCATGTATTAGTGCTTTATTCATTTTTATCATTGAAAAAATTTCATTGTATGGATCTTCTATGTTTTATTTATCTATTCATCATTTGATGAATATTTGGGTTATTTTCAGTTTTTACTATTATGAGTAATGCTGCTTATGGACTTTTATGCACAAGATTTTGTCTGGACATATGTTTTTATTTATTTTGAGTATTTACCTAAGAATGGAGTTGCTGGGTTATATTTTAACGATGCGTCACTTTTGGGAAACAGTGTTCTCTAGTGGCCACACCATTTTACATTCCCACAAGTGATGTATATTGGTTCCAGTTCACCAACACTTGTTATTTATTGTCTGTTGTAAGTAGGTGTGAAGTGTTATCTCACTGTAGTTTTGATTTGCATTTCCCTAGCGGCTAATGGTGTTGAGCATCTTTGTATGTACATATTGGCCATTTGTATATCGTTTTTAAATAAATGACTATTCAAATTGTTTGCCCATTTTTACATTGGGTTTTAGTCTTTTTATTGATGCAATATAAGAATTCTTTACATATTCTAATGCAAGTCCCTTATTAGATCCATAATAGTCAAATATTTTCTCCCATTATATGGATTGTCTTTTCACATTTTCATGTTTTCATTGTCTCTGTTATTTTAAAGATTGCTTTAGGAATTACGGCATTCATTTTTAATTTATCACAGTCTACCTTCAGGTGATAGTGTGTTATTTCACGTATTGTATAGAAACCTAGGAAATTTACAATAGTGTATTTTCATTTCCTTACTCCTGGACTTTGTGATATTGTTGTCATACTTTTAAGTATGCTATGGATCCCACATTACCTTGATAATTATTATTTTTGCTTAAACAATCAATTATCTTTTATGTAGATTTAAGTAATAGAAAATTTATAGTATTTTAGATTTATTTCTATAGATCTATATTTTTATCTGGTAGCACTTACCAATATTTCCACCTGAATAATTTTTTTTCAAAATTTCTTTTAGTTAAAATTAACTGATGATGAATTCTTTCAACTACTGTATGTCTGAGAAAGCCTTTATTTTAATACTAATTTTGAAAGGTATTTTTGCTGGGTATAGAATTCTAGGTAAAGAGTTTTAGTTTTTTCCTTACTTCAATATTTAAATGTGTTACTTCACTGTTTTCCTGCTTATTTTGATTGTTTCTGATGAGCAATCTGCTGTTATTCTTATACATAAAATGTCTTTTTTCTCTGATTGCTATTACAATTTTCTCTCTGTCATTGATTTAAAAAATATTTATTATGATGTTCCCTAATGTAATTTTTAAAATACTTCTTGGATTTGTGGGATTATAGTTTTTTTTTTTTTTTTTTTTTTTTTTGAGATGGTGTCTCATTGTCACCCAGGCTGGAGTACAGTGGCATGATCATGGCTCACTGTGGTCTTGACCTTCCCAGGCTCAGGTGATCCTCCCACCTCAGCCTCCCAAGTAGCTGGGACTACAGGCATGCTCCACCACACCTGCCTAATTTTTTGTATTTTTGTAGAGTCAGGGTTTCTCCATGTTGCCCAGGCTGGTGTTGGATTCCTGGACTCAAGCAATCCACCTACCTCAGCCTCCCAAAGTGCTAGGATAACATGCATATTTTTAGCATATTTTTGTTTATTATTGCTTCAAATATTTTTTTTCTCCCCATTTTGGGGACTCCAGTTACATTTATGCTTAAAGTTATTCCATGACTCACTGATACTTTGTTCTTATGTTATTATTCTTTTCTTTCTTTGTTTCATTTTGGATAGATTTTTCTTTTTTTGAGATGGAGTCTCGCTCTTTTGCCCAGGCTGCAGTGCAGTGGTGAGATCTCTGCTCACTGCAAGCTCCGCCTCCCAGGTTCACACCATTCTCCTGCCTCAGCCTCCCAAGTAGGTGGGACTACAGGCACCCGCCACCACACCCCGCTAATTTTTTGTATTTTTTAACAGAGATGTGGTTTCACCATGTTTGCCAGGATGATCTTGATCTCCTGACCTCATGATCCGCCTGCCTCGGCCTCCCAAAGAGGTGAGATTACAGGCGTGAGCCACTGTGCCTGGCCTCATTTTGGATAGATTCTAATGGTATGTGTTCAATTTCAGTAATATTTTCTAATGTAACATCTTGTCTGCTGTTAAGTTATAACAATTAGTTAAATATCTTTGGTTGTATTCTCACATCCATGTCAATTTTGGTTTAGTTTCTGATTATGGGTGATACTTTTCTGCTTTCTTGTATATCTGGTAATTTTTAATAAAATGGCAGACATTATGAATTATATCTTACTAGGTGCTGGATATTTTTGTATTCCTGCAAATGTTATTAAGTTTTCTTTCTGGGATGTAATTACATTATTGGAAACATGTTGATCCTTTTGTGTCTTTCTTTAAAGACATTGAGAGCGAGGCAATGTTAATCTAAGACTAATTGCTCTCCACTCCTCAGGCAAGGTATTTCTGATCACTCTATCAGGTATCCCATAATTATAATGTTTTTAAGTCAGGTTGGTGAGAGTATGCATCATTCCTGGTTTTACGTGATTACTGAACACCTTTTGCCTTTTGTGTTGTTCTTTTTCCTTGGCCTTAGTTTCCTCACGTGCATGTGATGATCAGCACTCTGTTGAATATTTGAGAAGAACCGTCTGCATATCTTTGGAGTTTGCATTTTGTGCAGCTTTCTCTTCCTTGATACTGTGTCATTCAAGTTCTACTCTTCTTGTTTCCCTGGAAGCTCAGCTTCATCTTCTTATCATAAAGAGTGGGATAAGAGTGGGGCCTCTCTAAGCAGTGGCCTGGAAATTCTTTCAAGGCTATACATTGGGAAAGTTGTAGGACTCACTTTGTTTTCTCTCTCAGAGATTATTCTTTGTTTTCAGATGTCCAGTGCCTTGAAAATCATTGTTTCTTATTTTGTCCGTTAATTTGGCTAATTTAGGCAGCAGGGCAAATCTAGTCCCTGTTACTATGGAGGCTGTGTAAGGCAGAAGTTTAAAAATGACCTTGCAACATTTGTCATCCTAATTCCCAAGACTGTAAATATGGTAGGATATTAAGCCTGTGAATATGTTACATTACGTTTCAGAAGCATTTTTGCTAATGTAGTTAAAGTCACCAGTCAACTGATTTGAAGATGGGGAGATTATCCTAGATTATTTAAATGGACTTAACTAATCCCATGAACTCTTTAAAAGCAATAGTTTTTGCTAACCGGCAGCAGAAGAGGATGTTCCAGGTGTGAGAGATTCCAGGTGTAGGAAGGATTTGTTGTATCATTTACACTCATCTTTAAAAAAAGTAGAGGGCTACCTGAGAAGGAATGCTCGTGGCCTATAATAACAGAAAGAAGCTCCCAGTTGACATACAGCAAGGAAATAGGGTCCTTAGACCTAAAGCCACAATGAAGTGGATTCTTCCAATACCCTGAATATGCTTGGAAGTGAGTCTTCCCCAAAGCCTCCACACAAGAGCTCAGTCCAGCTGACACCTTCATTTTGGTCTAATGAGACCTTCTGCTGAGTTCTCAGCTGACCTACAGAACTGTAGTATGACAAATGGATCTTGTTTGAAACTACTACTAAGTTGATGATTATTTGTACACAGCAGTATAACACTAATACAGAAATACATAGTCTTTACATTTTCCCTGATACCAAAAGGTCTGGCTACTTTGTATAAGCTCCATGTATTAGCCCAGACTTGTGGTTGGTACCTCTCTAGTCTACTACTAGTATAATCCTCCTGCTTTACTGGAATTCTAATTCTACCTTTTTTTTTTTTCCCATTTTCCTGGTGGTCACTTTTCACTTCTAGCTCAGTGCTCTGTTGCTACTCTGGGCTTCTCCATCATTTATCCTGGTAATGAGAAGTACCCTCTGTTTAGCTGCCATTCTCTCTCTGTTTCTCTCTCTTTTTTTTTTTTTTTTTTTTTTGAGACAGAGTCTTGCTCTGTTGCCCAGGCTGAAGTGCAGTGTTGTGATCTGGGCTCACTGCAACCTCCACCCCCCGGACTCAAGGGATTCTCTCACCTCAGCCTCCCAAGTAGCTGGGATTACAGGTGTGCACCACCACGCCCAGCAAATTTCATATTTTTAGTAGAGAAAGGGTTTCACCATGTTGGCCAGGCTGGTCTAGAACTCCTGATCTCAGGTGATCATCCTGCCTTGCCCTCCCAAAGTGCTGAGAGTACAAGTGTGAGCCACTGTGCCTGGCTCAATCTCTCTGGTATTATTTGCTACATAAAGGTTTAGTAGCCTCTGTCTTTATTCCCATAGACTCACTTAAAAGGCTGCCTGAAGGAAACTGGAATGTAGAAAATGAGTAAAATGTAACTGTTCTTCATGTTCACAGGCTGTGCTCATTACAGGAGATGCCTCAACTTGCACCCTTGATCTGTGTTGTCCCATCCTAGCCTGCTACCTCAATGATGGGACCCACTCTCTTGATCATCCTACTGTCTCATTTCCAATGTTGATATTTATTAAATACTATTTAATGCCATTGTTAGGATTAATTCATCTTCCCTCTGAATTATAGACTGAAATTTTTGAACTATAAGATGTGTACTTTTTAAAAAAATGACTGTAATAACTAAGTACAATTACCATGGCTTAAAAAGTCAATTTGTTTTAATTTTATTCTGACTTTTTATTTTAATTTTTTAATTTTAGTTTTATTTTGACTTTTTGATACTTTCACAGTTCATCAGCATATTGGAGATGAGAAATAATTTTGACTAAATGCGTCTTTTGGTTTCCTTAAGAAATATTACTATGACTATGCATTTATTAATGTTTTAAAATCCCTGAAATATGTTTATTCTATTTGCCTAATTTGCCTATATTTGCCAAATAACGATCTCTTCTTCTGAAAAACTAAATAAATGTATCAAGTATCAAACATTAGGTTGTACCAAATTCATTTTTACTGAACTAGACTTCTTAATTTAAAGCCTGAGTAATATGGCTTTAGTTATTGCATACAATACAATGTGATGATTATCATTCAGGCTAATTTTACTAGTTATTCTAAATATTCAGATAGCAGGAATTACGTGGTAACAGCAGCAGAAAGTTTTGAGAGTAGATCACTGTATATATAGGATAAAGTAGTATATATGTAGGATAAAGTTTTGACAGTAGATGTATATATAGGATAAAGTTTTGAGAGTAGACCAGTGTATATATAGGATAAAGTAGTGTATATGTAGGATAAAGTTTTGAGAGTAGATGTATATATAGGATAAAATTTTGAGAGTAGATCAGTGTATATATAAAATATAGGAGAAATTCTGTAGGCTGACATCATAGAATGTAAAGCTGGATAAAATGGTAGTAGAGAAGGTCATCACCTAAGTAGAAACTGTAGCCATAGCATATAGAGTTGATAACATCTTACTTTCCATTATTATAAGTCTTCAGGTGTCTGAATAAGTCTATGGAAAAATCCAGATTTTACCACCTGTTACCTCTGATGGTTAGGATTGATTACTAGTGATTGTTATCATTTTATTGCTTTGCTGTACTTGTCTACAATGTACATTTAGTTTTTGTGTAGGTCTTTGAAAACGTTAATTTAAAAACCTCTTTGGCATACCATAGTCTTTTTTCTAAATTTGTAATTGATAAATTAGGATCACTCAACTGACTTCATAGACTTTTGCATTAGAAAATTTTAAATGCAACTATTTTCTAAATCAGAGGATTATTTGGGTGAAGTTAGTATGTGAGGGAAATGGATAGAAATGTAAACATGGAATACTTTGAAAATTACTAGCTATGGCATTCTTGTCTTTGGCATCCCCAATAGTTACTGTATGGGGTACTTTGGATTGCCCAAGGGAATTAGTTTCTATAGGGCTAAATATCAAGGGCTTGGTGACAGTAGTTTATTTTGCCATCAGCAAGATTAGTATCTCAACATTCTAGACCCCAGAGAAATCCTATAGCCATTTCAGAAGGCTGACTATATTGACATCTGACCACTTGGTAATTACAGCCTTAGCATAAGAAGTCACTGTCCAAGGTGTGAATGGTATTTCTTATGCATTCTAAATATCAGGAATACCAGGATTACCAGGGCTGAACCAGAGTGTCTGTCAAATTCTCCAGACTGCTGACATCTGACCATTGATCAGTAGCTTCATGTTAGCATTTTCACTGTATCCCAAACTTTAAAAATCCTGAAGCTGGACAGGTAGCCTGGGATTTGGGGAAAAGGCTTGCTATATCTTATTGCTAAATCTGAAATTAAGAGTGGTTTAAAAATTGTTGCTGTGTGAAAGAAAATTGTCCATTTTTCTGATTCTATGATCCTTGTCCCCAAGAAAATTGAATAAAGGAAAGCTCTTGTTAAATTCATACAAGGGTATGTTTCTGTCCTTTTTTCCTATAAACATTGGGAGTGACTAATTGGAGTTTTCCCATATTCTACAAAGTCAAAAAAGTAAAGGAGGGCTGATTACTTATTAGCTTAGAATATAATTATCTAATGGAATGGAAAATTCCTTGGGCAATACTTGACAACATTGAGATGAATGGCTTCATGATGTATACTAATTGTAGTTTATAATCATGTCTTTGAATGCTGTTATACACATCTCATGTATTGAGGAGTCACAACAGGTGTGTTTATGTAAATAAAGGCAGGATTTGATTTCGTTAATATTGTCTTAGGGATAAAAACTAAGGTCAGTGAATGAAAGTTACAGGAACAGAAGGGAGAATTTACCAGAAAATGGGGTTATCTTAAATTATGGAGTGAGCTTTCACTGTAGGTGGTGAATTCCTTTTTTCTGAACAGGCCAGTTAGTACTGGGACAGGTAGCCTCTGATGTTACTCCTTTACTGAATTTTTGCTATGTATTGACATTGTAGACATAAAGGCCTCTCAGTACAGATAAACTCAGTTTCATTCAAATGGAGAGTGGAGCCTATGGCAAATTGAAGACAATGCCTGCTCTGCCTAAAGTAATTTAAATTCAAATAATAAATAAACTCCATCGTGCTGGCTAAATAAAGTTTATTATCTGACTAACCATCAGATCCACACTGGTAGGCATATTCATATGCAAGATTTTTGTCTTGCCATTAAAATCTATATTATTCTGATTTTACCCATAAAGAATATGAGATAAAGGAAACCGGGCAATTTGTCTAAGGTCAAATAGCTATTCAGTGGAAGAGCTAGGATCAAACTCCAAGTACATTATATCATTTAATCTTCCTGATAACACAGACATTGAAAAGTTAAATCACTTATCTAATATACCCAGCCTGTTTTTTAAAAAAGCCCCAAACTGGTATATTGGCTACTTTATTCTAAGTCAGTTTGAGTTCTTTCATTGACATCTGTTGGTGGTGATGCTATTTTATAGATGACATCATGGGTCCTTGGGAAGGGTGATCCACATTCAATTTCAGGCGTGGTGCCATATGGAAAATGAGAGAGGGATACACAGACAGAGTCAGAGCTTTATTTAAACAAAATAGTTGACCACAAATAAGATATGGTGAGCGTAGCGAGCTGAAATCATGTCTCTCTTCCAAATTTATGTCCAGCCAGAACCTCAGAATGTGTTTGGATGTGGAAATAGGGTATCTGTGGAGGGATTTAATTAAGGATCGAGAGATGAAATCATCTCAGAATTTAGGTGGGCCCTAAATTCATGTCTTGTGTCCTTTTAATAGAAGAAACAGAGAGACCAAGTAGCAAAAAAGAGCTAGCAACACAGAGAAGAAGGCCATGTGGAGGCAGAGGCAGATATTGGAGTTAAATGTTGCCACAGCCAAGTAATGTCGAGGATTGCCAGCAACCACTAGAAACTAGGATAGAGGCAAGGGACAGATTTTTCCTTAAAGTCTCCAGAAGGAACCAACCTTGTTGACACCTTGATTTCAGGCTTCTAGCCTTCATAACTGTGAAAGAATAAATTTCTGTTGTTTTAAGCCAGACCATTTTTGGTACTTTGTTACAGCGTCCTCAGCAAACTAATACGGTGAGAAATTCTAAAAATTTACCCACCTTTCATCCACGTCTTCCCTCCCACCCATCCATATGCATATATACTTTTTAGCTTTGTGCCCTTGAAAATGTCACCAATAGAATTCTATTAAAGCATATTCTTAATAGACTTTTATAAAAATAAAAATACGGTACCTGGGAAGAGTAACACATCAAGCTATTAAGTATTAATATAATAGCAGAGTTCTTTAAAAAATGATGATTGTTTCTAAAATCCCACTATAGAAGCTCTTATGCTGATTCAAACAGTATTTTAACTGGATTTGAGTGAGAATATTTGAAGGTAAAAGTCAAGTGCTTCTGGCTATTAGTTTCTGAGAGTTGCAATTATTATAAATCATGAATATATCTTTAAAGCATAATTTATATTATATTAATGTACTAAAACTCATGGTGATATAGAATACATGATTATAGTTTGCAGCTCAAGGAAAGTATTTTTAAAGCAGTAGATTTAAATTTAGTATTAAACTTGTTCTCTATTTTTCAAGTATAGTAGGACTACAAATTCAGATGGTAGCTGAAAATCTGAGAAGATAATTAAGCCTATATTTCTTACCACTTTAGGTTACTTGGAAGGGTAAATATTTTAACGGGTACCTTTTCTATCTACTTTCTCTTCGGATGCTGTGCGCAGGCTTTATTAAGCATAAAGAAATGAACCCAGACTCAATTTATGACAAGTCTTTTTATTCATAATATAATAAAGCATAATTTTTGCTTCCTCTGCATAAAATACACATACATCTCCCATATAAATTTGAATTATTTTTTATCATTTTCTTAGAGATGATGATTTCTTAAGAAGAATTCTAGTAAAACTTCTGAAATGCTATTGAGAGAAAAACCAGGGGCCAACAATGAATTTAGGTATTATTTCATTCTTTTAAGCTTGTCTTTACAAACTATTCTTTTGTCCTATCAGCAGAATGCTCTGAAATTCTGGCATATTCTTGTCTCACCATCATTGGCTTCTGTAAATACTACTTCTGTATCACTGTAGATCAACATTTCTCAAACTTGTACTATTAACATTTGTGCTGGGTAATTCGTTGGGAGGAGGTGGGCTGTTCTGTGCTTTGCAGCATATCTGATTTTACCCAGGAGATGTCAGTAGCACCTTCTAGTTGTAATAACACACACACACACACACACACACACACACACACACACACACACACACGTCTCCAGACATTGCCAAACATCCCTTGGGGTGCAAAGTCACCCCTGGTTGAGAAGCATTGAAATGTACATGCATTTTCTTCTTGATGTTAAATCTGTTAAAGGACTTACTGAGGATTTTGGGATTGTTACATTCTTTGATTTCCCCCATATCACTGACATTACAGACTGCTGAAGTTTTATAATTAATTTCAAAGCCTTTTACACAACTTTAAATTTTGAGATCCAGAAAGCCTATGACTTATAATTCTCAGCCAGAGAATTGTAAAAATTAGCCTAGACTCTAATACTCTTTTCATTTTATAATTCTTGTTTACCTTCCCCTGATGTAGGACTCATTAATGTTATTTTGCATTTTACTTTTTCCTTATTCTTCCATCTAAAAATCTACTCTCCTCAGTATTTCCTTCTTCATTGTCTGGAGTTACAATCTCTCTAATCTGCTCCATGAATATTTCTAGTTCTGTACAGTAGAAAAATTTGCATCGTGCATTGTTTATTTTTCTTTCCATTTAATCATTTTATTCATCCAGCAAGTACTTATTGAGTGTTTTTCTAGAGTAAGATCCTGTGCAAGATTATGGGCATACAATAATGAATAAGACTGTAGCTATTGAATCAAAGATAGGTTTTGACACGAACAAATTAGAAATATTTTTGTAGAGTGTTAATTAGACTTCTCTTGGCTTCATCTTCCATATAGCTCTCATCAGCTGAAATCTGATTATGTAGCCATTAGCAGATGTGGCATTTTTCTCCTTTCTGGCTCTCTAGTTTCATTTGTCTAGAACTTTAATCGTGTTTATCATATGGCCTGTGGAAGCCTCTCCCTCCACCCCCATTGAATATCCAGCTATGATCTTTCTACCACCTCTTCAGAGGATCCACATACTGTTCTCTTCTAAAAAGCACAGTTTTGTTTTCGTCTACCGATCTGGTCTGCTGAGGATTTGCTGGGTTGTCATGGCTGACAATAATACAGTTGTTGTGTGAGTCACTTGGACCACTTTAGCAAATTAATTCTCAATACTCTAGGTTGTTATCATTCTTTCCAAAATCGTAAGGACTTACCCGTGAAGATATATTTGGCGTGCTCCTAGGTTTACCCACCTCCCATCCCTCAAGACTTATCTTTAGGGTTAAAAGACTTTCAAAATGCCTGGCGCAGAAGAGTGATGGACAATAGAAAGATTATGTAAGCCACAGGCCAGGCGCGGTGGCTCACGCCTGTAACCCAGCACTTTGGGAGGCCGAGGTGGGCGGATCACGAGGTCAGAAGATCGAGACCACGGTGAAACCCCGTCTCTAATAAAAATACAAAAAAAAAATTAGCTGGGCACGGTGGTGGGCGCCTGTAGTCCCAGCTACTCGGGAGGCTGAGGCAGGAGGATGGCATGAACCCGGGAGGCAGAGATTGCAGTGAGCCGAGATCGCGCCACTGCGCTCCAGCCTGGGTGACAGAGTGAGACTCTGTCTCAAAAAAAAAAAAAAAAAGATTATGTGAGCCACATATATACTTTTAAAATAAATAGTAGCCCTATAACAAAGATAAAAAAATTGTTGAAATTAATTTTAACAATATGTTTTGCTGAATCCTACATATCCTATTACCATTTCAGCAAACAATATAAAAATCATTAATGAGATACTTTACATTCTTTGTGATGTACTAGGTGAAATCCAGTGTTTATTTTACACTTACGGCACATCTCAATTTGGACTAATCATATTGCAAATTTTAATAGTCCCATGTGGCTAGCACATATCCTATTGGATGGCAAAGGTTTAGAATATTAATTTGGCAGGTCCACCACACCCAAGGTACAGAAAGTCCCAGCAAAAGGGTTATGGTGACTTCAAGACTGATATCTCTTCCCAGTCCATAGATTTTTATCTTGTTATTATCTTTAAAATGTTTCATTTTGTAATCGAAAAATCTGTTTGCGTTTGCTTTCCATGGAAATGAAAGGATGATTCCTGTTGGATTCTTCACCATAGTGAAGGTAATAGTTTGGGGTTTACACTATTATGTCCCTATAAAGCATGCTGTACATCTCCTAACAAGACTGCCATTCATTTTTTCAATAAATCCTGCACAAGGGTATTAGGGTCTGTGAACTGACAATTGATTTACTGCCTGGAAAATTATTCTTTATTGATTTATATTACATGGAGGTGACTGCAAATCTATAGTGTCTCTAATCAGAGAGAAAATACTAAACTTGGTGTCATTCTTACTTAGACAGGCAATTCCAAGTAGGAGAATTGGTTTAGCACCCCCGGATGACATCTACATATTATTCAATTATGAATTCCAGTAATCCATAAATAGATAAAGCAAGTGAGCGCAGGATAATTTATTTAAAAAAAAAAACAAGTGTCTTTTGTGCCAACAAGTACTTTAAATGTCAACCCAGCATTCTTTTTTGGTGTGAAATTGGACACCTTGACTTGATTTTTCCTGAAAATTCTGCATCATATCTGGCTGGTTATTTACACATTGAAAATGCAAAAGTGTTTTTAAGTGAGTAAAACGTTTTAAATAGAAAAGTGCCCATAAGTTGATTAATCAGGTTAGGGAAGGTTTCTAAATACTACGTTAAAATGATTTACTAATTTCTGTGAGCTACTTCAGGAAGTTCTCTAAAATTGGGAAGGGTCTGAGTGAGATCACCTGCTGTCTTCCCTACCTTTGCAAACTTCCTTTTGCAGCATGTTCTAATCAAGAGGTTTCTATCCAGAAAATAAAATCTGAATTTAATTGAAATTGAAAGAGAGGAAACATAGCAGCATGCAGATGACTGCTTGGGCAGAAAGCAATGGAAGATGTAGGATATATATATGATTTGGTTTTGTGTCAAGTAGTTTCACTGAAAGGAAACTTGGATACAGTTTGTTATCTTGATCTCTTTTGAACCAAGTGCATTTTAAATGATAAACGCTTTCTTTTGGCAGTTACGGGCTTATTTTGGGACCTGGAGTGACATGCAAATATATATTTCTGTATATATATATATATATATATATGTGTGTGTGTGTGTATACACATATACACACACACATATAGAAATCCTACAGCTTCCATTATTTAACAGTCAATATTCCAATTAATTTAACAATATCCAGCTGTAGGATTTTGGGAGGATCTACATCTTCTCTGAAATTGTATGTAAAACATGTACATGTTTAAATGTCCCTTCCCCTGGGGAAAGGGTCTGTATAACAGATTGTTAAATTTATCCATAACCTCAAAAAATTAAATTTATCCATAACCTCAAAAAAAATCGCAGATATACATTGCATTTTCCTATTTGAATCCATAGCACCAAGCACAGTGCTTAGCAAACAGCAAGTTTTAGTAAATATTTGTTCGATAAATGAAATGATAAGTGGGTTTCCTAGAATACTCCAGTTTGTCCAAAAAATATTTTTCACTTTGCCTAGCTTCTTACAATTCTGATCAAATGTAACCATTGCTCAATCAACGGTATAACTGTATGTATTTACAGGCAAGCAAAAATTGCCATTTGGGGTTTGGAGCTCAAGATTTTGATCTGATTATCCCAGGTGGCATTTTTCCGTTTCCTATAGCATTCTTTCCTGCTACTCTCATTGTTTTTTCTTGTTTTCTCTCCCAAAGCTCTTTCTCTTCCTTTGATGTACCCCCAAAATGGGAGAAAAAGTGGAAGCTTGGGAAGGAGTTTTCCACCATAAAAAGTTAATGATGAAAGGTATCATTGTGACATCCATTCAGAGACACTTTTTATTTGATTCAATAAGAAATTAAAATCCATTTGTTTAAGAGTCATACCTTGATTGTGGGCTTGGACCTGGTGAAATACACAGAGACCTTGTCTTTATGGAGCTTACAGTTTAATGTTGAAATAGCAAAATACATATTTTTAGTCAACAGTGCAGCGGTTTGGTTTTTGTATCAAGTAATTTCACTGAAAGGAAACTTGGATGCAGTTTGTTACCTTGATCTCTTTTGAACCAAGTGCATTTTAAATGATAAAAGCTTTCTTTTGGCAGTTCTGTGTTTATTGCGGGACCTAGAGTGACGTGCAAAGTCCTAGGTAGCAAGAACTGTGCGGTTGAGTTTATTTTTGCTGGGTAGGTCCTGCTTTGAGGCTCAGGGTAGTGGGTTAAAGCTTTTTTTGTGTGTGTGCGTGGTGTGTGTGTGTGTGTGTGTGTGTGTGTGTGTGTGTGTAAACAAAGGCAGGCTACTCCTCTCTCCCTTTATTTTCCTGTCTTCCACTCTAAGACAGCAATAACAAAAGCACTCTCATTCCTGTAAATAATGTCTAATTCTATACTTCTCTACAAGGAAGCACACATCTAGATCTTTTATTTACCATACAGTGCACCATGAGGTTTAGTATTTTTCCTCATTCGATTACTGTTTGTTAAAAAAATTCAAACCACAGAGATACTGGGTCTTTAAAAACTGAAAACTAGATTTTTTTTTAGTCATTGTAGACAAGCAGTTTAATGAAAATGCTACTGAAATGCTTTTTCCTCTATGAAAACTAGTAAATCAATTACAAAAGCAATTTCCTTACACAGTATGATTTTATTGTGTTTGACCAGGGCATTTGATAAGTATTAGTTCTTGCTGAGAGCAAAGAGTAAATTTTATTTCAAGCTTTTCTTTCATGCAAACAGCGAGAGAAACCCTGCAAGGACAGTTGGATGCAGCCTTACCTCGGTTATATGTGCACAGAGGATGAGGGAATCCATGCGCTGGCCCGACTGCTTCGACGTCTACACTAAGAACAGCAGGAGAGAGACTCTTTTCCTAATAAACATGGGGGAAATGATGGCAAATTCTCATTTCTGGGCTTATTGAATACAGAAGCAAGTGTTATAGTATTCTTTCTTTCTTATTTGAGAGATCATTCCCCATTACCCAAGCACATGACCAAATTCTAATCAAGCAGAACAAGGTATGAAAATACAAATAAAAAAATCTAGATTTTATGTGTGAACATATTGGAGTGGAGGATTAGCAGCTATGAATTTCCTTTCTGTTTCTGAGAGTAATGTACAGATTGTCTTTAGGCCTAATGATATAAAAGCAGAAAAAATGCTTGTAATTTTCTGTGTGCCTAGTACTGTCCTAGGATTCATGTGACTCACATACCCCACTTTCTTTGTCCCCAGTGTATTTTGTGTCACCCACCAATGACTGAGGCAATACATGCATATTGACTCAGTGTCTCTGTTTCCCGGCTGTAAATTGCTAATCACCATAATATCTATGCCATTCTATCTCATACAGTTGTAATAAGAGTGAAATTAGTTAATGGATGTGCTCAACAAATGTTAGCCACAGAAAGTGCTGGAATGAATGAGACGTGCTATTTTATAACAGGAATATAGACAAATGAGGTATAATAATTTTTTTAATGATTTCTCCCATTCATCTTCCTCCTATGCTCAGTCAGAGGGTGCTCCCTTCTCCCTGCTCCCACACTACCATGTATGTACCTTCTCACACATTAATTATATGAAATTCAAGGCCGGGCACATAGGCTCATGCCTGTAATCCCAGCACTTTCGGAGGCCAAGGAAGGCAGATCACTTGAGGTCAGGAGTTCCAGACCAGCCTGGTCAACATGATGAAACCCTATCTCTACTAAAAATTAGCTGGGCTTGGTGGCGGTGCCTGTAGTCGCAGCTACTCAGGAGGCTGAGGCAGGAGAATCACTTGAACCCAGGGAGCAGAGGTTGCAGTGAGCCGAGATTGCTCCACTGCACTCCAGCCTGGGTGACAGCAAGACTCCATCTCAAAAAAACAAAACAAAAACATATATGTATATATGAAATTGAAATACCAGCCATCCCCAACTTCAGCATGCAGACTCTTACATGGGAGAGTATATTACTTAATTTTGTTTTCTCAATAACTAGTCCCATTCCTGAAACAGACAGGAATAACTGAAAAAATGTTTGTTTAAAAAGGGGGCAGAAAGCCAAGAACTGAAGTAGTCCTTTGAAGATAGGATAAAAAATGAATTGGAAGAGATGAAGACATCCAAGATTATGGCAACAGAGCAAGCATAGGTCAGAGGAGGAGATAGGAGAGGAAGGCAGTACAGAAGGGTAGATAAGGCGGGAAAATATTTGAAAATAGGCTAAAAACATACAAAATTGATGTTTTGGTAAGAGTGTTGAAGACATAATACATATTTTGTTGATAAGGCCTTCAGTGTCAACTTGAAGAATTTGGTAGGAATTTAGATTTTTGAAATAATAAGAAGCCATGTATTTTATGTATTATGCAAAGTGTGCAGTTTGAATCCTATGTGAGTTTTTAGGTAAATTCCAAAACAACCCGTAACCAATCAGAAGACTTACAGTATCATTTGAGAAGACAAGGCTTGAATTCTGATGGGTATAAGATTAACAGAAGATTAGTAGTAGCTGACTAAAACTTTTTAGTCTGTAATATTAACAATACTCATTCAATAAATATTCAATGATGAACTGCTGTTTTCTAGGCACATGGCTAGGATCTAATTTTTTTTTTTTTTTTTTTTGAGACAGAGTCTTGCTGTTGGCCAGGCTGGAGTGCAGTGGCATGATCTCGGCTCACTGCCACCTCTGCCTCTTGGGTTCAAGTGATTCTCCTGCCGCAGCCTCCCAAGTAGCTGGGACTACAGGCATGTGCCACCACGCCCGGCTAATTTTTTGTATTTTTAGTAGAGATGGGGTTTCACAGTGTAGCCAGGATGGTCTTGATCTCTTGACCTCGTGATCCGCCTGCCTCGGCCTCCCAAAGTACTGGGATTACAGGTGTGAACCACTGCGCCTAGCCGAATCTAATGTTTTAATGGCAAGCATAATAAAAGCGGTCCTCGGCTTAAAGGAGCATTCAGTCTGGCAGAGGAGACAGAAAATTAACTAGGCAACGTCACTGTGTGCTTAGAGTTGTGGGATTATATATATGGGATATCTAACCCAAACCTAAGGGATTAGAAAAGACTTCTCCAGGGATGTGAGGCCTAATCAGGACCTAATCATAGAGGTACTTATAAGCCATATAACAAGAGCAGAATTCTATCTCTGTCTATCTATGTATCTGTCTGTCTATCTTTCTATTGTTCTATCTATCATCTACCAATTATCTATTTTCTCTTTATATAGTTTGGAAAATGATTGAGAGGCTAGAGATTGAGAAGCCTTTAGGAGGCTTTTGGTGTATTCCTGAGAGTTAGTTGTGGCTTGACTAGAGCAGGGAGAATAAGGGCTTAGAGACAGATGAACATTAAAAAAAAATTTATGGAAAGAGTTGTGGAGTTAGGCAGAGGGAGCAGATTTAAGTTTCATTGGCTTGTGCACCATGCTATTTTGGTTACTATTGCTCTGTAGTATAATTTGAAGTTAAGTATTGTAATTCCTCTAGTTTTCTTCTTTTTGTGTAGGGTAGCTTTGGTTATTCTGAGTCTTCTGTGGTTCCATATAAATTTTAGGATTGTTTTTTCTGTTTCTGGGAGGAATGTCATTGGTATTTGATATGATTTGCATTGAATTAATAGATTGCTTTGGGTAGTATGGACAATTTTGCAATATTGATTCTTTCAATCCATGAACATGGAATATTTTTCCGTTTTTTTGTGCCCTCTTTAATTTCTTTCATTAGTGTTTTATATAAAGTTTTCATTATAGAATTCTTTCATTTATTCCCAGGTATTTAGTTTTGTGTGGCTATTACAAATGGGATTACTATTTTTTGAAAAATTTCTTTTTCACATTGTTCACTATTGGTGCCTAGAAATGCTACTGATCTTTGTATGTTGATTTTGTATCCTGCAATTTTTCTGAATTGGTTTATCAGTTCTAAGAATTTTCTTGTGAAGTCTAGGTTTTTCCAAATATGAGATTATATTATCTGCAAACAAGGATAATTTGACTTCTTCCTTTCCAATTTGAATTTTTAAAAATTTCTTTCTATTGTCTGATTGCTCTAGCTAGGACTTCCAGTGCTATGTTGAATAACAGTGGTGACAATGTGCATTCTTGTGTTCCAGATCTTAGAGGAAATGCTTTCAGTTTTTCCCCATTTAGTTTGGTACTAGCTCTGGGTCTGTCATAAATGGCTTTTATTATGTTGAGGTATGTTCCCTCTATCCCCAGTTTTTTGAGGGTTTTTATCATGAAGAGATGTTAAATTTTGTCAAATGCTTTTTCAGAATCAATTGAAACGATCAGATGGTTTTTATTTTTCATTCTGTTGATATGATGTATCACACTGCTTGATTTGCATACTTTGAATTGTCCTTGTATCCCAGGGATAAACTCCACTTGGTCATGATGAATGGTCTTTCTAATGTATTGTTGAATTTGGTTTGCTTGTATTTTGTTGAGGATTTTTACATCAATATATTCATCGGAGATGTTGGCTGGTAGTTTTCTTTTCTTTATGTGTCTTTGATTTTGGTATCAGGGTAACTCTGGCCTAGTAGAATGAGGTTGAAAGTATTCCCTCTTCCTCCATTTTTTGGGTTAGTTTGAGTAGAATTGGTACTAGTTCCTCTTTAAATGTTTGGTAGAATTTGGCAGTGAAGCCATCAGGTTCCAGGATTTTCTTTACAGGGAGATTTTTTATTATGGCTTCGATCTTGTTACTTCTTGGTCTGTCCAGGTTTTGGATTTCTTCTTGGTTCAATTTTGGTAGGTTGTATGTATCTAGGAATTTGTCTGTTTCTTGGAGATTTTCCAGTTTCTTGGCATATATTTGCTCATAGTAGCTGCTTTGAATTTCTGCAATATCAGTTGTATTGTCTCATTTTTCATTTCTGATTTTATTTGGATCTTCTCTCTTTTTTTCTTAGTTTTGCTAAAAGTTTGTCTATTTTGTTTAACTTTTCAAAATACCAACTTTTTGTTTCACTGATTTTTTTGTATTTTTTATTTTTAAATTTCAATTTCATTATTTCTGCTCTGATTTTTATTATTTCTTTTCTTCTACTAATTTGGGGTTTGGTTTGCCCCTGCTTTTCTAGTTCTTTAAGATACATTGTTAGATTGTTCATTTGAAGTTTTTTTTTTTTTTTTTTTTTTTTTTTTTGAGACGGAGTCTTGCTCTGTCACCCAGGCTGGAGTGCAGTGGCGTGATCTCGGCTCACTGCAAGCTCCGCCTCCCAGGTTCATGCCATTATCCTGCCTCAGCCTCTCCGAGTAGCTGGGACTACAGGCGCCCGCCACCACGCCCGGCTAATTTTTTTGTATTTTTACTAGAGACAGGGTTTCACCGTGGTCTCGATCTCCTGACCTCATGATCCGCCTACTTCGGTCTCCCAAAGTGCTGGGATTACAAGCGTGAGCCACCGTGCCCGGCATCATTTGAAGTTTTTCATCTTTTTTTGATGTAGGCACTTATAGCTATAAACTTCCCTCTTAATAAACATACGTGTGCATATGTCTTTATAGCAGCATGATTTATAGTCCTTTGGGTATATACCCAGTAATGGGATGGCTGGGTCAAATGGTATTTCCAGTTCTAGATCCCTGAGGAATTGCCACACTGACTTCCACAATGGTTGCACTAGTTTACAGTCCCACCAACAGTGTGAAAGTGTTCCTATTTCTCCACATCCTCTCCAGCACCTGTTGTTTCCTGACTTTTTAATGATGGCCATTCTAACTGGTGTGAGATGGTATCTCATTGTGGTTTTGATTTGCATTTCTCTGATGGCCAGTGATGATGAGCATTTTTTCATGTGTTTTTTGGCTGCATAAGTGTCTTCTTTTGAGAAGTGTCTGTTCATGTCCTTTGGCCACTTTTTGATGGGGTTGTGTGTTTTTTTCTTGTAAATTTGTTTGAGTTCATTGTAGATTCTGGATATTAGCCCTTTGTAAGATGAGTAGGTTGCGAAAATTTTCTGCCGTTCTGTAGGTTGCCTGTTCACTCTGATGATAGTTTCCTTTGCTGTGCAGAAGCTCTTTGGTTTAATTAGATCCCATTTGTCAATTTTAGCTTTTGGTGCCATTGCTTTTGGAGTTTTAGACATGAAGTCCTTGCCCATGCCTGTGTCCTGAATGGTATTGCCTAGGTTTTCTTCTAGGGTTTTTATGGTTTTAGGTCTAACATGTAAGTCTTTAATCCATCTTGAATTAATTTTTGTATAAGGTGTAAGAAAGGGATCCAGATTCAGCTTTCTACATATGGCTAGCCAGTTTTCCCAGCACCATTTATTAAATAGGGAATCCTTTCCCCATTTCTTGTTTTTGTCAGGTTTGTCAAAGATCAGATAGTTGTAGATATGTGCCGTTATTTCTGAGGGCTCTGTTCTGTTCCATTGATCTGTATCTCTGTTTTGGTACCAGTACCATGCTGTTTTGGTTACCGTAGCCTTGTAGTATAGTTTGAAGTCAGGTAGCATGATGCCTCCAGCTTTGTTCTTTTGGCTTAGGATTGACTTGGTGATGTGGCTCTTTTTTGGTTCCATATGAACTTTAAAGTAGTTTATTCTAATTCTGTGAAGAAAGTCATTGGTAGCTTGATGGGAATGGCATTGAATCTGTAAATTACCTTGGGCAGTATGGCCATTTTCATGATATTGATTCTTCCAACCCATGAGCATGGAATGTTCTTCCATTTGTTTGTATCCTCTTTTATTTCATTGAGCAGTGGTTTGTAGTTCTCCTTGAAGAGGTCCTTCACATCCCTTGTAAGTTGGATTCCTAGGTATTTTATTCTCTTTGAAGCAATTGTGAATGGGAGTTCACTCATGATTTGGCTCTCTGTTTGTCTGTTATTGGTGTATAAGAATGCTTGTGATTTTTGTACATTGATTTTGTATCCTGAGACTTTGCTGAAGTTGCTTATTGTGGCACTATTCACAGTAGCAAAGACTTGGAACCAACCCAAATGTCCAACAATGATAGACTGGATTAAGAAAATGTGGCACATGTACACCATGGAATACTATGCAGCCATAAAAAATGATGAGTTCATGTCCTTTGTAGGGACATGGATGAAACTGGAAATCATCATTCTCAGTAAACTATCGCAAGGACAAAAAACCAAACACCGCATGTTCTCACTCATAGGTGGGAATTGAACAATGAGAACACATGGACACAGGAAGGGGAACATCAAACACCGGGGACTATTGTGGGGTGGGGGGAGGGGGGAGGGATAGCATTAGGAGATATACCTAATGCTAAATGATGAGTTAATGGGTGCAGCACACCAACATGGCACATGGATACATATGTAACAAACCTGCACATTGTGCACATGTACCCTAAAACTTAAGTATAAAAAAAAAAAAACAACTTCCCTCTTAGTAATGCTTTTGCTAACCATAGGTTTTGGTACGTTGTGTTTCTGTCATCATTTATTTTAATACGTTTTTCACTTTCCTTCTTTTTTTTAGACAGAGTCACTTTGTTGCCCAGGCTGGAGTGCAGTGGTGTGATTTCGGCTCACTGCAACGTCCACTCCCTGGGTTCAACTAATTCTCTGCCTCAGCCTCCCGAGTAGCTGGGATTACAGGCACCCACCATCAGGCCTGGCTAATTTTTGTATTTTTAGTAGAGACGGAGTTTCACCATCTTGGCCTGGATGGTCTTGAACTCCTGACCTGATGATCCACCCACCTCAGCCTCCCAAAGTGCTGGGATTACAGGCATGAACCACCGCAATTTCCTTCTTAATTTCTTCATTAACCCACTGTTCATTCAGGAGCATATTGTTCAAGTTCTATGTATTTTTATAGTTTCCAAAATTTATCTTTTCATTAATTTCTAGTTTTATTCCATTGTGCTCAGAGAAGATGCTTGATATTATTTCAATTTTTTGATTGTTTTAAGACTCATTTTGTGAACTAATATATGATCTATGCTTGGGGAAGATTCATGTGCTGAAGAAAAGAATGTGTATTCTGTAGCTTTTGGAAGAAATGTTCTGTAAGTATCTTTTAGACACATTTGGTTTATAGTGCAGATTAATTCTGTTTCTTTGTTGGTTTTCTGTCTGGAAGATCTGTCCATTGCTGAAAGTAGGGTGTTGCAGTCTCCAGCTATTATTGTATTGGGGCCTATCTTTCTCTTTAGTTCTGGTAATATTTCCTTTATATATCTGGGTGCTCCAGTGTTTGCACATATATATTTGAAGTTGTTGTATCTTCTTGTTGAATTTACCCCTTTATCATTATATAGTAACCTTTTTTGTCTTATAGTTTTTGTCTTGAAATCTATTTTTTTCTGATATAAGTAGAGTGACTCCTGCTCTTTTTTGGTTTCCATTGGCATGAAATATCTTTTTCCATCCTTTTGTTTTCAGTCAATATGTGTCTTTATAGGTGAAGAATGTTTCTTGTAGGCAACAGATTAATGGTTCTTGTTTTTGTTCATTCAGCTGGTTTATGTCTTTTGATTGAATAATTTATTCCATTTACATTCAATGTTATTGTTGATAGCACTTTGTTTTTTATTTTCTGGTTGTTTTGTGATCTTTTCTTCCTTCTTTCCTTCATTCCTGTCTTCCTCTAGTTAGGGTGATTTTCTCTGGTGATATGATTCAGTTTCTTGCTTTTATTTTTTATGTATTCATTGTACGTTTTTTTGGCTTGAGTTTACCATGAAGCTTGCAAATACTATCTTATAACCCATTTTTAAAAATCTGATAACAACTTAACACTATTTATATAAACATGCAAGCAAAAAGAAAACCTAATAAAAACTTGCCTTAACTTTGTCCCCCAATTTTTAACTTTTTGTTGTTTCTATTTGTGTTCTATTGTACTAAGTCTTGAAAAGTTGTCGTAGTTATTTTTTTATTGATTTATCATTTAGTCCTTCCACTTAAAAGTAGTTTATGCACCACAGTTACAGTGTTATAATATTCTGTGTTTTTCTACGTACTTACTATTACCAATAAGTTTTGTACCTTCAGGTGTTTATTTGTTGTTCATTAATGTCCTTTTCTTTTTGATTGAAGTACCCCCTTTAGCATTTCTTATAGAAGGGATCTGATATTGATGAAATCTCTCTGCTTTTGTTTATCTGGGAAATTCTTTATTTATCCTTCATGGTTGAAGGATATTTTTACCAGATATACTATTCTAGGGTAAAAGTATTTTTCCTTCAGCACTTTAAATATGTCATGTCACCCTCTTCTGGCTTGCAAGGTTTCCACTGAAAAGTCGGTTGCCAGATGTGTTGGCGCTGCATTGTACATTATTTGTTTCTTCTCTCTTGCTGTTTTTAGGATTCTTTCTTTATCTTTAACCTTTGGGAGTTTGACTATTAAATGCCACAAGGTAATCTTCTTTGGGTTAAATCTGCTTGGTATTATATAACCTTCTTGTACTTGGATATTTATATCTTTCTCTGGGTTTGGGAAGTTCTCTGTTAACATCCCTTTGTATAAATTTTCTACCCCTATCTCTGCTCTATCACCTCTTTATGGCCAATAACTCTTAGATTTGCCCTTTTGAGACTGTTTTCTAGATCTTGTAGGCATGCTTTATTATTTTTTATTCTTTTTTTGTCTCCTCTCACTGTATTTTCAAATAGCCTGTCTTCAGGCTCACTGATTGTTTCTTCTGCTTGATCCATTCTGCTATTAAAGCACTCTGATGTATTCTTTAGAAGGACAATAGCAGTTTTCAGCTCCAGAATTTCTGCTTGATTATTTAAAATTATTTCCATCTCTTTGTTAAATTTATCTGATAGAATTCTGAATTCCTTCTCTGTGTTATCTTGAATTTCTTTGAGTTTCCTCAACACAGCCATTTCTAAAAGGTCATATTTCTCTGTTTCTCCATGATTGGTCCCTGGTGCCTTATTTAGTTCGTCTGATGAGGTAATATTTTCCTGTATGGTTTTGATGCTAGTAGATATTGTTTGGTGTCTGGGCATTGAAGAGTTAGGTATTTATTGTGGTCTTCACTGTCTGTGCTTATTCATAGCTTTCCTTCTTGGGAAGGCTTTCCAGATATTTGAAAGGACTGGGATGTTGTGATCTATGCTGTTCCTGCTTTAGGGGGCACCCCAAGCCCAACAATGCTGTGGTTCTTGCAGACTCATAGAGGTACTGTCTTGATAGTCTTGGCTAAGATCTGGGAGAATTCTCTGGATTACCAGCAGGCTTTTGTTCTCTTACTTTACTTTCTCCCAAACATACAGAGTCTCTCTTTCTCTGTTTCAGAGCCACCTAAAGCTGGAGGTGGAGTGACAAAAGTACCCCTATAGCCACCACCACTATGACTGGGTTGGGTCAGACCTGAAGCCAGCACAGTGCTGGGTCTTGCCTATGGCCTGCTGTAACCACTCTCTGGCTACTGCCTGTGTTTGCTCAAGGCCCTAGGCCTCCACTATCAGCAAGGAGCAAAGCCACTCAGTCCTATGCCTTCCCTTTAGGTTAGTGAGGTCCCCTCAGGACTGGTTGAGTCCAGAAGTGTTATCCAGGAGTCAGGGACAGGAGTCAAAAACCTTAGAAGTCTACCTGGTATTCTATTGTATTATGGCTGAGCTGGTACTCTAACCATAAGATGCAATCCTTCCAACTCTTCCCTCCCCTTTCCAAAGGCTGAGGAGCCTCACTCCCATAGCTACCGCCACCCTTGCGCACAAGGAGTACTGCCTGACCACCACTGATGTTTCCTTAAGGCACAGGTTCTCTTAAGTCAGCTTGTGGTGAATGCTGCCTGGCCTGGGACTAACCCTTCAGGGCAGTGGGCTTCCCTCTGGCCCAGGGCAGGTCCGAAAATGCCATCCAATAACCAAGTCCTGGAATTGGGGAACCCAAGAGTCCACCTGGTGCTCTGTCCACCTATGGCAGTGTTGGTACCTGAAGCCACCAAGTCTCAGAGGCTCGGTAAAGCCCTTGATGTAGTACCTAGGTATCTCTGCTGGTTATTCAGGGCCCAAAGACTCTTCAATTAGCAGGTGATCAATGTTGGCAGGACTGGGTCCTTTGCTTCAAGGTAGAGGATTCCCTTCTGGCCCAGGGTGTTTCTATAAATGTGGTCTGGAAGCTAGGGCCTGGAATGGTGGCCTTATGACACTGACTGGTGCCTTACCCTGCTGTGACTGAGCTGGTATCCAAGATGCATGACAAAGTCCTGCCACTCTTCCTTCTCCTCTCCTCTCCTCAAACTGAAGGAAGGAGTCTCTTGGAGCTGTAAGCTGTGCACCCTGGGGTGAGGGGAGGGGTAATGCCAGCAGTCTCTTGGCTGCCCTACCTGGTGTCTTAATATATCACATGCCCCCCTTTCCCAGTCCACTGTCTCTAGGCCTAGTTCAGCCCTAGGACTCACCTAAGGGTTGCAGTCCTTATGGCCTAGACTGCCTTTCGAGTTTACTTAGAGGCCCAGAGCACTTTGTTCCTCAGTGGCGAGGTTTGCAGGCACTCAAATTCAGACTGTTATCTGGGACTGGTTTAAATGCTCCCTCTGTGGGCGGGTGTCAGCTAATTTGGTTTGCTTTTCCTTTCTGCTCTAACAGAACAGTCCTGGGTTCAATGCCTCACAATTGTTGTGTTCTGCCTCCTCCAGTGTCCGGAGATGCTCTCTGAACCACGCTGCTCCTGCTGCCAGGGGTTGGGAAGGGGTGGTATCAGTGATTCAAGGCTGCTGTTTCTAACTCTTCAGTGCCTCTTTCAGTGATGTGTTAAACCAGGTACTATGAGTGCTCACCTGTTTCTTGGTTCTTATGAAGGTGTTTTTTTCTGTATAGATAATCGTTAACTTGGTGTCCTTGTTGGGGGAGTGATCAGTGGAGCTTTCTAGTCTGCCATCTTTCTCCATCTCCTATCTAAAATTCCTAGATATTTCTTATATCAGGAAAACTTATAATAAACTTTTGTATGTATATATGCACATAGTTTCCCAGAGAACTGGCTGTTACGCATTTATTCAAACAGTACTGATCACATACATCTCCCCACACAGTTCCCTCACACCCTTTTGCTTCTTGCCTTCATCCGTGGCCCCATATAATTGTTGATCTATTGTCATTGTAGATTATTTTTGCCTGTTCTACAATTTTATATATATTATTATATATATTTCAATATGTTATTTTATATAAATGAAACATACTCTTTTATATATTGTGTTTTTTTACTGAATAACATGTTTTAAAGATTCATCTGTGTTGTTACAACTATCAGATATATCTGTAGTTGGTTTTATTTTCTGATTGCTACATAGTATTCTACTGTATGTAGATACCATGATTGCTTTTTCATTCACCTGTTGAAGGACTTTTTTTTCTTTAGTTATTGGCTATTATAAATAAAGCTGCTATAAGTTTTTGTACACAAGTTATTTCATGGCTGATATTTATCATTTCTTTTGGAGGAAATACCTAAGAGTAGAATTGCTAGGTCATATGGAACGTATGTTTTATGTTCTAAGAAGCTGCTAAACTTTTCCAAAGTGGCAGCACTATTTTACATTCCCCCAGTCTTGTCTGAGAATTCCAGCTACTCCACATCCTCACCAATACTGCATTGTCTTCATCTTCTTAATTTTAACCACTTAAAATGTGTGTATAGGTAATTCATTGTGGTTTAAAACTACTATTCTCGAAGAAGTGAAAAAGTATAGTAAAATATGTGGAATATGGAAGTGAAATCCAAGAGAGGAGTATTTAAAGAAACAGAGATGTGTACAGTGTTACGTAAGAGGATAAAAAAGGGAAGAACAGGAAGGTGTCCATTGGATTAAATAGCAGAAAAGTCATTTTTACTTTGGTAGGAGTGATGATGGAGAGAAAATTGAAATCATTCAGTGGAAACTCCCACTATTTTCCACCCTTAAGCCTAGAATTCAGTACTATTCATGTCACGAGGGGTCCAAGTATGTTATAAAATTTAGCTTTTTATGGGGCTCAAACCTCACAATTGGGCAAGGAAGAATCTCTCTCCTCAAGTAGAATCTTAGGCTGACACTGACCTTTCTCTTGCTAGGACATGATGTGCAGATGGACCTAGGAATAAGCTATTCTCATTTGTTTACTTCCAGACTGGAAAATTCCTTTTGGAAATGAATTACTAGAGAGTAAGTAAAACTTTATCCCATTTCCAATGTCCTTCTAACTTGGTGATTTTTTTCCCAAAAGGGAATGATAAATCATCTGAATTGTCCCCTGATTTGTTCAGTGTCTACAGAATAGGTTTTATTAAATCAGTGATTATATTAGTGAAATGAGTGAAAGAATGAATGAATAAAGGAGTGAATGAGATATATCATATAAAGTAGGTTCTTGGTTAAAATCCTCTGTTTTCAATTTTCATTCTTTTTTTTTTTTCTGTAAGCACTGATACATACGTATATACAGATACACATACACATACGTATATACATACACACACATACACATATGTATATACAGAATTCTGATCATTTCTAACTACCTCTACTACTATTTTCCTGATTCAACAACTGTAGTTTCTCACTTGGATTTTTGCAATCACCTCCTAATTTTTCTCCCTGCTAGGTTGACATGGTAACTTCCATTTCCAATTCAGCAGTCAAAATGATTCTTTTAAAATATTTCAAATCATGTCACCTTCTAATAGCTTCCAACGATGTGGCAATATCGGAGCAAAAGAAAATGTTCTTCCATTACATTGGCTTATAACACCTTTTAATATCTGGCTCTTTGCAATCTCTCATATTTCAACTTTTGCATATGTTGCATATGTTTGCATTGCATCCTGTCCTGCAACTTTTCCCTATGCTTTCTAAACTTCAGCATCCTAGCCCTTCTTCAAACATGCCAAGCACCCTTCTACCTCATGGCCCAACCTCATGTACTCTTCCTCCTGCCTGAAACATTCATTCTCCAATAATCACATGGCTTGTTTTCCCTTATTTATGCTCAAATATTTTTTATTAGAAAGGCCATCTTTGACAACCAGAAATAAACTTCACCCTTACCCCTACTGTTTTTCCTTTCTTTGTTATCTTGCTTTATTTTTCTTAATTCTTATTTGTTACCATATTTTATATTTGTATTTTTGTTTGTTTACCATCTGTCTTCCAGTTAATAAACCTGAAGTTGTAAATTCTAGGCCATTATGGGCTTTGTGTTCTAGTGGCCAGCACAAATCAAGTGTGTATTGGTAAATTAGCTAATAGGATATCATTTTTTATCTTGGTTTCCGGATTTTGGCTTACAAAATGCTACTCCTAGTTCATCATTGGGTTCAGTGATTTACCTTGCATGCCATTTCCCAATGTTTTCCCATTTGATTAAACAAATAAACAAAAAAGCAAGAAAATAAGCATAGAGGCATATAGAGAATCCTAACAATAAATTTTATTAGAGCGTGGTAAAAATTAAGAAATATTCATGGAATGATAATGGCGTTGATGATGTTTCAAATTGCTGGAGGTTTGGCTAAGTTGGGGAGATCTGGACAGGCTGCTACAGATGTCTCCAGCACTGGAACTGAAGGCTTGAGGAGCAGGCCAAGTTTGCATAAGTAAGTTGGAATTCATCCAGTCAACATTCTTTGCAGGCATTTTAATTGATTTAAATTGTTGCAATTAGCACTAAAAACCATTATTTATCTATTTCAGCATTTTAATCGGAGTGCCATGTACTCATTAAAATGCACATTTTATATAAAGCTCATGATCAATCTGCCCCTTGGCCTGAAAATTTGGCACTACAACCCCTGTGCCAAGGAAGTGTCCCTTTGCCTTCTGGCAATTGGGGAGGTGGCAACCTCAGTCCAGAACACAGATGGTGATTGAAAACAATGCAATTCAACCTTCTTAACATGACCTTGACTAGGCTGCACAGGTCTCCCTGTGCCCTATAAATTACAGGTGATTACGCAGAATAGGAGAGAGGCTCATTCTCTTGAGTCACCAGTGAAGTGCAACTGATTTCACTTAAGGCTGAGCAGCAGTAAAGTATATTAATATCAGCTTAATTTGTGGTAATTGAGGTAGCAATAAAGAATTACCCCTGGAATATTTTATTCCCATGATTATCTGGGTGTTTAAACTATGGGAGTGATTTTTTTTTTTTGGTCATAGTATAAAATATCCCATTCTCTCCCGTCAGGAACTTAGTGTAACTATCGTCTGGCAGACAACACTGTGTTCAGCCATTTCCCCTGTCCCTTGGATGCATTTTTATTAGCCGAACCATCAAGTAACCTTATTTATTATTCTAGATAGAAGCATTTTGATCTCATTAACATGGATAATTTTCTCCAAACTTATGTAGTCATACTGCAGCCAAAGCTCCCTTTATGACAATTAAGATATACTGTTTTTTTCATCGGGTGCCCTAATATACAATTAAGATACCATTCAAATCAGTAAATTTATTAGTATATTAACACACTAATTGGATTACAAACACATCCTCTTATTTCTGAAATGTTTATGATTTAATTGACTTGTTTAAACTAATTTTCATCTCCCCGTGCAATTATAGTTTGTTGTTAATTGAACTTATTTACACATGGAATACTGATACTGTATTCTCTTGTACCATGGAAATAGATCTAAAGGTCTCATCAGAGGGCTAAATTTTTGGCTTTATTCTTTGGGCACCTGAAACTGCTACCAGAGATAATAATGATCATGTAATATTCATTTGCTGAAATGTGTAAGAATTAGTTTCAGTAACTTCTAGAAGAAATAAGCATGATTCCATTAGTTTACAATTATTGACTTATTCATGCACACTATATGTGGAAGAATTATTACTTTAAAAACATCCTTTTCCTCCCTCCCTAATTCAGTTATGGGTCCATAACTGAGATGGCCAAGCCCAGTGTCGCAGAAATAATGGGATATGGTGATGTATTTTGGAACGCTGGCAATCTGCACTGCTGTTTCCATGTCTGGAATGCTCCCTGAATTAAAGATTTTAAAGAGAGTCAAAGAGACATGCATGCACATTTTTGAAAAGTAATTCCAAATGCATTATAATGCCTAATGATAATGGTTTACTTTCAGGGGTAAATTTCATGGCTCGAGCTTGTATGTTGTCCTAGAGAAAGGTAGCTAAGATGTAAAAAGAATTGCTTGCAATAATTTTGAGGACTTTTAGCACTGTGGTTTTCCTCCTTGCAGCTTCAAATTTCTTCTTTTTTCATTATTTTTGTTGTGAAATATAACCCACATTCAGAGAAGCACATAAAACATAGATGAATACCTGTGTGACCACTCCCTAGGTCAGGAAATAGAATGTTACCTGCATGTCTCAGCTCTCCTTTCTGTCTCCTCTCAGGGCCTCTTAATAAAGGTTACTGACTTCCACGGGAATTACTTTCCTGCTTTTCCTTATAATTGTATACCTAAGTCTCCATTCTTAAACACTATAGTATAGCTTTGTTGGCTCTTAGCTTTATGTGGGCAGGTACACAGTATATATTCTTTTGTGTCAGGGTCTTTTACCTTAATAATGTTTGTGAGTCTGTGTTCAATATCCAAGTTGCCTGTAGCTATAGTTCACTCGTTTTTATTGCTGTATAGTATCGAATTGGATGAACATAACCAAATGTTGTGTCCATTCCATTGTTGATGAACATTCTGGTTGTCTCCATATTGGAACGATGACATATAATGCTACTTTCAGGTATTCACTGAAGTGAAATTGCCAGACCAAAGTTGCACAATTTACTTCTTCAAAGTAGCTCAGGAGGAGTCCCATTATTTCACTTTCTTGCTCACCTTTATTGTCAATCTTTTTACCCTGTGCAATGGTATTTAGTTCTGATTTTAATTAGCATTTTCCTGATGACTAACGATGTCTAGAAACTTTATATTTGTATTGGCACTTTGGATAATCCCTTTTGTGCAGTGCCCACTAAAATCGTTTGCCCATTTTTCTATCGAGTTTTTATGAACTTTCTTTTACTGTTTTTTGGCAAATTTCATTTATTCTGGATGTAGTCTTTTGGTATATGTATTAGACATATCTTTTCTTATTATGTATCTTGCCTTTTACTTACACATATCTTTCAATGAGCAGAAGGTCTTAGATTTTATTTTTTTGTTTGAAGTCATGATGATATTTGACTATATTATTTTCTACAAGTAAGTTACGTTGTCATTTACATTTAAATATATAATTCATTTAGAATTAATCTTAGTATATGGTGTGAGGTAGGTGTCTGTCTTCTTTTTCTTGTATGGTGTGAATTTGGTGAGTTGTATATTTCAAGAAATTTTTCCATTTTTTCTAAGTAGTTGAATTCGTTGGCATACAATGTTGATAATTTCTTTTTTTTTTTAATTGTTAGTAAGAACTGTACTGGTCACTCTCTTGTGTTCATGATATTGCAGATTTGTATTGTTTCTTTTTTTTCTTTAGTTCATCAATGTGTTTATTGGTTTCATTGATCTTTACATAAAATGAACTTTGGCTTATTAACTTTCTGAATTGTTTTTTCATTTTAAAATTTCATTTACCTTTGTTCTTATTTCCTTCCTTCTTTTTGCTTTACATTTTATTTTCCTTTTCGATGTTCTTCATGTACAACCTTAGGTCAGCATTTAAAGCTGAAAGTTAACCATTTCCTCTAAGCACAACTTTGGCTGAATCTAGAGATTTTGATATGTTGTATTTTTATAGTCATTTAGTGTATAATATTTTCTAATTTTCTTTGTGAGTTCTTCTTTAACCCAGATTACTTAGAAGTATGTGCTTTAATTTTAAAAAGATGGATCTTTCTGAGTTAAATTGTTACTGATTTTTAAGTTATTCTTATTGTGCTCAGAGAACATACTCTATATTATTTTAAAAATAATAGACTGATTTTTGAGCAATTTTAGGTTTAAAAAAATTTAAACCAAGGATACAGAGAGCTCCTGTATTCCCTCTCAAGCCCTCACACCTGCCAGTTTCCTCCAAGCCCCCTGACACTTACATGCAGTTTCCCTCATGATTAACATTTTGTATTAGTGTGATACACTTGTTACAATTAATGAATCAATATTGATACATGCTTGTTAACTGTAGCCTATTCTTTACATTAAGGTTCAATCTTTGTGTTGTATAGTTCTGTGGGTTTTAACAAACACATAATATTTAATATCGTGGACATAGTATTTAATATCGTGTTTCCACCGTTTCAGCTCTACAATGAGGGAGGGTCTTAACCCTGCATCCATTTCAGGTTGCTCTTCTGAGTGAATCTCTCAGGGTCCTCTTTTTCTACATTTGGGTCAAGGCAGTGTTCTGGCCCTGGTCCCTAGGATCTGAAACTTAGGGATCCTGTGTTCCCCATGACCCAGGTCAATCCTGTCCTCTTAGTGGATGTTGTGACCTTGGGAAGTGGCCAAAATACAAAGATACAAAATATGGATCTCCTCTGTACATATTTTGGGCCTGGGACTCAATGCTCTAAGAAGACAAATTATTTGAGTCAAGGGCATTTCAGTGGCAAAACAATGAGGCTTGGTTGGCAGATCTTCTTCCAGCTGGAGCTTTGACCCTCTTACAAGATGGTCTTTCAGGTATGGTTTGCCAGATCTTTATGTTTCAGCAGGCTCAAAGGTACAGATCATTCTTCAGCGCCTGGGGCCCTAGATTGCTCAATTCTCCATTTACATTTTGGGAACTTCTATGGTCACGGGCTCTCTGGAGGTGTCTTGACTTGTTTTGGGAGCAGTGGACTCCATGAACTGTTAAACTGCTCTGATTTGTCCTCACTGCCCTGGAAGGCATGGGAGCTGGGGTGTCCTGCCCAATGCCGAGTAATGGTAAGTTGTTCACAGAATGCAGCTCATAGCCCTGCTCGGTTGTTCTGGACATAATCCTTTCTCTTCTCCAACCACATCTGAATGTGCACCCTCTTTATTGCCCATCTCCAGCTGCTCGTGACCAACAAGTTGAAGGATAAAAAAATGTCTAACCACCACATGACAGGTTGCAGCTTAACCCCAGAGAGAGACCAGCAAGTGATGAAAAGAAACACACTCTACATGGCGAACACAGTGTGAGAAGGAGGAGGGACAAACCCCTGCCCTATCCCTGCCTCCAGGAAAAGGCTGTGATGGGCAGACATGAGTCTTCCTGGCCTGCCAATGTGGGGGCAGAAGAGGCCACCCACTGGAACTCTGGAGATGAGCTCCCTGGGACAGTTCCATAGAAAAGGAAGGGGCCAGGCTGAGTCAGCAGGAAGGTGGTCGGTTCCGTGGGGGCAGTGGAGGGTCTGCTGGTGGAGAGTGATTCTGTGGATCTGAGGTTGATGAGTGATTCTGGGCAAGGGCATGGGGTCAGGTGAGGACATCTTTCCCTTGTCTGCCCTGGACCCTGAAGGACTCAGAGAGTGGGACCCAGTTCTCATGCTCTTCTCCTTAGACAAACCTCAGTCCATCATTATTCTTGAATAATGCAACTTTCTACCTGAAATTCACACAACTCTATGTTTCTTTCCTGTTACTCTTTTTAGGAGAGTAAAAATCATTTTTCATTGTCCCTTTTCGGAAAACTCAAAGTCTTTTTGTGCATGATCCTCTATTGAGATTCTGGTCAGTGTTCCTCTGCCGAGGACAGGTGCGGAATGTCTAGCCCACAGGAGTGTATGTGCCCCATCAGGTAGGACTCTGTTCCCTGAAGACAGAGCTCAGATTTTAGCATATGATCAAAGGCTTCCAGAGACTTGGTTTTGCTCTTCAGATCAGCCCTGAAACAGGGGCTGGGCCCAGAGATACCTGACATGTGACGCAGGATGATGAACAATTATTGTGTGACTCTGTGCCCCAGACAAATCCTACACTCTCTTAACAATCCGTTCCAAGGACACAGAGTCACAGTGTTTGAAATTTTACCCTGGAGTCTTCTACCATCCCCAGATTAGTCTGTGAGCTTGGACTGAAGGCTTCTGCTGCTCACTCTCTTTTCTTAAAGGAAAATGTCCTGTTTTTTCCTGAGAGAACTCAGCTCAGAAGTCTGTTCAACAGAAGTAATTCAGGAAAGTGAGAGGAGGAACAGAGAACACGAGAGTCTCTCTGTGTTCTGGAGGGGTTGGATCTGGGATCCCTTATCTGATTTCTGTCTCTTTCCCAAATGAATTCATTTGGAGGAAGTACAGAAAAGGAAGGAAGAGCTACACAGCACACAGTAAGAAAAAAACAAATAAAATGGCCCTTGGAGGGTGAGCTCAAGCTACAGCTGTTCAGGAGGTAGGGATCCATCCCTGTCTTCCATGGCACACTCTATCCTCAGGCAGCACTGGGCTCTGGACACTGAGCCTGTGAGCTTTTGCCCACAGATGTAGCATCACTAAGCCAGGGGATGGTCCTGAAGAACCCCCAGGAGGCGAAAGTGGACCCATGCTCTTTACCTTTGTACAACTTTCTTTCAATATGTCTCCAGATATGAACTTGGTCCAACCGTACCTGTTGGCATTCCTTCCTTTGTAGTCACCAGTTCCAAGTTCTGAGAGTTTCTTGTTTTCCCAGGATTTTTGATTAATTCCCAGGGCTTTATTCTCGTTTACTCCAGTTTCTCCATATAATCTGGCCTCTGTAGAGTAGTTTCAATGCCCTAAAACCCCCCTCTACTCCACTTATTCATTTCTCCCTTCCCATAACCCCAAGTAACCACTGAACCTTAATTGATTCTGAAAATTTTGCTTTTTTCTAAAACATATTGTTGGAATCATATGGTCTGTACCTTTTGCAGAATGATTGCTTTCACTTAGGAATGATGACCTCAGAATTTAAAGTTCTTACCGCCTCTCTCTGCTTATGCAGAACCTCACCTTGCTAATCCATTTCTCTGAGGTCCCCAGACTCCCAACATAATTTTACCCATAAATATACAGATTAGTTCTACTCTCCCAAGTATCTATCTCAGCTTGCACAGTTAAACCCATCTGGGTTTGAAGCCTGGGCGAGGCCTTCTGTTCAATAGTAGTTTGAGTTCTATAAAGCAACATATTTCCTTTTAAAAAAAATTTATGCTTGTGGTTACTTACCCTGGGAATGGTTTTCTTTTCTTTTCTTCTTATTTTTTGTTCTTTTTTTTTTTTTTTTTTTTTTTTAGCTTCTATTTCCTGTGTTTTCACCCAAACTACTTTTGGTCTCTCAAAAATTCTCAGAACAAATAATGAGGTTATATACATAAAGTATACAGTGGTCCCTGGGTATTCTTGAGAAATTTGTTCCAGAAACCCCCATATCAAAATCCTCAGATGCTCAAGTCTCTTCTATAAAATGGCATAGCATTTACTTATAAACCATGTACATATCCAGTATACTTCAAATCGAGCTTTTCCAACTCGTGGCCTACGGTTCACATGTGGCCCAGGAGGGGTTTGAATGAGGCCCAACACAAATTCGTAAACTTTCTTAAACGATTATGAGTTTTTTTTTGTGATTTTTTTTCTATTTTTTTTTTTTAGGTCATAGCTATCATTAGTGTTAGTGAATTTTATGTGTGGCCCAGGACAATTCTTCTTACACTGTGGCCCAGGGAAGCCAAAAGATTGGACACCCCTGCTTTAAATAATCTCCAGATTACTTATAATACCTAATACAATGTAATGCTATGTAAATAGTTATTATACTAACTATAATGTTTTATTATTTGTAACACTATTTTATTGTATTGTTATTTTTTGTTTTTTTAAGAATATTTTTGTCTGTGGTTGATTAAATCTGCAGATGCTAAACATGAAGATAGGGCCAATTGTATATGAGATTTATCTCCTAAGTCTGGCAGCATTTAACAATGTATAATACTAACTGCTTCATTATTGACAGTCTGTGACTAGGTATTCTCTGAAACAGTATGTATTTTCTCTACCATTCTCATCACTTCCTTGTGTCTTCACTGGCAGAGTCATTACCATCCGTATTTCTACCAACACTTTGTTCAAGGCAATATCAGCTTTTTCTATCATGTTCCTCAAATTTCTCTCATCCCGTTCCCAATTCCCACTTCTGAAAACACTTCCACATTTTTCGGTATTTTATGTAGCATCACATTACTTCCAGGCACCATTATGTGTATTAAGTTTCCCTTTGCTGCTCTAACAAATTAACACAAACTTATTGGCTTAAAAATGCATATGTACACTTTGGGAGACTGAGGTGGGCGGATCACAAGGTCAGGAGTTCAAGACCAACCTGGGCAATATGGTGAAACCCCATCTCTACTAAAAATCCAAAAAAAAATTTAGTTGGGTGTGGTGGCGGGCACCTGTAGTCCCAGCTACTCAGGAGGCTGAGGCAGGAGAATTGCTTGAACCCAGGATGGGGAGGTTGCAACGAGCCAAGATCGGACCACTGCACTCCAGCCTGGGTGACAGAGCGAGACTCTGTCTCAAAAAAAAAAAAAAAAAAAAAAAAAGTATACGTATTATAGTATGCTTCTGAAGGCCAAAAATGTTAAAAAGGTCTCACTTGGTGAAATTCAGGTGTTGACACGGCTGCACTGCCTTCCAGAGGCTGTAGGTGGGAACCTATCTTCTTTCCCTTTCCAGCTTCTAGAGACTATCCACCACCCTGGGCCTATGGCCCCTTCCTTTCTAGCATCAGATTTCTCTTACACTCAATATCCTGCCTCTGTCTTTCACTTACAAGGACTCTTGTGATTACACTGGGACCACCCAGATATTCCAGGATAATCTCTCTTTCTCAAGGTCGCCTGATTGGCAACCTTAATTCCACTTGCAGCCTTGACATATAACATAACACATTTCCAGGTTCTAGGGATTAGGAGGTGGACACGTTTGGGGGTATACTACTCTGTCTACCACAATTGTCGTATGGGGAAAGGGTTAGGAAGACATCATGAATCACAAACGCATTCTGGTTTATGAAATCTTTGTCATGAATAAATTTATATCCTTGAACTTATTCATATCTTTGTTGTCAAAGTAGAGAATTGACCTCAATATTGTAAAATTTTGCAGACAAAAACTCTCTTAGGAAAAAATTCATAGGAGAAAAAAACTGAGGGTAAGTTCCTGGTCAAAATAGATCATTTCAAACCTGGAGTTGACATAGTTTGTTTGGGAAGTTCCTTTTACCCTCAGGCACATCATACGGCTTGAAACAAATCTGTTACACTGCAGACATATTTATCATTTTCGCCACTTCATTCAATTTGCATTATAAGAAATTCATTTGGGAAGGCTGGAGTATACTTCTCAAATTCATGCTGTTGATTAAACAGGGCAGAGTAGCTGTGGACCAGAATTGGTAAAGAGTTACACAGAGAGAAAACAGTGGGAATTGATGTGAGTAATGGTGTCTGTCCACGCCTTGAAAAATCCTCTTTAAATTACACTTGTGAGTGGATGGCAGAGCACATTCTCTTGAAGCCACCATCAGTCCTCTGCAGAGGTTATAGTTCTCTTTAATACATCAGCGAGCTTCTCTTTCTTGCAAACCCACTCTTCTGCTGTCTAGAGATGAGAAGCCATCATCTTCACAGTGACAGAAGAACATGAGGGCCATTGATTCAAGAGTGAAATCAAAGGACAGACTATTTAGTCTCAAATCCTCTGGACAATTAAGCTCACCGCCTATGGTGAAGGTTTTCTCAATATAAGGTGTTTGAAATTGGGCTGAATTGAAATTTTGACTGATTCTTTTTTAAAGGAAGTGTAAGAGTCTGCTGATGAAGAACAAATTAATCAGCTTTCTTTGCTAATTCTTAGAGTATGTTCTGATGTTTTTTAGCTATTGCTTGGGAGTTGTTTGTAATCGAAATGTTTACAACCTAGTTCTCTAGTAGAAGCAATTTAGCCTAGAAGTTAGGAGCATACCATTTGGATAATTTCGATTTGGAATTAAATCTCAGCTCTACCATCAGGGAACTGTGTTGGCTTAGGCAAATTAATCAGTTTCCTTATCTGTGAAATGGGAATAACCATATCTAATAGATTGGATGGTTATTAGTATTAAATGGGACATGTGTACAGCATATAGTGAAGTGCTTCTGTATAATGTCCTGCTATCATCATAATCATCTTTCACCAGAGTTCTTAATGTCTTTCAAGAGCCATGCACTTGATGTACCTCTGTTGGAAGCTGAGTGTAAAATATAGTATGTAGGAGAATTGTAAAATATTGGTGGGCAGAGGAAAGTAAATTTAAAATTCCCTAAAACACTTGGTGCACCAAATAAAATATGACCATGGAACAACCTTGACCTTCAGTTTACTGGCCTTCTCAGAGACCTTTCACTCACCAATAATCACAGAATCTTGGAGACTTTGGAGCTAGATACATCAGAATTTTAGGGCCTGGTTCTGCCCCTTCCCTGGCTGTGTGAACCACTTTTAGTTTTAACTAACCTTAAGCTATAAAGTAAGAACATTCATATCTACCTTACAAAGATGCTGTGATGATTAGAGGTAATATCTTTAAAATGTCTAGGAAGAGCTTTGAAACTGTAGATGCATAATGTATGATGGAAATGTATTCTCTCAAAAACAGACATGGAACAGGTTTTCATCTTCCACCATACTCATTACAGTTATTTCAGCCTTTCTGGAATCACCTACTTCTGTCTCCTCTATGGTGAAATGATTCTTATTTTGCTCTCTTATTACATCACAAAGCCCCACATAATCAGCTGTATTCAGGTTTAATAGGGCACAAGGGAAAAGGAAATATATTCTGTTATCCAGCTACATAAATAGAAAACCGATTCCTGCTATGCCAAGTAGAAAAGCTTTGGCATGTATTGTCTCAAAGTAACAACCATACACATTATAGTCAGATTTTGTGTAATAGTATTGGTACTTTTATACAAATGCAATGTACTTTGTGGTTACTTGTAGAACCATAAATATTGTCTATAACATGGTTTCTAGGGGAAAATACTCCAACCAAGCAGCTTATACATGAGATACAACACACTAGAGTGAAAATATAGGTTTGGGAGTTAGAGAGCCCTTCATTTAAGTCCCAGGGTTACTGCTTACAAGCTGAGTCTCTTAATCTTTCTGTCCTTGAGTTTCTATATCTGCAAATGGGAATGGCATGCATACATCCCTCATGCAGTGTTCGGAAAAATAAATGAGACATTGTATGTCAAACATTGGGTAAGCATATAGTAAGACATCAGGTATTAGCCGTTTAAAATTATTGTCACCATAGGTTATGTTTAAAAACTCTTTTTAAAGTGAGCCAATGTTTCTATTTACATTCTTGGAAATGAGAGGGCAATTCAAAAAGGCCATTTGAGATACAAAACATCATTTCCTAAATAAATATTTTATTTTGTGTATTTATGCAGCAGTTAAGAACCCTGTCATAAAAGCATTTGGTGGTCTTAAACTTAATTATTATTATTCTCACCTTAACCGTGAATAAGGCTAAAAGCAGACACAAAGTAGAGAAATCAGAAATGAAAACCTACTGAAGATATTAGAATAGTGATAAATGTTTTCTTCTATTATAGTGAAGTTTACTTTAAGGTAAATATATTTTGGAGTCTAATACAGTGTGGCCTTTTCCTAATACTTTCAATAAAATGTATGTAAGAAAATATAATGTCTTCTATTATATTGTAATTGATTGCTCCTATATCTTTACAGGCACAGACACACTGTTGTGTTTTCCCAGCCCCTGTATCTTTTATTAAATGAAATAACGTGGACATAATATTAAATGAAAGAACAAGGGTGAAGATAACTCAGGAGGTTCTGTCTGTGGCATTTTCTATTACTTATCCTGGGAGGCACTAAAGCATAGTTTCTGTTGATTCACAGCAGGAAATAAAAGTTAAAGAAGTTGACTGTGTAATCCATCTTTCCATACACAAATTAAATGTTTCTCTCAATGTTTGTATAGTGCTTATTGAAGAATATAGAGGAATATGCCTCAGCACATCATCTAAGCTATTTTTTACTTGATATTTAGCAAGATGTTAGACCTATTTTAGAGACTAAAAATAATGCTAACACCCATATAATGAGCAGGGCACACCTGATTTTATTCTAAGGTGATGGAATACACTATAATGTAAGAAAGAAAGATATTAGATCAATTTTATTGACTGTGTTTTCTTATTTTCTGTCTTAATGCTCTGGCATATGGGGCCTCATGGCTGGGGGAGAAACTGCCTCTCCCAGGGGTAGCTATTTCCTAGAGATGGCCAACACTTGCTGGTGAGCACACCTTTGATGGGCAAACCAGCCAATCCTGCGTTCATACCTTTCCCTGGCTCCATTTTTCAGACTCCTGCAGTTGGGGACACTATTCCTCTGTGAAAAATCACCCCAGAGCCAAGTACCAGACAACTAGAGACCACTCCTGTATCCCAGGGCTTGACAAAATTATTCACACTATCTGGTGACCTGCTCAGCTGCTTACCCTGCCGTGCCCACTTCTTTTCCCAAAACCCGCAATACAGCCTTTTGCCCTCAATTTCCTCCCTATTTTGCCTCCTGACTGACGCTGGTGCCTCTTCCTGCGGCCCTATGCAATGGTGCATGCCTCATCCTCTTGGGAACAGTTAGTAATAAACCATCTTTTCTGTAGGAATCATCTCCTGATCTCTTGGCTTCACTATAACTGAATAAAACCAAAATCCTGGGTTCATTTTAAGGCATATATCCAGTATATTTTTATAATTAAGATTAGCTTTAGTGTCTTAAGGATGATAGAAGAAACATTTTTTTCCTTTCAAGGAATGGTTCGTAGAGAAAATAGTAACAAAAAGAGTATCTTTCCCCCTCGTTTCATTCCTTATGTTTCCCCTCTCCCAACAGTTACTGGTTATATTTTATGTTAGATGTGACTTTAAGCATGAGGAAATAGCTTTGGGGAGGGAAAATACCCCTCAAAGGAGCCCAATCTCATGGGAGAACAGACAGGAACATCAGTGAGTTTAACCAAGTGTGCCAAGTGCAAGGATGGAGGCCCATCAAGCTTGGTGAAAAAGAGAAAGGAATGATACACCAGGCTGAACAGAATGGAGGCAGGGAACATTCCAAAAAGAGAAGATAACTTCAGTCAAGGTTTCCTTCTTCTTCTTCTTTAAAAGTCAGGCTTATTGAGGTAAAATTTACATACAATAAAATTTACTCTATAAAAGTGTTCAGTTCCAGGGCTTTTGCCATTATGCAGTTATAGTAATTACTACAACAATCAAGATATAGTATTTGTATCTCCACAGAATGTTATTATTTGGCCCTTTTGCAGTCAATCTTTTCTTCTTACCCCCAATCACTGGCAATCACTGGTCTGTTTTCTGACCCAATAGCCTTGTCTTTTTCAGAATGTCAGATGAATTAATTCATACATTACATACTTCTTTGTTTCTGGCTCCTTTCACTTAGCTTCATGCTTTTGAGATCAAACCTTTGTGTGGCATATACCAATAATTCATTCCTATTCATTGCTTAGTAATACTCCACTATATGTTTCTACCACAATCTGTTTATCCATCCACCAGCTGAAGGACATATGGATTGTTTCCAGTTTCCAGCAATTATAAAAAAGAGTAGCTCTAAACAATTGTGTTCACCTCTTGTTGCGGTTATATGTTTTCACTTTTCTTGGGTAAATACCTGGAATTGGAATTGCTAGGTTATATGCTGGGTCAAACTGTTTTCTAAAGTTGTTGTACCATTTTGCTTTCTCAGCAGCAGTGGATGAGAATGTTATTTCCTCTGCATCCTTACTAGCAGTTGGTATGGTGAATATTTCTTCTCTATCTTGTTCCAGGTTTTAGGCATTCTTCTGGGCATGTAGTGGTATCTCATTGTAGTTTTAATTTGTATTTACCTAATAACTAATGATGTTCAGCTATTTTCCATCTATATATATTCTTTGGCTAAGTGTGTGTTCAAATTCTTTGCCCATTTGTAAAATCTGGTTGTTTCTTTTATTATTGCATTGTAAGAGTTCTTTTTATATTCTGGATAAAGCCTTTTTACCAGATAATTTCTTCATTCCGTTTCTCTGTCTTTTCATCTTTTTTTTTTTTTTTTTACACAACAGAAATTTTCAATTTTGATAATGACTAATTTACCTATTTTTAATTTTATAGTCTGTGCTTTTTGTGTCATAGCTGAAAAATATTTGCCTAATCCATGGCCACAAAAATTTTCTCCTACATTTTCTTCTGGAAGTTTTGTAGTCCTAACTTTTGCGTTTAAGTCTATGATTCTTCCACTTTGAATTAATTTTTATATACAGTGTGAAATAAGACTGGAGCTTCTGTTTAAAGACCGTGTTTGATTAACCGAGTTAATCTTCAGCATTCTTACCATCCACACACACAAGGTAACTATGTGAGGTGATGGATATGTTAGCTAGCTTGATTGTGGTAATCATTTCAAAATGCATATATGTATGCCAAAACAGTACATAGCATATTTTGAATATATACAATATTTCTCAATTATACCTCAATAAAGCTGAAAAAATAAAGACTATACATTTTCTATAGAATTTTCTTGACAATTTGGTTGGAAATCATTTGCATATGTGTATGTTTTTCTCTATTCTGTTCCTTGATTTGGTGTCCAGTAAGACACTGTTTTGATTACTGTTGCTTACTAGAATGTCTTGAACGCTATTCTTGTAAGTTCTTCAGCTTTGTTCTTTACTTTCAAAATTGTTTGGATTTCTAAAAGTCCTTTGTCTTTCCATATTAATTTTAGAATCAACTCCTCAATTTCTGCAAAGAATCTGCTGACATTCTGATTGAGATTGCAGTGACTCTATAGACCCACTTTGAAAGTATTGACGTTTTACCAGTAACGAATTTTCTAATCCATCAACATGGCTTTTTAATGTATTTACTTAGGTCTTCTTTAATATTTATCAGCAATACTTTGTAGATTTCACCGTATAGTTCTTGCATATATTCTGACCAATTTATTCCTAAGTATTTTATGTTTTGATGCTATTGTAAATGCTATTATTTCTTTAATCCCAATTTTCAACTGTTGGGAAAGTGTACCTACTAAGCTTTTGTGGGTACTCACTTTGACCTTCCAGTTTCTGTTATGCAGAGTGATCAGAGTTTCATTTTGTCACATGATTAAATCTTAGAAACAAAGCAAAATAAGACAAAATACTCAGTTATGACCTGTTTTTATGTTTTTATTTTTATTTTTTTTATTTGTTTGGTAACAAACACCTCTCAAGAATAGCTAGGGACTGCTAACTCATTTCTTCGTGTTGCCAGGAGAAGTATTCAGTATTCCCCTTACTTGATGTGCTGGACAGTTGTGCTGTGGCCAGGCCATGGCCTTTAAGACACATGAAGTGGGCAGATCACCAGTTGGAAGAGTCAGTGGTTAACACGGACAATTATTGATTAAATGTATGTGAAATACATGTAGGAAAGGGAGGATGAGAATATTGTTCCGAACATTATTGCTATAGCGATATTGATATTTATTATATGGAAAAATATACAGATATATATTTTATTGTTTGGCTGTTTATTTTTTCCATGAGAATAGCAATATAGTTAAATTTGAATGCAATGAACTAAAAAACTAACACTGCATGCTTATAATAATTTAGTACTTTATTTCTGCTTTTCTAAAACGTTGATGGAGAACATGCAGCTTACACAAAATATTTGTCTGCAATTACTATGTGCCATGGAGACCACAGTGATATCAGTGACAACACAAAAACAAAAGACAAACATGCTGAGGAAGCATCAGCATCTACTTATAAGTTAATGGTAATATTAAGAATGTGCCTGATGACTGTGATTTAATTTGCAGCTGCAACTGATATTTTCACATATCACTTTGTGAAGTATCGTTTATCATGTAGATGCAATGACCATTTGTGATGGCTTTAATTCACTTTTTAGTTCCAGATTTTCCTATGCATGTATGAAAACTGAAGCAGTAGCTGTGAATATATTTGCTGCATTCACAGAAGAATATTTCCAATTATCAAGTGATGCCAGGCTTATATTAATATGTTTGGATCCTTCAAACAGAAAACTAGTTAATTCCAAAACTGGATCTATCTTTTTTTCTATCCAGTTTACGAATGCAAAGTAAATGCTTTTGATGTTCGGTCTGTCAAATGTGAAATATCTGATATTATGGTGGATGCTTATAAAATTCAGTTAAAAAGCTTCAAGATTAAAAATAAAATAATTTGGTTCTGCTGCGTTACTACAAATTTGGGTTTTATTTGGTTTTGCCGCATGACCATGAATGGTGGAACGCAGAATCACAGGGAAACAATATAGTTACTAAATTGAGTGACCTTGGAGCAATGTGCTTGGTATTCATTGTGGTGAGCACATAATGTGTTATTGTTTCTATTCTATTAATGGTAATGGAAACAATACTTGTCAAAATTTCTACACTTTTAAATATGTAACAGTTTTCAGTAACTGAATATAAAATGTTTATATGGGAAGCTTCTTTCAATAGGAGCAAAAAATAGTTTTAGCTGGCAGATGTGCTTTTTCATCTTTGCTGCCCACCATCACTCAGATATTAGAAATGTTGTAGGCTCTGAAGACTTTGGAAACAAATCTAAATGCCCTACCATGATATTGAGTTATTTTTGAAAATGAGTCATCTAAAATTTTTGTTACATTTTATTCCACATCAGTAGGACATATTTAATCAATGCATTTATGAATGAATGGACTACCAAAACACATTAGCTTTTAATGCTTTTAGCAAATTGCAAGTGTTCAAAACAAAACTTATGAAAAGGAAACCGTTGCAGTGCATCTCCATAAAAGCAGGGGATGATTGGAACAAATTAAATATTATTTCTTAAATGGTTTACAATATAGCTGCACTTTAAAATATCTCAAATTAGGCCTGTCATGATGTCTCACACCTGTAATCCCAGCACTTTGGGAGGCTGAGGCAGGAGGATCATTTGAGTCCAGGAGTTTGAGACCAGCCTCGGCAATATAGTGGGACCCCCATCTCTACAAAAAATACAAACAGAAAAAATTAGCTCGTGTGTTGGTGTATGCCTGTGGTCCCAGCTACTCAGGAGGCTGAGGCAGGAGGATCACTTGAGCCCAATTCAAAGTTGCAGTGAGCAGTGATGGTGCTACTGCACTCAGCCTGGGTGACAGAGTAAGACGCTGTTTCAAAAAAAAAAAAAAGAAACTCAAATTGTGGGAGATTTTTTTTGATGGAGCTCCTATTTCCAATTGAATAAATTTATATCCTGTGCTGGAAAGGATTGAGTTTGAATAGTTCTATGAGTTTTCAACATTTATATTTGGTGAAGTTTTATAAAAAATAGAGAAGACATTTGAAGATTTTTATTTTGTACAAATGCTTGTGAAGAAAGGTGCTTGGAATGGAGACAAAAAGCTAGTCAGTACTTATAAGTATATTGGGCTTAAGTATTTACAAAGTTTGACATGAAAACATTAGAAATGAGGATATTCTCCATGTCACAGAGTTTATTCTACTTACCTTGGAACTTGGAGTGTAAATTTTTATTTAAAAGCATTAAAGTCTACAGAGAAGGGTCAATTAAAATTTTTCACAATTTCATATTTACTCACTGTAAAATGCAAATTTGAAAAAATTACAAGAAAATGTGCTAATAACATTATATAATTATTATATAAATAATATTGTTTCAATGTAATAAAATTTTACTATTATCCTATTATTTCATAAGATTATATTGAAAAATGCACACTTCAGAAAAAGACCCATGGCATGATATGAGAGACATATGAAGTACAAACAATTATTCTTTTTATGCTATTTTAAAATATTCAGGTAATTAACAGAAACAAATGTGCTTAAATGAACATGTGTATATGTTTTTATTTTTAGAAGATATTTTATTCACTTTTTGAAAGTAGTTTTTGAATATAACTATTTTATAGGTCTAAAAATATGAAACAAACTTGTTAGTCAACAAATACATCTTTCAAAAAGTATATATTTTAATAACGTTGCTTTGCTTTTGCTTCCCCAACTTTCTCAATTTGAATGATAAATTATATGGTCACCCAATCCATCAGTGTAATTCTCCAATAATTGCCATTGGCAAATTATCTCAGCAAATTCTCTTTCCAAAGACATGTGTCTATATTTAAGAAAGTAATTCAAATGTAATTCTTCACTACAGGATTCCTCTTTTACTTAACTATTTCAATACTGTCTGCTAGAAGGTTTATATTAATATAATCTTAGCAAAGGAGCACAGGAACAGAAAACCAAATGCTGGATGTTCTCACTTATAAGTGGGAGCTAAATGATGAGAACACATGAACACATAGAGGGGAGCAACACACACTGAGGCCTGTTGGAAGGTGGAGGGTGGGAAGAGGGAGAGGATCAGGAAAACAGCGAATGGGTACTAGGCTTGAATACCTGGGTTCTGAAATAATCTGTACAACAAACCCCCATGACGTAAGTTTAGCTGTATAACCTGTACATGTATCCTGAACTTAAAAGTTTTTTAAAAAGACAAAAACCGTTACTAATATTTTGTTAAAATATCTCACGTTTATATGATGAATATTCAAAGTATAGAATCTATTTAATGTCTTAATCCTTGTCCATGCCCTTTCTAGTCTATTTATTCCTGATTTCATTGTGCTTTATAGCATTGTTATAATTATTTATATTATGTTGGGCAGGGGTCAGCAAACTATGGCCTGCATGCCAAATCTGGCCCCTTGCCTATTTTTGTAAATAAAATAAAGTTTCATTAGAACACAGCCACAGTATTTATTTATACAGTGTTTGTGATTACTTTCACAACAGTATATTTTTTAGCCATGATAGAGACCGACAGGCCATAAAGGCAAAATACTTACTATCTGGATATTTACAGAAAAAGTTTGCCAAGTGTAATATATAGAGAAAATGTATTAAAATTTATTCTAAGGAGACTTTAATCAGTGGAAATACCTTCTGTCTCCTAGAGCTAGGAGAGTCTGGGGCATGGTGTTGTAGAGTCATCATTTAGCTACATAGTATCACAAGCCAGTAAGAACAAAGTCTGTAGCTTTTCCCTCTGGGTATTTCTCAACAGAAAGTAATATGGGTTGGCTTCACCTCAGATTTAGAAGAAATGATAATTCTGCATTGATTATTTAAAAATCTAAGAAAAATTTGTTATTTAGTAAGTTAATATGAGATGCATACAATTAAGCATATATTTTATTTGACTTGAATACTGAATTTTTATTGGCTTATGATCTGTTTTTATGATATTGGCAATTAACATCCGTTAAAAACAAAATAAGGCCGGGTATGGTGGCTCACACCTGTAATTTCAGCACTTTGGGATGCCGAGGCGGGAGGATCACTTGAGGGCAGTTCACGACCAGCCTAACCAACATGGCAAAACCCCATCTCCACTAAAAATACTTAAAAAAAATTAGCTGGGTGTGATGGCGCGTGTCCCAGCTGCTCAGGAGGCTGAGGCAGGAGAATCTCTTGTGCCTGGGAGGTGGAGGTTGTAGTGAGCCGAGATTGCGCCACTACACTCTAGCCTGAGTGACAGAGTGAGACTGTCTCAAAAACAGAAACAACAAGAACAAAACAAAATAAGATTCAGCAATGTGACTGAAGAAGAAGCTTCCAAACATTATTTCAACACAACTCTTCCACATCCCCACCACATAGTCTCTCCATAAGTGCACACACTTAATGCACATGCTGGGGACACACAAGCTGCTGCTATAGACTGAATGTTTGTATGCTCTCAAAATTAGTAAGTTGGAACCTTAATTCTCAATGTGATCATATTTGGGGCATTAGGTCATGAGGGCGGGGCCGTCGTGATGGGATTAGTGCCCTTATAAGAAGAGACAGGAGCGATCTTGCTTTTTCCCCAACCTTGTCTCCGTGTGAAGATACAATGAGAAGATTGCTTTCAGCAAGTCAGGAAGAGTGTACTTGCTAGACCCTGAATCTGCCAGCACCTTGATCTTGAATTTCTCAGCCTCCAGAACTGGGATAAATAAATTTGTGTTTAAGCTACCTACTCCATGGTACACATTTGTACAAATGCATAAACACTATTGTAAGTATGAGTGCATTAGGCATGTGCTCATTGTCTATAACGTATTGTACATATTATACCACAAGCTGATTTGTTCAATTAATACATTTTGACCAGTTTTTCCTAAAAATAAATTCTATAGTCCCAATATTTTTCCACTTTATTCATAAGCCACAGTTAATTTAACCTTTGTCCTAATTTGAGAAACTTTAATTGATTCCATTTTTTACTATTATAAGCATGCCGCAATTACTATCTTATAGTTAATTCATTTCCTGTGTAATTGCTAGAAGTGAAGTTTATGGAACAAAGAATATCCACACAGAATTAATTTATTTTTTATTGCTCAGTAGCATTCCATTGTGGCTAAACCACAATTAGCTTCTCCATTATCTTGTTCCTGGACATTTGGGTGGTTTTAGTGTTGGGCAATTGTGAATCAGGCTACTGTAAACATTCTTGTGTAAATCTTTGTGTAGCCGTATGTTTTCATTTCTCTTGAGTAAATACCTGAGAGCAGAAGTGCTGGGTTATAAGGTAGACTTATGTTTAATGTATCAAAAACTGTCAACAGTCCACCAAAATGGTTGTATCATTTACATTATCACCAGCAAAGAAGAAGAGTGCCAGTTGTTCCACATCCCCACCAACATTCGGATTTTTAGCTGTTATAGTGTTTGAAGTAGTATCTTGTGCTTTTCATTTGCGTAGTCTTGGTGACTAATGATGTTGAGTATAATTTTTTGTTTCCCTTAGCGAATTAAATACTTTTTTTGTTGTCAAGTGTCTGAGTCTTCTATCCAATTAATTAATTAATTTATTTATTTATTGAGATGGAGTTTTGTTCTTGTTACCTAGGCTGGAGTGCAATGGCATGATATCGGCTCACTGCAACCTCCGCCTCCCAGGTTCAAGCAATTCTCCTGTGTCAGCCTTCCAAGTAGCTGGGATTACAGGCATATGCCACGCCTGGTTAATTTTTGTATTTTTAGTAGAGACAGGGTTTCACCCTGTTGGTCAGGCTGGTCTCAAACTCTTAATTTCAGGTGATCCACCTGCCTTGGCCTCCCAAAGTGCTCAGGTTACAGGCGTGAGCTGCTGCACCCAGCCTGTATCCAATTTTTAAACTGTGAATTTGGGAGCTGTTTTCTTGGTATTTTGTAGTAGTTCTTTATTCCAAATACAAGTTCTTTGTCAGATATATGTGCTGCTGCAAATATTTTTTCCCACTGTCTGAATTGTTTATTCATTTTCTTGGTGTCTTTTTATGGACAGAAATTTTTTAACTTTGTTGCCATCAAATTCATCTTTTTTGTATTACTTGTGCTTTTATGTCATTTCAGTCCGATCCTAATATCACAGAAGTATTTTCCTATTTTTTTCCAGAAACTTTATGTTTTGAAATTTTACATTTTGGTTTTATGCATCGTCAAATTTTTCTATATGGATGGATGTAGGTGTTGTCTACAAAAATTTCTGTTCAGCTTCTTAGTTTCTTAGCCTCTCAGTTAAATTGATTGGCATTTGCCAATGGAAGTAATTGATTAATTGGCACTGAATGTTGAACTCTGGATAATAAATTTATGCAAATTTCTAGTTCTCAGGAGAAAAATTTATCCAAAGCAATGTCATTCAATAGAGCCACAGAAGTTATTCCCCTTTTTTTAATATTTAAGTTTTTCCATATACTCAAATATTATTCTCTTTTCATGGACGTCCAAGATGGCTTCACTGACATATCTTGGTGGGAATAGCTAGAAGGCCAGACTCAGCTGGAACTGTCAACTAGAGTGCTTACAGATGGCCCCTAAAGCATTGAACAAAGCAGAAACTGCATGGACTTTCATGAGCTACACTCAAAAGTCACTTAGCATCATGTCTGGTATGTTCTATTAGTTGAAATATTCAGTAGCCTAACTCAGTTCCAGGGGAGAGTACATAGGCTCCACCTCTTAATGAGAGAAATAGTAAAGATTTTGCATCTATGTCTAAAATTACTTCAGTCTGCCTTTGGGACACTTATGTTTACATTTCTCTAACATGCAAAATATATTCACCCTCTCCTAAGACTCAGCTCCTGGAAGCTTCATCCTATTACAGCATCGGTCTCAGGCTGAAGGTTTAGAATCTCATATGAAATCAAGTCCAAGGGCTAATAAACCTCTTTGAGTTCATTTCCTTGGGCACAATTCTACATATTTCGAAGAATTGTGAACTTCAGAAAGAATGCCTTGCTCCCCCAAGGCACACACATGCATGATACTGTGATGGTACACACTAGACACTCCCATGGATAAAGAGGGTAAACGGGAGGCATGTGTCAGTCACTAGTAAAGCAATTCTTAAATTCAGCTCTGGGCATATTATCTTTCGTGAATGAAACTTGGTCCTGCTGTCTGTCAATAATTCTCTGCAATTCTTGGTTCTGTCCTTTGAGCAATCCTTTCTTTTCCTAAAACATAGCCAATTTTGCAGCTAAGTAACATTATCAGCCTGCTCTATGCCCACAGAAATTTGAGGTTCCCTAAGTCTGTATACATTTTATTGTCCCTATCCATTTTAGTCAAGGTTGATATACTTTCTTTGGAAAGTTTTGAGATCTCTCATGTATCAGTTTATAAATAAACTCCATTATGCATATGCACACACACTTGTTAAGATAAATCTGTATCTTGGCTCCCTACCCTACGAGGCTGCTACGGGAAGCACCTTTAGTTGTCTTAGAAGTACTACTGTCTAGCTAAGAGGATCTAAGGTACACTCTTAATGTTCTTAGCTTTCTATATAAATTAAAGTGTGTTTGAGGCTCTGACTTAAATCTGTGTGCCATCTTATGAAAAGATTTTATAGGCAGAGCTTGGATTCCTTCAGCCTGTGTTTCATTTGCAGTGTTCTGAATTTGATCTTTTCAAGGTTATCTCTTTGAAAATATTGTCTTTCTTGGAACGATAGTCCTGAGCCTTTTACATTTCCTCCAAATTTTTTTCAAACATTGAAGAGTTTCCTTTTTTTTTTGGCTCATTGTGCTCCCTTTTAATTTTATTATAGGTACCTAGTAGAGATCAGATGGCATCTCTAACACTTCCCAGAAAATCTCCTTAGCTAGATTATTTAATTCATTAGGTATATTTCCTACTTTCCCTGTTGTTTTAGGTGACAGTGTTGCCAAAATTTCTTCCAATATGTAACAAGGATCTTTTTTTTTTTTTTACAGTTTCATATGTTACTCATGTTATATTAAGCCCTCTGATATCCAATAGTCAGATTGAAGACTGTTATGCTTTCATCCGTTGCCTGTTCCCCTCATCCATGCCACATGTTATGCCTTTGGTTTTACCACTTCTATTTTCAAATACTGTTCCAGTTATCTATTGTTACATAATGAACTATCCCAAAACTTAGTGGCTTAAAATATCAGTCATTTTATCATGTCTCTCAGTTTCCTGGGTCAAGCATTCAGACAGTTTGGCTGTGTGTTTCTTCTGCTCAAGGTGGCTTTGAGGGAGGTGACTCCATGACATTGTCCTGGCAAAAGAGCTGGATGGGATCATTAGCTTCAATCGCATGTCTTGTGTCTACAGGGATAGTTGAAGGCAGAACTCAACTGGAAGTGTGGACCAGACATAGCTTCCTACGCATGGCATTCTTAGGGTAGAAGACTCCTTACATGAAGTCTCAGGGTTCTAGTAGTGAATGTCCTATTGAAGAAGATAAAATGTATGGTCTTTTAGTTATTTTTAAAACCTTAGAAGACACATTGAGTCACTTTTAAAGTACTGTATTGGTCAAAGCTATCAGAAGCGTACTCTGATTAAAGACATCTCATAGAGTCCCAAATCTCAATGGCAGGAGTGTTAAAGAATTTGCTTGCTACATTTAAACCGTGTTCCATTAGGATCAATGCTGTTTTGTCTTGTTTGTTTGTTTGAACTTACTTGCGTCTCTGTATATGAGATCTGAGGATGTATCCTCCGGGAACTCCTTCAGTTGCTCCCAATTTTAGCATTTTCTTTGCATAATGGAAATTCCAGTCTCTCTTTCTTCCTTCTATTATAGCTTACAGAATTGCCTCAAAATATTGAGCATTCATATGGAAGTTATTTTGTAAAATTCTAGTCATAATACAGATTTAGCTTTCTGCATTTCTTATTAATTTTGAGGAAGTTTAAGGTAAAAAGTGCTGGAAGTCTATGTATGGTCTCATGTTTTCATCTGGAACCCAAAGTACAGGCAAAATTTATAACCCATGTTTAAAAATAAAGAAATTATTTGTAAAAGAGATGTTCAACTTAAGGTACTTGAGGGATATTCGTAGGAAGACATCTAATTGCTATTTAGAATCATGCGTAGATTTATTTTTTTTAACAAATTGACACTATTTATTGGCAAAGAAAAAGTATAATCTTTTTTATGCCAAAAACTAGCCGTTTCTGTCATATGAATAAAAGGTGGAATATATACATAATGGGTGAGTATATCTAAATCCTTCCCTATAAGGCCATTAAAAAAGATTAATATTTCAGTAGCCCATTAATCACAGAACAATTAAAGAACTATATAAAAATTAAACTTAACTACATATTGGAGGAATATGTGAATTTATTTATACATCTAACACACTTTAAAATAAAGAAAATTTTTATTAACTGGCTTAAAAATAATGTTAAACTCATGTACTATTGGTAAAAGGGTACCTACAGACTTCTCACATCAATGTTTCCTTGCAAAGAAGTGGAAAAACGTAATCCAAAAGCTCTTTAAGAATGAGCCACTGATGAAAACACTATGTTTATTATTTTAACATATTCACGTGGTGCCTCTAGCTTTGTGCTTTTTGCTTAGCATTCTCTTGGCTATACAGGCTCTTTTTTGGTTCCGTATGAAATTTAAAGTAGTTCTTTCTAATTCTATGAAGAAAGTCAATGGTAGCTTGATGGGAATAGTATTGAATCTATAAATTACTTTGGGCAGTATGGACATTTTCATGATATTGATTCTTCCTATCCATGAGCATGGAATGTTTTGCCATTTCTTTGTGTCCTCTCTGATTTCCTTGAGCAGAGATTTGTAGTTCTCCTTGAAGAGGTCCTTCACATCCCTTGTAAGTTGTATTCCTAGGTATTTTATTATCTGTGTAGCAATTGTGAATAAGAGTTTGCTCATGATTTGGTTCTCTGCCTCTTATTAGTATATAGGAATGCTTGTAATTTTTGCATATTGATTTTGTACCTTGAGACTTTGCTGAAGTTGCTTATCAGATAAGGAGTTTTGGGGCTGAGATGAAGGGGTTTTCTAATTATAAAATCGTGTCATCTGCAAACAGAGATAATTTGACTTCCTCTCTTTCTATTTGAATACCCCTTGTTTCTCTCTCTTGCCTGATTGCCCTGGCCAGAACTTCCAATACTATGTTGAATAGGAGTGGTGAGAGAGGGATCCCTGTCTTGTGCCAGTTTTCAAAGGGAATGCATCCAGCTTTTGCCCATTCAGTATGATATGACTGTGGGTTTGTCATAAATAGCTTTTATTATTTTGAGATACATTCCATCAATACCTAGTTTATTGAATGTTTTTAGCATGAAGGGGTGTTGAATTTTATCGAAGACCTTTTCTGCATCTATTGAGGTAATCACGTGTTTTTTTGTCATTGGTTCTGTTTATATGATGGATTACGTTTATTGATTAGCATATGTTGAACCAGCCTTGCATCCCAGGGATGAAGCTGACTTGATTGTGGTGGATAAGCTTTGTAATGTGCTGCTGAATTTTTATTGAGGATTTTTCACATTGATGTTCATCAGGGATATTGGCCTGAAATTTTCTTTTTTTGTTGTGTCTCTGCCAGGTTTTAGTATCAGGATGATGCTGGCCTCATAAAATGAGTTAGGAAGGATTCCCTCTTTTTCTATTGTTTGGAATAGTTTTAGAAGGAGTGGTACCAGCTCCTCTTTGTACCTCTGGTAGAATTCGGCTGTGAATCCATCTGGTCCTGGGCTTTTATTGGTTGGTAGGCTATTACTGCCTTGATTTCAGAACTTGTTATTAGTCTCTTCAGGGATTCAACTTCTTCCTGGTTTAGTCTTGTGTCCAGGAATTTGTCCATTTATTTATCCATTACGTGTCCAGGAATTTATCCATTTCTTCTAGATTTTCTAGTTTATTTGCATAGAGGTGTTTATAGTATTCTCTGATGGTAGTTTGTATTTCTGTGGGATCAGTGGTGATATCCACTTTATCATTTTTTACTGTCCATTTGATTCTTCTCTCTTTGCTTCTTTATTAGTCTGGCTAGTGGTCTGTTTTGTTAATCTTTTCAAAAAACCAGCTCCTGGATTCATTGATTTTTTGAAGGGTTTTTCATGTCTGCCTCCTTCAGTTCTGCTCTGATCTTAGTTATTTCTTGTCTTCCGGTAGCTTTTGAATCTGTTTGCTCTTGCTTCTCTAGTTCTTTTAATTGTGATGTTAGGGTGTCAATTTTAGATCTTTCCTGCTTTCTCCTGTGGGCATTTAGTGCTATAAATTTCCCTCTAAGCACTGCTTTAGCTGTGTCCCAGAGATTCTGGTACATTGTGTCTTTGTTCTCAATGGTTTCAAAGAACTTATTTATTTCTGCCTTAATTTCATTATTTACCCAGTAGTCATTCAGGAACAGGTTGTTTAGTTTTCCTGTAGTTGTGTGGTTTTGAGTGAGTTTCTTAATCCTGAGTTCTAATTTGATTGCACTGTGGTCTAAGAGACGATTTGTTATGATTTCCCTTCTTTTGCATTTGCTAAGGAGTATTTTACTTCCAATTATGTGGTCAATTTTAGAATAAGTGCTATACATTGCTTAGAAAAATGTATATTCTGCTGCTTTGGGGTGGAGAGCTCTGGAGAGGTCTATTAAGTCCGCTTGGTCCAGAGCTTAGTTCAAGTCCTGAATATCCTTGTTAATTGTCTGTCTCGTTGATCTGTCTCATATAAATAGTGGGGTGTTAAAGTCTCCCACTATTATTGTGTGGGAGTCTAAGTCTCTTCATAGGTCTCTGAGAACTTGCTTTATGAATCTGAGTGCTCCTGTATTGGGTGCATATATATTTAGGATCATTAGCTCTTCTTGTTTGCATTGATCTCTTTGCCATTATGTAATGCCCTTCTTTGCTTTTTTTTTTTTATCTTTGTTGGTTTAAAGTCTGTTTAATCAGAGACTAGGATTGCAACCTCTGCTTTTCTTTTGCTTTCTATTTTCTTGGTAGATCTTCCTCTGTCCCTTTATTTTGAGCCTATGTGTATCTTTGCACGTGAGGTGGGTCTCCTGAATACAGCACACCAATGGGTCTTGACGCTTTATCCCATTTGCCAGTCATGCTACCCGACCTCAAGCTATAGTACAAGGTTACAGTAACCAAAACACTATGGGACAATAATCAAAATAGCATGGTACAGTAACCAAAAACAGCAAGGCTACTGGTACCAAAACGGATATGTAGACCAATGGAACAGAACAGAGGCCTCAGAAATAACACCACACATCTACAACCATCTGATTTTTGACACACCTGATAAAAACAAGCAATGAGGAAAGGATTCCCTATTTAATAAATGGTACTGGGAAAACTGGCTAGCCATATGCAGAAAACCAAAACTGGACCCCTTCCTTACACCCTATACAGAAATTAACTCAAGATGGATTCAAGATTTAAACATAAGACCTAAAACCATAAAAAACCCAAGAAGAGAACCTAGGCAAAGATGTCATGACTTCAAAACTAAAGCCAACAGCAATTGCAACAAAAGCCAAAATTGACAAATGGGATCTAATTATACTAAAGAGCTTCTGCATAGCAAAAGAAACTATCATCAGAGTGAACAGGAAACCTACAGAATGGAAGAAAATTTTTGGAATTTATCCATCTGACAAAAGGCTAATATCCAGAATCTACATGGAACTTAAACGAATTTACAAGAAAAAAACCAACAACCCCATCAAAAAGTGGATGAAGGATATGAACAGACACTTTTCAAAAGAAGACATTTATGTGGCCAACAAACATATGAAAAAAGCTTATAATTGCTGGTCATTAGAGAAACACAAATCAAAACCACAATGAGATACTATCTCACACCAGTTAGAATGGCAATCATTAAAATGTCAGGAAACGACAGATGCTGGAGAGGATGTGGGGAAATAGGAACGCTTTTACACTGTTCTTGGGAGTGTAAATTAGTTCAACCATTGTGGAATACAGTGTGGTTATTCCTCAAGGATCTAGAACTAGAAATACCATTTGACCCAGCCATCCCATTACTGGATATATACACAAAGGATTATAAATCATTCTGCTATAAAGACACATGCACACATATGTTTATTGCAGCACTATTCACAGTAGCAAAGACGCGGAATCAACCCAAATGCCCATCAATGATAGACTGCATAATATGGCACTTATACACCATGGAATACTATGCAGCTATAAAAAAGGATGAGTTCACGTCCTTTGCAGGGACATGGTTGAAGCTGGAAACCATCATTCTCAGCCAACTAACACAGGAACAGAAAACCAAACACCACATGTTCTCACTCATAAGTGGGAGTTGAACAAGGAGAACCTATGGGCACAGGAAGGGGAACATTGCACACTGGGGCCTGTCAGGGAGTGTGGGGGCAAGGGGAGGGATAGCATTAGGAGAAATACCTAATGTAGATGACAGGTTGATGGGTGCAGCAAACCACCATGGCACATATATACCTATGTAACAAACCTGCACATGTATCCCAGAACATAAAGTATAAAAAAAAATCACATGAATTTTTCAATGCATTGTTGAATAATTAATTTGAATCAGGCTTTCCACATTACTTAGGTTTATAGGATTTCTTTCCAGCAAGGGTTTTCAAATGACTTTTAAAGTAATTTTTAAAATTCAGAACTTTACTGTATTTCCCAAACTACTGGGATTTTAATCTCGTGTGCTTTTCTGTATTTATAGGGTCCATCTCCACTGTGCATTTTCATGAGCCTTTGAATGAATATGAGAGAAATAAAGGCATTTCCACATCCCATGCATTAATGTTTTTTTCTGCAGAATAAGTTATTTTGTGTCATCAAATGTAACTGGAATAACTAAAGACCCTATCACATTTTGTGCATTCATTAGGGTTCCCTTCAGTGTGAGTCCTTTCAACATTTCAGAAAGAACTGAAAAACCAGATGGCTTTTCCACATTTTTTACATTCACAGGCTTTTTTTCCAGTTTTATTCCTTTCATGTCTTTGAAGGAAACTGTGAAAATTAAATGCTTTCCACATTCCTTACATTCATAGGATTTCTCCTCGATATGTGATCTTTCATGTATTTGATGGAAAGTGGAACGACTGAAGCCTTTTCCACAATTTTACAATCATAGGGCTTTTCTCTATGAACAGCTTTTTTATATGCTCAAAGGAAACTGAAAAAAGTGAATGCTTTACCACATTTCTTACATGCATAGAGTTTTTCACCAGTGTGTCTTTATATGTTCTTGCAACTTAGCAAGACAATGAAATGCTTCCCCACATTTCTTACATTCACATGGCTTCTCTCCAGTATGAGTTCTTTCATGGTAATGAAGGTTACTAGAACAGCTGAAGGTTTTACTAAATTTCTTATATTCATGAGGTTTCTCTCCAGTATAAGTTTTTTCATAGTAAAGAAGGCTACTGGAGTCGAGTGACTGAAGGGTTTACCGCATTCCTCACATTTATACAGTCTCACTCCAGTATGAGTTCTTTCACTGTCTTAAGGGGAACTGGAATATTTGAAGGCTTTACCACATTTCTTAAATTTACTGGGATTTTCTCCAGAGTGAATGCTTCAGTGTCTTTTAAGAGTACAGGAAAATCTGAATGCTTTTCCACACATTTCTTACATTCATAGGGTTTCTTTCCACTGTGAGTTCTTTCATGTGTGAGAAAGGAACTGGAAAAACTAAAGGCTTTACCACATTGTTTACATTTATCGGATTTCTCTCTCATGTGACTTGCCTGAAGTATTTGAAGTGAACTGTGAAAATCAAAGACTACCATGTCTCTTTGAACACTTGTAAGATAAATGAAGGCATTCAAACATGATTATCATTATATGGCGTCTTTACACGTTACTAATAGTCATATGATTTGCCTCTAGTGTGAGATACAATGTGCTTTAAATTTTTCCAAGAATTCTTTACTGATCTTCAATGTTGACATTCCCCTTTGTTTCCTATAGAATCCAGGATTATGATGATTTCCTGCATCACATCTCTGTAGAAATTCTGAGAAGGATCCAGCAAAGCCCACTTCTGTTGGGTGAAGGTCACAGCCACATCTTCAAAGGCAACTAAGTCCATATTCCAACTTCCTAGGTGTCCTGGCATCCTCCCCATGCATCTCCCAGTACCTGCAGGTCACAGAGTGATAAAGGCTGTGGCAGAACTCCCTGGGCCTCCTATAGTGAAGAAGAAGGAGCAGTGAAGACTGACTAAGCAATGGACACCTGGGCATGAAAGACCTGAGTAGATTTATTTCTTGAAATGTGAGTTTAATATTGTACTAGGCTCAGCTAGTTTTTATGAATGAAAGATGCTAGTTTATTATTCTTCTAATTTCTTCCTTAATTTCAAAAAATAAATGAGCCCAAAGGAGAGGATACAGAGCTTCTACTTCAACTAGTTCACAGGCTAGTAGAAAATTATTAAGTCAATATGTTATAAATTATTTTTGTACATGATATAAGAACCCTAAGGGCTTCTAGAAAATTAGAATGTTTATTTGTTTTAAAAATTACTTGCTATTACAGAAAAGATTGGGAAGTCAAGTAATGGAAAGAGGAAGAGAAAGAATGCCAAAAGTAGTGGAAATTGAGCCTGTTCTTTTTTTGATGCTTTGATGCTTTTACTCATTCATTGATTTAATCATTTGTGTATCAGTCCATCCATCTGACTAACCTAAGCAGAAAATGAATTTATTTGCAGAAAACCATGCAGTTCATCGAATCAAAGTCCTGAACACAGAAAACAAGGCAGGAAGACATCACCGAGCACAGTCAGGTAGGTTTACCCAAGCTTGTTCATGGTCTTCTTATAACTATGATTGCCAATCATAGTATCCATAAACTCCTAAGAGCACAGATGCCACTGTGAATAAGCTTTGTCTACTATGCTTTGTTTTCTCCCATGTGGATTTATAGTCGAGTAGGAATGTTCCGTTGGCCAATCCTAGATCTCATGCTTATCCTCTAACTTCCAGATGTCAGAAGATGAGCATTTCTAGTCTCAAATGATTTCTGTCATCTTTGACTATTACGAAGACTCATGTACTAGAGGTTTCAGTAAAAGCCAGGATACTATGTGGATACTGGAGTATTAAAAAATAACATATTTTAACTATGGCCAGTCATTTTTTCCGACTCTGTATTGAATGCTCAAGACATAATAATACATTTTTTTTCCCACTTGAAAGAATCTCACACTGTGATAATTAAAGATCAGAGAAATTAGTGATTTATATTATTTTATTACACAGGACATAGCCACTAGACCAGCTGCAGGCACCACTGGGAGACAGGCTAGTTGGTAACAGAAAGCTTCCTGGAGCACTCAAACTTAGGAAAGATTAACAGAAGTTAGCCAATGATGAAAATGCTGAAGACATATGATCTGTGCTAAGGGGTGAGCGTGATTGAAGTTTTAGGGGAAGCAGAAAAAGTATCTCATTCTGGTAAGTTTAAGATGTTCAGAGCAAATAGTTTTGTAGACAGTAACATGCATTTTTCCCGGAGAGGTACCATACCATGAACAGTGCAGTATGCCATACTAAGATGTTTAGACATTATCTTGAGGGAATGGGAAGAGGAAGACAGAGGGTGGCTTTGAGGGATTTTAATCAGGACAGGGGAGTAATTTTATTTGGTCTTTGGAAAAAAATACTCTGGGTTATTCTAAATATTATGAATTTAAAGCTGGGGGAAGTGGACAAGTTAGGAGGGTGTTCTAGGGAAAGGTCCATGGAGATGGGAATAAATATGCTGGGTATATTACTTACCTAGAAACTTGAACATTCTTTTGTTGAAAAACTAAAAATATTTTTTTCTTAGTATAATTGAATGCAAAGTTAAGGCACTCTAGGGGAGATTTAATCTGGGTTTCATTTCTTATTTCTCAAATTCCCTATCAGATTAGTTTAGTGGAAACATTACTGTTTTCCTTTACCAATTGTGAGTAGCTTTCTGTTCTGCAATTAGTGAAATTTACCAGCATGACTGTAGCTGGCCCATATACAATATTATCTGGCACTGTTTCAGAGCACAAGACCTTATATTAGAGAACAATGCACTCTCATTTAGTCCTGATCAATTTTGAAAGCTTCAAAAATATTTGCTCCTCCTCGCTTCTCAGCTTCATTAATGAAAATACAACCATTAAGCCAGAAAATTCTCTAAATTCTATATTTAATAAACAGCTCTAATAATGATAATAATTTCAGTTTTCAAACTTGATATTTTATGCTACAATTTTGGTGTCTGTATTATCCAACTTTAACCACCAATTATTTGAGAAATCTTCTAATATACATTTAGCATTGCATAATAACCTGCAGGAATATTATTAGAAAACAAAGTGCTCATCATTTTTTTACTGTTAAATGCTAGTTAAATGGATAACACAATTACGAAGCCCTTCGAGGAAGAACATTGCAGTAACTGATAAATCCAAATGTTCCCTGAACCATTCCTTATATCAATAACCCACACTTTTATTTTATTCTTCTATGCATGAGAACTTTAAAGACAGAGGAAAAATTTCCAGAGTCATTCTGAATTGCTGTTTATTCAAATTATACATAAAGATTTGCTGACATGGTATGTTCTATGACGAGCAGGCCCCTGCAAATCTACCTTCAAAGGCCAAGAGAACTGAGAGACCAAAGAAATAGGGTCTGTGGAACAAATGCCATTATCTTCGGTGGCTGTGAGACAAGATGGTGGATCCCGGCACCATTACCCCTAAGACCCAAGGCTTACACAACATAGGGAATCAATATATAAGACAACTGAATTCATCCCCTCAGGGAGAGGCAAGAGTGCTATGTGCATTCGCCTAAAGTCAGGATTTATGGTCAAGATTGTTTTGACCTAAGGGAAGGACTTATGGTAACAGTGTATAAAGTAGAAATCCTAGAGGCATTTCCAGAACAGGGATTAATCAAAAGTCAACATAGTGGATTAGCACCCAAAAATGGAGTTGCTTTATTTTTATTGAGCATTCTGGATTATAGGCCCAAATCATTTCATTTCCTCTTCAGAATTCATGGATTTTCAAAGTTGTATCACAATAATCTAGCCTAAAACTTGAGATAGGACAGATGGCAGCCAGGGTTCAGAGGAGGAGTGGTAGCAGAAGGAAAATTCAGATAATGACTCTATAATGATGAAGACTCAAATCATTCCATGCTACCAGAAATTCTCACAGTACCTTTCTGTCAAAGATGACCCCTTCCCAAAAAGTTATCATGTGTCACAAGAGACTCTTAACTACAGGCCAAAAGAATTTTTTGAAAGCAGGCCCCTAATGGCTTACTCCATTTGCTAACGTTGTTATTCGTATTTGTTTCACATCAAGCTGTATAAGTAATATTTATAAATTTAAGTTACTCAGGACCTGACGTATGGGTGTATGTATCTGCCTGAGACTGCTAGAATATTGCCTTTATATTTTTAGTCAATGGTTTTTATTACCACCAAGTGTGACCCTGATTTTTTTTTTCTTTGAGATGGAGTCTTGCTCTTGTCGCCCAGGCTGCAGGGCAGTGGCGCGATCTTGGCTCACTGCAACCTCTGCCTCATGGGTTTGAGCAATTCTCCTGCGTTAACCTCCTGAGTAGCTGGGATTACAGGTGCCCACCAGCACACCTGGCTAATTTTTGTACAAAGTAGAGATGAGGTTTTGCCATGTTGGCCAGGCTGGTCTCAAACTCTTGACCTCAGGTGATCCACCTGCCTCAGCCTCCGAAAGTGCTGGGATTACAGGTGTGAGCCACTGAGCCTGGCCAGCCCTGATTTTTTATAGATGTAGATCAGTTCAGCAATTCATATCCTCAAAAGAAAATCTTCTTATAAATTTCTGATACATAAAGATGTGCATCTATGTGTATGTTCACAAACATACATACAGTTCGTAGCTCCAGCTGCTGAGAAGGCTTGATGCAATGATGCCCAGAGAACAACGAACTCACTAGCCTTACAATCTTGGTGTCTAAAACCTAGAATACTTGGTTTCTAGAGGAGGTTTAAGAACCTCCTCAACCCATGAGAGGAATTTTTGGAGAAATGAGTGCTTCCATGGCTGTGTCTGAGAAAATATAAGATGAACTAGGAACATGTTGAAAGTGGTTCCAGAAAGTAAGGAAGTGCTTAAAAAATTACATGGTCAACTTAAATGGATACAAAAGCAAACCTGAAAGAGTTCCCAATGGCCAAAGCTGGAATACTCTGGGCAACAGAATAAGTAATGACAGTATTGGATTATAACTCAGAATAGAGAATTATCCATGAGTTTGTACAGAGCATCTATATCTGTATCATCTGTATCATCTATATCTGTATCTTAAATAAATACATACATGGGGGAAAAAGATAGCTCTCCTTTACTGAAGAATTTCAATTAACAAATGTAAATCAAAATAGACTTGCCTCATCTTTTCTCACACTTAGGATCTCTATATCTTTCCTAGCACCCACCTAATACTCATCTGTACTAGTATCCACCAAATATTTTGGGATGCTTACACATCTCCCAGGCAGATCCTCTAGCTCCCAATGTTTTCTCCTTTGAAAATGTTTTATGTTTTTCTTCCTACACAGATTAGGTTTCTAGAACTACTTCCCTTAGTTATCTCAGCTTCTCAGGAAAACCAATAGTTCTTCCCACTGTTACCGAGTGATTCTTCTTACTTTCATTTCATATCTCAAAGTTTACTCTTGGTTTTACTTGTTATATTAAAACACTCTTTAAACTACCCGTATTCTGGCACTGTACACTTCCAAGAGAAGAGATTACAGGAACAAAAACAACCCCGACTCTGGGCAGATTAGGGAATGACAGATATTCTTCTGGATTCTTCTCTTAATTACATTTGATTGCCTCCCTCTTCCACCTCAAGCGCATACATAGGCTTTGTAAGGATGATCTCTATTGCTATGTCATGAACTTTATGTGCATGAATGCATTACGTTTCCCACCCTACCACACAGACAATATTATCTTCATTTAAAAAATATAGAAACAGACACTCATAGAGGTTAAATTATTTTCCCAAGGCTGCTTGACTAACAAATAATTCAGTCGGAAATTGAATCCAATGGTGTTTTAAACTTTAAAGCTAATTCGTTTTCTTCAAATTGGGTTACAATTGTTGTATTCCTATTGTAATGCTTTATATCCATAAATGCCTGATTTTTTTTGTCTGTGGAGTATATTCGGTCATGAAATTTGGTACTTTGGGTTTCTGCCCTATGGATAATAGGAAATGAGTCACTTTTCTTGTATCCCTGCATCTGCAGGACATGCACTCCTCAAAAGTTCATGTGACATCATTGAGTCCTTGTTTCCTGTGACTGTCACCTCTGCTTTCTGTCCCATAGGGCTTCCTGACTTAGTCAATATCCTTGGAGTTTTGAGAGAGATTTTCCTATTAGTTGATAAAACCAACTCTATACAGTCTTATTTTGTTTTCTTAAGATGAAAGAACAAAAGGAAGGACATAGTTCAGAACCAAAAAAAGAAAAAAAGACTCTTGTCATTGGTTAAAGGAGAGGAGGGAGAGTCAGAGAGAATGTAAAGAAAGCAACAAAATTTGAGGCAGGGCAGGCATGCAGTCTCCTAAAATGGATGGGTGGACAAAGGGGATAGTTTCTGAGTCCAATTTTTAAGTCTGTGTTTTCATGAGAAAAGATGAACATTGTGTTTCCATTTTGGTGACCTCCTCTAATAACTTTCTCTCTCTCTCTCTCTCTCTCTCTCACACACACACACCCACACACCCACACACACACATATATTTTTTTCTGGGAGAGGGAGTCTTTCATTTCTTTCAACTGTAGCTTTAAAAAATCAGTGAATTAGGACTATCTAATTAAAAAGTGAAACCTATATTTGGCACCACATAAGACCATAAAATGGTTTCTCTAATTTTTTCTTTAGAATTTTCTTTAAAAATTTCAGTCACACTGATGTGTATATAGACTCTGGTAATTCTATGCTTAGTTTCCATTGAAAGTAGTTCTACAGGAAGAACTGATTCCAGAGTATTTAAAATCTCTGCTAACATTGATGCAAAGAGAAAATCCATCAAGATCACACTTCTTTTTTGATGGTTCAGGCATACTAGATAAACACAATTTCATCTAATACTCACTTTAATAAGTAAATCGGGGCATAAAGGACGGGGGGAAGAAAAGAATGGAAACATTCCTGAATTGTAATTGATGGATAGGTCAATGTATAGTATGATCAGACATTAGTTTAAAAAATTGAAATGAATTCAAACAGAGTTTACCCTTTTTATCTAATTGCAGTATTTCAGAGAAAGTACATCTAGTTCGGATTATTACCTTGGGCTGAAAACCCATATTCTTTATTTTTTACCTATCTTTAATATTTGAAACAATAATTTTCCCATATGACTCAGTTTTTTCAACATATATGTCAATGCATGTAACCGAAGATTTCATTTGTTAGTCATGAGTGAAAAGGAGGCATAAGATCCCACATCATCTCATCATGTTTTCCATAGGAGTTTTCTAAGTAGCAAGATTTATTGATCAAGTAGATATTCTGATTACCAAACTTGCCAGTGGTATGGTTTTTTTTTCCCAATCCAAGTAAATAAACCCTTCAGAAATTATTCTGAATCAAATTATTTGGTTATCTGGACTGAGAAAGCTGAGGAAAAATATGCAGTAACTATTTTGTGTTTATTTTGCATCACACATTGTAAAGTGCTAAGAGAAGAGCAAATGCTTTAATTAAAAAGAACAATTTTCTTAGGAAAAACAATCACTATGTTTGCTAACTGAATCTAATGTGTTGCATAGCCAAACTGGGGCTTTAATATATGCCATCTTTTTAAATGTCAAATCAACCAGCAGCAGTTGTGACTGCATATTTATTCAGTGTAATTGATAGAAATGTTTAATTAAATATTATGAAGGGTAATTCTCTAGCTTTCTCTATCAGACAAATTGAAACCACCACCAGCTTCTGAGATTATTCTTGTATAATTAAATAAAAACACTCAAAGAACAGAAAAGCAACACTGCCGGAGTTCGAGATGGCTTTGAAACACTTTTGTTTGTAAAAACCCTGCATAAAAATTTCCCCAGTTGTTTTTTCTAATCTTTCTGTCTCCTTCCCTCCTTTCTCTCCTCTTTTGTCTTGCATCTATAATGTAAAATGATCATAGGGCAAAAAATTGAGGACAAGATGGACCTGTCATTAGTTTGTGGACTAGTTGTAAGGGATTATCTAATAATTAATGCAGATAATAAATGTTATGGAGAAGAAGAAAATAAATTGTAATTTCAAATTGAAGGGGAGATTTTTAGTTATTCTTTAGAACCCCATTTGAAATTATTCAAATTTAAAAATTTTTCCTGATTAAACAAATATACTTTCTTGTTATATTTTAAACTGTCTTCCTTGCCTGAAAGAGAGTAATATATATATATATTTATAAAATATAACATATATATAATATATAATGTAGTAATCAAACTTTAAATAGACTCCCTATCACAGTGTGTGTTAACCATAAGTCAAAGCCATATTATTCCAAGGTTAACTATTCATTTCTGCACTTGTGTATTTTAGCCATGAGCATTAAATGGTAAAGGTATGATCCCTTTGAAAAATTATTTTTTTTAACAAAGTATCTTACACAAGTGATTAAATATCAAATAAGACTAAATGACATAGTTAAAACAGCTGTCCCCTGCTCCATCCTTCACTGGCCTTCTGCCCCCACATCATTCTCCAGAAAAACTATTTTAAAGTATTCTGGCTGTTTTATCTGAGATTTACCTCCATGTCTTTAAATAACAAGATTATCCTGCATATTTCTTGGTTGAATGGCATAGCTATACCAAGGATGGCAATTTGGAAAGTTTTCTATCATGCGCATGTATTTGGCCTATTTTTAGAAAATGATAACTAGCTTTCCTTGGGTGATCTGAAAAATTAATTTATACCTCAGCCTTTTTGAATAGAGATGTAATATGGTTTTACCATTGAACAGACCACCAATCTTTTCTAGGTGTCAATTTAATTTATAGAAATTATTTGTGCCAAGTAGAAAATTAATGATGTCAGAAGGGCAAATCCTTTACCTTTATTATGTTTGCTCTATGAAAAACAATAGTGACATGCCAGGAGCTCCTATTTTGCTAAGCAAAGACGCATCTTGAATGTGAATGCTGCTCTAGCCAAACTCATATATCCTTACGTGACTGAATCCTATGATGGTATACACCACGGAAATGAACTCCTATTTTATGTGGCATCAAGGCTGAATCCCTTCATTGGGTCTTGCTCTCCATCCTCAACCCATGAGATTCCACTGATCCCAATGATGGATGTGCTGATTAAGTTTATTTTTCTTACATCCCCTAAATAATGCTTGTTTCATCTTTATGGTTTTTAAAATGTGCTTCCTAAACTGTGTTTCGTTGTATGTTAGTTCCATAATGTGTTGGCTAGAATTCCATGGTCAAATATATTTGAGAAATACTATATCATATTCCCCTCTAGGAGATTCACAATATGCAATAGCATACTGAAGGCTCTGAAAATTCCTACAGTGTTAAAAAAGGAAGCAAAATGAAAAAGTCTTTTACTCAATTTAAACCAGACTTTCCCCAGCTTGTTTGAGACAGAACACTTGTGCTTTGTAGTACACTTGTTAACGGCCTGCAAAATAATGATGAGCAAGAAACTGGTTCTGGGAACATTGTTTTATGCTATTCCTTTATCTGTAATGTTCATTAAATTTTTTTTCATCACTTTCTTTTAAAATGCCAATCATCCCAAAAAAATTGCATTCTGCTTCTATGGAAAGGTGCATTACATTTGAGTAAGTAGGGAAAGCGAAGGGCATTGAGAGTAGGGGAATAACCAAATACGACCACGTTATTCATCACACATTGTCAGTATCTTAGCTTCTTTTATCAACTATATTCTAAGATTCTTGAGAGCAAGGATTGTTTTTTTTTAAAAAAATACTGCAAACCAGACTCAGTACAACTTTCTTAATTATCCTGAATACCAGGTGTAATTCCAGCAGTCACACCTCAAAAAGACATAATGCCAATTAAAAAACAGATCTAGTGAAGGATTGAGGACAAGGAGTTACTATATGAAGTTAGAGTTAGAAACATTAGTCTAAAGGGAAAATCGACTTTTTGTCTAAATCTGGTAATATCAGTCACTCCAAGGAGACCTTATGTGTGATTTGAGCAAAGTAAGTATAGGAAAAAATGAAAGGAAAACACGACAGAATCACTAGCAGATGGGTGAAGCAGAAAACATAAATGAACATAAAGAGATTTTAGATAGGTTTAGAAATAGCATAATGCCTCTTACGAGAAGCTTAGAATACACTCTTATTTTTTGTTTGTTAAAGAAGAGAACAAGTTTCTTCTGTGGGGTAAAAGGACTTCCTAGAATGACAATTTTCCTAACATGTTTCAGACGACTATCGTGTATTGGCTGCGCAACCTTATGCAATTACTTAACTTCTCTGTGCTACAGTTTCTTCATCTGTAGAAAGGAGAATTATAATTGTGCTGATGTCATGGAATGTTATAAAGATTAAGCAGCTCCTGTCTCTTAGAAGGGCATAGTAGATATTTTTCTTATGATTTCTTCTCTATTCCCCATGGTGACTGATAATGATAGTATTAGTGACTATCATTTGGTGAGTTGTTAACGTAAATTTTATTACTCACTTACGTTATATATTTAGTTTTCACAACATGGGTAAGTAAGTATTATCATCTCCATTTTACAGATATAGAAAGAGAAGCTTAGTTAGGTTAAGAAATTTCTCCAAGTCCAGGCAGCTAGTGAATCAAGGTTTGAATCCAGAGTTTAATTCTGAAACCTCTGATTAGTAATCAGGACATGCTCTTCTTTGATTTGCAGCTTCTCATCAGTGGGCTGGGAATGAGTTTCAGGGGTGCTAGGCATGTTTCAGTTTGCTTCTTTTAGTCGTAGGAGGGAACTTTACTTCAATGCATGAGTGTTACAATGTGAGACACTTAGAAAGGAGAATGGCTGGTCCTCGAAAAAGGCTAGTGAACTGAAGAAAAACACAACTTTGTTTGAAAGATTTTGATTGGGAAGACTTTTGCATTCCCTTCTCCTGATAGTAGCCACCATTTACTCCAGACGTGAACCCTGCAAAGCAGCCCATGCATTTTTATGTCTTGACAGATGTTTTTCCTCCATCACAAATGCCCCTCTATGTGAGATTCTTTTCTACCTGTCTGGAACCTACTCCTGCTCACGAGGCAGAGTGGGATTTGTGAAATAAGTATTTCACTTAATAGTGACTCTGTTAGACCTGAAGGGTCACTCCCAAGTTCATTTATGCTCCCACACATAGTTTGCACAACTGGATTGTGATTCTTACTACTTTGGCTAAAACTGTCCCTGTGATGGTAAGGTGTGCTACAATGCAGACTTTTGAGAGTGCAGGAAGGACCTTTGCCTGATTAGTTTTGCCTCCATTGCCTAACATATGGTGTAACATCGTAATCACTCAGTCAGTGTCTTGCATTAATGCAACAAAATCTTCAACTTATTCAAATTGTTGTCCTTAGTGTAAAATCATTCCCTTGGGTTGTGAAGATGGAACATGGGTTTGGACTTCACCTACAGTACTTTGGTTTGCAACTTCTCTTTTGATGATGGCATTGTGTTTTTGACAGGAGAAAACTGTGAAAAACTTTTTTAAAGCATGAGAGCTAGGAATTAATCAATCTTGTGTGTCTGGATCTAGATCTAGATCTAAATTTTCTTGAGATAGTTTTTTAAAAATTGATAACTTGATTTTGTTAATGTTGCTCACATATAGCAAAAAAAAAAAGAATACAAATGCAAGTGATCTGCAAATGATTTGACAACTTTTCAGCATTATAGAGATTGTATTACTGAAATTCTTCACGTTCCAATGGCATCTTACTCAGGCATGGAAAGAAAAACTTACCTAGACGTTAGCTGCAGCAGGTCTGATTAGGGAAGAATGATTTTTTTTACATATTCCAAGACGTCTTAAAATATACAAGGTTATTTATCCAGGAAATGATTGTCTGTGAGTGTGATTCTATTTAATGATTTTGATTTATAATCACTTGAACTTATATAAAAGAGAAGACTATTCCAAGGATACCAAGGTGTCATGAACGTGATTTAAAGATTTTTGAACTTAAAAAGTTTTCATTCCAGTAAAAGAATTGTAATCTTGAACTGTCCTGTGGCCTGGTGATATATTTTATCTATGTCTTTGTTATCATTAGCCTTCCTTAAAATGTTTTTCTAAATTGTTATAACTCCTGTAATTTTAATATTCTTATCAGTCAGTGGTGCCACGCAAAAAGTAGCCAAACAAAAGTCTAAACTTGCAGCGTCACCATTCGGATGTCTCACTGTATTTACAGGAAGCTTAGAAAAATACAGGTTCTGAGATCTGGCAGATTCAAGGGTAGTTTCTTTCCTCTTTATTTTTTCCTCTACTAATTTAACTTGCCCATGAATTATAGCTATTTATTAATTGAGTAAATTTCCCATTATTGGAATATTAGTCATTTTAATGAAATTGATTCGTTGTATGAGACACTTTGATCATAATTCCTGTCACCGTGGTAACCAGTTATTGGTATTAATAGTGCCAGAATCATAGATTTTATGCCCAGAATTGACCCCATAATATTACACTATCTTAGGCTTTGAAGTACACCCAGGCCAATGCTTCCTATGTGCGTGTTTCACAGAAACCACAAAAGGTATTAAAATGAATTTATTAAATTGATCCTTAGCATTTGCGGTTGAGAGGGCATACCACCCCAGACTTCTCAAAGTGTGGTCTGTGGACCTCTGCTTATGAATCCATCCATGAAATTCTGTTTAAAAGGCAAACTTGGGGACCATAAAGCTGACCTACTGAATTACATCCTCCAGGAGTCCCAGAAACCGCACATGGTACGAGCAAACCAAGTATAGTCTGCTCACTGTGGGAGATTAAAAACTAATAGTATCTTCACTTATGGAGGTCAACAGATCATCATTAAATCTATTAGTGACTAAATAGATGATTATTTAATGCTTTATTCAAATCCCAATGGTTTCTTACTCATTCACAGAATAGAGACTTTCCTGGACTTTTATTTTGTATTGTGGTTGAAAAACACATACATGACATCTACCCTCTTAACAATGTTTTAAGTGTATAGTACAGTATTGTTAACTATAAGCACAGTGCTGTATGGTAGATTTCAGGAACTTTTTCATTTTGCATGACCAAAAACCATACCTATTGAACAGCAACTTTCCATTTGCCCTTCTAGACTTTCTTTGATTCGGTGGAGCATTTGTGATTGAAAAAGAGGAATTCTAGTCATTCAATGGGCACAGTGTCACAAATTCAAATTGTCCTTTCAATTCAATGGTCTTAGGCATAAATAGGCATGTTTGTACTTGTACTTTCCTTGGATCTATTGCCTTTTCACCAATATTATCCAGTTGAAAGTTGTGTTTTATGTGGAATAAATCAGAATAAATGACAGAATGTAAAATTTAGTCTAGGAATTAGAAGAGAAACACGTGAGTTGTAAGTTTTTTTTTTTCTATTACATAGCAGAGTAGACAAGTGATAGAGAAAAAGTTTAACACGTAATAGCATCTGATGTTTACATATAGCTTCATATTTTACTGAGGTCACATTTTCATTGCTTCTTTACACTGGGTAGATGAATGGTTATAATCCCTTTGAGGGCAATGTCTACGGTTCATATCAGCTACACATAATTCACTTCATTTCTGTTCAGCCTTTTACAAATGTTACAAATGACATAGCAGCAAATAAATACGGAATGATGATTTGTTAAACATATTCAAGGTACTGCTAGTAAATGAGTAGGTAAAAATAATCTTTACACTGAAGAAACAACAGTATTGAAAGAGATGATGCTTGCTGAGTTATTTCATTTCTTCGGGTAAAATTAGGATCCAGACTCAAGTTTTTCTGAAACCAAAACAAATCTATACTTAGGGGTTGTGTCTTTTGGAAGGAGATGGAGATAGAGATGTAGAGAGAGAGGAAGAGAAAGAACGGGAAGAAAGGAGAGACGGCATCTATTAAGCAGTGCTTTCTGGGACTGAAGTTCAGATACTTTAAAAGGGACATATTGACCTTTCCCTCCTTTTCTCATGCAAATGAGAGCAGGGGGGCAATGAATGAATTATAAATCCAACAAGTATACAGTACGAACATAGATTTTATGAACCTTTTGAAATTGGAGACTTGGGGGGTCATTGCTTTGTCACTTTTCAGTCACGTAGAATAATCTGCACTTTTCATTTTAATTTCTTTGGAATCCTCAGCTTTAGACAAATGTATGGAGGATTTTGCTAAATTATAAGGGCAGCTCATTTTAAAGGTTAAAGGATGCAATGCAATTAGCCTCTAAATTCAGACCTGATTATTGAAGTCAGATTATTCTTTGGTTTAGAACAATGTAACCAGACATTGTAATGCACAAACGTGTCCACTAGTGGACAATTAGAGTTGTCAGTTTAAGTAGTCAATTGAAGAGACAGGTTAAATTGAAATTGGTAGTGTCTCTGTGACCTTGTGCTTAGAAACATTTTTCTGGAAATAAAATCGTGAGGTTTGAATTGGTGAGGGAAGTAGCAGAGTGTAATCATGGCTAAAGTACCAATGTCTACACTCTTTTCATATATATCGCAAACAACTGACCCATGAAAGGACAGATACTGGATGGATATTCTAAAAAGGCAGCAGTAATTGGTACTCTGGTAACCAAGAGGATCAAGCAATTTTTGTAGCCTATAATATGTTTTTGAAACAGAGTTCTGATTGGGGAGAAAGAAGGATAAAAGAAAACACTGTTTTCTTTACCTTTACCTCTCTCTTATTTTATGTGCAGGTCCATGAAATTTGCAAGAATTCTGGTTCTCACATGAGCATGCAAATAGCATCTTCTTATCTGATGGCTAATTAGTCATTTTTAATGATCTTTATTCACTCTGAGACACTTTGTCCAAAGTGCCTGCCACTATGGCAACCAGTTCTTTAGAAAGCACATTAGGCTAAAAACAAACATTTGTATGGGGGAGAAACTGCTTTTTCCGTGTAAATTTGTATTTAATTGAGTGAGTGATAATGCGAGGTGAAATGAGAAATAATTAACCCATAGTATCAAGAGTTTCTCAGAGTAAAAACCTGAGCGAAGCATTCCTAGTCCAATCGCAGCCTGCAAATAGCAGCTAGGGACATGTGAATCCCAAGACAAGGAAGAGAACAAAGGCAGGGACTTTAAATGGGTGTGGCCAGCTCATTTTGGGAAGAAAAGAACATCAATACTTCCGTCTAGATTCAGTGCTGAACACTGGCTGTAATATATTCTCTTATTCTTAAGTCAGAATTATTCTTAGTAATTAGATGTCATGATATCATTTAATTTTACACTTTGGCTTGTCTGTAAGGAATTTTGTAGGTTTTGAAGAAAGGCAAATGTAAAAATGGTTATAAAGGAACAATTGTTAAAAATGAGTAGATTCATTAATTATACTATAAATAGTTGCCACACTAATGCGTGAATTTAGTCTCCTTTCCCTTTTCATAAAATATTTTACTTTGCTCCTTTGCAACTTTTCTGTAACAACTCTTTGCAGAGTATGTCTATTGCCACATATAAAGTTAAGTCCGAAAGAATGTTAATGAAGTTAAACTAGATAAAAGCAACTGCTATCCAATAACTAATTAAGACTTTGCCTTAATTAAAATGTATAGTGTATAGTATCATTTCATCGCTAAACTTGTGAGTATGGGTTGGGTGACATTTTCACTTGTTTCTGTCCTCTACTTTCCCTCCTACATGAGAGCCTAGTAAATGTTTAGTAAATTGCAAGATATTATTTACTTCAGTTCTTATTTGAAATTAATTTATAGACTAACAACTCAATATGATGAGATGAATGCTATTTTTTTCCGTAAATTATTTACTTACCTATAAGGAGATCAGAAATCTATCAGAGGAGAAAATTGACTACCCTTAACCATTTCTCATGACTTAGTCTGTACATGTTAGGTATCATTTTGTCAAAAGATGCAGTTGCATGAATGAGAAAATAGATACATGAAGCCATGGACTACCAGTTTGTACACCAAGGTGTTCCGATGAAATGTTATTGTTATGAAACTTTAACCATCTAGACAAGAAATTTTGAGTGGTTGACTATTACACTTCACTGAAATTGAGTCGGATGGACTTTTCTTTGTTGTTGTTGTTTTTAATTTTGTTGCTAGGGTCTCACATCAAATGTAAATTTTAATTACATTCTTTTGTGAGACTCCTGGGGCAATTATTAATTCTGAACAATAATTTTTATTGTATAATGCTAGAGATGTAAATAAATAATAAAGAGGAAGGAGGTAAATGTGCTCTGAGCCCTGGACCAGAAATTCCCAAACTCTGTGGCAGCCACACATTCCGGAGGCATGGCTGATTCAATAAACAGTTTGTCTTTCTGAAATATATTCCGTGTTTCAAGTATATGCACATCTCTAATGGATAATGAATTATATATTCATTTGTAAGTGCTACATGTGGTCATGGCATTTTCTTTTTTTTAGAAAACCTAGTTAAAAGTAAACTACTATAACATAGTGAGAAGAACAGGTAGTAGTACTTTAAATTGATGATAAACTAATGTTTAGTGACTGTTAATTACACATTAGATACTTTTCTAAATACTTGTATTTTCTCATTTAAATTCTCGTTGACATTATGGCATAGGTAGTTTCACTTCCATTTTACAATTAGAGAAAATGAGGTAGAGAAATGAATTATCTAGTCCAAGTTCATATAGACAGGTATTGATAGTTAAGGAGATGTTAAAAAAATTTCTTCCTGCCAATCAATATCGTGAAAATGGCCATATGGCCCAAGGTAATTTATAGATTCAATGCTGTCCCCATCAAGCTACCAATGACTTTCTTTACAGAATTGGGAAAAACTACTTTAAAGTTCATATGGAACCAAAAAAGAGCCCACATTGCCAAGACAATCCTAAGCCAAAAGAACAAAGCTGGAGGCATCACTCTACCTGACTTCACACTATATTACAAGGCTACAGTAACCAAAACAGCATGGTACTGGTACCAAAACAGATATGTAGACCAATGGAACTGAACAGAGGCCTCAGAAATAATACCATGCATCTACAACCATCTGATCTTTGACAAACCTGACAAAAACAAGAAATGGGAAAAGGATTCCCTATTTAACAAATTGGTGCTGGGAAAACTGGCTAGCCATATGTAGAAAGCTGAAACTGGATCCCTTCCTTAACACCTTATACAAAAATTAATTCAAGATGGATTAAAGACTTACATGTTAGATCTAAAACCATAAAAACTCTAGAAGAAAACCTAGGCAATACCATTCAGGACATAGGCATGGGCAAGGACTTCATGTCTAAAACACCAAAAGCAATGGCAACAAAAGCCAAAATTGACAAATGGGATCTCATTAAACTAAAGAGCTTCTGCACAGCAAAGGAAACTATCATCAGAGTGAACAGGCAACCTACAGAATGGGAGAAAATTTTTGCAACCTACTCATCTGACAAAGGGCTAATATCCAGAATCTACAAAGAACTCAAACACATTTACAAGAAAAAATCAACCCCATCAACAAGTGGGCGAAGGATATGAACAGACACTTCTCAAAAGAAGACATCTATGCAGCCAACAGACACATGAAAAAATGCTCATCATCACTGGTCATCAGAGAAGTGCAAATCAAAGCCACAATGAGATACCATCTCACACCAGTTAGAATGGTGATCATTAAAAAGTCAGGAAACAACAGGTGCTGGAGAGGATGTGGAGAAATAGGCATGCTTTTACACTGTTGGTGGGAGTGTAAATTAGTTCAACCATTGTGGAAGTCAGTGTGGTGATCCCTCAAGGATCTAGTACTAGAAATACCATTTGACCCAGCAATCCCTTTACTGGGTATACACCCAAAGGATTATAAGTTATGCTACTATAAAGACACATGCACATGTATGTTTATTGTGGCACTATTCACAATAGCAAAGACTTGAAACCAACCTAAATGTCCATCAATGATAGACTGGATTAAGAAAATATGGCACATATACACCATGGAATACTAAAAGGATGAGTTCATGTCCTTTGCAAGGACATGGATGAAACTGGAAACCATCATTCTCAGCAAACTATCGCAAGGACAAAAAACCAAACACTGCATGTTCTCACTCATAGATGGGAATTGAACAATGAGATCACTTGGACACAGGGCGGGGAACATCAGACACTGGGGCCTGTCAGTGGGTGGGGGTCTGGGGGAGGGATAGCATTAGGAGAAATAGCTAATGTAAATGATGGATTGATGGGTGCAGCAAACCAACATGGCACATGTATACCTATGTATCAAACCTGCACATTGTGCACGTGTACCCTAGAACTTAAAGTATAATAATAAAAAATCCAACACTCAAAAGAAGAAATTTCCTACTTGAAAAATTTGGGACCCATTTCTCTAGATGACAGCATTAGTGAAAAAAAAATCCCTAGGAGACTTTGTTTTGGTCATTTGTCAGCTGCTAATGTTTGAGGAGATAGTAAATCTGGTGGATAATAAGGAAAAATTGGTCTAAAGTTAGCTGTGGTTTATTCCAAGTTTGAGAGAGGTCTGTTTATTGGTCTGTGACAATCAGAAGATGTATGTCAATGGGCAATATAACTGTGTCACAGGGAGTGTGTCTGCTTAGTATTCCTTGAGAATAGCTGCTTTTAGCCTTTTTTGAGGTTTTCAGCACTGTGGCAGCCATAGTCCCTGGGGTCTCTGCAGAATCCAGGCGCTTGTTTGCCAGGCAGACCTGAAATAACTGTTATTTATTTACAGCCTCTGGCACTGTCTGAAACATTCTGCAACACAACTAGGTTAACAACTTCAAGTTAATGTAAACACTCCAAAAATGAAAGCACCAGTGCTGAACTGCAAATATGGCCAGGCAGAGAAGAGGAATGGGAAAAGGTGAAGGCACAGGCCACACACAGACTCCAGAGTCCCTGAGACCTTCTCTTAGGGGGAGTTTGCAACAGATGGGCTGTTGGTGACTGTTGGATGCTATGAGGGTGTCCACTGTAGGCTTGTGGCTCTTACCATTTGGATATAGCAATTACAGGTGAAGGGAGTGGGACTAAGAGACAAAATTTTATGACAGAATATTCTACTGAAAATTTTGAGCCACTGCTTAAAATTCTGCACCTCATGCAATGTAAACACCAGTCCTTGCAAATGGCCTTCATCATCAGCTATCATCTGAGCTATACATTCTTTTATTGATTGATTGATTGAGGCAGGATCTCACTCTGTTACCCAGACTGGAGTGCAGTGGCATGATCTTGGCTAATCCCAATCTCCGCCTCCCAGGCTCAAGCGATTCTCCTCCCTCAGCCTCTTGAGTTGCTGGGATTACAGGCATGAGTCACTACTGCCCAGATAATTTTTTTTTGTATTTTTAGTAGAGACAGGGTTTCACCGCTCTATTATTTTTATTTTATTTTTATTTTTTTGAGACAGGGTCTTGCTCTGTCACCCAGGCTGAAGTGCAGTGGCATGATCATAGCTCACTGCAACTTTGAACTCCTGAGCTCATGCAATCCTTCTGCATCAGCCTTCTGAGTAGCTGGGACTACAGGCTTACACCATCATGCCAGGCTAATTTTTTAAGTTTTTTGCAGATACCAGGTCTCCCTATGTTGTCCAGGCTGGTGTCCTCAAGCAGTCCTCCTGCCTCAGCCTGCCAAAATCCTAGGATTACAGGATTACAGGCATGAGCAACCATGTCTGGCTGACAATCCATTTTTTTCTTAGGCCATTTCAGCTACAGGACCACTTGATGTTCCTTGAACATGCCTAGCATGTTTTCACCTGGGTGCTTTACTTACTGTCCCCTTTGCCTGATAATGGCATGGCTCACTCCCTTATTTATTTCAGATGTTTGCTCAGATGTCACCTTGTCAAAGAAGTACTTCTAACCACCTGTTCCACTTATCTATTTCTGCATATGAAACTTTTCCCAAACACAGTAGCTTAAAATAACAACCATTTTTATTTTAGATCACAATTTGGGTTAGGGCTTCGCTAGGTGAATTTTTTTTTTTTCTTTTTTTTTTTGAGATGGAGTCTCGCTGTGTCACCCAGGCTGGAGTGCAGTGGCGTGATCTCTGCTCACTGTAGCCTCTGCCTCAGGGGTTTTAGCGACTCTCCTGTCTCAGCCTCCTGAGTAGCTGGGATTACAAGCACATGCCACCATGCCTGGCTAATTTTTGTATTTTTTTTTTTTTGTATTTCACCATGTTGACCAGGCTGGTCTCAAACTCCTGACCTCAGGTGATCTGCCCATCTCATCCTCCCAAAGTGCTGGGATTACAGGCATGAGCCACCTTGACCAACCTAGGTGAATCTTCTATTGCAAGGCATCGGGCAGCAGGTACTTAGTGTTATTCAGTTGGTGGATGAGCTCCAAGGGAAGCACCACTCCCATGCCTGGCACCATAGCAGGGATGAACGGAAGGCTGGCCTCAGCTTTGATTGTCTTACAGTGTATTCATTGTCTGTTGCAAACTACTCCCCCAAATGAGTAGCTTAGTATGACAAAAATTATTATCTCACAGTTTCTATTGGTCAAGAATCCAGGTTACTCAGCTAGATCCTCTGGCTCAGCAGCTCTCACAAGGCTGCAATCAAGGTGTTTGCTGAGGTTGCAGTCATCTCAAGTCTTGGCTGGGAAAGGACCAACTTCCAAACTTACTCATGTTGCCGTCAGCAGGTCTTATGTCCTTGGTGGTTGTTGGCTGGAGACATTAGTTTCTTGTCACATGGGCCTCTCGATAGGTTTGCCCATAACATGGCATCTTGCATTCCCCAGAGTGAGGGATCTTAGGGAGAAGGAAAGACAGAGAGAGAGAGAGGGACAGAGAGAGGCCAAGCAAGACAGAAAATACAGTTTTTTTGTAGCATACGCTTGGAAGTGATATTCCAATACATTGGTGTTATTCTCTGCGTTAGAATAAAATCACTAGGTCCAGCCCATACTCAAGCAGAAGAGGCTACACAGTATATGAATATCAGAGAGTGCGGGTCATTGGGAGCCATTTTAGATGCTGCCTATCACAACCAACGTGTCTGTCTACACGTGACATTTCCAGCTTGGTGCTCTCAGGGGTCTCAGGGAGAGTATTCCAAAACTTCCTTTAGCAGAAGCTGCAAGAATTCTTATGTTCTAGCTTCAGAAGTCTCAGAACATCACTTTCACTGCATCCTGTCAGTCAACTTAAAACTCACCAAGAGCAGCTAGATTCAAGGGGAAGGGAATCAGATTCAACCTGTCAATGTAAGGAGTGTCGAAGAGTTTGCCATCATCCTTCATTTACCACACTATTCTACATAATATCATATGCCTCCCCCGACTACGCACCAATTGTTTCCCTTACATCACCTTTTTATTACAGCCCATATATTCTTAAAAATTTGTTTAACAACTAGAAAGCGAGCTCCCTGAAGTCAGAAAAATCGGCTCTTTTTTTTTCCTCCCCCCTGTTCTAATCCCCAGGATTTAGAGCAGTGCCTGACACAGAATATGTTTTTAATAAATACTTAGTACAATTATTTGGGCTTTTGTCAGGCCTTTCATGATCTGGACCCTGTGGACTTTGCCAACCCTTTTCTCTAGGTCAATATTCTATGGCTCCATTGACCTTTTTTGTTGTCATTCTTCCTAAAACATGTGAAGTTTTTTCCTCATTTAAATTCTTACAGTGTTTGCCTCAGCTGTCCCAATTTTCACTTGATTTTGGAAGGACTGCATGCTTTTTATTACTCGGGTATAAGTTTAAATGGGACACCTCAGGAAGTGCTATATTAGGTGTCTGGACATTTTCCATCTTTTCTCTAGTTTTATTTTCTTCGTAGCACTTATAACTAACTAATAGTTTCTGCTATATCTGCCCCCTTTGTTTTTGTTTTTTTGCCCCACTGAAAAATAAATTCTGTGAATTTAGGGGCCTTGGCTGTCATATTGAAAGCTCTATCCTTTAGCACCCAAAACTGTCTGACTCATTGTAGGCCCTCAATCTATTTTTGTTGAATGAAACAAATGTATTGATAATCAGTGCTTTAAAATTCTGGCTTTCTTAACATTTCTTTTTCTCATACAATTTAGTTAAAATCCAATGCCTAGAAGTCTCCTTTTTGTCATCACCCCTCCCCCATTTATTGTTATAGTCATGAAATCACTGAATGTCATTACACCTCTTTTATTAATGACAGTAAAATATCTACTCAAGATGAGCTTAATGGCCTGGAAGTAATGGCAAGAGTATGCAAACCAGAGGGCTGCCAGTTGGCCTACAGGGCTGGTATGTTATACAGAGAGCCTTCTCCCCACAGCAGTAAATCAGGTTCTGCACTTGCTTGTAGCCCCGTCATGTGAGTTAAGAATTAAAAGTTGGGAGAGTTTGAAGAAAATACCTGAAGACTAAAATCCTTTTAAAAGGTGTATATGTGAATTGGTGGAAGGTAAAATACAGAGAAACATTTAGTGTACAGAGACTACAATTAGACCGTCCCAAATTTTCAAAAGATACAGACGTCTTCTTGATTTAAATTGTTCTAAGAAAACATTTTTGCTATTTTAAGTATGTAAGGGAAGAGAGGAGTGTTTTTAAGTTTTTATAGTTGATGACTTTATGGTAGCACAAACAAAAAACTCCTTTGTATCTAACTTTTCTCAATCCCCCACTTCAGGTGCTTTACTAATGGGAATGATTTCTATATGTTCCCTTGGTACCAAGAGGCACTATGCAAAGTAACGTTATGACACCAAGTTACTTGCTTGCTAAAAAAATAAAATAAAATCCATGCCTTTGTTTCTCCCTTTTTATTCCTCAGCTACAAAGCCATTTTTTGGGGGAAGACAATACAGATATCAAAATATCATTCCTTCTGTCACCCCGAGGCATAGGAAAAAGTGATGACATCAGCATCTTTGGAAAATTCTTGATTCCCTGGATAAACTTGTTCAAATGACTGTGGGGGGACTGGTCAGGTAAAGGAGATTCAGCAAAGTCTCATGTCTGTTAGTCACTGGGAATATAGGAAACATGACCACTTTGACTTAGTTTTAGACAGTTATATCCCCTTTGATGGATCCAAATGCCTTTTTTAAGCATACCTCATTTCTAGTACCACTATTAGCCAGAAAACCATGCATGTTGAAAAATAACTGAGTCAGATCTAATTTTTCAAAAAAAGAAAAGATTAAATGATTGAAGAATCTAATGGATCAAAAGAAGATAGTTCATGAGTTCCAGCCTCAGATCACTGGGTTCTGTCCAGCTGTCTCCTTTTTCCAGTTGGGATTATAGAATATTTAATGAGAGAGCTGTCTGAACTAGGAGTTTGTCTAGTGCTACATCTTTACAATGACAAGTAATTATATATATGTGTATGTGTGTGTGTATGTATATATATACACATATGCATAATTCATATATATGTATTGATTTATATACATATTTAGAGAAAATCATGTATTTTATTAGCATAATAACCAATATCATAGGGTTTATTGAGTGATGAACATAGCCTTGAACCTTACTGATATGAATATGAAGTTGAACACGTTGGCAGTTTATAGAGGTAAAAATGTTTTGACTTAGGGTGTATTTTAGTGGGTAAATAGTGTCAGAACTTATTGACTAGAATTGCATTTAGAAGGTAGCCCTGTGCTTTGTTAACAAGAGCTTTTTCATCCTTTTCAAGAAGGTAGTAAATCTTTCACTCTTCTGATCTTTCTCATTTCTAAATTCCAGTCTTCTGCCTAAATGTTCCTTCAAAGTCCGTGTGAAAGTGACAAATTGTAGGATGGCTCTTAGAAGGCACTAAGATTGTGGTAGAAAAATCACTGAACCAGGAGGTGAAAGTCTTTTTTTTTTTTTTTTTTTGGTATGTTTCCCAGCTTTATCTTTTGATGACTTTTGGCAGCTCATTTAAATAATCTTTTTTTCTTGCACATTAATACATTTTAAAAATTACTGTGAGGTTAAAAGTTATATATAATTCCACAGGAAAGTAGGTATTATTATTTTGTCCATGTGTGCTTATGTATGTGTAGTGTCTGCTTATAGATGCAGCTACAAGTGCTCTTGGAGACAGAAATAAGATGCTAAATTTAAAAATACCATCCTTTCCATAATGGAATTTACCATATAACTAACTGTTCCATATGACCCAGTGTTTTAAGTGCTATATTCAAGGTAGAAATAAAACCTTGAAGGGGAGAGCAGATCAATCCAGGCTGCTTGGAGGTAGTAAAAAATATTTTCTGAGTGGAGTTGGTAGTAAGGAATTATGTTCAGATTAAGGGGGGCAGTGTAAATACTGGAATAATAATGATATTTTACCAGATCATAAACTTGTTAAGGGTCCAAGGTGTAAGGTTGTATTTCAATGTCTGAAAAATAGTAGATGCTTTACAAATGGTTGGGAATGAATGAATGAGAGTGCAATTAAGGAACAATGAATATTTTGATGTATTTAGATAAAGCTGGAAAAGAATATGGGTATGATGTCGTGTCTTCTGAATGATCTAGGCTTCCTTTTCTTCCTCTCTTTTTGATGAAGACATTTTTTATAATGCTTGTAATGGTGAACTGATAGTAATAATTCCCACAAACATTTGAAGCATTTTCTATTTTCTCCATTTCACAAGTCAGGGTAATAAGAGTTAGGTTAAGTAATTGGCCTGAGGCCATAATGCTAGTAGTGGCGGGGCTTTCATGTAAGAGGAGACACAGGCAGAAGCCTGCAGTAATTCATTCCTGTATGTTACTTTCACTCTGAAGGGCTTTTAGATCTTGTATCTAAGTCTTGCAGGTGATCTTGTGGGGTTATCTATTAAGTGAGTGAACTAATGTATTTGAAAACATTGACAACACATAATTCCTCTGAGTCACAAAAAATGACTACATTTGGAATGTCAGATGTTCAGGGGCTCCAATTTAATATTTATCACTATCCTTCCATTTATATTTTAAGGATAAAGGAAAAAAAGTGTTTCTTGATGTAATCTTGGACCACCACATTGTCTTTAATGACCTTACTTTAAAATCTCACAAAGTGAGGAGAAGCAAGATGCTCCATGACTGATTAAAATCCCTATTCTTTCAAGCCAGTGGTACATTTTAGAAGAGTAAAGGAAGCATCCCCCTGCTGCTGTCTTATTGATAATCTACAAAAATAGAATGCTACCAGCATCTGTGTATCTGCTCATTTCATAATCAACACTATCACCTTCATCATAGTCCTAACAAGAGTTTACTTAGGGCTTTATTCTGTAACAGGCACCCTGCTAAGCACTTTAAATGCATTATATGGTTATGTGTGCACAACAGCCTATGAGGTTACAGAATCTGGGAGGAGACTCGGACTTACACAAGCGTGCTCTGTAGGTTAGATTTTGATAGTGAGTTAATTAGTCAGGTGGATGCTGAGAGACAGCAGGACCAGACGCAATACATTTTAGCAAAGCTTCCCACATTTCCCAGAGTCCCTAACTGGGGATCTATGTTCATAATGGTCTGTCTAACCAAAGATAAAGAGAATATTTACAAAATAGCTAAGAAAAATATACACATTACTTTCAGAGGTATAAGAACAAGAGTGATGAATGGATAGCACAAATGATGAAAGCCAGAAGACATTAAAATATGTCTCTAAAGTGATGACAGGAAATAATACACAACCTCGAAAACTCAACGTGAAGAAAATAACAATATCAGGACTGAAAAAGGAACTCATTGTCAGGAGATTCACAGTAGAAGAAAAATTTAGGGGTATTCTTCAGGCAGAAGGAAAATGATTCCTAATAAAAATATGAAATTTAGAAAGTAATGAAGAACAATGAAAGTAAATATGTAGATAAACGTAAATGTATATTCACTTAAAAATAATAAATATAATGAATTAAAATAAATTAGAATTGTACAAAATTTTGGAGAGGAGTTAATATATTTACAGTGTTCTAAAACCCTTGCATTGTCCTGGTAATTGCAAAAGTACTCACTTATAGTAGAACTTGAGTCAACTATGGTAGTATAATCTTTAGGGTAACATTTACAAATAATAAAATAAGATATAACTAACAAGCAAATCATGAGTGAAAATAAAACCAAATAATGTTGGTTACTTCAAAAGACGACAAGAGAGGAGGCAAAATGAATAAAAAAAAACAGATGGGGCCTTTAGAAAACAAAAAACAAGGTAGTAGATAAACTGAAAGATATTAATAGTCGCATTAAATGTAACTGAACTAAAAAACCCAAGTAAAACAAGTATTCTTAGTCTAGATGTAAAAAAAAAAAACCTGAATATATACTTTTTATAAGGGATATAGCATAAAAATAATAACAAATACTGAAAGGATTAAAAATAAGATAGAAGAGGTAAATACTATATCTGACAATACTTGCATAGTTATACTAACATCAGGAAAGTAGATCATGAGAAAAAGAATATGGCTGGCTGTGCACAGGCATTTCATAATTATAAATGGATAAATTTACTATGAAAATGTAACAATTCTATTTATATGAAATACCTAATAAACCTAATATTAAAAAATAGTTAACTTTACAAGTTGTAGTTGAAGATTTTAATAAACTTTTCTTACCTGATATAATAGACAAAAAATGAGCAGATGCATAGAAAATTTTAGCAACTTACATGACCTAATTGACACATGCAGAACACTGTATCAACATCTGTATTTCAAATGCACATAAAATAGACCATACGTTGGATCCTAAAGCAAATCTTTACAAGTTCCAAACATTGGAATCATACAGCGTGTGCTCTCCTCCAGAGTGAAATTAGTGGGAGATCGGTAACAAAAAGCTATCTTTGATAATAAAGCTTGCACTTCTAAATAATTCATGGGTCAAAGAGGAAATAAAAGCAAAATTTGGAAAACATTTAAACTAAATCATAAAAATACCATTTACTCAAACATGTGGGGCGTGGGTACAGTCTTAATTACAGGGAAATGTATTGCCTTAAAATGTGTGTATTAAAAAAGAAAAAACCTAAAAAGGCAATGATTTTATTATCCAATTTAATAGCAAAACTAGAGAAACAAGAAATGATATGTGTTACACAGAAAACAAAATGTTGTTGTGAGAAATTAAAGACTTCAATAAATGGAGGGTTATACCATATTGATGGAATAAAAGATAGTATTGCAAAGATGTCAATTTCCATCAAAATAATTTAGGAGTGCAATGCAATTTCAGTCAAAATATCCATAAGTTATATTTTCTTGTGGAAATTGATAAGTGATTCTTCGGTATATATGGAAATGCAAAAGACTAAAATAGCCAAAGAGTTATTGAATACAAAGAACAAAATTGGAGGACTTATTCCATCAGATATTAAGACTTGTGAAACTACAGTAATTAAGGCATGTGTTATTGACAAAAGGATAGACAAATAGAGTCTGGTAATAGACCCATGCAGAAAGGGTCAGTTGAGTTATTAAAAAGATGTCACTGCAGTGCACTGAGGGTGAGTGTTCTTTTCAATAAGCAGTGCTGGATCAGTAGGAAGTCTAACTAGAAAATAAGAATTCGAATTCCTCATTGGCACCATATAAAAATAAATTTGGATGGTGGACTCAGTTTGAAAGGCAAAATAATAAAGATTTTAGAAAATAGCATAGTTGACTTTGTGAACTTCAGAGAAGAAAAAAATTCGTAAAGAAAACATAGAACACACTAACCATGCAGAAAAATAAGGAATTATTGATGAACTGAACTTCTTTAAAATTATTAAGAGCTGCTTAAGGACTCAAGAGAGTGAAAAAGCAAACCACAGGCTATAAATAATTTGCGATATGCATATCTCACAAAAAATTTACATCTGCTATGTGAAGAGAGCTCTTTAAATTAAAAAAAAAAAAACGAAGAAAATGAATAAATTTAATAATGTCCAAATGACTTCAATGGCTATGTCACCAGTGGCCAATAAATATGAAAGTGCATTTAACTTTATTAGTCACCAGGGAAGTACAAAATTATAATTACAACAAAAAACCACTTTATACCCACTAGATTGCTAAAACTGCCCGGTGCTGCAGAGAGTGAGGAGCAATTGGAACCCTCATATATTGCTGGAAAGTATATAAATTGGTATAACCATTTTGGAAAACTGATCCAGCAATTCCACAACTCGGTCTAATCCTATGAGAAATGCATATGCATGTTTACCAAGACATATGTAAAAATGATCATAAAAGCACCCTTGGTAATCTCCTAAACCAGTGGTCTACAACCTTTTTGGCACCAGGGACCATTTTTATGGAAGACAATTTTTCGATGGATGGGGTGAGGTGGGAAGTGGGGGCTGGAAGGATGGTTTTGGGATGAAACTGTTCCACCTCAGATCACCTATGCGTTAGTTATATTCTCGTAAGGAGCACACAACCTAGATCCCTCTCATGCACAGTTCACAATAAGGTTTGCATGCCTATGAGAGTCTGTTGCCACTACAGGAGACTGAGCACAGGTGGTAATGCTCGCTTGCCTGTCACTCACCTGCTGTGTGTCCAGGTACCGGTCCATGGCCCTGGGGCTGAGGACCCGGTCCTAAATGACAAAGATCCCAAGTGTTCATCAACAGTGAAATAACTTGTGACATACTTATAAAACGTACTTATGTATCACAGTGACAATGAATAAAATACCCTACATGCAGCAGTATAGATGAATATCAAACATAATGTATGAATAAAGCAGTCACAAAAGAGTAAATACTGTATGAGTCTACTTGTGTACATTTCAGTAAGATGTATAATAATCTTTGCTGCTAGATTCGGAATAGTGGTTCACTTGCAGGAGGAAATGGGAAGGAGCATGAGGGAGCTTCTGGAGTATCAGCAACTTCTTTATTTTTCAGTCTGGGAGGGGGTTATGTGGTCATTTTAAAAACATTCTTCAAGCTATACATGTATGATTTGTGTGCTTTTTGTATTATATGTCAATAAAAATCTAAAAGCTGTAAGAATTTTAAAAGTCTTTTGGAGAAAGCTAAAGGAAAAAGCTTAATTAAGAATCAAACTTTCTAAATTGCATAAGATATGATGAGGTTTCCATTTAATAGATGCATTGGTTCAGTGGCCTCCCTGTTTCATTATCGCATAGCCTTTCTGACCCTACCTTGGTGACCCTTGCAGAGGTGACTTAATCTTCTTAAGAAGCAGTTTCTTTAAATACAGATTTTACTTCTATATTTAAATCAACTGTGCTGAACAAAAGAGATGGATTAATTGATGCTTTAAAATCCTATAAAAATGCTAAATCCCAGCAAATGAAATCTACATCTTAAACAATCAATTTTCAAAAGAGAATGTATAAGCTCAGGAAGAAACAGACTGGGAAATTCATCTGGTGTTCTGTATAAATACAATTTTAAAATACCTCCAGTTTCTTCATGCTATGCCATCTGCCGAATGGCTCTTGGAATGGAATTTTAATCTCTAATTGCAAATGCAGGGATTAACAAGCTTACATTCAAAATGTGCTAGGAGACCAACTAACAATTCAGAAAGGGAAAGAAGTCTGTATCTGCAGGTTTTGCTGGCATAGATGTTTTCTGGAAATGATAACCTGACACCAGGTCTTTCACAGTCAGAAGTGGAAAAGGAAAATAACCTGCCTTGATTGGGTCTGAACTGTCTGGACCTTGTTAAACTCCAGCTGCTTTTGACTACAGAATCAGAGCAAGAGTGGACAGCTTCACTCTTTCAATTTCTTAGAAATTAGAGCATCATTTTACCTGTCACTGAAACAATTAAAGCAAAGTTAAAAGCATATGCCATACTTTTTGCTTGGGGGATACCCAGGATAGATTCAGTTAAATGAAGACAGTGAAAACAGTCACAATTGGAAATGGTAAATTCTATGTAAAAATATAAAATCTACAAACAAAATTACAAACTGATACCCATGCTTCTAAGTTGAGTAGAAATTTATAAAAAGGTTTTATCTTACTTTTTAGTTGGATATGTAGACATAGTCATCATGTCTCTTTCCTTCTGAACTTTCTTTCTTCCTGCTCCTTCCCCCAGGCCTTCTGCTCCTCTGTAGATGATACATTAAAATGTGCACACCGTGCTTGTACCCTCTCCTGTGGGTACTTTGCCGGTACTGTATCTCTTACTTGGACTGGCAAGCCAAATCATTTTCTATGATGTCTTTGACAAGGTGGAGGGTCATTATGGAATAGGATTGTGTATACTTCTGTACTCTTTAACACAGAAACTTTAACTTGATTTTATTGTCCTTCAATTGTTTTACATGTAAATCTTTGATCTTCTCAACTCCAGATCAGGGCCCATGACTTCTTGTTTAATTTTCTCTAATAAAAAAGAGATTACAGGAGAATTATAAAATAAAGGCCTTTTGAAAATTCTACAAAAAGGCTATTTAAAAATTATAATATATGACATTGTTTTTGTAATATAAAATATTTCTATAATACCTTTTTTTTTCCCCTTTTTTTGAGACGGAGTCTTGCTCTGTCTCCAGGCTGGAGTGCAGTGGGGTGATCTCAGCTCACTGCAACCTCTGCCTCCCATATTCAAGTGATTCTCCTGCCTCAGCCTCCTGAGTAGCTGGGACTACAGGCCTGCGCCACCACGCCCAGCTAATTTTTGTATTTTGAGTAGAAATGGGGTTTCACCATGTTGGCCGGGATGGTCTCTATCTCTTGACCTCACAATCCACCTGCCTCGGCCTCCCAAAGTGCTGGGATTACAGATGTGGGCCACCGTGCCCGGCCTATAATACCTTTTATTCACACACGTTTCATATGACTTTGAATAGGCCATGCCTGTATATACATAAACAAATAGTTGTCCTATAATGAATTTTGCAGTCTAAAAAAACTCCTAATATTTGTCTTCCTTCATTTCTTCATCTCTAAACTGACCCAGAACACCCAATGAAATTAATGTTAGAAGTGATCAAACAGCTGAAATGGGAAAATATTATATCTGCCAGAAGTTCATGCTAGGACAACTGTGGTGAATGTACATAATCTTGTCTCTGAATATTGGCTGTGGTACAGATAAGCTACTGAAACTTAACCAAAAATTCTTCTTGCTAATGGAGCAATGGAGGAAAAATGAGCTTCCAAAATATGTACAAGGTAAATATTCCCTTAACATATCATTAGCAACTCAAAATAGGGACAGACAATGTAACAATGTAACAATCAAGGATTGAATGCTGTACCCTTGGTGATTCGGAGTTAGTTTTACCCATCCAGAAGAGTAGACTCCTGTTCAGGAATATCATCTCACTTTTGAAATCTAAATATTATTTAAAACTAAATGAAAAATTCTTCTATAAATCTAGTTTGAGGCAAGGAAAACAATGTGACGAAGCTGTGAATTCGAGAGTGAGATGATCCACTGCTTTCTTATGTGACTCGTTTTTTTTTTTTTAAAGGCAAAAACCCTCCCCCAAATCCATAACCTCACTGTCTAAGCTTTTCAATCTCCACCCTTTCCAACCTTCATAATTCTGCCATTGTTTATGCTTGAAAGAGAATAAATAAATTAAAAAAGCATTTCAAAACTTGACAGTCTCCAGTCTGACAAGATGGTGACAGAGATGTCACTCGAATTTCAATAAAAGCCCTCGCTCTTCAAAGTAGCATCATTTCTGCAAAATAAAACAAGTCTTAATGATCACCGAGAACATCTGCTTGGGCAAGAGAGACTTCTCAATCCTTGAGATCCTGAACTTCCATCTCTTCTGCCTCCAACTAGGTCCCCTGTTCCGCCTTTTGTTCGTCTAGCATTTCCTCTGCAGACGCCTGTTGCAGGGATATGTTGCCCTCCTTTTCCAGATCAGTTTTTCTTCATAGACCACAATTTCCTCCTTGGATGACAAAAATATACCCAGGGAGATTACCATATTTTTTGCCAAGATGAATAAACTTAGTTTAATGTAGCACTAAGTTACCAAAATAATCACTGCTTCCTAAAGGATCTTTTGAGTGTCTTACTTTCTCAATTGAAGAGTGTGTAAACTTTATTGTGAGCTGGCTGAAAGGGTGAATGGTGATGAGTGGACAACAGACCCCCAAATTCTATGTCTCCTTGTGTCCATGACAGTCATTTCCTCACATGACCTACCATTTTCTGTTTTCTTAAAACAGACTTCATGAAACCATAAAACTTTCATGCATAAATCTATAAAAATTGATGACTCACACAAGTCTATATAAAATGTGTTGCAACTAAGATTGTTTCTTTCTCTGTGATGATTTTATATTGCCAACAATAAAAAATCATTGACTTATCCCTGAATATCTAGTGTGTGCTATTACAGTGTCTTTTGCAGAGTGTATATAAACTTTATTATTATTATTTTTTTTTTACCAAAACTGTTATTGGCCTTGGAAGTGCCTAAGAGTCAAATGGCGTATTTTGCAAGATACACTTTAACGATATTCCATGAAGGAATTCAGATGGGTTGCGCTGGTCTCCAAGGAAATCACAAAACTTATTAGTGAGTGTGTGATCTGAGAGACCAAAATAGACACCCCTTTATCAACTAAGATCAACTCTAAGGTTAAGGAAACCAAGTGACCTACAGGTCAAGGGTTCAGGGTCTGGCTGGCATGGCACATTTCTAAATTCTTATGGCTAAACTCCCTAACAATAGAAGCTATCAACGCTGATGTACATTCCAGACGATTACTATGATTGGATGGAGAACTGGCGTTGCAAACATTCTTTTCTAGTAAGCGATTGCAGACCTTAAACTGTGTCAGCCAGCTTACAGAGGCTGCCCACAAACCATCGTTGTGTCCTACAGTTCACCTTTTCATATAAGAAAAATTCCACCTCATTTTAATGCTAAAACCCTGCCCCAAAGTGAACATGGAATGTCTGTTACATACATGTTCACCCAATCCCCATGCACTCAGCTCCCCTCATAAATATATGTGGATTTCCCCCAAAACCTGCTTAATATGTATGATACCAGCTCTATGAGGCATAAAACCCAACCTGGCCTTCCTTGGAAGAGAGGGCACCTTTGGTCCTCATGGGAGACTTTCTCTTTTCTGATTTGCAAACTGATATTGCCAACAAAGCTCTCGTTTCTACTATTTAGCCATCCTGGTGGCCTTTTGGATGACAAGTATTAAGGCAAAAAGCAAAGCAAAACAAACAAACAAAATATTCCTCCTGCCTTCAAATCCAAAACAAATACAAAACTCTTAATGGTAGGAAGTAGTACCATTAAAAATAATTGTGTCAGCTGGAATCAGGTAAATGCACCCAGCATTTTATTACCAATGTGTTTCCTCCTCATCCCAATTGAATCAGTCATGTTAAAGCTTTGCCCTATTATATGATATTGACATCAAAATGGAACATACTGTCAAAGCCAGCTGTTGGTGTAGAGATAGGGTATGAGATGGAACAAATAAAAGAAATATTCTCAGTGCCTATTGAGCTTTGGAAGAATTTGACTGGACTATGTCATCCTATACTGCCTAAGTGAAAAAACTTTGTAGAAGCCACATGCTCCTGTCTTTCATCAATCTGTTTGTCAATGTGAGAGGAGCTAGAATGCTGAAGAAAAGGCTTCAAAATGATGAGATGTGGGTAGGAGGGAGATAAAAGGCCTTGAATTGGATGTTGCATGCAGAAATGAGGGGAAAATATGAGTGGAGAAGTCAGGAGTGATGAAATATTGAAAGACTGTGTTGAAAGGCTGTGGTTCAAAGAATGCTTTTTAGGGATATCTGGTCATCATTAATGGGTGACTGAAATGTGTAAGGGAGTTTGTGTGGTTAGTAAAAGGGCAAAGATTAAGAATTGGGGAGAATAATCATTTACATGTAGTTTTCAAATCAACTACATCAGTGTGAAATGCGAGCTACCAAGTCACTTGTTCTTTGTATAGGACTGAAATCTGTATCTCCTTCAAAGTTCTGTTATACTCTCTTATAGCCCAAAACACACCAGCCCAGGTATGTATGTACAAACATGCACACACACACACACACACACACACACACACACACACATCCCTGGATATTTGGGGGTCTTCATAACTTGAACTGATAAGTAGTGATGATAATGAGTTTACTGATTATTGAACTCCTAATTATTGTTCATGTTTCTGTGATATGTGTTTCAAACAAGGGGCAGAGTTTCTTCCTTAAGCCACTTCATTGAAAAATCTCCAGAATGCTTGAGGGAGGGTGTTCACTTTGGTGTCTGAGCATAGTATTTGTTATTATAGTTTTCACCCTCATGGAAAGAAGCTTTTCCACCATCGGAATGGCTGGCATATGTCAATAGAAATCAGGAGATATGTGCTTGAACTTAATCTGACTTTACTGGCATCTTTGTTGCTAGACATCAAAAGGGCTGGGAATAATGTCCTAGACTTTGGTTATACAAATGTCTGCATTTCTTTATTTCCCTAAAGCAAACTTCACGAGAGATAATGGACCTCCTCTCTAGCACTTCAACAATTCTTCTGACAGATATTTGACAGTTTCTATTTTATGAAATGCATTTGGAAGAGCAAACCTAATTTGCAAGGGGGAGCATATAACTGAAACATAGTTTAAGATTGATGAAAACATATTTGTGGGTAGGTAGGGGTGAGGAGAACCGGCTCAGAGCGTATTCACAGAAGGAAATGACTTATTTGATACATATGGAAAGCAGTATTTTAATGTCCTCCAACCTCGTTCCTTACTGAATACCTCTCACAGTGCCAGACACTGGGCTAGACACTGGGGATGAAAAGGTAAATACAATGCCAAGTTTGCCCTCAAGTCACTCATGGATTGGATGGCTATTTGATGTTTTTTTTTTTTTTTTTTTTTATGAAAATATGTGAAGGGCATCAGCAGAATAAGAACAAGAGTGCAATTGAAAAAGAAGAAAAAACTCTCAATTGATGTTTTTTTGTTTGTTGGCACGTTTGTTTTCATAGGTAGCTGGGAATAAAACATGAAAATCACAGAACTACTTGTAGGGTTACCAACTGCCATGGTTTCCCCAGGACAAAGGAGTTTCATGGACCATGTGATTTTCAGTCTTAAAACTATAAAATTCTTATGCAAACCTTTGCATTTTGCAAAGAAGGAGCCATTTTTAACTATTTAAGTCTTTTTTGTTTGAGACAGAGTCTGGCTCTGTCATCCCAGGCTGGAGTGCAGTGGCAGGATCTCCACTTGTGGCAACTTCCACCTCCTGGGTTCAAGCGATTCTCCTGTCACAGCCTCCCACATAGCTGGGATTTCAGGCATGCACCGCCATGTCTGGCTAATTTTTGTATTTTTAGTAGAGATGGGATTTCTCCATGTTGGCTAGACTGGTCTCGAACTCCTGACCTCAGGTGATCTGCCCAACTCAGCCTCCCAAAGTGGTGGGATTACAGGTGTGAGCCACTTCACTGGGATCTATTTAACTCTTTAAATTTCTTATTTTTAAGGAGACTATTTCATAAGAAGTTGATGTATACTCACTTCCTTTGGCAGAACGTACAAAGGGAGTATCTTATGGAGTATTACGTTTCTTTTCAATAATATAGCTAAATATAGGGCTAATAATTTGCAGTGAGTCCTTATGGGTAATCCTGCATGGTAAAGTTATTGCAGTAGAGTAAGAAAGACGAGATAGAAAAGAACCTACTAAGGATTACCCTCTCTTCCAGAGTTTTTCAAATTGGTCCTTACTGTAATCCTTTATAAATATAGATTCCTGAGATTACTTCCAAATTAATAGATTCAATTCTTTGGAAGTAAAGTCTAAATACCTGTAGTTTTCATAAGCAATACACATTACCATGAAGAAATGGTGGCCTTATCCTTCTTGTTTTGTTTTGTTTAAATAAATCATGTAATTCAACTCGAAATCTATAGTTTTCATCCTCTCTGTACTCTTTGGGCACTTTTAAATAATACTAGCTTCTGTGCGGAGGCATGCTTGAAGGGATTGAAAGATGCAGAACATTAAATTGTAACTGTGGGTAATATATTCACCACTTCCTTTTGTCTTGCTCTTAATTTAAACGTCCTTAGGAATGTTTAAATCCTCTTTTCTTTGTTGTTATTTGTTGTTTTACTTTAGAGGAGAACTATTTATTGCCCCATAGCTCTTTCATGCCTAATAATGAAACAAAGCCCTCCTGTATTTCTGTAAACATGAGGTCTTTTGGTTGTTATTGTTTATTTATTTGTCTCTGACTTAGTTACACTTTATTCCTTATTCTTTGAAAAAATGTACCTTGGTTTCTAATGTCATAGGAACATTCACAATTATCTGACAATATGAATATTCAGTTGTAAGAAGTGTAAAATTTACACCTGTATCAAGATTTGATGAAGCAAATATGAAATTTACACATCAATTAAACTTGGCACAGCAATTGAAAATCACTGCATTAGCTGTCAGTAGGAAAGCACCAGTAAATGCTTGCCACTGTAAATGAATAAAACACTTATAATTTTTTTGGCCATAATACTTAGGTGTGCAAGAAAACATATCTTTCCATAATTGAACACAGCCTCTATCTTAAGTACCTACTGGAAGAAAACTTAATCTTACATTTTTGGAGCACACTCATATTTTAATGGTCTCAAAATATCATTTTCACTGAAATGATTTTGTTATGGATATGATAGAGATTTTGATCTATTTTATTCTATTCTGCATATTTACATTTCAGGTGTTTCTATATATCTCCCTTATACTTATAATGAAGCAATAATTTAAGACCCTAATGCTGATGACTAATCAATTTATCTATGGTTTATGAATTTCTAATTCTAATATATTATCTGTGATAATATATTATATATGAAATAGATTATGATGATAAATTTTCTATGGCTAATAAATTAACTATAGATTAGGTTAATGATTCTCATAGTGTGGTTCCTAGAACAGCAATATTAGCATCACATAAAACATTGTTAAAAGTAAAATTTCTCATCCCTCATCCCAAACCGCCTGTAAACCAAAAAAAAAAAAAAAAAAAAAAAAAAATCCTCAACCATCTCAATGGACCCCTCCTCTTGACCAACGGCTTTCCAACATTAACCTGAAAAACTAGTTCAGGCCACGTTGGGAAGGGGGAGTCAGACATGCCTAAATATACCCTTTTCCCTTTTGAGATTCCTGATAGGACAGACTCTTTAAGTCTGATAAGAAACATTTACAATCTATTCTCTCCGAAGCCTGCTACCTGAAGGCTTCATCTGCATGAGAAAACATTGGTCTCCACAGCCCCTTATTGTAACCCAAAATTTCTTCTATTGGTAACTCTTTCAACCAATTGCCAATCAGAAAATCTTTGAATCTGTCTATGACCTGGAAGGTCCCTTCCCTTTCCAGTTGTCCTGCCTTTTCAGACTTAACCAATGTACATCTTGCATATATACTGATTGATATCTTATGTTTCTGTAAAATGTATAAAAACAGGTTGTGGCCTGACCGCCTTAGGCATCTGTTCTCAAGGTCTCTTGAGGGCTGTGTCACGGACCATTGGTCACTCATATTTGGCTCAAAAAAATCTCTTCAAATATTTTACCAAGTTTGACTCTTTTTGTCAACACTACTGAATCAGAAACTTGGGTGGAGCTAAAATTTGAGAAATTCTGGCTTAAGCGTCTTGTGCAATGGTAACATGGTGGACTCAGCAATTCATCATTAAGTGTTTTCTCTCTAGAGAAATCCAGTATGAAAGATACAGAGAAAAGATGACCAAGAAGAACATGTTACCACTCATGTAGAAACAATACAATAATTCTCCTCTTTTCCTGAATGCTGTGAATATTTTCTAAAATTAATAATTATAGTAGGCACAGTGAGCTCATCTAAGATATAATATGCCCACTATAACTTAACTTTGAATGACAGATATAAGAAACTTTTAATTTCTATTAAAAGCATTGCAACTTGTAAATGTTTTTTTCCCAGTGAGATATTTTGGGGTTCAAATTAGCTTATGGGACAAGAGAAGATAAATTGTTGTTTTAAATATGCTAGCCAAGTTTTCCTTTAGAGATTGATAAGGTGTGATACCATCAGCATCCGGTGAACAAACCCAGATAAATGATTTACCGTTTCCAAAAAGGTAAGAGTATAGGGACTACTGGCTTATGGGAGACTGACCTTGAATTCTATCTCTTATTTTCAAAGGGATTTCTGTTTTCCATTCCACTCGACAACTGTGAGCTGCACCTCAGTGCACTCTTTAAAAAGGATATCAATAAAGATGCTTTGCTTTGCATCTGTAAGGCACACAGAAGCAGCTATTCTGTTATCTGTCACCTTCCATCTCTTCTAACTATGCTTGGAATCAGCAACAAAGCTAAAGCAAATCAAATTGCTTGTTTGATACAAATCAAACAAGCAATTAAATCGAAAAGTTTTCTTTTTTTCCTTCTCCTTCTAACAGAATAAAATATTTTAGGCATAGTGAAAATAATATCTTGGGTGTTGAGGTAAAGCAAAATGCTTCCTGGAAGTCCTCTGCTCCAATTCTGTAACTGATACTCAGTCAGAGATTTGGGAAATTTTTTGAAAGCATACAGTGTTGCCTGCATATCAGCAGGAGATATGTTCCAAGACCCCCAGTGAATTCCTGAAACTGTAGATAGTACCAAACCCTGTATATAGTGTGTTTTTTTTTCCTATACAAACATACCTATGATAAAGCTTATACGTTTGGCACAATAGGAGATTAACAGCAATAACTCATAATAAAATAAAACAATTATAACAATATACCAGCATCACTACTCTTGCACTTGGGGGCTATTATTGAGGAAAATAAGGATTACTTGAACACAAGCACTGTGATACTGTTACAGTCAACCTGATGAACAAGAGGACTACTAAGTGACTAATGGAGTCAGAGAGAATCTACAGCATAGATTTGCTGGACAAAGGGATGATTCACATCCTGGGGAAGATGAAGTGGGATGCTGTAAGGTTTTAACATGCTATGCAGAATAACGTATAATTTATAACTTATGAATTGTTTATTTCTGACATTTTTCATTTTTGGACTGCAGTTGACTGTGGGTAACTGACACCATGGAAAGCAAAACCACAGATAAGGAGGAACTACTATAGTTAGAGTAAAATGATGAATTTTTGTTTCTGAGCTGGAAATAGAGGGTTACGTGGTGAATTGCTGCATATATACATAAAATACATTAAAATATCACAAATCTAAAGATATACAAGATTTGATATGCTAGTTTATTGCACTGTTAGACAATAGTATAACAATATGAGTAATGATAGTATTCACATAAAATAATACAAATACACACACACATAAATATTTTTTTCACACAATTTCAGGTAGATAAAGAATTCTCCACAAAGTTTAGATTTAGTATTTGCTGTAAGCAAACCTGTAAAGTTGAAATGATTACCTTATTTATGGGTAATAAATAACACCATACTGTTATTCTTGTTATTTAAAGAAGACTTCTCCCAAGAATTAAAGCCACCTCTTCTTTTCTTTCTTTCTCTTTGGTCAACCTAATGTTTTATCAATGAGAGTTACTCAAGATAATCATTCTGAGATCTTAGTGGAGATTACAGTGTACTGTGGACTCAAACATTAAGTTACATTGGAAATTGTACCTAACATTTATTATAAACTCATAAATGTGTAAAATGCACATGGTATATTGGCTTACAAAGAATGTGTCTTTATTCAACTGCTATAAAAGAATACCATAGACTGGGGCCTTGTAAACTGTGGAAATGTATTATAGCTCTGGGGGCTGTAAAGTCCAAGATCTGGTGCCAGCAGATTTAAGTATCTGGTGAGGGCCTGCTTCCTCATAGGCAGCCATCATCTCACTCTAACCTCACAAGGTAGAAGTCAGACAAGTGGTCTCTCTTGGGCCTCTTTGATAAAGACACCAATCCCATTTATGAGGGCTGTGCCCCATGACCCAATCACTTCCCAAGGGCTCTACCTCCTAATACCTTGGTGGTGAAGATTTCAACATATACATTTGGCAGGGAAAGGACATAAACTTTCAGATTATGGCAAGATGCATGGCAATTTTTACTTTTTTTTCCTTGGGGTAGAATGAGAAGAGAAACAATACTTGCAGACACCTCTGTATAGCTCCTTCTTTTCCTCATATGGCCCCAGGGACTGAGAACTAAAATACTTTTACTGAGCTCAATATATCCTGTTAATTTGAAATTACACTTCTGTGAGAGTCAGGCCTCCAGAGCCTTTAAGATTCATGTGTAGAAAGTGAATATTGAATATTTATTTAACACTAATGACCCCTATGCAAAACTTTGTTTGTCAGATCTGTTTTTTCTTGCTTCATTCTATTATACTCCATCATTTTTGTAATCTATAACTATGCAAGTGACATCAAATATGAGAAGGCTTTTGATTTATATTATTTTTCCCTACCTGTTCTATCAGAATTATGGACTTTTAGAATATGTCTGTAGTTCTTGCCTGTGAATACCACCTATTATACAATAGTTATTTCTTATGAACTACATGTCCTGTCAAATTTACTTCTGATTTCACCAATCTTGTAATTTATTTAATACAAACAATTGTGCACATATAGACTGACTTCATATTTATTAACTTGTATTCAAAATAATAGTAATACCAATGAAATTCGTGGCAATTAATCATTTATACAGTATTATTATTATAATATCCAGTACATACACTAGGGGAAAATGAAGTGTGCATGTGTGTGCGTGTGTTTAAAAACAATGGTACCAATAAATCACAAGCCACATTTAACACTTACTTTTAAAATATCAGTCATTACAAAGTTACCAATAAATCACAAGCCACATTAAACATTTACTTTTAAAATACCAGTCATTACAAAAGGTACATGGGAGGGGCATTTTCATGAAGACAGTCTTTTCTCTTCCTTTCTCTTTCTTTTTTTTGTCTGTACAATTCACTTTTTACCTGTAGTTATAATCTTCAGCTCATGGCATCAAAGCCTCCTCTACAGTAACTAAATTAATTGTGATACTATGAGTACAGCATTTTGACTAAAGGTGAAAAATCATCCAAAGTAAGTGAAGTACAGAATAAATACTAAAATTCTGATACTCTAATTATGTAAATATGATCTGATGAAAAATAAAAAAAATTACAAGCTAATTAAATGTACATTTGAGTTGTTCATCAAAGACCAGATGATGTAGATAACCACAAATTAGCTCCAGTTTTCCAGAGTACACAACATGTTGATTTGGCTGCCTGGTGTCTATTCAACCACCTTCTAGCTATCTCAATTCTCCTCTGAGCCACCCACCATCACCAGCTCTCTTTCCGAGGGTTTCCAGGAGGGTCGACTTCATACTTTATTCACTAGTGAATCATATGGCCTGAGCCTTGGCTGTGCACAGTGATTAAATTAGAGGTGAGTCTATGACCTAATTAGAATCATTTAGAACTAGTGATACAATGAAACCTTTCTGAAAATTCTGGAAAGCATCTCTCGTTCTTTCCTGTGGACTTACAGTTTAGAAGAGAAGATCTGGATTGGATTCACTTATCACAGAAACACAAAAGAAGAGCTGTCTAAGAACAAAGCTAGCACACAGAAGAGAGCAGAGCCAGGGTCAGAAGAGTGTCATTGTAACATCAATCTGTATCTGAAGTGAGCTCTACTGCTCTGATCCTTCCATTCAGAAGAGCTAATAAGTTCTTTTCTGGCATAAAATCATTTGATTTGGGCTTTCTGTAATCTGTAGCTGAGATCGAGTAGGCTCTGCCCAGATGAAGAGGACATATAAAGGGTTGGCAACTCTTGAAGTTTCTCCCGCTGGGTAAGAGACTAGATTATCATCAGAGATACGTCATAAATTTACAGCATACCAGCGAATCCTAGGCCTGCAACAACACAAACATTACTGGTAGAAGAAATGAGAAAATGCTGTCATATGCAAAGGCACATCCATGATAAAGAAAGTAGCAGAACAAGAACTGCCGTTATTGTCCATGTTGCCATAGGCACAAACCTAGCTAAAAGCTTTACTAATTTGTGTATGTGTGCATAATATAATCCAAATGTTTGCCTAAATTTTCTGGTACAGGCATATCTCAGTTTACTGCACTTCAATCTAATGAACTTTTCAGACATTGCATTTTTAAAAAACTGAGGGATTGTGACAACACTGCAGTGAGCAAGTTGTTCAGCACCATTATTCCAACAGCGTGTGTTCATTTTGGTGTCTCAGTGTCACATTTTGATGATTACTGCAATATTTCAAACTTATTTTATATATACTATGATTATCTGTGATCAGTGACCTTCGATGTTACTATTGTGATTGTTTTGGGGTGCAACAAGCTGCATTCATATGACAGCGAACTTAATTGATAAATGTTGTGTGTATTCTGACTGCTCTACAGATCAGCTGTTCATCAGCTCTCTCTCTCTCCTCAGGGCTCTCTATTCTCTGAGACACAGAATGTAAAAATTAGGTCAATTAATAACCATACAATGGCTTCTAAGTGTTCAAATAAAAGGAAGAGTTTCACATCTTTCATGTAAATTAAAAGCTAGAAATGATTAAGCTTGGTGAAGAAGGCATGTTGAAAGCTGAGATAGGCTGGAAGCTAGGTCTCTTGCACCAAACAGCCAAACTGTGAACCCAAAGGAAAAGTTATTAAAGGAAGTTAAAAGTTGTACTCTAGTGTACACATGAACAATAAGAAAGCAAAACAGCCTGATAGCTGATAGAGAAAATTTTATGATCTGGATAAAAGACTAAATCTGCCACAATGTTCCCTTAAGTCAAAGCCTAATTCAGAGAAGATAACTCTTCAATTCTATGAAGCCGAGAGAGATGAGGAAGTTCTTCATAACCTAAAAGTGCAGGATGTGACTACAAGGGCTGATGGAGAAGCTGCAGCGAGTTATCCAGAAGACCTAGCTGAGATCACTGATGAAGGTGGCTACACTAAACAATAGATTTTCAATGTCATGAAACAACCTGATATTGGAAGAAGATGCCATCTGGGACTTCTGTAGTTAAAGAAGAAAAGTTAATACTTGGCTTCAAAGCTTAAAAGGACAGATTAAGTCTTGTTTGGGGCTAACGGAGCTGGTGACTTTAAGTTGAAGCCAGTACTCATTTACCATTCTGAAAATCCTAGGGCCCTTAAGAATTATGCTTAATCTACTCTGCCTGTGCTCTACAACAAAGCCTCGATGATAGTGCATCTGTTTATAGCATGGTTTGCTGAATAATTTAAACTCACCGTTGAGACCTGCTTTTTCAGAAAAAAAGATTCCTTTCAAAATACTACTGTTCATTGACAATGCACCCAGTTACCCAAGAGCTCTGATGAAGATATACAAAGAGCTTAATGTTGTTTTTATGCTGCTAACACAATCTGTTTTATAGCCCAGGGATAAAAGAGTAATTCTGATTTTCAAATCAGAAAATTAAATGTGTTTCTTTAATAGGACTATAGCTGTGATAGTGATTCTTCTGATAGATCTGGGCAAAGTAAATTGAAAACTTTCTGGAAAGAATTTCCTATTCTAAATGCCATTAAGAACATTCATGATTCGTGGGAGGAGGTCAAAATATCAACATTAATAGGAGTTTGGAAGAAGCTGATTCCAATCTCCATGGATGGCTTTGAGGGGTTCAAGACTTCAATAGAGGATGTCACTGCAGATGTGATGGAAAGAGCAAGAGAACTAGAGAATTAGAAGTGGAGCCCAAAGGTGTGACTGGTTGCTGCAATCTCATGGTAAAACAGATGAGGAGTTGCTTCTTATGAATGAGGAAAGCAAGCGATTTTTTTGAGATAGAAAATACTCCTGGTGACGATGCTGTGAACATTGTTAAAATGACAACAAAGAATTTATACGGTTATACAAACTTATTTGATATAACAGCAGCATAGTTTGAGGGGATTGACTACAGTTTTGAAAAAAGTTCTACTGAGAGTAGAATGCTATCAAATAAGAGCACATACTACAGAGAACTTTTTCCTGTGAAAAAAGAGTCGATCAATATCAGAAACTTCATTGTTGCCTTAATTCAAGAAATTGCCACAGCCACCACAAAATTCAGCAACCACCACCCTAATCAGTCAGCAGCCATAAACATTGAGGCAAGTCACGCCAATAATAAAATGATGACATTCACATTAATAAAGGCCTACTTACTGCAATTCATTTTACCCAGTACATCATGTTTGAATAGCAAGAAAAAATCACAAGACATACAAAAAGACAAAAGACACAGTTTGAAGCAGCTGAATTACAACCAGACTCAGGTGTAGCAGGGATGTTGGAGTTTACTGTCTGGAAATTTAAAATAGCTGTGATTTAATATGCTAAGGGCTCTAACAGAGAGCAGGTAAGAACAGATGGGGAATATAAACAGAAAAGTAAAAACTCTAAGAAAGAGTAAGAAATGCTTCACTGTAAGAAATGAAGAATGCCTTTGTTGAACTTACTAGACTGGACATGACTGAGGAAACAGTTGTAGAGCCTGGTCGGGCATGGTGGCTCATGCCTGTAATCCCAGCACTTTGGGAGGCCAAGGGGGTGTATCTCCTGAGGTCAGGAGTTCAAGATCAGCCTGGCCAACGTGGTGAAACCCCATCTCAAATAAAAATACCAAAATAATAGCTTGATGTCGTGGTGGGCGCCTGTAATCCCAGCTACTTCGGGAGGCTGAGGCAAGAGAATTGGTTGAACCCGGGAGGGGGAAGTTGCAGTGAGCTGAGGTTGCACCATTATACTCCAGCCTGGGTGATAAGAACAAAACTCTGTCTTAAAAAAAAAAAAAAAAAAAAGAGTTGCAGAGGCTGAAGATAAAACTAAAGAAGCAAGCAAGCAGGCAAGCAAGCAAACAAACAAAAAGAATAGAATATACCAAACACTGTAGGAGAACTACAAAAGGTATAACAAATGTGTAAGGGGAATATAATAAGGAGAAGAAAGAGACAAAGAAACGAGAAATATATACAACAATAATGACTGAAAATTCCCCTAAATTAATATTTGACATTAATCCAGAAAACTCAAACAACACTGAACAGGAGAATTGCCAAAAAAAAGATACCAAGGCCTATAATATTCAAACTGAAAATGTCAAAGAGAAAGAAAAACTTTGAAGGAAGCCAGAGTTTGGTGTTCGGGACACCTTACCTATAGAGGAGCAAAGATAAGAATTACATCTGATTTCTCCTTAAAAACTATGCAAGCAAGAAGAGAGTGGAGGGCAATATTTTAAATGTTGAAAGAAAAAACCCACTATGCTGAAATCTGTACCCTGAAAAATTATTTTCAGAAGTGAAAATGAAATAAGGACTTTATCAGATGAATACAAATTGAGGGAGCTTGTCCATAAATCTGCCTTGTGAGAATTATTAATAGAAGTTTATTAGGGAGAAGGAAAGTAATATATGTAGAAACTAGGATCTACATATGGAATGGGAGAAAATCAAGAAAGGAATAGTGAAGGTAAACTTATTTTTCTTATTCTTAAGTGATGTAACAGTTAATTGTTCATTCAAAATAAAATAGTAACAATGTATTTGATTAGACACACACATTCTGCATATTTACATATGTTGACATATAAGTGAAATGCATTACAGCAGTGATATGAGATGAAAGGAAGATATTATAATTATTTTGTAATTTTAAGGTACTCATACTACCCTTGAAGTGGCATAGTGTTATTTGAAATTGAACTTCAGTTTGTTGCTAATGAATTTTGTAATATTGCACACCCTGGGCCAACCACAAAAAATGTATTAAAGAAAGAAGTATAATATGCTAAGAAAGAGAGAATAAAAATATGTACAATGCTCAATTAAAACCACAAAAGACAGGGAGAGAGTAAAAAACAAAAATAGGAAGAAAGAACAAAGAACAAAAAACAGTAACAAGAATGGTAAGTGTTAATTCAACTATATTAACAATTACTTTAACTGTCAGTGGTCCAAATACACCAATTAAAAGTCAGAATCATCAGAGTGGATAAAAAACAAGACCTAACTGTAAATTGCCTACCAGAAACTCATTTGAAATATAAAGAATCATATAGATAGGCCAGGCGCAGTGGCTCATGTCTGTAATCCCAGTACTTTGGGAGGCTGAGGCAGGCAGATCATCTGAGGTCAGGAGTTCAAGACCAGCCTGACCAACATGGAGAAACCCCGTCTCTACTAAAAATACAGAATTAGCTGGGCGTGGTGGCTCATGCCTATAATCCCAGCTACTCAGGAAGGCTGAGGCAGGAGAATCACTTGAACCCAAGAGGCAGAGGTTGCAGCGAGCCAAGATCATGCCATTAAACTCTAGCCGGGGCAACAAGAGGAAAACTTATGTTTCAGAAAAAAAAAAAAATCATATGGATTAAGAGTAAATGGATGGAAAAAGAGATGCCTTGCTAACAATAACCAAAAGAAAGCAGAAGTAGCTATGTTAATTTCTGAAAGAGCAGACTTCAGAGCAAGAAAAGAGCAAGCAAGGAAAATTATCAGGGCTAACAAAGAGGGGCATTACAAAATAATAAGGAACCACTTCTCCAAAACTGTATAACAATTCTTAACAGGTATGTGTGTAAAGACAGTGTCAAGGTATGTGAGGCAAAAACTGATAGATCTGCAAGAAGAAGAAATCAATCAATCAATCCAAAATTGCACTTGGAGACCTCAGCACTCTTCTATCAGAAATAGGCATATTCAACTAATTCAGTAAAGTAGTAGAATACAAAATTATCACACAAAAATTAACGTCTAGCTCTACAAAAAAGAAATCAAGAAAACAATGCCATTTACAATAGAAGAGAAAAAATAGATACTTAGGAATAAATTTAACCAAAAAGATGAGAGATCCATACACTGGCGACTACAAAATCGTTACTTAAAAAAATTGAAGAAGATACAAATAAATGGGAAGATACTGTATGTTCATGGATTGTGGAATTTAATATTGTTAAAATATTCATAGTACTCAAGTCTATAGATTAAATGCAATTCCTATCAAAATTCCAATCACATTTTTAACAGAAATAGAAAAAACACTATCCTAAAATTCGTGTGGACTCTCAGGGCATTCTGAATCATCAAAACAGTTTTGAAAAAGAAAAAGTTTCACACTATCTGATCTTAAATATATTACAAAGCTATAGTAATCAAAATGGCATGGCACCAGAATAAAAACAAACATATAAACCAATGGAACAGAACAGAAAGCCCAGAAATAAGCCAACGCGTGTAAGTTTACAAGATCTTTGCCAAGTGTGCCAAGACCACACAATGTGAAAAAGATAGTCTCTTTGAGAAATGGTGCTGGCAAAACTGGGTATCTACATGCAGAAAAATGAAATTATACTCTTTTCTTATGTCATATACAAATATCAACTCAAAACGGATTAAAGTCTTAAACATATGTCCTAAAACTGTAAAACTAGCAGAAGGAGACAGAGGGGGAAAGTTTATTGATATTGGTTTGGGCAATAAGATTTCTTATAAATTATCCAAAGGCATGGGCAACAGCAGCAAAAATTGACAACTTGGATTGAATCAAACTGAAAATTTTCTGAACAGCAAAGAAAACAATGGAGTGAAAAGAAAACTTACAAAATGGGAGGAAATATTTGCAATCTATACATCTGATAATGAGTTAATATTCAAAACAACAAAAAGGCAAACAACACAATTTTAAAAACAGCAAAAGAACTTAATAAACGTATCTTAACAAAAGACATACAAATGGCCAAAAAGTCTGTAAAAAAGTGCACAGCATAACTAATTGCCAAGGAAATGCAAATTAAAACCACAATGAAATATCACCTCACACCCATTAGAATGACAATTATCAAAAATTACAAAAGCTAACAGGTGTTGTCAAGACTGTGGAGAAAAGGAAACCCTTTCTCGCTGTATGTGGGAATGTAAATTAGTACAGTAATTATGGAAAATAGAGGTTTCTAAAAATTAAAAATAGAATTACCATATGATCCAGCAATTCCACTTGTACGTACATATCCAAAGGAAGGAACCCAAATCGGGATCTCAAAGAGATATATGCATTTTCATGTTCACTGCAACAATACTCACAATAGCAGCCAAGACATGGAAGCAACTTAAATGCCCAGTAATGGATGAAGAGATAAAGAAAATACAGTATATTATGCAGCCTTAAAGAAAGATATTCTACCATTTCTAACAACATAGTTGAACCTGGAGGACATTGTGCTAAGAGAAAGAAGCCAGTTACAAGACAAGTCCTGGGATGGCCTTGGCCAGCCCAGCTCTTCTTATATTATCGCTTGTAGTTCTCAATAATAATTATAGAATGTGCTGGGAATTCAACATCCTGAGATAAAGAGAAACTGGTGAAAACAGCATAGGCTCTGTTACTGTCCTTCCTGGAACAGAATATCCTGTGACACTTTAGCCTAATGACTAAAGTTTCTCTTGGTTATAAGACTCAGGGAAGAGCACATTTGAAGTCAATTGGAAAAGAATGACTATAGACTTTATTAGATAGTTTAAATATTAGTTTTATCAAGGTTGAATTTTGTGGGTAGGATTATGGTATTGTGGTTATGTAGGAGATATTTGCTCAAGTACTTATGAATAAAGTGTTTTAATGTTTGCAACTTTAAGAAGTTTCAACAAGAATATATAAACATGAATTAAGTTATTTTGTCTTCTAATATAAGAAAGGTTAGCAATAATAATAGTAATAATAATAATACCTGGATATAATGAGACCATGTAAAGGTAAATTCATATACTACTCATTGAAATATAAATTGACATTACTCTGTAGGAGGAAATTTTATACAAATTTTAGGAAAGTTTAAAAATATGTGTGTACACATTTACACAGAAATACCACTTCTAAGAATTTATTCTATTGAAATAATCAGAAAATAGTACAATGCCATACATAAGAATATTCCTTGTAGATATGTTTATAGTAAAAATGCAAATAGACAACCTAAATTTCCACTGATATCGGGTCGACTTTACTCAGGTTTTCAGGGCTGGGCATGTGTTAGTCTTGGCCAATGAGAGCATTCTATCTTTCCACCTGCAATGATTGGTTGAGGATTAGGCACATGACCCAACCGAAGTAATGTTGGGACTTTTACTGGGGTGTTTAAGAGAAAAACATTTACTTTTCTACTCTATTTGAACCCAAAAGAATGTAACTCAGCTTGCAGGCGAACACTTTAGATAGAACTTTATTCAAGGAAAAAGCCAGTGCATAGGAAAAAGGATTTAAGTTATGGAGAGAAACTCATTTAAGAATCTGGATCCATCCATAGTTGAAATTCTAGACTCTCATTAAGTAAGTTACTAAGATTTTTGCTATGGTTTGAATGTATTTGTTCCCTCAAAAATTCATCTATTGAAAATGTAGTCACTCCGCTTGGCACAGTGGCTCATGCTTGTAATCCCAGCACTGTGGGAGGCTGAGGCAGGTAGATCACCTGAGGTCAGGTATTCAAGACCAGCCTGGCCAGCATGGCAAAACCCTGTCTCTACCAAAAATACAAAAATTAGCTGGGTATGGCGGCATGTGCCTGTAGTCCCAGCTACTTGGGAGGCTCAGACAGGAGAATTTCTTGAGCTCAGGAGGCAGAGGTTGCAGTGAGCTAAGATCACCCCACTGCACTCCAGCCTGGATGACTGAGTGAGACTCCATCTCAAAAAAAATAGAGAGAAAAGAATACTTAGTCACAAATGCAGCAGTGTTTGGTGGTGGGGCCTAATAAGAGGTGGGGCCAAATGCTTGATGGGGCCTAATGGGAAGTAGTGCTGCAGAGCCGTGGTGAATAGATTCATGCTTCTATCAAAAAGGTTTGCAGGAGTGGATTCTCTTTCTTCTGCTCTTCTGCCATGTGAGGATATAGAGATTCTTTCCTCTGGAGAACACAGCATAGGCACCATTTTGGAAGAAAAGAGACCAGGTTTTTCACCTGCCAGTGATCTCATCTTGGACTTACCAACCTCCAGAACTGTGAGAAAATGAGTTTATGTTCTTTATAAATTATGTATCTGTGGTATTCTGTTATAGCAGCACAAAATGGACTAAGTGGATTTTGTAGTTGTTGTGTTTGCTTATGTTTTTGTTTTTGTTTTAGTTATTCCTGTTTTTCTAAATCCAATTTGAGTCGCATTTTCTGTCACTTGAAACAAAAATCATTCTGACCAAAAAGATATTCTTAGACATGAGAATTAAATATTTTCCAACATAATGGATGTGTAAACAGATTTTCAGGGTATAGACCCATGATTTACACTTGCAGAGTGTAAATACACTTTCAGAGTATAGACCCATTATTTACACTTGTAGTCAGAAATGAAAATTGCCATTAAATATAGATTTAAATTGTATAATCATATAATACTGCTTGTCAGTGTTATTTTTAATCTCTGCTTTTTCTATCATTATTTTTCATTTAGATGTTTAATTTAATCATGAAAAAGATTCACAGGATGTTCTTTTTGTTTGTTTGACAGATATCACCAAGCTCATCTCTATCACAGTGATTCCCTCCGCTATTCTCTTTTTTTTTAAATTTTATTTTATTATTATACTTTAGGTTTTAGGGTACGTGTGCACAATATGCAGGTTTGTTACATATGTATCCATGTGCCGTGTTGGTTTGCTGCACCCATTAACTCGTCATTCAGCATTAGGTGTATCTCCTAATGCTTTCCCTCCCCCCTCCCCCCACCCCACAACAGTCCTTAGAGTGTGATGTTCCCCTTCCTGTGTCCATGAGTTCTCATTGTTCAATTCCCACCTATGAGTGAGAACATGCGGTGTTTGGATTTTTGTCCTTGCGATAGTTTACTGAGAATGATGTTTTCCAGTTTCATCCATGTCCCTACAAAGGACATGAACTCATCATTTTTTATGGCTGCATAGTATTCCATGGTGTATATGTGCCACATTTTCTTAATCCAGTCTATCGTTGTTGGACATTTGGGTCGGTTCCAAGTCTTTGCTATTGTGAATAGTGCCGCAGTAAACATACGTGTGCATGTGTCTTTATAGCAGCATGATTTATAGTCCTTTGGGTATATACCCAGTAATGGGATGGCTGGGTCAAATGGTATTTCTAGTTCTAAGTCCCTGAGGAATCGCCACACTGACTTCCACAATGGTTGAACTAGTTTACAGTCCCACCAACAGTGTAAAATTGTTCCTTTTTCTCCACATCCTCTCCAGCACCTGTTGTTTCCTAAATTTTTAATGATGGCGATTCTAAGTGGTGTGAGATGGTATCTCACTGTGGTTTTGGTTTGCATTTCTCTGATGGCCAGTGATGATGAGCATTTTTTCATGTGCTTTTTGGCTGCATAAATGTCTTCTTTTGAGAAGTGTCTGTTCATGTCCTTTGCCCACTTTTTGGTGCAGTTGTTTGTTTTTTTCTTGTAAATTTGTTTGAGTTCATTGTAGATTCTGGATATTAGCCCTTTGTCAGATGAGTAGGTTGCGAAAATTTTCTCCCATTCTGTAGGTTGCCTGTTCACTCTGATGATAGTTTCCTTTGCTGTGCAGAAGCTCTTTAGTTTAATGAGATCCCATTTGTCAATTTTGGCTTTTGTTGCCATTGCTTTTGGTGTTTTAGACATGAAGTCCTTGCCCACGCCTATGGCCTGAATGGTATTGCCTAGGTTTTCTTCTAGGGTTTTTATGGTTTTAGGTCTAACATGTACGTCTTTAATCCATCTTGAATTAATTTTTGTTTAAGGTGTAAGGAAGGGATCCAGTTTCAGCTTTCTACATATGGCTAGCCAGTTTTCCCAGCACCATTTATTAAATAGGGAATCCTTTCCCCATTTCTTGTTTTTGTCAGGTTTGTCAAAGATCAGATAGTTGTAGCTATGCGGCATTATTTCTGAGGGCTCTGTTCTGTTCCATTGATCTATGTCTCTGTTGTGGTACCAGTACCATGCTGTTTTGGTTACTGTAGCCTTGTAGTATAGTTTGAAGTCAGGTAGCACGATGCCTCCAGCTTTGTTCTTTTGGCTTAGGATTGACTTGGCGACGCGGGCTCTTTTTTGGTTCCATATGAACTTTAAAGTAGTGTTTTTCCAATTCTGTGAAGAAAGTTATTGGTAGCTTGATGGGGATGGCATTGAATCTATAAATTACCTTGGGCAGTATGGCCATTTTCACGATATTGATTCTTCCAACCCATGAGTATGGAATGTTCTTCCATTTGTTTGTATCCTCTTTTATTTCATTGAGCAGTGGTTTGTAGTTCTCCTTGAAGAGGTCCTTCACGTCCCTGGTAAGTTGGATTCTTAGGTATTTTATTCTCTTTGAAGCAATTGTGAATGGGAGTTCACTCATGATTTGGCTCTCTGTTTGTCTGTGATTGGTGTACAAGAATGCTTGTGATTTTTGTACATTGATTTTGTATCCTGAGACTGCTGAATTTGCTAATCAGCTTAAGGAGATTTGGGGCTGAGACGATGGGGTTTTCTAGATATACAATCATGTCATCTGCAAACAGGGACAATTTGACTTCCTCTTTTCCTAATTGAATACCTTTTATTTCCTTCTCCTGCCTGATTGCCCTGGCCATAACTTCCAGCACTATGTTGAATAGGAATGGTGAGAGAGGGCATCCCTGTCTTGTGCCAGTTTTCAAAGGGAATGCTTCCAGTTTTTGCCCATTCAGTATGATATTGGCTGTGGGTTTGTCATAAATAGCTCTTATTATTTTGAGGTAAGTCCCATCAATACCTAATTTATTGAGAGTTTTTAGCCTGAAGGGTTGTTGAATTTTGACAAAGGCCTTTTCTGCATCTATTGAGATAATCATGTGGTTTTTGTCTTTGGTTCTGTTTATATGCTGGATTACATTTATTGATTTTTGTATGTTGAACCAGCCTTGCATCCCAGGGATGAAGCCCATTTGATCATGGTGGATAAGCTTTTTGATGTGCTGCTGGATTTGGCTTGCCAGTATTTTATTGAGGATTTTTGCATCAATGTTCATCAAGGATATTGGTCTAAAATTCTCTTTTTTGGTTGTATCTCTGCCAGGCTTTGGTATCAGGACGATGCTGGCCTCATAAAATGTGTTAGGGAGCATTCCCTCTTTTTCTATTGATTGGAATAGTTTCAGAAGGAATGGTACCAGTTCCTCCTTGTACCTCTGGTAGAATTAGACTGTGAACCCATCAGGTCCTGGACTCTTTTTGGTTGGTAAGCTATTGACTGTTGCCACAATTTCAGAGCCTGTTATTGGTCTATTCAGAGATTCAACTTCTTCCTGGTTTAGTCTTGGGAGGGTGTATTTTTTGAGGAATTTATCCATTTCTTCTAGATTTTCTAGTTTATTTGCGTAGAAGTGTTTGTAGTATTCTCTGATGGTAGATTGTATTTCTGTGGGATCGGTGGTGATATCCCCTTTTTCATTTTTTATTGCATCTATTTGATTCTTCTCTCTTTTCTTCTTTATTAGTCTTGCTAGTGGTCAATCAGTTTTGTTGATCTTTTAAAAAAACCAGCTCCTGGATGCATTAATTTTTTGAAGGTTTTTGGGTCTCTATTTCCTTCAGTTCTGCTCTGATTTTAGTTATTTCTAGCCTTCTGCTAGCTTTTGAATGTGTTTGCTCTTGCTTTTCTAGTTCTTTTAATTGTGATGTTAGGGTGTCAATTTTGGATCTTTCCTGCTTTCTCTTGTGGGCATTTAGTGCTATAAATTTCCCTCTACACACTGCTTTGGATGTGTCCCAGAGATTCTGTTATGTTGTGTCTTTGTTCTCATTGGTTTCAAAGAACATCTTTATTTCTGCCTTCATTTCATTATGTACCCAATAGTCATTCAACAGCACGTTGTTCAGTTTCCACGTAGTTGAGCGGTTTTGAGTGAGTTTCTTAATCCTGAGTTCTAGTTTGATTGCACTGTGGTCTGAGAGAGTTTGTTATAATTTCTGTTCTTTTACATGTGCTGAGGAGAGCTTTACTTCCAACTATGTGGTCAATTTTGGAATAGGTGTGGTGTGGTGCTGAAAAAAATGTATATTCTGTTGACTTGGGGTGGAGAGTTCTGTAGATGTCTATTAGGTCCACTTTGTGCAGAGCTGAGTTTAGGTCACTCAGGACTGGCTGTATGAATCTGGGTGCTCCTGTATTGGGTGCATGTATATTTCGGACAGTTAGCTCTTCTTGTTGAATTGATCCCTTTACCATTATGTAATGGCCTTCTTTGTCTCTTTTGATCTTTGTTGGTTTAAAGTCTATTTTATCAGAGACTAGGATTGTAACACCTGTCTTTTTTTGTTTTCCATTTGCTTGATAGATCTTCCTCCATCCCTTTATTTTGAGTCTATGTGTGTCTCTGCACGTGAGATGGGTTTCCTGAATACAGCACACTGATGGGTCTTGACTCCTTATCCAATTTGTCAGTCTGTGTTTGTTAATTGAAGCATTTAGCCCATTTACATTTAAAGTTAATATTGTTATGTGTGAATTTGATCCTGTCATTGTGATGTTAGTTGGTTATTTTGCTCGTTAGTTGCTGCAGTTTCTTCCTAGCCTCAATGGTCTTTACAATTTGGCATGTTTTTGCAGTGGCTGGTACTGGTTGTTCCTTTCTATGTTTAGTGCTTCCTTCAGGAGTTCTTTTAGGGCAGGACTCGTGGTGACAAAATCACTCAGCATTTGCTTGTCTGTAAAGTATTGTATTTCTCCTTCACTTATGAAGCTTAGTTTGGCTGGATATGAAATTCTGGGTTGAAAATTCTTTTCTTTAAGAATGTTGAATATCGACCCCCACTCTCTTCTGGCTTGTAGAGTTTCTGCCGAGAGATCCACTGTTAGTCTAATGGGCTTCCCTTTGTGAGTAACCCGACCTTTGTCTCTGGCCGCCCTTAATATTTTTTCCTTCATTTCAACTTTGGTGAATCTGACAATTATGTGTCTTGGACTTGCTCTTCTTGAGGAGTATCTTTGTGGCATTCTCTGTATTTCCTGAATCTGAATGTTGGCCTGCCTTGCTAGATTGGGGAAGTTCTCCTGGATAATATCTTGCAGAGTGTTTTCCAACTTGGTTCCATTCTCCCCGTCATTTTCAGGTACACCAATCAGACGTAGGTTTGGTCTTTTCACATAGTCCCAAATTTCTTGGAGGCTTTGTTCATTTCTCTTTATTCTTTTTTCTTGAGACTTCCCTTCTCGCTTCATTTCATTCATTTCATCTTCCATCACTGATACCCTTTCTTCCAATTGATCGCATCGGCTACCGAGTCTTCTGCAGTCTTCGCGTAGTTCTTGAAACTTGGCTTTCAGCTCCATCAGCTCCTTTAAGCCCTTCTCTCCATTGATTGTTCTAGTTATCCAGTCGTCTAATTTTTTTTAAAGGTTTTTAACTTCTTTGCTATTGTTTTGAATTTCCTCTCATAGCTCAGAGTAGTTTGATCGTCTGAAGCCGCCTTCTCTCAACTCGTCAAAGTCATTCTCCATCCAGCTTTGTTCCATTGCTGATGAGGAACTACATTCCTTTGGAGGAGAAGAAGTGCTCTGCTTTTTAAAGTTTCCAGTTTTTCTGCTCTGTTTTTTCCCCATCTTTGTGGTTTTATCTACTTTTGTTTTTTGATGATGGTGATGTACAGATGGGTTTTTGGTGTGGATGTCCTTTCTGTTTGTTAGTTTTCCTTCTACCAGACAGGACCCTCAGCTGCAGGTCTGTTGGAGTTTCCTAGAGGTCCACTCCAGACCCTCTTTGCCTGGGTGTCGGCAGCGGTGGCTGCAGAACAGTGGATGTTCGTGAGACCACAAATTCAGCTGTCTGATAGTTCCTCTGGAAGTTTTGTCTCAGAGGAGTACCTGACCGAGTGAGGTGTCAGTCTGTCTCTACTGGGGGGGTGCCTCCCAGTTAGGCTGCTCGGGGGTCAGGGACCCACTTTAGGAGGCAGTCTGTCCGTTCTCAGATCTCCAGCTGCGTGCTGGGAGAACCACTACTCTCTTCAAAGCTGTCAGACAGGGACATTTAAGTCTGCAGAGGTTCCTGCTGAATTTTTATTTGTCTGTGTCCTGCCCCCAGAGGTGGAGCCTACAGAGGCAGGCAGGCCTCCTTGAGCTGTGGTGGGCTCCACCCAGTTCGAGCTTCCTGGCTGCTTTGTTTACCTAAGCAAGCCTGGGCAATGGTGGGCGCCCCTCCCCCAGCCTTGCTGCTGCCTTGCAGTTTGATCTCAGACTGGTGTGCTAGCAATCAGTGACACTCCGTGGGCATAGGACCCTCCGAGCCAGGTGCGGGACACAATCTCCTGGTGTGCCGTTTTCCAGGCCCGTTGGAAAAGCGCAGTATTAGGGTGAGACTGACCCGATTTTCCAGGTTCCCTTTCTTTGACTAGGAAAGGGAACTCCCTGACCCCTTGCGCTTCCCGAGTGAGGCAGTGCCTCGCCCTGCTTCGGCTCGCGCACAGTGCGCTGCATCGACTGTCCTGCACCCACTGTTTGGCACTCCGTAGTGAGATGAACCCGGTACCTCAAACGGAAATGCAGAAATACCCGTCTTCTGTGTCGCTCAGGCTGGGAGCTGTAGACGGGAACTGTTCCTATTCGGCCATCTTGGCTCCCAGATGCCCTCTGTTCTCTACTGAGTCACCTTCAGACACATAGGGCAGCAATCTAAATTGTAATTCACATTGTAAGTGGAGTAAGGATGGCTCTAGTGAAAGCAAGATGAAAATAAGAAACTTTTTATGTGTGGATATGAAAGTTGCTATATGAAGTATTGGGACTCTCAAAATCAGTTTTTCAATGGTTTCAAATCTCTTAAATAGGCTAGTGCTGTGGATATGCAATACATAAAAGTATAAGCTGATTTCTTTTATCTATTTCTCCTTTTTAAAGTCAGTGTTTATTATTCTGTGAAATCAGAACAATAAAAATAAAATAAAGTAACATATGCTTTTGAAATTAATGTATTGACTTTCAAACTTGGTTCCTTGAAATGGTGCGTCAGCCATTTCACAATGTTTTACTTCTTTCCTTTGATTTAAAAATGTGTTTTTAGTATTGTAGGGGGTTGAATGCTAACCTCCCTCCACCCAGCTAAAAAATATGTCCAAGTTCTAATCCCTGATAACCTGTGAGTGTGACCTTGTTTGGGAAAGGTTATTTTGGATGTAATTAAGTTAAGGATCTTGAGATGAAATCATCATATATTAATTGGTTGGGTCCTAAATCCAATGACAAATATTCATTTAAGGGCCATAAAATAAGGGAAAGCAATTTGGATGGGGGAAGAGATTGGAGTAATAAAAGCCACAAGGAATGCCTGGGGCTACCAGAATCTGGAAGAGGCAAGAAAATTTGTCTTGCTGAAACCTTTGGAGGGAGCACAATGCCTAGCTGACACTGTGATTTTGGACTTTTGGCTTCCAGAACTATGAGAGAAAAAATTTTTTGTTTCCAGCCCACCAAGTGTGTGGCAATTTGTTACAGCAGAAATAGGAAACTAATATAATATAAATACTTCTTAAATATTTAATTAAACTGTGAAATCACACACACACGCTATATATATGTATGTGTGTATATATGTATATACATATTATATATAATACACACTACATATATAGATATATATTATTTATGTGTATATATAATATACATATTGTATACATACATAATATATATGTAGCGTATGTGTGTTTGTGTGTAGATAATCTACCAATAATAAATACACTGGAAACCACTAGTGTATTCTGCATTTCAGGGGATCCCGTTTTTGTGCAGGACTTAGATATCTGGATAAATATTATCTTGACCTTTACCCTTATATTGAAAGTATATTATTCTAAAAATTCAAGGTAAGGTGTTAAAATATTATTACTTTTCAATTAATTATCTTAGTGAATCTCATTGTTTAGTTAGATAGGGATTTTTCAGATGCAAACAAAAAAGAGACAAACAAAAGGAATTTATTGTTTTATAAAACTTAAACATTCTAAAGTAGTGAGCTTGACTGAGGAACGCATTCTTAGAATAAAATTAAAATTCCTTTTCTTCATACTAAAAGTTCCTACAGTACCTGATTTCTTTCTATTCACTGACCTCATGTCTTTCCATTCCTCATCTGATCCATGCCAGTTCAGCTTTAGCAAACTTCTCAAAGTTTCTAGAATACATTAAGTCAATGAAGCCTCACAGCTATGTTTGTTTGCCTGGAATGTTCAGTTTGAACATAGTTTCCTCATCCATAGCATTATAATCTCTGTTCAGATGCTACTTCCTTAGAGAGTACTTGTTATGAGTTCAATGCTTGTGTTCCCCCAAAATTCATATGCTAAAGCCCCCAAAGTGATGATAATAACCCCCAAAAGGAGGTAAAGCTTTTGGGAGGTTATTAAATTTAGATTATATCTTAAGGGGGGATCTTTATAATTATATTAGTGCCCTTATAAGAGATAGAGAGAGAGAGAGCTTTCTTTTTCGACATACATGTATCAAGGAAAGGCCATGTGAGCACCCAGCGAGAAGACCGCCATCTGTGAATCAGGAAGTGAACCTTCACCAGGAGCTGAACCTGTTGGCACCTTGTTCTTGGATTTCCTAGCCTCCGGAAACATGAGATATAAATGTTTGCTCTTTAAGCCACCCAGTCAATTGTGTTTTGTTATAGCAGCGTGCATTAACTATGACAGAGCTTCTTTGGCTACTCTCTATAAAATAGACACCTGTCTTTTATTTCTTGCTTTATAACAAACCACCAGAAGTTTAGTGGCTTAAAACAGTGACTTATTTATGATTCTGTGTGTCAGGAATTCAGTAAAGATTCAGTGGGCTGCTTGCCTCTACTCTGTGTGGTGTTGGCTGAGTGGATCAACTAGTGCTGGAGGCCCCAATACACCTTGGTGTTGACCTTTCAGTGTGGCACTTCAGTTCTTCTCCACTTGGCTTCTCTCCTCCCACAGTCTCTCATCCTGTGGATCTTCTCTTTCCCCATGGACTCTGTCTCCAGCAGGATAGTCTGGACTTTTCTGTATAGTAGCTGCCTTCTAAGCAAAAGCTAAAGCTCTAGGCCTGTAAAGGCCTAGGTTTGGAAATCTCAGAACGGCATTTGTATTAGTCTCTTCTCACGCTGCTAATAAAGACATACCTGAGACTGGGTAATTTATAAAGGAAAGAGGGTTAGTGGACTCACAGTTCAGCATGGCTGGGGAGGCCTCACAATCATAGCAGAAGGCAAAGGAGAAGCAAAGGTATGTCTTACATGGCGGTAGCTAAGAGTGTTTGTGTAGGGGAACTCCCCTTTATAAAATCATCAGATCATGTGAGACTTATTCACTATCACAAGAACAGCACGGGAAAGACCTGCTGCTGTGATTCAATTACGTCCCACCAGGTCCCTCCCATGACATGTGGGAATTATGGGAGCTTCAATTCAGGATGAGATTTGCGTGGGGTCACAGCCAAACCACATCATCATTTCTACCTTATTCTGTTGTTCAAAACAAGTCACAAGACCACCATAGATTCAAGTGGTGCGAAAATAGACTCCCTCTCCTGGTGGGAGTTGTGATACGTGTGTTGAATGATTGTTGGTGGCCATTTTTGCAGATAATCTACTGCAGTCCACCTTTGGGCTATGTCCTTTCACATTTGTTCCTATGTGCAAAATATATTCACTCCCTGAAGACCCTCAAATCTTGTCCAATTGTAGCATCAGGGTATTTTTTAGAGTTTTAATTTAAATTCAGGAGTACATGTACAGGTTTGTTAGTTTGGTAAACTTGCATCATGGGGTTTTATTGTACAGATTATTTTGTCACCCAGGTATTAGGGCTGGTATCCATTAGTTATTTTTCCTTATCCTCTTCCTCCTACCTTCCAACCTCAGGTAGGCCCCAGTGTCTATTTTCCCCCTCTACGTGTTCATATAGTCTCACCATTTACCTTCCACTTATAAGTGAGAACATGCCATATATAGTTTTCCATTCCCACATTAGTTTGCTAAGGATAATGCCGTCCAATTCCATCTGGTTTTTGCAAAGGACATTATTTTGTTTTTTCTTATGACTGCATAATATTCCATGGTGTATATGTACCACCTTATTGTTTCCTACCTACCTCTGATAGGCATTTAGTTTGATTCCATGACTTTGCTATGGTGAATAGTGCTGCAGTGAACATACAGGCTCACTTGTCTTTATGATAGAATGAATTATATTCCTTTGGGTATACACCCAGTAATGGGATTGCTGAATCAAATAGTAGTTCTGTTTTTAGCTTTTTGAGGAATCACCGCATTGCTTTCCACAATGGTTGAACTGATTTACATTCCCACCAACAGTGTATAAGTGTTCCTTTTTCTCCACAACCTCAGCAGATCTGTGATTTTTTGACATTTTAGTAATAGCCGTCCTGACTGGCATGAGATGGTATCTCATTGTGGTTTTAATTTGCATTTCCCTAATGATCAGTAATGTTGAAGCTTTTTTTCATATGCTTCTTAGCTGCATATGAAAAATGTCTTCTTCTGAAAACTGTCTGTTCATGTCCTTTGCCTTTCTAACAAGGTTGTTTTTTTCTTGTAAACATAAGTTTCTTACAGATACTGGAAATTAGACCTTTGTCAGATATAGCATCAGGTTTAAAATTCAGGGTTTTGCGATCTACATCTGCTCTGGAGAGTATAAGCCTATTTGAATTTAGTTTCTCTTGGTCTTGAGATTTGAGAATTAAAAGTCTGGTTATCCTTTTACTACACCAGCATACAGTGGTGAGACAAGGACAGGCGAACTGCAATAGACACTCTCAGTCAGCAATGGGAGAAGGAAGGCCCATAGTAGTTCCTGGTCTGTAGCAATTCTAAAATCCTTCTCGACGTATCATCCACTTCCCCTATTCAATAAAATGTTTCTTCATTAGGGCCTGATTCTTCTACTCCTTGACAGGGGTCCACTAGTCCACTATTTTCCCTCACTCAGGGTTGCAAGCGCTGAAAATTCCTGAGTTTGCGGTTTAGCTGCTTCCTGTCCCTGCTTCCTACTCACAGAAACCTGGAGCTCAGAGGCCTCTTTTTATTTTCCACTATCTCAATTTCATTTAATCCCAGTTGGCAGTGCTTCTGTCACTGTTGATCTCTTAAAATATTTATGAGGTTTTCAGATATCTGGAACTTTTCAAATATCTGAATATTTTCAGATATATGTAAATATTGAGACAGATCTCTCTCTACTTTGGGTATGTCAGACTGCTGTGAGGCATTGTCTTAAGATTCTTAGATGTGTCTTAACTCAGCCAAAGGTGTAATACACATCACTTTAAATCCACTGAATTCATAACCAAGAGTTTTACGGACATATTCTTGATTTGATCTTTACTTGGAGGCCATTTCTTACTTTCAGAACATTTTTCTCACTGGCAAAATTATCCTGGGTCCTCTATAGTTTCTCTGAATAATGCTTGAAAAAGAAACCCTTTTTCTTTAGTCTCTCTTTCCCTCCTGTAATTAATCATACACAACTATAAGAAATCAATTGGCACTTTTAATCTTATGCTTAAAAATCTTATCCAGATTCACAAATGTTGTTAAATGTACCACCACTATGTAACACAAATCGTCCTTTCTCCAGTCTTTTATAGGATTTTGTTCAATGCTTTCCAAACTTCCCTTAAAGGTTCCCCACCTTCCATCAAGCCTCTGCCTGCTACCCAAGCCCAAAGATGATGCTTTGTCTTTCAGGTTTCTGTCACAGCCAACTCTAATTCCGGTACCGACTTCTGTTTTACTTATCTATTACTGCAAAACAAAGCATACTCAAATGTAGTTGCGTAAGGCAGCCATCATTTGATTGCTTATTATTCTGTGAGTCAGGAATTCTCAGTGGGGCTTAGTAGGGACGGTTTATCTCTGCTTCACGTGGGAACTATTGGCAGAAGAACCTTGACTGAGGCTAGAGGACCAAATACAGCTCCATTCATGTGTCTAGGGCCTTAGTACTGCCTATGATGCTTTTCTTTCATGCGGCTTTTCTCTCCACATGGTATCAAATCCTTCACACTCTCTGTCTAGAATAATAGACTAGACTTCCTTACATGGGGTCTGGTTTGCAAGAGTAAAAGTAAAAGCTACAAATGTCTCTTAATACCTAGGCTTAGAAATCTCGGAATGTTACTTGTACATCATTCTGTTGGCCAAAAATGTTTACAAGCTCAGCCAAGATACAATCTGTGGTGAAATAAACTCTACTTTTTGATGAGATAAGTGACATGTTTGTAGAGGAACAGAAAGAATTCTTGACAACTATTTGGTAGACCAGCAAATTTTTTTCTATCAAGGGACAGATAGTAAGAATTTTAGGCATTGATAGCCACATAAGGTGCCTGTGGCATAGTCTACCTCCTCTTTCCCTTGTAACAATGCTTTCAAGATGTACAAACTACATTTAGTCCATCTGTTGTAGTTTGCTGCCCCATGCTTTTGACTATATAGAACACCTACCTAGTCCTTCTTAGTATGTTTTGCCCTATTAGTTTTACATTCTCATATCACTCTGGAATTATTTAAAAATTTATATTACCATTGTCTCCACTACACATGTCCTGGTCCCTAGTAAATGTTTAATAAACATTTGTTGAATGAATGATTTAATAACTAAATAAATGCATCAGAATTTATTTTCACTTTATCTTGTGGAGCTATCTTTTATTTTGATGGAGTCTTTCTCAGGCCCCATTTAATGTTGGAATGGCTGCCAGTAGCTGTAGGCCAAATACTTCCAGGTTCAAACCCAGTGCTTTTTTTCAGTAATTGCAGAAAATTTTCAGGGTGGGACTCTCCCGTGGCTCTTAACTGTATCAGATTGTCTGTTTGAAATTACTGTAGCCAGGAAAAATGAGAAGGCCTGATTGACCAAACCTACATCATATGCCAGGGATTGACTCATGAGCCATCCCCAAATGCATGAAATGAAAGTTGGTAGGTGTCTTCCAGAGCAAAATTACTTTACTGGACAAAAGATGAATAGATACTTTCTAGCCAAAATATGTCCAAATTGAAGCTGGTCCTGGTGGCTCACATCTGTAATCACAGTACTTTGGCAGGCAGAGGTGGGTGGATCACCCGAGGTCAGGAGTTTGACACCAGCCTGGCCAACATGGTGAAACCCCATCTCTACTTAAAAAAAAAAAAAAAAAAAAGTCCAAATTGTAGACTTTTTTTTTTTTTTTTTTTTTTTTTTTTTTTACACCAAGCGTATTGCTTTAGTGGACAGGAAACATCTTCCCTAAAGCTAGAACTTTCCATCAGACATCTATTTTCTCATAGAAATCTGAAAATCCATATATGATTATTTTTCTACATACTGCTTAAAATTAGTATATTTTATCTGACAACTTGATTACATTTTTTAAAAATTCAGCTTATTGCAAATCAATTTTTTAAAAAGCAATGAGTGTTTGAGCATATATATCCTACTCTTACCCTAATATCTGAAGCAAAAATAGGTGTAGAAAACATCAGAATCTTGTCTGTTCCTATAATAGCTCTTACATTCATATAGCTTCAGTTATGACCCATTTCCAGCCTAAATTTTCCAGGCCAGATAAACACAGAATAGATTCCCATATTCCAATTTTTAATCACTTGGCATTGTTTGCCTCCATACTTTGCTAGGTTGGTACTTCATTTGTATATTTTGGGTAAGAAGTTTCTTCATTCAACATTACATATTAATTATGCCCGTTCTCAAAGATTGCATGGATAACAATAGGAGACCAAAGATGTGGTTTCCAGTATCATTTAGAAAACATTGATTGCAAGTTTTTACCAAGACTGTTGTAGGTTTTTCTAACAACCAATTTGGAAATGCAGGCAGAGTTGACTAGACGGTACTATTAGCAAACAGTCAAGACTGATGAAATTACTATTTTGAAACACCTCTTTGCAGCCAATTTAGAATCAAAGCTATATTTCTGAGGAATTGCATAAGAACCAGTTATTCCACGTTATTTTCAAGGCAGTCTGCAATATTGTTACGTGCTTGAACTCCCTCTATAATTTTGTACACAACAAAACAAGATAATTTGTTCCTTTTTGGTAAACACTAACATTGATGAAAATAAGCAAACAATAATTTCACTCCTACACTCCCCTTGTTTTATCAACCACCCCATCTTTAAGTAAGCATGTGTAGAATTGGGATTATAAACACCCCATCAGAAAATCTTTCTCCCCTTTCCTCATTCAGTGAATTACAGCACAGCAGGTATGTATTTCAAAGTGACATGCACAGAGACTGCTGAATGGTTTTACTCTAAAGCAATGTAATCTATGGATAGCTCACAGTAACTTTATTTTATAGTAAGTTCTTGTTCTCTTTTCGTTTTCCTGTCCCTCTCTTATTTTATGATGAATTCCAAGTCCTCCCTGAGAAGTCACCATAATCACATAAAGACATAAGGAGATGTACATTGTTTTAGTTATCCCAAGAGTTGAAATGAATTAACACTCCATATTGATTATTCTAACTTCTCATTCTTCCCTGAAAGATATTTGATGGTTCCTTCTGGTAGACCCTAATGTGTCATCACTTTTCTGTCAAGCGCTGGTGCAGCTTTGTTTTTTTGTTTGAGCCATCTGATCTAATCCATTCTGTCTTCTTATATTGAAATTAACAAGGCATATACCCTGAGGCATAGGCCTTATCTACAACAGTGAGGCACAAATGAACTTGAACATGAGGTCAATCAAGTGCACAAAATACATCACACAGTTTTTCCAAGGCTCACGCTGTGTCTATAATTGGCCCTTGTTCTGTCATTAGAGCGCCCTTACAAGTCATTATTTTGAGTCAGCAGAGCTACAGGGAGTATTCTTCCTGATGGTTAGTATAAACTTGAATTGATAACATAAATATCTCCCAGCACAAAATACAAGTAGCAGGTATTTAGATTAGATCTAATAAAGTGTGCAGCTGTTCAGTCTCTTTATGAATCTCAGCTAAAACAATAATCACAACTTTCAATATGGGTTCTCCTTCAGTAGCTCTGTGAAAGAGAAGCTATGTTTTTCTAAATGAATGGACATATGCCCTATTAGAATTTGCCTGTCTGCTTTTATCCTAGATTGTTACTGTTTTTATTTGGCCAAGACCAACATTATTCAGATTTCATGGGATTTTTTCCTTAGTCAGCATGGTATAAAAGTTATTCCACTTTAAAGTAGAAGCATCATTTATTCATGTGTTTTGTGGAGGGAGGAGGTATGAGTTTAATGGCAAAATTATATACCAAGTTTGTAGCCTGAAGCACATTTTTAGAAGTATTACCTTTGCTGGGAAAGGAGAATTCAGATGTCCTGCTCAAAAAATGGCAGCTGACAGGGCTCAGATGAGACTGATAGAGAAGAATGCAATATTTTCTTCATGTGGATCTAGCCTCTGGACAAAAACAAAGTAATAGAAAGAATAGGGAGGGAAGGCCCAAGTGATTTGGAAATATCCATGCACTCAAATGAAGACACTAAGTTGTTTTTTAAAAAGTGACCAAATTAGGTGAATCAACACACCTGAGGTCCAATTACTTGGCTTTGGGAAATATATTTTATCTCTTTGAATGTCTTTTCTTAATTGTAAAATGAAGGGATTAGAATGGAGAATGCAAAATAGTGGCCTGTGGTCTGGATCAGATCCATAGAAATGGTTGTATTTGAGCTATGTCATTAAAAAAAATTAGCTGCTAATTTTTAAAAATTAGATTTCACTTTCTTAGGTTCTTATCTGAATTTCTGTATTAGTTATCTATTACCATGTTAACAGTGGGTAACAAACAACCTTCTATAATCTGCTTATTGAGTCTACTGGCCTGGATTAGCTTTTTTTAATGCAAAAGTAAGCATGAAGTTACTGCATAATTACATTGCTTAGATACAGAAAGAGTGGGGAGGGTCACTTTTGTCATCTACCACATTTTATCACATTTCATATGTGGTAACAATGGGTAAGCCTGGGTAGCAGCTACCAGCTTTAGATTATCATAAATTTGCCAATTTGTGATAATACCTACACACTCCTTATTATTTCTCTGAGACTAGGACCAATGATGGTTTGTCATTATCATGGCACTTTTGCTGTAACTTTCCTTAAATTATATTCTGTACTGATGCCTTTATGAAAAGCGGCCACAAGAGGTACAACAAACTAGCCATGCCTTTTTCTTTTTTTCTTACATGCAGGTGGCTTCATTCACTTATGCTATTTGCCTAGATTCTGGCGTCATCTGAGTTTGGGACCCAAATGATTTATAATTTTGAAACAGTCTTCAGGACTTTAGAATAAAAGTAGAACAGAGGCATTGGAAATCTTCACACAGTCTGAACAAACAGAATGTTCATAATGCAATTGTAAAGTTTGTAAAAATATGCCTGTGAAAGCTGGAAAGAGCTGTTAGTTAGAGTGCAAACACACACAATTGATTTGCTCCATAAACATCAATTTAACTTCTACCATGGATAAATATCCATATCCTACATAGATAATGGATGGGTTTTTAGAAAAAAAGTGCTAATCCAGGACAATAGACTAAAAAAAGTAAACAGATTAAAAACATCCTTTTTGTTTTTTTCCACATTGCCTTGCATTATATCTCTCCGAGAAAAGCTTTTAGGCATGAATTGCCAATATCTACCACAAAACATTTATCTTCTCTCTTCTTACTGTCCTCCGGGCTAAGAGAAAGATGTATTCCCAAGGGTTCTGTAAGTGTGTCTTTATCTCTCATTTCTCGCCCCTTTAGGGCCTCAGTCCATTTATTATACATTCTATTATTCATTCCTCTTCATGCAGCCTTTTGGATATGTATGGATATGTATATGAGTGTATACATACATATATATGCTTATATACAACTTTCTTTTATCACTATGATCACTCTAAGTTGTATCATATTTGCATGTTTTTGTGTGTTAGAGAAGAAGACAGTTAGTTTAGGGTAAGATAATTAGCTATGGGGAAGTTAATTTGTTAAAGAGGCAGGCTTGTGGACAGTTAATCGGATCACACGGGGGCTTGGAGGATGAGTGCAAGATTTTATTGAGTGGTGAAGGTAGCTCCTAGTGAGATGGATCGGGAGTCAGAAGGGGGATGGAGTGGGAAGGTGGTCTTCCCCTGGAGTCGATCCTGCCCAGTGGCCAAACTCTCCTCCAACTGCCCCGGCTGAATTCCGCTTGGCGTCCACATTGTTCTGCCATCACTGGCCTGCCAGTGTCTGCTGGTGTGTTCTTCTGCTCCTCTCAATGTCCAGCCACCTGTGTGTGTGCCAGTCCAGGGTTTTTATGGGCACAGGATAGGGGGTGTGGTGGGCCAAAAGGCAATATTTTGGGCACAGAAACAGAAATGCCTGTCCTCATTTAGGTCTGTGGGCACAGACCTGAGGGTGGAGCCCTCACAAGGGACCCCACCCTTCTCTATCCAGCACTCCCCTGCCCCGCATCCTGTCTCACTTCTAGAGTGAGGGAGATTGCTCTGTAAACCAGCCTCATTGCTCTCCAGGAAGCTCTTGCCTTGTGGTAAGCTCAAGGTTCCCTTTTGCAGTCAGTTTGAAATATGACAGCCTGGTAAATTCTATGCTTCACTAAGAACATTACATTTCTCCCCAGAGTAGGAGTCATGTGACCATTGATGGTTTTAGTGCCAATACAGTGCCTTTGTGTGGTGGCTTCACCATCACTAGCAAGGCCGTATCAACCCTCTCTATGGCATAAACATAGAGAGGGATACATTATTGTTCCTTAGTTGGTGATTTTCAATGAGCAAATATAAGTATCCAGGACAGTTTATGTCCCCTTAGTGTGTTACAAAAGACCTCTATTATTACCTAGAGCAGCGTGTGTTCTGCAGATAACCCATTCAGTGGGTTATTTTGCCAAAAAAACAAAACAAATCCGTACTCAAATGTATTTGTGAAGTGTTGCAAGTTGCTGTCCTCAGAGTGATTTGATTATAAGCAAACAAAATCTGGCTACCAAGCCTGAGTGGAATTTTGTGGAACGATATAGGGTAGCTCAGAGCACTGAAGGAAGCCTGAACCTCTAGGCCCTGGGAAGGAAGGGGAACCACTTAGCAGGAATAAAGTAGTGATGCTTCATAGCCCTAATTTTTACCTCTGTGTCCATCTGCTAAAAGTGGCACATTCCTCAGAGGGAGAACCTGATTTGCCTAGACTGGGTCATTTTGAGACAGGCAGGCTGTCTGGTTTCCTGTTTTGCTGTGGTTTAGAGGAGAAAGAACAAGCCTCTTACCCAAGCTGTAGCTTACCCAACTTCCAGCCAATCAGCAACAAAAGACCCAAGAAGCTATTAATCTCAAGTTCCTAGTTTAGCGGGTTAGGGACTGCTCCAGGGTCCCATCTGCGCAGTTCAACTTAAAGTCCTTCCTCATTTTAATGCTAAAGATCATACCCAAGGATGGGGATTTAAAATTTCATTCTGTTACATGAGATGTGCGAAGAAACATGTAAGGCCACTATGCAGGCACCAGAGAAGCCCCTCCTATACATGCCCTGCTGAAACCCTTTCTTTCCCATAGAGAGACCCTATAAAACTAACCTACATGCTACCCGGAGGGAGCAGCCATATCTACTAGTTTGGAAAAGTGTGGTATGAACTGAACGCTCTGATAAAAAAAAAATCCCAAGGCAAGTAGCATTTTGCTCCCAAAAGGAAAAGTAGGAGTGATGAGGGAGGAACAGACATGTATGTATCACACACCTCCCTTTTTGGAGTGTCACTGCACATTTCCTCTGAATACTCCTGGCAGTGAAGAAATCTGTTCAACAACATTTAACTTACCCCTTTTCATATTTTTTGTTTTTGTGTAGTATCTATTACCCTCAGAAGAAACTAGTACACCGTTGTATACCCCCTGGAAATGCTGACATATCTCTTGGACATCACATTTTAATCTTTGATTGGATTCCTCCTGTCTCTATATTGCTATTTCTTAATCCTTTGATAGGATTATCTTAACAGTGTCCCATATTTAAAAATAACCACTATGGGTAATATGGATGTTTGTTTCTTAATCACTTTGAATTTAAAAAGTGTATGTAAAAGTGCTGTTTGGGGGCCATCTGTCTTTCTTTCTTCCTCTGTGCCATTATCCTGGTCGACGATGCTTCTCCCATTTCTGAAGTCCTTTGGAAAGTCGTTTGTACTCTCTGGCTCATCTTTGCACACTTCACTCTCAGCTTTGAGGCCATACACGAATATGGCTCCTGACAAAACCTTCTTTCTCAGGACTTTCTGTTTTTCTTGTTGTTGTTGACCTTGAACCCTTTCTTGCGTCTCAAGTGGACATATTCTGTAAATACTGCCACTCACAGGGTGGCCCACACCTGCCCTGTATCTCACTGCTGTCTCATTCTTTTGTGCATGTGTCACTTTACTTATTGATTATTTGATCTTTCTTCCATCCAGGGTACCTTTTTAGATATAGTTTTTCAGGTCGTTTCAGGATTTGACTTGTAATAGCAAATTCTGAATTGACAGCAACTCTGGAAGGAGAGAGAGATGATTCACACAGATTATAACAGTAATAACTGTTTACCAGGTATGAGGCCATGCAGTAGTCTGGGGGATATAACTCAAAACACCAAATTTCAAAATACAGGCAAATGTGTGCATGACTAATGCTTGTTTAATGACTGCTTACTAATTCTATGGTTACTGTCAGGTGATCATCTAACTGGTTAGTAAGTGATGATCATCTTTTATGGGGAGGGTTATTTACATCTATCAAGTTGTTTTCATAAGCCTTCCTTTAGGTTTCTTTTTTGTCAGTTTCCCACAGCCCATCTCTCATTCTGCTCTTGTATTTCATTTCTTTTGCTTTAAAATTGGAAAGGGACGTAAATTGGCTGCAGAAAATGGACACCTGTTTTATTCCCTCTCTCCTCAAGGCCAAGATAGTTTATTACACTCTACCTTTTTATATTTATTTAACAAAACTCCTAGTAGCAATATAAGGAGAAAGAAAGATAAACCCTTCCAACTCTGGTTTTTGACAGTTTCTCCGTGACATTCTCTATTTATTATACAGTGACGGATGATAGAATTGAAAGGACTTACTTGAGTCCTGTCCCCTGGCTTTATGCCATGTATCTAATCTTTTCTAATAGACATCCAGGCTTTGTCTGAATCAGATCAGTAGACACAGTGTTTCAATGTCACTGTTGATGTTCCCTCTGTGGATCTTCTAATATGGTTCCTGACTTGAGTTTGGGAGATGGGAGGGGCTGCTGGAAGGTCAGGGCAAACCAAAACTAGGTTTGGAGAACTTGATACTTCTGAGTATTCTTTGTGACCCTTTAAACGAAAGTCATTAATTTCCAATTCTAAATATCAACGATGGCAAACATTTAGTGAGACCTTTCTGGGTTGCAGTCATTGGGCCAAAACCATTACATTTATTTCACATTTAATATTCACAACCAGCAAAATAGGGTAGAAGTGGCAGAGACCACTAGTTGCCCCCACATATAGATTCTGCTCTTTTTCCTTTAATAGAGAATTGTTCCTAGTTATAGCTGGACATGTCACCAACCAGCAATAGACTACCTTTGCCCACGTTCCTTGCAGCTAATATAGACAGATGACTAAATTCTCGCCAATGGCACGAGAGAAGGGATCTGTGCAGATTCTGGGTTATAACCTTAGAAGGAAAATGATCCTTTTCCTTTAATCACTTTCTGCCTAACAGAACACCCCAAAATGTAGTAGTTTATAACAACAATTTATTTTTCACTCATAATTATGCATTTTGGCAACTTGGGCTGGGATCAGCTGACGGATTGTTTTGGCAATAGCTAAATGTATTGATATGGTTTGACTGTGTCCCCACTCAAATGTCATCTTGAATTGTAGTTCCCATAATGCCCACATGTCCTGGGAGGGTGCCAGTAGGAGGTAATGAATCATGGTGGTGATTACCCCCATGCTATTCTTGTGATAGTGAATAAGTTCTCATGAGATCTGATGGTTTCATTTTACCCCTCTTCACTCTGGACTTCTCCTTGCTGCTGCCATGTGAAGAAGGATGTGTTTACTTCCCCTTCTGCCATGACTGTAAGTTTCCTGGGGCAGCCTCCCCAGCCCTGTGGAACTGTGAGTCACTTAAAAGTCTTTCATTTATGAATTACTGAGTCTCAGGTATATCTTTATTAGCAGCATGAGCACAAACTAATACAGTAAATTAGTACCAGGTAGTGGGGAGCTGCTGTAAAGATACCCCAAAATGTGGAAGTGACTTTGGAACTGAGTAACAGGCAGAGTGGGAACAGTTGGGAGGGCTCAGAAGAAGATAGGAAAATGTGGAAAAGTTTGGAACTTCCTAGAGACTTGGAGGGCTCAGAAGACAGCAAGATGTGGGAAAGTTTGGAAATTCCTAGAGACGTGTTGAATGGCTTTGACCAAATGCTGATAGTGATATAAACAATAAAGTCCAGGCTGAGGTGGTCTCAGATGAAGATGAGGGACTTGTTGGGAACTGGAGTAAAGATCACTCTTGCTATGCAAAGAGACTGGTGGCATTTCACTCCTGTCCTAGAGATCTGTGGAGCTTTGAACTTGAGAGAGATGATTTAGGGTATCTGGCAGAAGAAATTTCTAAGTGGTAAAGCATTCAAGAGGAAGCAGAGCATAAAAGCTTGGAAAATTTGCAGCCTGGTGATGCAGTAGAAAAGAAAAATCCTTTTTCATGGCAGAAATTCAAGCCAGCAGCAGAAATTTGCATAAGTAACAAGGAGCCAAAAGCTAATTGCCAGGATCATGGGGAAAACGTCTCCAGGGCATGTCAGAGACCTTTGTGGCAGACCCTCCCATCACAGACCCAGAGGCCTATAAGGGAAAAATGGTTACCTCGGACAGTTCTAGGACCCCCTCCTGTGTGCCCTGAATCCCAGCCACTCCAGCCATGGCTAAAACAAACCAAGGTAGAGCTTGGGTTGTGGCTTCAAGGGGTGCAAGCCCCAAGCCTTGGCAGCTCCCACGTGGTGTTAAGCCTGTGGGTGCACAGAAGTCAAGCATTGAGGTTTGGGAACCTCTGCCTAGATATCAGAGGAAGTATAGAAATGCCTGGATGTCCAGGCAGAAGTTTGCTGCAGGGGCAGAGCCCTCATGGAGAAGCTCTGCTAGGGCAGTATGGAAGGGAAATGTGGGGTCAGAACCCTCACACAGAATCCCCACTGGGGCACTGCCTAGTGGAACTGTGAGAAAACAGTCACTGTCCTTCAGACCCCAAATGGTAGATCCATTGACAGCTTACACCATGTGCCTGGAAAAGCCGCAGACACTCAGTTCCAACCCTTGAAAGCAGCCAGGAGAGGGGCTGTACCCTACAAAGCCACAGGGGTGGAGCTGGCCATGGCTTTGGGAACCTGCCTTATGTATTAGCATAGATGTAAGACATGGAGCCACAGGAGATCATCTTGGAGCTTTAAGATTTGACTGCCCTGCTGGATTTCAGACTTACATGGGGACTATAGCCCTTTAGTTTTGGCCAATTTCTCCCATTAAGAATGGGTGTATTTACCCAATACCTGTACCCACTTTATATCTAGGAAGTAACTAACTTGCTTTTGATTTTACAGGCTCATAGGTGAAAGGAACTTGCCTTGTCTCAGATGAGACTTTGGACTTGGACTTTTGAATTAATGCTGGAATGAGTTAAGACCTTGGGGGACTGTTGGGAAGACATGACTATGTTTTGAAATGTGAGGACATGAGACTTGGGAGGGGTCAGAGGCAGAATGATATGGTTTGACTGTGTCCCCACCCAAATCTCATCTTGAATGATAGTTCCCATAATCCCCACATGTCATGGGAGGGAGCCCATGGTTGGTCATTGAATCACAGGGTTGGTTACCTCCTTGCTGTTCTCGTGATACTGAGAGAGTTCTCGTAAGATCTGATGGTTTTTATAAGGGGCTTTGCCCCCTCTTCACTCTGCACTTCTCCTTTCTGCCACCACATGAAGAAGGAAATGTTTGCTTCCCCTTTTTCATGATTATAAGTTTCCTGAGACCACCCCAGCCATGCTGAACTCTGAGTCACTTAAACCTATTTCTTTTATAAATTATCCAGTCTCAGGTATGTCTATATTAGCAGTGTGAGAACAGACTAATACATGTATGCATCTGTGATCAGCTGTAAGATTGGCTGGGAAGTGAACATTGGCTGGGACAATGACGGTTTGTTACTTAATTGAGAGAACTAACCTGGACTTGTTCACACAATGGCTATCAAGATACCAAGAGAGCAAGGGGAGGGGTACAAAGGCTCTGGAGGCCTAGATTCAGAGCTCCTCACTTTTGCTGTATTCTCTTAACTAAAGTAATCATATGGCAAGGGCTGGGAATGTAAACTATTTATGGGAGTTGCTGTAAAGTCACACTGTGAAAGGCCATAGATACAAGGAAGAGTGATGAATGGTGATCATTTTTATAATGTGCCTTATCTTCTCTTCCTTTATTCATTTTCCCACTAGTTGGTACATGTACATAATAATGACAGCAGTTTTTGGCTAAAATATAGAAGTTATATGTTGAGAATGGCAGAGCAACATTCTGGTACCATAGAGCTGTTCTGTTAGAGTATTATACTCAAAGTGTTACTTGAGAAATAAACTTCTATTTTGTCTTAGTCAATATTATTTTATAGTCTATGCTATGGCAGCTCAACTGGAATCAGAATGATTACTATTTTGCAGATGATAAAATTGAGCTTTATAGAGACTAAGAAACATGTCCAAAGTCATACAGCAGCTAGGCAGAAGTGGCTCCTTTTAATATAGGTTTGTCTGATTCCAGAGTCTATGTGTTTTTAAGGGTTCTACACATTTAAATATCATAACACTATTTACTTTTACTTATCTATAGGGAGTATAATTGAAAGATCCATTTTTCATTTTTAGTAGGAGCTTTTGACTTTTATCAGATGGGTACGCTAAATTTAAGGTCTCAATCATTTGTAGTTCAAAACGTATTTGGTCTGTATAATTGAAAACATATATGTGTACTGGATATATATACACACAAATGCATTAAACGTGTAAATATTAGTTCTTTGACCAGTCTGCTTTTGTAATTCATCCCTTAGGTGTTTATGTGGTATAATCAAGGCCAAACATGAATGGTCAGTGAACCAAAAGAGAAAATATACAAAAGCTTAAATAATATTGAATGCTTTTATAATTTACATCTCAGGCTGAGTATTACAGGAAATGGAAAGGCTCTGCATTGATCTAGTCTTGATACATACACTTAAAAAAGAAAAAAAAAAGAAAATGGCCAAGTGTAGCAATCACACTCAGGTATTAGGCTATCCATAGTCAGGGACAACTTAAATATCTGGAACTAAATCATCTCTGGTTTGTATCTGTAATAGCATATTTCCCTAGTCTAATGAAGTTTAGCACTATATCACTTGCATAGGGATGTGTTGAAATTGATAATGAAAGCTCATTATTTGTTGTGTTATAATTTTTGTCTGGTCACAGGTAAAGGAAATTTGTGATCTAGAGTAACTGTTCACCAGTACTTTGCTTTCTCATACCTTGGGCCATTGTGTTGTTATTTTGGTTTGCTCCAAAGACTCGAAACCAGGTATTTCTGTATTCAAGTGAAGGTTTTCCTATGTCAAGTTATTAGAGAGGGAATAAAAGACTCAATGCTGCCTATGAAGAGAACTGAGAGTCTTCTACAATTTCTTTCAATCCTTTGTGTACATGATGAGCTAGAATAACCTCACTGAACTGAATTATCCTCCCATGGTATGGTTCAGTGAATACCATTATATTTCAGCACAGCTTGAGTGATTTTTAATGCCAAAAACATCAGCAAGAAATACAAATGTTACAAAAATATTGAAACAATACCATAAAAAGCCCAGATCATAAATACTTTACTTTGCAAGGTCTCAGAGGTCAAAATAGCAATCCCATGGAAAATTAAAATGCTTTCTGCGTGAGAGTCTTCTAGGGGAAAAGACACACACACATACACATGGTAGTGGTTTACTATCAAAATGCACAAAATCATTTTCTGAATCTATTTTAGGCTTGATTAATAAAGAAAAAATAACCATTTTCCAGGAGAAAGAAAAACTTATGAAGTTATTCGTCTGCATGTTTCCTTATTTGGTTTTAATTACAATCTTATTAAAGGAGAATTACAGCCTGTGAAAGAGAGAGATGACTTTTATATGAATTATGTCCTTTAGCACACAAAATAATATAGCGTGCAGTTAGAAGTTTGCTGGGGATTTGGATATGGGCAGTTAAACTATCAAAAATTGTTGCTTAAGAACAGAGGCTTTAAATCTGAAAATTTCCTTTCAGTTGAGCACCCTTTGAGAGGCTGTGCTACAGGTGTGTGTAAAATGAGTTAGGAGAGAGGAAAAAAGAAACATCTTGCAAGATCTGTGCATGGAGATGTGCACGTCTTTATTCCTTATTCATCCTGTGGTACTCAGGTGCCTGCTGGCTACTAAGAGATCTGGGCACCATGGGTCAAATCTTTCTGTCCACTGGTTTTCTGGGTAATGTGTCAGCTTCAATTTAAGTCAGGGAATCCACAGAAAAAGAATCTAACTTGATATTTCTAATAAAGAGGAGTGGCCCAGATGCTTGGAAATCCCAGCGTAGCAAAGAAAAATGGCTCTGTGTTATCATCTTGGGCATCTGATAATTTTAGAGACCTCAGTGTTCTGTCAAATGTCTTTCTGTCTATCTCCTCCAGTATCTATTTGGGCTTCTTATTCTCCATGTATATCTTAGGTAGCTTGCTTCATAGATTTTAAGTACTAGTGAGTTCTATCATTTTCTTAGTCTCATTTTTTAGAAAGTATATCAAGGAGTACCAAAACAGTCCTATCTATATAGCCAATTAATTTTAGACAAAGATGCTAAAGATCAATGGAGAAATAAGTATCTTTTCAAAATATGGTGCTAAAATAATAGGATATCTATGTGCTAAGAAAAACAAAAGCGTGACTCACACCTTGCATCTTACATGCAAATAACTCAAAATAATTCCTAGGCATAAACTTAAAACCTAAAACCATAAAACTTTTATAAAGAAAAATAGAAGAAAATCTTTGTGATCTTGGCTTAGGCAAATATTTCTTAGGTATGACATCAAAATACAATAATTAATAAAAGAAAAATGATAAATTGGACTTCATCAAGATTAAAAACTCTCCGTTAAAGACACTAAGAAAACAAAAATCTTTGGGCTGAGAGAAATCATTGCAGAACACAAATCCGATAATGGATTTGTATTAGAAGTATGTGATAGACTTCCAAAGTGCAATAATAGAAAACAGCCCATTTAAATATATGGGCAGAAGTTTTTAACAGACACTTCACCAAAAAAGAACATATGGATAGAAAACAGGATCTAAAAATACGTTCAACATCATTAGTCATTAGGGAAATACAAATTAAGACTACAACATGATAAGTGGTTGCTAAAATGGCTTGATCAAATTTGATAAAACCCAGTAATGATGAGGATGCAGAAAAATTGGAATTCTCACATATTGCTGGTAGAATGAAAAATGGTATAGCCACTTTGGAAAATAGTTTGTCAGTTACTTATACAGTTAAAAACATAGTGTATGGCCCAGCAGTCTCCCTCCAAAATTCTTATATAAGAGAAATGAAAACTTAGGTTCACCTTCAAACTTTTATGTAATGTTTATAGTGGCTTTATTAATAATTAACTAAATCTAGTGATGACGCAATGCCTTTAAACTGGTGAATTGATAAATTGTGTGATGCATCAATACGACAGAATACTACTCAGCAATGAAAATCAATGAGGTATTGATACATGCACAATATCGATAAATCTCACATGCCTTAAGCTAAATGGAAGAAAACAGATTCAAAAGACGACAAACTGTGATTGCATTTATATTACATTCTGGAAATGCAAGCCTAGAAGACAGAAAACGAACCAGTTGTTTTCACTGGCTAGAGGCTAGGGAAAGGTAGGGAAGGGAGTGATTATAAAGGGACACAAAAAACTGGGGGGAGAGGTGGGACTGTACTATAGTTTGATTGTGTTGGAAGTTATACAACTGTATGTGTTTAGAACTTTACACTAAAAAGATCTAATTTTACTATGTATAAATTATAACCCAATAAAGTATTTCAGGCAATTTGTTGAATCAATAATTAATCTTAATCATCATGATAGTAAAGAGTTCAGTCTGTTATAATTTGTATTTTGCCAGATCACTAGTGGATTTTGATTGTTGAATGCCTTATTTGGGTCAAGAACATATTTGCTTGTATGTGTCTTGGGAAGAAAGAGTGTCGAGGCATTGAGGGTGGGAAGAGGATATAACAGCAATTTTGTATTCCCTTTTTCCTTCTATGATTATGTTTTCAATATACACAAAATAGTTAAGGTAGCCATTTTAATTCTCAGGAACTAATATCTAACTTATCCATATTCATGTGTGTGTACATACACACACACACACACACCGTAGAATCTTTAATTCATTTCCAGCATCATCTTCTATTTCTACCACTTGTCCTCTATCAATACTGAATAACTCAAATCCCCTAATGATCCTTACATTCCATGGTCTATAAGTTTTTTTATTTGCTGGAGGTCTTCTTGGAATGCCTTGGCCCCACCATCTGCCTGGTGAGCTCCTCCTTATGTTTCAGGTCCTCATTGGAGCACCCCACCTCCTTGAGGAAGAGCCCCTGCACCTTTCTTCTAGCCTATTGCCTTGCCTCCATGCTTTCACACATCGTACTTTCATGTGGCTATTTGATTCCATGTCTCTGTTCTCTAGTAAACCATGGATTACTGGGCAAAACTCCTTGTTTCGTAACATTTTATGTGTCCTCAGCTCCTAGTGCAGTGCATAACATATAGAAAGTGCTCCGTGTATTTTCCTTGTGAACCAATAAACGAAAGCAGACTTTTTTTGAAAAAAAAGTTTGCCAATTGTTTTGAACATTAATATCTTTTAGTGTTTGCTTCCAAATTGAATTGTAAATAAACATACTCAGCCTCATCTTCTCTCACATGCACTCAAGGGATATGGGGGTCTAATTTCTTAAAGATGTATTCTTTAATTTTAAATCCTAATCTTCACATAAAGTGGAAAAACAAATATTAGTTTTGCTTTAGTTTAGGATAATAGGGATGGGGCCATGTTGCTCAGAACTAGCCCTGTTTTTGTGGTGTTAGAACTTGGTTAACAACCTTCTGGAAAATATAAGCAATTGATCAGCATCTTTATTCATTTGTAATTCACAGAGCCTGGAAAAGCAAGAGATATGGTGATTTACATTTCCATGTGAAACATGGAGTTTATTAATCATGGTCATATCATTATACGCTGCTTGTGAACAAAAGAAGTTCAACGTCTATTTTTGATGCGTGACCAAGTCTCATGAATGTACAAAAAGGTTGACAGCCCTTGACTGGTGGTTATTACTAATTTAATAAGCAGTCTTCAAAGCTTTTGCAGATACAAAAGAATTTGACGTTACATATGTAATATGCAGCATGTGCAAAATACTTAATTCTAGTCACTTTGAAAGCTAGAGGACAGTCATTAAAATTTTATGGTGCAAATTAAAATTTAAGATTAAAATACAAGATCAAAGAATCACTTTTTTTCCTCAGCACTATTAAGGATCAGCTTTTTGAATAGAGAGATTCAATGTTCAATGTCATGTCCTTTCCTTCTGGAGAACCAGATTAGAGCTAATCAGAAGCGACGAGAGAAACATATCTTTCCATATTATTTTTTCAATTGGGAACAATTTTTTATTACTTTTTAATATATATGTAACTGTAGTCACAGGGTAGAAAATGTAAGTCAAATAAGAATGTAGATAATTTTGGAGAAGGAAGTGTGATGTGGGGAAAAATGTTTGCATCATTGACACTGTTAAAACTGTGGAAAAGTGCATCATTTTATTGTAACACCTGTAACATGAATAAATACAGCCACAAGTTCACCTTCAATCTAGCCTATATAATTTTAAAAAATACACTGATTGTGCTTTTGCATGATTCTTTTATAAATGGTCTAATAACTTGTAAGATGAGTTATGAGGAATGATTGGAACAATCAACAGCAAACATCTTTAGTTTGCTGTTGTTCAGTGGTGGTGAGCTTACATCCTGAGACCTGGCCACATCTCACGCTACAGTGGAAGTGTTCGACATGGTCCAGGGCAAAAGGCTACAGGTGAATGAAAAGCTTCCATCTCTACTGTACTAGTCTATTCTTGCACTGCCTTACAGAAATACCCGAGACTGGGTAACTTATAAAGAAAACAGCTTTAATTGGCTCATTGGTCTTCAGGCTGTACAGGAAGTATGCTGCTGGATCTGCTTGGCTTCTGGGGAGGCCTCAGGAAACTTACAATCATGGTGGAAAGTGAAGAGAGAGCCAGTATTTCACATGGCCAGAGCAAGATGAAGAGAGAAGGGGGAAGGTACCACACACTTTTAAGTGATCAGATATCATGAGAACTCACTATCACAAGAACAGCACCAAGGGGGAAATCTGCCCAGAGGATCCAATCATCTCCTACCAGGCCCCACCCCCAACATGGAGGATTATGATTTAAAATGAGATTTGGGTGGGGACACAGACCCAAATCATATCACTTCCCACAGTATAATGAAAGTGTTGAACATCATCCAGGACAGAAGGCCACAGGTGACTGAAAACACTTCCATCTCTACTGAGTTGTCTCTTTGACCACTGTACAGGAAGAAGTCACGTATTTAAATCCCTTGTCTCACATGGGAAATTCTAAGAACAGCATAAGTATAGTCAGGGGGCAAAAAGCTTATAAAATTAGCCGTGTTTAAAATTTAATGCTAGTGAATAACTTTTATTTCATTGATGAAAAGAAGCAGTCATAACTAAAGCAACTTTTCCCCATTAATTGTAAAACGTTACTATTCTCAGTATTCAAATATTTAGATGTTTTTTACACTGAGGTTTTGAGAAGAGCTCATGATAAAGAAACACACTACTGTGGGCAACTTTTCTTAAACATAAACAGCTTAACTAGCCATAGGCAGAGGATAAATTCTTACCTTCACCATCATTCCTTTACTTGTTAAACAACAAAACAAAGTTTGAGTGCCTACAGTCTACTGGCACTGTACTTGACTATCCTCTTGTGAAAGTAGATGACTGTATAATTTATTGTCTAAACCAGGACACTTTAGAGGGTGAAAGCATGTCTATTAATATGTTGTGCATAAACCAGTTGTATCCCAATAGGCATAAACCAGTTGTGTCCCAGACCAACCAGAATGTATGGTTTCTCAATGAATAATTATTGCTGTTTAGAAGTGAGCCTAAGGCACTGTTTTACCCTAATATATGTTATATAATTAAAAATGTCACATTAGATTTAGTATGCATTATATTTTAATACATGATAAAGCAGGTTAGCAGAGTGGTAGAGAGTTTGGCTCTGGAATCTTGGTTCAAATTCCAGCTTTTACAAATTATTAGCTGTGAAACCAGGGAGAAGTTGTTAACCCCATCAAGCCCCAGGATCATCATTTGTATTCTGGAGAGGATAAGAGGATAAGAACACACACACAGACACACACACAGACACACACACACTCACACACTCACACACACGTATGTTGCTATAAATAAGAACAAACTGAGAAATTCATAAAGCATGCTTGGCACAAAGTCTGCCACACAGGTAAATGTCCAATAGAAGGCTGCCACTAAGGCAGTATAAATTCAGTACAGGTCAGCAAATTGAAATGAGAATTAACTAAACCATTCTCAGGGCAACTATCTATTCAAGCCTGGTGCATGGAAAATAGTAGATACTTAACATGTTCTTGTTGAATAAAAATAAATAAAATGACAAATAAAAATTTAATTGAAATGTTTCATAATTTTTAGCTATTCTAGAAGCATACAAGTTTATTGGATATTTACTTTTCAGTTTAAACATTCAAACTAGAAGCCCAGAATAAGAGATGATGACGTAGTGTTATTGCTCTAATTCAGTGGTTCCCAAAACTGGTTGTACATTAAAAATCACCTGGGGTACATTAAATATTGACGCTAGGACCAAATTCCCTAACTAGTTTAGAAGACTCAAGTGCTGCAATTGCTCCCCAAAGTGTTTCCAAGTAATTTTAATATACAGCTAGAGTTAACAACCACTTCTTTAGTATCTGTGCTAACTAAATAAAGAATTGCATTTTACATTGGATGCCAAATAAAAAGGCACCTGATATGGTTTGACTGTGTCCCCATCAAAAATCACATCTTGAATTGTAATCCCCGTAATCCCAGTAATGTCATGTCAAGGGAAAGAGCAGGTGGCAGTAATTAGATCATGGGGGCATTTCCCCTATGCTGTTCTTGTGATAGTGAGTGAGTTCTCATGAGATCTGATTGTTTTATAAGTGTTTGGTAGTTCCTTCTGCATTCATTCTCCTCCTTGCTGTTTTGTGAAGAAGGTGCCTTGCTTCCACTTTGCCTTTCGCCATGACTGTAAGTTTTCTCCCCTTTGCGTTTCACCATGATTGTTAGTTTCCTAAGGCCTCCCCATCCATACAGAACTGAGTCAATTAAACCCCAGATCTTTATAGCAGTTCTTTATAGCAGTGTGAAAATGGACTAATACAGCACCCAATACAAAATGCAGTTCTTTATTTACTTAGCACAGACCCTACTTAATTCTTTATCTAGGGAATGAAGCTAGCACAAAGGAAAGAGGTTGCGTTGACAGAGGATTGAGAAATTATGGTCCAGAAGGAAATTCTTTGAAGAATTCCTAGGATGATAAGAAATTTGTTTCACAAACTCAAAGTCATATAAGATTGAAGTAGGTCAGATGGAAAGTTTATGTTCAAACAAAAGTGGTAAATTTTTTGCATTGTGGGAATACTGTCATGTGGGCCTAGGGTTGCCAGATATTCAGATTTCACAAAAGGAGACAGAAAGAAAGGTTTTCATGTGTCTTTTCTGATTTATAAGTATCAAATTATTTTTAACCACTTGATGGTCTAAATATATATGTGGATTGTCTGGTTGTTGTGTTGTCTGTTGGTTTATGCCAGGAGGCAGGAGACTATGGCCAAAAGAGCCTGTCATCTATTTTTGTACAGCCTGCCTGATTGGAATGGTTTTTATGCTTTATCAATGATTTAAAAGAATCAAAAGAAGATTAATATTTCATGATGTAAAAGTTATGTGAAATTTGAATTTCAATGTGGGACACAATCATATTTATTCATTTACATATTATCTGTAGCTGCTTTCATGCTACAAGTCCAGAGCTAACTAGTTGCAAGAAAGGCTCTCTTCTCATCATGCTCCCCACACTGCAAGTTGCAATGATGTAGCTATAACTTGACAGCATTTCAAAATGCATATTATTCATTGTCTTCTTTATTTAGGTTTCATTATCAGCACATACCTATTATGTTAAAACGAGAAAAGAAAAGTGAACTTCAAGTGTTTGGTAGGCTGGATATCTCAAAGGTGTCCATGTCCTAAATTATGGAACCTGTATATTACTTTATATGGCAAAAGGGACTTTGCAGCTATGATAAAATTCAGGATTTTGAGATGGGGAGGATATTCTGGGTTATCTGGGTATATCTCATATAATTACAAGTGTTCTTATAAGAGGGACATAGGAAAGTCAGACAGAAAGAGAAGGCGATATGATGATGAAAGCAGAGAGGTTAGTGATGTAAGGCACAGGCCAAGGTATTCCAGCAGCCTCTAGAAGTGGGAAGACATAAAGAACTGATTTACCCTGGAGCCTCCAAAAGAAACTAACCCTGCTGACACCTTGATTTTAGCCCCTGAGACTCATTTCTGACTTCTGACCCAAGAACTGTAGGAAAAAATCTATTTGTGTTGTTTTAATCCACTAAGTTTGTGGTAATTCATTATAGCAGCCATAGGAAACTAACACAGAATTCCACAGTTTCGAAGCACAGTGGAGTGTGAATGATTTTATTATTGAACTAGAGGCCAAATATTGTGTTTATTATTCAAGGACAATACAGATGTACTAAAAGACTATAATAAATAATAGCACTACCAGAATAAATGCTCATCATGATATTCCCAATGCACAGGAAAGCAATGGTCAAGAAGAATTTTTAAAAAACTAAAAAAAAAATCTCATCTGAACAGAAATTTTCACAACAATGAAAACAAAATGAAGTTGCAAGTGAAATAAAATTTTTAATGAGTCATTTGTAAACTTAGCAAGAAAAGTCACTTACTGATGGTGAGTTAATTAAATTGTGTTTGGGGAAAATAAATTTGCTTATCACTATAAGTAAGTTTATAGTTTAGAATCATAAACTAGTCAAAAGTTTCTCTCTTTTGGTGAGAACAGCTGCCTAAAGAGTTGAGGATATTTGGAACAATATCACTATTTAATTAAAAAACAAGACGAACAATATTGAACACATTTCTTTGGTTATTAGCAAGTTGACAGATGTTACCATACTGTTCAGCTATTTATCTGAAAAGTCAATACCAAGTTTTAGAAGACAAGAAATAGTTCGTGTGAACCATTTAAAGGAAAATAATTTTTCCAATAATTTAAGAAAATACTAACTCAGTACAAGCTGAAGTGGAATCTGCTAAGATGTGTTATATATAAGTGAAGGCAGCAAAAATAATACATGAAGAAGAAATAGATTTAATTAGTCAAATTTACAAAGCTTATGAAAATGTGAGATATTTAAAGGCTATGTTTGTTCATTGTATTATTAATTGGAAGGTATTTTGCAGAAAATATTTTGATTTATCATGTCTTACTGAATTTATACTATTAATGGTGAATGTCACTCTAGTGAACTTAATCATTGTCAACTTTGTGAATAGATGCTGAATACCCTGACTTGTCCTACCACAGCAGTCTGACAACTAACAGTAATAGTTTTCTTGCTGTTACTTTATTTAATAACTTTATTACTATTAAAGTAATAGTAACTTTATTACTATCGAAAGTTTTATGAACAAAAAGAATCATTTTAAACTGTCATTGTGCAACACTGTGTGCTTTGAAAATTGATTTGCAGAGGGGCCAGTGGCCAAACAGAAACAGCTCCAGTCTGCGGCTCCCAGCAAGACAAATGCAGAAGGTGGGTGATCTCTGCATTTCCAACTGAGGTACCCAGTTCATCTCACTGGGATTGGTTAGGCAGTGGATGCAACCCATGGAGAGTGAGCAGCAGCAGGGTAGGGTGTTGCTTCATCTGGGAAGTACATGGAGCTGGGTGGACCTCCCTCCCCTAGCCAGGGGAAGCGGTGAGAGGCTGTGCTACCCACCCAGGGTACTATGCTTTTCCCATGGATTTTTGCAATCCATGGATCAAGAGATTCCCTAGTGAGCCCATACCACCAGGGCTCTGGGTTTCAAGCACAAAATTGGGCAGCTATTTGGTCAGGCACTGAGTCTCAGGAGTTTTTTCAAACTCCAGCGGTGCCTGTAACTCCAATAAGACAGGAGAACCTTTCACTCTCTAGAAAGGGGGCTGAAGCCAGGGAGCCAAGTGGTTTCGCTCAGTGGGTCTCATTCCCACGGATCCCAGCAAGCTAAGAACCACTGGCTTGAAATTCTCACTGCCAGGACAGCAGTCTGGAGTTGGACTGGGACGATTGAGTTTGGTGCGGGGAGGGGCGACCACCATTACTGCGGCTTAAGTAGGCAGTTTTCCCCTGACAGTGCTAAGGAGACTGAGAGGTTTGGACTGGATGGAATTCAACACAGTGCAGCAAATTGGCTGTGGCCAGACTGCTTCTCTTGATTCCTCCTCATTGGGCAGGACACTTGTGCAGGAAATGAAATAGCAGCTCCAGTCAGGGGCTTATAGACGAAACTCTCATCTCCCTGGGTCAGAGCACCTGAGGGGAGGGGCAGCTGTGGTCCAAGGTTCAGCAGACTTCATCTTTTCTGCCATCTCTGAAGACAGCAGCTGATCCTGACAAGGGGGATTCTCCCAGCACAGCTCACCAGCTCTGCTAATGGACAGACTGCCTCCTCAGGCAGGTACCTGACCCCCATGCCTCCTGACTGGGAGAGACCTCCCAACAGGGGTTGACAGACACCTCACACAGGAGAGCTCCAGTTGATTATCAGGCCAGTGCCCCTCTGGGACAAAGCTTCCTGAGAGAGGAGCAGGCAGCAATCTCTGTTGATCTGCAGCCTCCACCGGTGATACCAAGGTGAACAGGGCCTGGAGTGGACCTCCAGAAAACTGCAGAAGAGGGGCCTGATTGTTAGAAGAAAAATCAACAAACAGAAAGCAACAACAACAACAACATCAAGAAAAAAGGCCTCCCCACAAAAACCCAATCCAAAGGTCATCAGCCTCAAAGAACAAAGGTAGGAAAATCCACGAAGATGAGGAAAAAGCAGTGCAAAAACACTGAAAATTCCAAAATCAGTGCAAAAATGCTAAAAATTCCAAAAGTCTTCTCCAAATGATTGCAACACCTCTCCAGCAAGGCTGCAAAACAGGATGGAGAATGAGATGGACGAATTGACAGAAGTAGACTTCAGAAGGTGGATAATAACAAACTCCGCTGAGCTAAAGGAACATGTTCTAACCCAATGCAAGGAAGCTAAGAACCTTGATAAAAGGTGACAGGAACTGCAAACTAGAATAACCAATTTAGAGAGGAGCATAAATGACCTGATGGAGTTGAAAAACACAGCACAAGAACTTCGTGAAGCATACACAAGTATCAACAACCAAATCAATCAAGTGGAGGAAAGGATATTAGAGTTTAAAGACCATCTTGTTGAAATAAGGCATGAAAACAAGATTAGAGAAAAAAGAATGAAAAGGAACAAAGAAAACCTCCAAGAAATATGGGACTATGTAAAAAGACCAAACCTATGATTGACTGGAGTACCTGAAAGAGATGAGGAGAATGGACCAAGTTGAAAAACACACTTCAGGATGTTATCCTGGAGAACTTCCCCAACCTAGCAAGACAGACTAACATTCAAATTTAGGTAATACAGAGAACACCACTAAGATACTCCATGAGAAGATGAACCCCAAGACATGTAATCCTCAGATTCTCCAAGGTCGAAATAAAGGAAAAAATGTTAAGGGAAGCCAGAGGGAAAGGTCAGGTTACCTACAAGGGGAAACCCATTTGTAGGTAACGGCAGATCTCAAAGCAGAAACCCTACAAGCCAAAAGAGAGTGAGGGCCAATATTCAACATTCTTAAAGAAAAGAATTTTCAGCCCAGAATTTCATATCCATCCAAACTAAGCTTCATACACAAAGGAGAAATAAAGACCTTTCCAGACAAGCAGATTATAAGGGATTTCATCACCACCAGGCCTACCTTGCAAGAGCTCCTGAAGGAAGCACTAAATATGGAAAGGAAAAACTGGTACCAGCCACTGCAAAAACACACCAAAGTATAAACACCAATGACACTATAAAGAAACTGCAACTAGTGTGCAAAATAATCAGCTAGCATCATGATGACAAGATCAAATTCACACATAAGAATATTAACCTTAAATGTAAATGGGCTAAATGTGCCAATTAAAAGACACAGACCAGCAAATTGGATAGAGTCAAGACCCATCAGTATGCTGTATTTAGGAGACCCATCTCATGTGCAAAGACACACAAGGCTCAAAATAAAGGGATGGAGGAAAATTTCCCAAGCAAATGGAAAGCAAAAAACAAACAAACAAACAAAAAAGGATTTGCAATCTTAGTCTTTGATAAAATAGACTTTAAACTGACAAAGATAAAAAAAAAATAAAGAAGAGCATTACATAATGGTAAAGGGATCAATGCAACAAGAAGAGCTAACTATCTTAAATATATGTGCACCCAATACAGGAGCACCCAGATTCATAAAATAAGTTCTTAGAGACCTACAAAGAGACTTAGACTCCAACACAATAATAGTAGGAGACTTTAACATTCTACTGTCAATATTAGACAAATCAATGTGACACAAAATTAACAAGGACATTCAGGATCTGAGCTCCGCTCTGGACCAAGTGGACCTAATAGACATCTTCAGAACTCTCCATCCCAAATCAACAGAATATACACTCATCTCAGTGCCACATGGCACTTATTCTAAAACTGACTGCATAATTGGAAGTAAAATACTCCTCAGCAAATGCAAAATAAGAGAAATCATAACAAACAGTCTCTCAGAGCACAGTGCAATCAAATTAGGACTCAAGATTAAGAAACTCACTCAAAACCACAAACTACATGGAAATTGAATAACCTGCTCCTGACTGACACTTGGGTAAATAATGAAATTAAGGCAGACATCAGGAAGGTCTTTGAAACCAATAAGAACAAAGAGACAATGTACCAGAATCTCTGGGACTCAGCTAAAGCAGTGTTAAGAGGGAAATTTATAGTACTAAATGCCTACATCAGGAAGCTGGAAAGTTCTGAAATTGACACCCTAACATCACAATTAAAAGAACTAGATAAGCAAGAGCAAACAAATCCAAAAGCTAGCAGGAGACAAGAAATAACTAAGATCAGAGCAGCATTGAAGGAGATAGAGTCATGAAAAACCCTTTGAAAAATCAATGAATCCAGGAGCTGGTTTTTTGAAAAAAATAACAAAATAGATAGACTGCTACTTATCTAGAAGAAAAGAGAGAAGAATCAAGTAGACACAATAAAAATGATAAAGGGGATATCACCACTGACACCACAGAATTACAAACTACCATCAGAGAATTCTATGAACACCTCTATGCAAATAAACTAGAAAATCTAGAAGAAATGGATAAATTCCTGGACACATACATCGTCCCAAGACTAAACCAGAAAGAAGTCAAATCCCTGAATAGACCAATAACAAGTTCTGAAATTGAGGCAGTAATTAATAGCCTACCAACCAAATAAAGCCCAGGACCAGACAGATTCACAGCTGAATTCTACCAGAGGTACAAAGAGGAGCTGGTACCATTCCTTCTGAAACTATTCCAAAAAATTGAAAACGAGGGACTCCTCCCTAACTCATTTTATGAGGCCAGCATTATCCTGATACCAAAACCTGGCAGAGACATAACAATAAAAGAAAACTTCAGGCCAATATCCCTGATGAACATCCATGCGAAAATCCTCAATAAAATACTGGCAAACCAAATCCAGTAGCACATCAAAAAGCTTATCCACCATGATCAAGTCCGCTTCATCCCTGGGATGCAAGGCTGATTCAACATACGCAAATCAATAAACATAATCACATAAACAGAACCAATGACAAAAACCATATGACTATCTCAATAGATGGAGAAATGACCTTCGATAAAATTCAACATCACTTCATGTTAAAAAACTTTCAACAAACTAGGTATTGATGGAACATATCTCAAAATAAGAAGAGATATTTATGACAAACCTATAGCCAATATCATACTGAATAGGCAAAAGCTGGAAGCATTATCTTTGAAAACCATCACAAGACAAGGATGCCCTCTCTCACCAGTCCTATTCAACATAGTATTGGAAGTTCTGGCCAGGCAATCAGGCAAGGGAAAGGAATAAAGGTACTCAAATAGGAAGAGGGGAAGTCAAATTGTCTCTGTTTGCAGATGGCATGATTCTGTATTTAGAAAACCCCATTGTCTCAGCCCTAAAACTCCTTAAGCTGATAAGAAACTTCAGAAAAGTCTCAGGATAAAAAATCAATGTGCAAAAGTCACAAGCATTCCTGTACACCAACAATAGACAAGCAAAGAATCAAATCATGAATGAACTCCCATTTACAATTGCTACAAAGAAAACAAAATATGTAGAAATACAGCTTACAAGGGATGTGAAGGACCTCTTCAAGGAGAACTACAAACCTCTCCTCAGGGAAACAAGAGAGGACTCAAACAAATGGAAAAATATTTCATCCTCATAGTTAGGAAGTATCAATATCGTGAAAACGGCCATACTGCCCAAAGTAGTTTATAGATTCAATGCTATTTCCATCAAACAACCATTTACATTTTTCACAGAATTAGAACAAAACTACCTTAAATCTCACGTGGAACCAGAAAAGTGGGCAAAGGCTATGAACAGACACTTCTCAAAAGAAGACATTTATGTAGCCAACAAACATATGAAGAAAAGCTCAACATCACTGATCATTAGAGAAATGCAAATCAAAACCACAATGAGATACCATCTCATGCAAGTCAGAATGCTGATTATTAAAAAAACCAAAAAACAATAGATGCTGGCGAGGCTGTGGAGAAACAGGAATGCTTTTACGCTGTTGATGGGAGTGCAAATTAGTTTAACCATCGTGGAAGACAATGTGGTGAGTCCTCAAGGATCTAGAACCAGAAATACCATTTGACCCAGCAATCCCATTACTGGGTATTTACCCAAAGGAATATAAATCATTCTGCTATAAAGACACATGCACACATATGTTTGTTGCATCACTATTTATAATAGCAAGCATATGGAACCAACCCAAATGTCCATCAATGATAGACTGTATAAAGAAAATGTTGTACATCTACACCATGGAATACTATGCAGCCATAAGAAAGAATGAGATCATATCCTTTGCTGGAAGATGGACGAAGCTGGAAGCCATCATCCTCAGCAAACTAACACAAGAACAGAAAACCAAACACTGCATGTTCTCACTCAGTGGGAGTTGAACAATGAGAACACATGGACACAGGGAGGGGAACAACACACATTGAGGTCTCTCGGGGGTCAGGGCCAAGGGGAGGGAGAGCATTAGGCCAAATACTTAATGCATGCGGGGCTTAAAACCTAGATGACAGGTTGATGGGTGCAGCAAACCACCATGGCACATGTATACCTGTGTAACAAATCTGCACGTTCTGCACATGTATCCCAGAACTTAAAAAAAAAGAAAGAAAATTAATTTTCTTTTGCTGAAGACTAGATAATATATAATGAACTAAACCAAAAATTACAAAGCAAAACAGTGCTTATATGTGAAATTTATAATGCAGTAAGGATATTTTTATTACTATTATTGTTAAAATGAAAATATTAATATTATTTAATTATAACGTTACTATTTAATAGTACTGTCAAGCTGCTTTATACATGTCTTCTGCTAAAAGTTAAATGGTTAGCCAGGCGCAGTGCTCATGCCTGTAATTCCAACACTTTGGGAGGCCAAAGCATGAGAATCACTTGAGCCCAGTTGTTAAACACCAGGGTGGACAACATAAAAAGATCCTGTCTCTACCAAAAATTTAAAAAAAAATTAGCTGGTCATAGTGGTGTGTGCTTGTAGTTGCAGCTACTCCAGGGACTGAGGTGGGAGAATCCCTTAAGCCTGGGTGTTGTGCAATCAGGGCTGCAGTGAGTCCTGATTGTGCCCCTGCACTCTGGTCTGGGTGACAGAGATCCTGTCTGTCTCAAAATAAATAAATAAATAAATAAATAAATAAATAAATAAATAAATAAATAAATAAATGAATGAATGAAGAAAGACCTTCACCACACTAATTTTAGCAGATACATTTTTAGAATGTGGACTATAGTTTTAGCTGCATTTTTCAGACCTCAAAGGGAATTTTCATATTTCAAAATACGTTTAACTGTACAACTGAGGCACTTCCACCTAACCTTAAATTGGAAGTAATTAATCTACTTTGTAGTGACATGCTGAAGGGCAAATATCAAAGAAAAGAATCTAATAGAATCTACAAATGCCTTCCCAATAATGAATATACTCAATTAAAATTATATGCTGATGAATTAGCATCAGTACTTGGCAATACTTTTCTATGGGAAAAAGACGTTTTTAAAGATGAAAGAGGTAAAATCTCATTACATATCAGCATTAAAAGATGAACATTTATAGCTGGTTTTGATTATAGGGAATACTAACTTTGAACTTTATTCAAGTGAAATGTTATTCTCCTACCAAAAAGAAAAAAAAAAAGAATTCTTTTCATTAGTAGACATCTATTATCAAAAACATATTCAATTACTATTATTTTTTGACTTTTTTCTTCATCTTTTTTTGAGACAGAGTCTCACTCTGTCACCCAGGCTAGAGTGTAGTAGTATGATCTTGGATCACCGCAACCTCCGCCTCCCAGGTTCAAGCAGTTCTCCTGCTTCAGCCTCCCGAGTAGCTGGGATTGCAGGTGCCCGCCACCATGCCCGGCTAATTTTTGTATTTTTAGTAGAGACGGAGTTTCACCGTGTTGGCCAGGCTGATCTTGAACTCCTGACCTCAGGTGATCCTCCCGCCTCAGCCTCCCAAAGTGCTGAGATTACAGGCATGAGCCACCGTGCCCAGCCTTTGAGTTTTTTCAATAAGAATGTGTGAAAAATTGTTTTTTTCTTCTGTCGTTACATAACTACCTACATAGTGTCCTCAGTTTTGCCTCTTAGTTTACAAAGCCTGAAGTATTTATAGACGTACCTCATTTTATTGCATTGTATTTTATTAGCCTTTGCAGATACTGCATTTTTATAAATTGAAAGTTTGTGGCAACTGTACATCAAGCAATTCTATTAGTATCATTTTTCCAAAATCTTCTGTATCACATTTTGGTGATTCTCACAATATTTCAAACTTTTACATCGTTATTATATCTATTATGGTGACTTGTGGTCAGTGATCTTTGATGCTACTATTGTAATTATTTTGAGGTGCTACAAGCCATGCGCATATAGGACAGTGTACCTAATAGACGAATGTTTTGTGTATTCTCACTTCTCCACCAATCAGCTGTTTTGTTGTTGCTCTTCCCCTCCTCGAGGCTTCCTTATTCCATACAGACACATCAATATTGAAATTAGGCACATTAATAGCCCTACAATGGCCTCTAAGTTTTCAAGTGAAAGCAAGGGTCTCATGTCTCTCACTTCAAAAGCTGGAAATAATTCAAGTTAGTGTGGAAAACATGTTAAATGCTGAGATAGCGGTCAACAATAATTTATTGTACATTTAAAATAGCTAAAAATCGTATCATTGGAATGTTTGTAACACAAAGAAATGATAAATTCTTGGGGTGGTGGATACCCCATTTACCCTGATGTAGTTATCATAACACATATTGTTTGCTTGTATTAAAATATCTCATGGACCTCATAAATATATACACTTACTGTGTACCCATAAAATTAATTTAAAAAAAAAGTCGAGATAAGCTGAAAGGTAGGCCTCTTGCACCAAATAGCTAAGTTGTGAATGCAAAGAAAAAGTGCTTAAAGGAAATTAAAGTACTACTCCAGTGAACACAGGAATGATAAGAAAGCAAAACAGCCTGATTGCTGATGTGGAGAAAGTTTGAGTGGTCTTCGGCTAAAGCTTAATCCAGAGCAAGGCCCTAATTCTCTTCAATTCTATGAAGGCTGAGGGAGATGAGCAAACTGCAGAAGAAAATGTGAAGCTAGCAAAGGTTGGTTCGTAAGATTTAAGGAAAGAAGCCATTTCCATAACATAAAGTGTAAGGTGAAGCAGCAAGTGCTAAATGTAGAAGCAGCAGCAAGTTATGCAGAAGACCTAGTTAAGATCACTGATTAAGGTGGTTACAATAAACTACAGATTTTCAAATGTAGATGAAATAGCCTCCTATTCCAGGAAGATGCCATCTAGGACTTTCAGAGCTAGAGGGGAGAAGTCAATGCGTGGCTTCAGAGCTTCAGAGGATAGACTGACTCTCTTGTTAGGGGCTAATGCAGCTGGTGGCTTTAAGTTGAAGTCAGTGTTCACTTACCATTTGGAAAGTTCTTGGGTCGATACAAATCATACTAAATCTACTCTGACTGTGCTCTATAAACGGAACAACAAAGTATGGACGACAGCACATCTATTTATAGTGCATGGTTTACTATTTTAAGCCCACTGTTAAGACCTATTGCTCAGAAAAATGATTCCTTTCACAACATTACTGCTCACTGACAATGCACCTGGTCCCATGAGCTCCGATGGAGATATGTAAGGAGATAAATGTTGTTTCCATGCCTGTTAACACAACATCCATTCTGCAGCCCACGGATCAAGAAATAATTTTTATTTTCAAGTTTTATTATCTGAGAAATACATTTCACAAAGCTGTAGGTACCATATATATTCATTCCTCTGTTGGATGTGGGCAAGTAAATTGAAAATCTTCTGGAAAGAATTCACTATTCTAGATGACATTAACAAGACTTAGGATTCATGGAAGGAAGTAAAATATTAACAGGAGTTTCAAAGAAGTTGATTCCAACTTTCATGGATGGCTTTGAGGGGTTCAAGACTTCAGTGGAGGAAGTCACTGCAGATGTGGTAGAAATACCAAGAGATTTAAAATTAGAAGTGGAACCTGAGGATGTGACTGATTTCTGAAACCTCATGATAAAACTTTAACAGATGAGGAGTTGCTTCTTACCGATGAGAGAAGCAAGCGGTTTCTTGAGATGGACTCTCCTTCTAGTGAAGATGCTGTGAACATTGTTACAAGGACAGCAAGGAGTTTAGAATATTACATAAACTTAGTTGAAAAAGCAAAAGTGGGTTTTGGGAGGATTGACTCTAATTTTGAAAGAATTTTTACTGTGGGTAAAATGCTATCAAAAAACAGCACGTGCTACAAAGAAATTTTTCATGAAAGGGTCAGTCAACCCAGTGAGTTAGCAAAACAATGTACTTCCCTTCTCTGTTTCATTTTCCTGCTTCTCTACCAGTGCCTCTGGAATCATCTCCCAAATAAACTACTTGTTCTTGAACACTTGTGCCAGGGTCTTTGACAATTCACATAGATAGTGACCACATAAAATCCACTTTGAAATATTTTTACAAAATAGTAATCTTCTAAAGAAAATTAGGAAAACAATCCTGTTTACAATAGCATCAAAAAGAACGAAATACTTAGAAATAAAATTAACCAAAAAGCAAAAGGCTTGTACACTGAAACTACCCAACATTGCTAAAAGAAATTAAAGACAACTCAGATAAATGGAAAGACATTGCATGTTATGGATTGTAAGCTTAACATTGTTAAAATGTCCATACTGCTCAAAGAAACTTATAGATTTAATGTAATCTTTATCAAAATCTCGATGACTTTTTTGCAGAAATAGAAAAAACTATAATAAAATTTATATGGCATCTCAAGGGACTCTGAATCATCAAACAATATTGAAAGTGAAGAGCAAAGTAGGAAGCATTATAATTTCTGATTTCAAAACATATTACAAAGCAACAGTAATCAAAAGAGTGGTACTGGCATAAATTCAGACATATAGACCAGTAGAAAAGATTAGAAAGTCCAGAAATAAATCCGCACGTATCTGCTGAAATGGTCTTTGACGGATGCCAAGAGTACACAGTAGAGAAAGGAAACTCTCTTTACCAAACGATAATGGGAGAACTGCATTTCCACATACAATATAATGAAGTTTTCCTTTCGTTAGTGATGTTGGGAATTTTTTTGTGTGCTTATTAGCCGCTTGTGTATTCTTCTTTGAAGAAATATCTGTTCAAGTCCTTTGCCTATTTTGTAATGGAATGTACAGTTTTTGTATCGTTGTTGTTTTGAGACATCTTGCTCTGTCACCCAGGCTGGAGGGCAGTGGCACAGTCACAGCTTACTGAAGCTTCTTCAGGCTCAAGGGATGTTCCCACCACAGCCTCCCAAGTAGCTGGGACTACAGGCTTGTGCCACCATGCCTGCCTAGATTTTTATGTTTTTTTTTTTTTTTTTTTTTAAAGGACAGGAACTGCCTGTGTTGCCCAGGCTAGCCTTGAACTCTTGGGTTCAAGCGATCCACTTACCTAAGCCTCTTAAAGTGCTGGGATTATGGATGGGAGCCACAGTGCCCAGTTGGAATGGACATTTTTTAATTGACTGGACACTAATCATTAGAGAAATGCAAATCAAAATTACAATGAGATGTCACTTTACATTCCTTAGGATAGCTACTATTTAAAAAAAGAAAATAGCAAATGTTAGCAAGGATGAGGAGAAATTAAAACCCCTGTCCACTGTTGGTGGGAATGTAAAATTGTATAGCTGCTATGAAAACAGTACTGAGGTTCCTTAAAATATTTAAATAGAATCTGATCTAGTAATCCCACTTCTGGGTATGTGTACAAAATAACTGAAAACAGGCTCTCAGAGAGTTACTTGCACACCATGTCCATTGCAGCATTATTCAAATTAGCCAAGAAGTGGAAGCAACCCAAGTGTTCCCCAGGAGATGAATGTTTAAATAAATGTAATATACACATACGATGGAATATTACTCAGACTTAAAAAGGAAGGAAATCTTGTCATGTTACAACATAAATGAATGTTGAGGGCACTATACTAAACAAGATAAGGCAGTCACTAAAAGACAAATATTGTATGAGTCCACTTCTATGAGGTGTCTGGAATAGTCCAGCTCATAGAAACAGAAAGTAGACTGGTGATTGCCAGGGAGAATAGGAAACTGAGAGTTGCTTAGTAGGTATAGAGTTTCAGGTTTACAAAATGAAAAAGTTCTAGAGATCTGTTATGCAACAATATAGACATAACACAAATTAAATATATATTTTTAAATGATTACGATAATAAATTTTATGTGTTTTTATCACAACTAAAATTAACAATTAAAGGAAAAAAAAACTTAGGTTGCACACAGTGGCTCACGCCTATGATCCCATCACCTTTGGAGGCCTAGTTGGGAGGATCACGTGAACCCAGGAGTTTAAGACCAGCCTGGGCAACATAGTCCGACTCCATCTCTACAAAAATTTAAAAAATTAGCTGGGTATGGTGGTGCACACCTCTAGTTCCAGCTACTTAGGAGGCTGAAGTGGGAGGATTTATTGAGTTCAGGAGACTGAGGCTGCAGTGAGCTGTGATTGTGCCACTGTACTCTAGTCTACATGACACAGCTAGACCCTGTCTCAAAAAAAAAAAAAAACTTTAAAAAAAGGGAGGTATTATAGGATTATATAATATCCTTGCCCAAAAGCCACTTTTAGCATACTTTCAATTAAAAAGTAAAAGCAATATATACTTATAAAGTTACAAATTTTAATTTATATAAGAATATTAAAAAAACATAAATCCACACCCCATTCCTTTACCTTTCTTACTGAACTACTATTAGTTCATTTATGATTCCTTTTCCAGCAGAGGGACTATATAGGAAATAGGGAATAGGGAACAGGGAATTGATCACTCAGTTTTTGATAAAAAGCTGGCTACTAAATAAGGTGAAATGTTTCTTTAAAGCTTGTACCAAACAATAATTTGATTTCTGCGTATCTACCAATAACCACCTGTAATTTATACAGTAATATTTAAATGACGGGATTGTTCCAGTCACTGAATATGCATGTGTTAACTCAGTTAATTTACCAGTAAAGATACAAATGAAGTGTTTTTAAATTGAGAATGGCAACTAGCCATTCTCAATTTAAATGGAAACTATCACCATAGCTCTCGGGAGAATATTTTCATCCCCAGGGTAATCAATAGTTTCACAAATCTGTTCACACTCATGTACTTGAGTTTTTCAATCAGTATTTTCAGTGGTTTATGAGCCATATTTATGAAAGCTTCCCAGTACTGACAATATTAAGAAAAAGGTCTCTGACATTTTAAAGATTTTCTTTCTTTACATTTAAAGCTTTGATTTTACTCATATTTATTTTATGGAAGGAATGAAGTTGAGAACTAAAGTACTTATCTATAGATAGATCCTGCAGCTTTTAGGAATGAGCACAGATTAATGACTAGAGACAGCACATACACAAAATCCCCACACAATATTTTCCAAAAAGAACTGGCCACCAAGACAGAAAGAAACATAGTGCTTCTCACAGTAGCTTCCCTTAGTCTTTACATCTTGAATGATGTCAAGCATGTGGGAATGATTTATTTTTCATAACAGTAGGATCAGCTAGATCAGGAATATTTAGTTATTACCAATCCACAGCCCTTTTTTACTTTCTGCTTTTATGATCTCTCCAGAAGAAGAAACACACACACATACACACTTCTAGGCATTTTTGTTTGTGAAAATATACAGAAACATCCTGTTACGCTGTGTAAGCTGTATATCCACAGGGCCATATTTTCACCTAGGGGAGAAAAGTGAGCTCAGCACCCGGGGGGTTTCTGAGCAAAGATCTCAGCCTCCATTTTCCATCATTCTAGAAATCATTTCTTCTCAGCTACCAATTGGCCTCAACAGAAATCATTAACTGAAAAAATCTCCACTAACTATTTGAAACATCTCATGACAAAACTTTTAATTAATCTCTGGACTCTATTTCATTTATCTTTCTGTCTACCCCTGTACTGTTGTCAAAATGCTTGTATAGCTTTATACTTTATACTTCTACTTTATGTGGATTTATGCTATTACATTTTCTCTAGCAAGGGCTAGTTTTCTCTCCTAACCCTTATTTTTCAAGTATCTTCTTCATATGGCTGCATAAATATTTTTTTCTATATGGATTGATCTGGGTGTCTTGAGCCAAGGCTTCCTCATTAGAGTTAGAGATTAAGGATATCAAAGTAACAAAATGATATGGTACTTGATTTCCACAGTTCACGATCTAAATAATAAAGCAGTCAGGATTACAGCTCTGGTATACCCTTGCTGAAATGGAAAGATAAATCTGGTATATTGCTTTAATATATGTATATAAAAATCTCATTATTTACAAATATTATTGAAAAGCAAATAGGAATTCGGGTGGAAACAGGAAGTAGAAAGTCAAAATCAGTAAATCTTTCACAGACTAAGTAATCACAGGTATTAACACTAAAAAGCAAATATGTTGCACTGTAGAACTCCCACTGCTCTTAAAGAGAAGGCCTCTCCTGAGCCCCACGGCCAGATGGATTTGGTTTGGCAGGTTGGGGCAGGACTTGGGAACGCTGAATTACTCTCTCTCCAATTGTGGCTGAAATTATATTGGTCGGGGAGACCTGAATAAATAGACCAACAAGGCACAGCCTGGGATGAGAGGGATAAATTTGGGGGATAGGGAGAGTTTTGTAGACAAAATTACTAATTTTAGGTTATTAAATTTTTATCATTATTGAATTATTTACCATGGGGCATGCTAGCATCTCTCTCCCACGTTGTCATCCTTAGAGTATCCTTAATAGAGACCCCATGACTCACTCATGGTGTGTGTGTGTGTGTGTGTGTGTGTGTGTGTGTGTGTGTAAGTAGATTCATTTAAGCAAACTCAAAGAGGGGAGCTGAACTCTATGTTTAACTTGATACAAGACAAGGCTAGATAATATGGGCAACCAGGAGTTGAGTCAGTGGAGATTCTGAAAGTGTAGATCCCTGGAAAACAGAAAAACAAAACAAAACAAAACAAAACAAAAAAACGGAAAACTTCAAACATTCAGGGCTGTAGAAGTGGAGATTTCAAATAAAGCTGGACCTGGTTCATGTCCGGATATGTGGAATGGTTAGGAAATTACAGATACATTGTAAATTCAGGGTTGGAAAAGAGCAAGGCCAGGGTAGGGTGAAGGGATTTGGTAGCCCAGGCCGTGCTTTGAGCCTGGATGGTAAGGGAGGGGCAATAGGTTCACTTTCCTCTCCCTGCTCCTCCACTATCCTGAGGGTTCTTCACGACTGTCCCCTGGATTAGTGATGCTACTTGGATCTCTGGACCAGACCCTCCAGGCTCAGTGTCCAGGGCCCAGTGCTGCTTGAGGCTGGAATGTGCCGTGGAAGACAGGGATGGATCTCGACCTCCTGTAGCTTGAGCTCACCCTCCATAGGCCATTTTATTTTATTCATACTGTGTGCTGCGTAGCTCTTCCTTCTTTTTCTGTCCTTCCTCCAGATGAATCCATTTGGGAAAGAGACAGAAATCAGTTAAGAGATGCCAGATCCTACCACTCCAACGCACAGAGGGACCCTTGTGTTCTCTGTTCCTCCTCCCACTTTCCTGAATCACTTCTCTTTTCGCAAACAGACTTTGAGATGAGCTCTCTCAGGAAAAATTAGAACATTTTCCTTTAAGAAAACAGGGTGAGCAGCAGAAGGCTTCAGTCCAAGCTCATAGACTAATCTGGGGATGGTAGAGGGCTCCAGGGTAAAATTTCAAACACTGTGACTCTGTGTTCTTGGAACAGATTAAGAGAGTGTAGGATTTGTCTGGGGGCACAGAGTCACACAGTAATTATTCATCATCCTCTGTCATATGTCAGGTGTCTCTGGGCCCAGCCCCTGTTTTAGGGCTGATCTGAAGGGCAAAGTCAAGTTTCTAGAAGCCTCTGATGAGATGCTAAAATCTGAGCTCTGTCTTCAGGGAACAGAGTCCTACCTGATGGGGCACACACACGCCTGGGGGCTAGACATTCCGCACCTGTCCTCGGCAGAGGAACACTGACCAGAATCTCAATAGAAGATCATGCACAAAAAGCACTTGTTTGAGTTTTCCAAAAAGGGACAATTAAATAAATGATTTTGACTTTCCTGAAAACAGTAACAGGAAACACAGAGTTGCATGAGTTTCAGGTAGAAAGTTGCATTATTCAAGAATAATGATGGGCTGAGGTTTGTCTAAGGAGAAGAGCATGAGAACTGGGTCTCAGTCTCTGAGTCCTTCAGGGTCCAGTGCAGACAAAGGAAAGATGTCCTCACCTGACCCCATGCCCTTGCCCAGAATCACTCATCAACCTCAGATCCATAGAATCACCCTCCACCAGCAGACCCTCCACTGCCCCCACGGAACCGACCACCTTCCTGCTGACTCAGCCTGGCCCCTTCCTTTTCTATGGAACTGTCCCAGGGAGCTCATCTCCAGAGTTCCTGTGGGTGGCCTCTTCTGCCCCCATATTCGCAGGCCGGGAAGACTCATGTCTGCCCATCACAATCTTCTCCTGGAGGCAGGGATCGAGCAGGGGTTTGTCCCTCCTCCTTCTCACACTGTGTTCTCCATGTAGAGTGGGTTTCTTTTCATCACTTGCTGGCCTCTCTCTGGGGTTAAGCTGCAACCTGTCATGTGGTGGTTAGACATGTGTTTATCCTTCATCTTGTTGATCAGGAGCACCTGGAATTGAGCAATAAGGAGGCTGCACACCCAGATGTGGTTGGAGAAGAGAAAGGATTCTGTCCAGAACAACCGAGCAGGGCTATGAGCTGCATTCTGTGAACAGCTTATCATTACTTGGCATTGGGCAGGACACCCCAGCTCCCACGCCTTCCAGGACAGGACAAATCAGAGCAGTGTAACAGTTCATGGAGAGTCCACTGCTCCCAAGCCATATCAAGACCCCCGTGAGAGCCAGGGTTCATGGAAGTTCCCAACTGTAAGTGGAGAATTGAGCATTCTAGGGACACCAGGCACTGAGGAATGACATACACCACCACACCTTTTGGCAGAGCAAGATTTAAAAAACTCAAGTCTGAAGGACCATCTTGGTAGAGGGCCAAAGCTCCAGTTGGAGGAAGAGCTCCGATGGGCTCCTGACTCAGAAAATTTGTCTTCGAAGGGCCAGTGCATGTGCCCAGAGTGTGTGAAGAGGAGATACAGCCGCTTCTCAGGGTCACTATGTCTACTTTGAGGCTGGAGCGGGTGACCTGGGAAGGAATGAGCAAAGGGCCCTGAAGGCTCAGTCCCCATGGATCAGAACCAGGGAACAGCCTTTGACCCAATTTTAGAAAAAAAAAGAAAGGACCCTGAGGCACCACTCAGGAGACCACCAAGAAGAAGTAGAGTTAGTGACTTTTCTTGCCAAAGAGATGTTGACCCACCCTGCCCAGGCAGGGGATCAACGGAGACCCAATGTCCCCGTTCTTGCCCAGCAAGGACAGGCTCCTATAAAAGGTGAATGCCAAGTGAGGATGAGCCTCTTGTTAAAGTGTATTGTTCCAAGGAGAAAAGGGAAAAGTCTGCAAGTATCCCTGAAACCCACAAGGCCAGTGTGAGGCTCCCAGCAACTGTGTCCAACGTGTCCTCCTCCATCCCTCCCAGTGAGCCCATGTCTCTCATCAGGACCTATCAGCAGGTGCCATGGGATCAGGTCCCACAGGCTACCATAGCCACTGCTCTCTGCTCTGTATTGTAGAGTTCATCTCCTGAGGGAGCCCTAAGGTCCACCTTTATCCATGTCACATATTCTTTGAAGAGGATGATCTCACTTTTTCCTACTCCAAATATTTTTTTCTTCAAATAAATATACATGTGTGTAGATACATGGGGATGTGAAATCCTCTCCTGCAGCGTTTGGGGTCAAGATTCAGGGTATCTCAGTAGCCTGTGCTTGTATAATGGGGTAGCATCAGTGCAGCAATTAGTATGTGCCTGTTTCGGCCTTTTAGAGTTCTTGTTCATGGAGGGAAGTTGGCAACGGTACTCAATGTACACTACCATCAACCTTATTTCATTTTTATTGATTCATGTATTCTGTATTTAAAATATACTTTTTCTTGATTTTATCATTGAAAAAAAATAATTTAAAAATTACCATAAAATCTCCAAGGACCCATGAAACTAAGAAAAATCATGGAAGTCCCAAGCTCTGGTCCTGGCTGAAGCAGTCTTTCTGCTTCCTCCCTCATCCTGCTGAATTCCATACGGCTGTAGGGTCCATGAAGCTACGTGGGCCTAATAGAGCAGAAATCCCCCATGCAGGATAAAAGACAAGAAACTTCACATATCACTAATTTGAGATTTGAAGCCTGTGGTAGCTAGGCCCTGAGTTTAGAAGGGTGGGGAGAAATCTATGTCCCTCAGTCTCTTGGTGGTCAGAGCTATTACCTTCACCCAGACTTTTCCCTTCCTGTTGAAGGCTGGGGAGATGGACATTGCCCTCACCTCTTCATTTACTCCTAATGAAATGGATAGCAGCTTACCCCTTCCCCTTCTCTTCTTATGCATGCTTGAGAATTGAGGGTAACACAGTACTTCCAGGTCTGTTTAGGTGCATGTGCGTGTGTGTGCATGTGCGTGTGTGTGCATGTGCATGTGTGTGTGTGTGTGCATGTGAGTGTGTGTGTGTGTTCCCTTCTGTACCTCAAATGAAAATGTTCATTATTTATATAACCCTTCTCTCTATCTCAAGCCCTCCTCCCTTTCTCATCATTTATATAACTCTCCTCCCTAGTCTCAAGCCCAGACAGGATGCAAACAGCTCTGTGTCAGTGGAACATAACTGCTCCTGTGTGTGTGGTGACCTTGCACATGATGGACCTAGGTGGGTTGAGAGTGGGACATGAAATAATTAAAACAGTTTCTTTTTTCTGTTCTTTTCTCCAGTGGGAAGGATACCAGAGGGATGAGTGTTTCAAAGGAAGGATTATAGCAAAACTAGAAGAGGAAGGACATATTTACAGGCTTGGGCCAGATATTTCTTCACGAATTCAAGTATCTTTCAGCCACAGGATAGGAAGTGAATTTAAAGGGAGGAACATGAAAACTGACTCCAGGCTTGGGTCAGGTCTCCTCACCTCTTTCTCACCACAAGACAGCTCATCTGTGAGGTGTTTCAGTGATGGGGACATTTGCCTGAAAGTGCTGGTTTTGGTGTTCTATAAATTCACAGTGACAAGCTGTGTGAGCTTTTCTGCATGGAGGGCACATTTTTGTAGGTATTGGTGTGATAGAGGCTGGGATGGGGTAAAGCTGAGGATCAGAGTAGTCGTTTAAGGATCCTGACAGCTGGGGTGCTGTTCTAGAATCAAACTGTGACCTTGACAGTGATGTCACTCCACTGGAAGGATTCCTTCTGGAAGGAAAGGCCCTCCCCATGGAGTCTGTCCAGTTCCCGGCTGGACGACCTCTTTGACCTCTTTGCAAAAACAGAGATCACCAGTCCTTCATGGTGAGAACGGACACAGTGCAGCTACACAATGCCCTAGGGAAAATTGAGTCAGTGTGAGGAAAAACGTGAGTACACTGAGTGGGAAATAAATGGAATAAAGAGGGGAAAGAACTAAATACCTGTTGGAAGAAATGGAAGGTCTCCATTTTCCCTAGTTGAAGCTCCTACCCTGTGATCTTCATGACTTCATTGGGGCCCTGACAGGTTTCCTTCAGAGATACCCTCAGCTCCTGCACCACAGGTGGGACCTGCAGCTTTCCCGAGGGTACAGGGTTCCTGGACTCTTACTGAGCCCCGCTGAAGCCCAAATGACACACAATGATTTCTCATCTCCATCCAGGGACACTGGAACAAAGGCATTGAAGGGCCAAATGTAGCAGCTGCTGACAAATATGATTTCAAAAAAGTAAAAGCCATCGAAGAAAGAGGTTTTTTGAGAGGTCCCCATGATTGGTGTGGTGAAAAACCTTCCTGGAGGCTTCTGATTTGCCCCTGCCAGCCCTGGAGGGCAAGAGAGGGAGCGCCATGGCTCTTCCTGGCTCCTGTCCAATACCTTTGCCCTGCCTGAGCTTCTGAACCATAGGTCTAGAAAGGAAATGCTAGCCCTAATAGCTGAGCTTGTTTCTATTTCTTTTCTCTAAAGCCCCCCAACGTGGTCTAGTTTGTGTAAAGAAGAGACTGTTTCCTGAGTTTGAGACCCTGTCTGAGTCCCTCGTCATGTTTTCCATCACAGCCACACCTAAAGATCAACACTTCAAACCAAACCAGAGAAGGATGTGGGGGAATAGTCAAAGCTCATTCCCAATGGGGAAGCCTCAGGGCAGATTGCACAGAGAGAGACCCATGCAGGCAGTGCTCGGGAAAGGCTGAGAGGCTGCATCCGGACCATGGGTGAGTTCACTGGTGGTCCAGAGGTACTCCAGGCAAGGGGCATCTCATGGGGAAAAGCACTGAGGCAGGAAGTAAGGCAGCACTTTCCGGAAGAGCCAGGAAGTAGGCCATACTGAACTGGGTAGAATTTCCTCACTAGACATAAGATGATTGCTCCAGGAGCCAGCAAACATTTATTTGAGTTCCTCCTCTGCCACTTACTCGCTCTGAGAACTTGATCCAGTGACCTAACAACCTGAGTCTGTTTCTTCATCTGTGAAATGCTGGTATTGATTGTGGAAACCTCAAAATGTTATTCTTAAATCCGATTCAAATGTAACCCCCAATTATTTTTCACATGGAGGATAAATATAGATAGGTACCTAATAATACCAAAATAATAGTATTCAGGAGGGATTGCAACACATGGAGACAGGAGACAAGAAAAACAAAGTTTATTTATTTCAGTTATGATGTTGTGAGCGTAACAAAAATATATAGAAAGGGGTATATATAATAGATGTGACAAAGACCAGATGGTAACTTATTTCCAAGTGCTGTATTTCATGGAAAGCTGTATTTTCTCATGAGGAATTAGAATACAGAATGAAAGGCCTGGTATTAGCCTATTAATCTTTCTTGCTTCAATATTTCTTATGTTACCAAACTTAGCAATTCTTTCATTTGTCCATTTAATTTTTTGTTTGTTTGTTTGTTTTGTTTTTTGAAACAGAGTTTCACTCTTGTTGCCCAGGCTGGAGTGCAATGGCACGATCTCGGTTCACTGCAACCTCTGCCTCTCAGGTTCAAGCGATTCTCCTGCCTCACCCTCCCAAGTAGCTGGGATTACAAGCATGCACCACCACACCCAGCTAATTTTTTTGTATTTTTAGTAGAGACGGGGTTTCTCCATGTTAATCAGGCTGGTCTCGAACTTCCAGCCTCAAGTGATCTGCCCACCTCGGCCTCCCAGAGTGCTGAGATTGCAGGCGTGAGCCACCGTGCCCAGCCCCATTTAATTTTTTTTTTTAGTTTCTCCTCATGTATCCTTTTGCTTAACGCCTGACAACCACCATTGTGTGTTCTGTCTGTATAAATTTATCTATTTTGGATATTTAATATAAATGGAATTATATAATATGTAACCTTTTGTCTAGCTTTTCCCGCTTAGCATGTTTTCAGTGTCCATCCTTGTTGTACCATGGATCACTGCTTCATTCTTTAGTATGACTCAATACTGTTTTTTTTGCATGGATACAGATACATGTATATACATTTATGTTTTTACTTTTATATAATGTAATACCCACAGCTCAACTCAAAAGTTTCCTAATCTGAGTGGCCTTCTCTGACCACCCTCTCTTAAACAGAGCATCCCTTGTCACTGTCTAGCCTAACCATTTTGCTTTATTTTTCCTTATAGTACAAGGTACTGAGAAAGAGATGATATATTTTAAAATATTTTAAAATTTATTTTCCCTCTTCCCCTACTAACCTTTGAACTCTTCAAGGGCCTGGACTTTCCCTGAATTTGTTCACTGTTACATCCTTTGTGCCCAGTTGATGGCAAATAATAGAAGGTCAATAGATATTCCTTGATTTCCATGGTTTTGGGAGATCCAACTTTATCATGGGTCTTGGCTAAGTACTGGTAACTTAAACATTCAAAATATGTGGCAATAAATTAGAGTGTATGTAAGTTAGCTATTTGTTTCTCCTTGATAAAATTGCCTGTAATTAATGTCTTTAACAATGCTTTTTGGTATCTCCTCATTTCTATACAAGATAAAATAACTTTAAAAATTATTATTAATCAGGCCGGGCGCGGTGGCTCATGCTTGTAATCCCAGCACTTTGGGAGGCCGAGGCGGGCGGATCACGAGGTCAGGAGATCGAGACCACGGTGAAACCCCGTCTCTACTAAAAATACAAAAAATTAGCCGGGCGTGGTGGCGGGCGCCTGTAGTCCCAGCTACTCGGAGAGGCTGAGGCAGGAGAATGGCGTGAACCCGGGAGGCGGAGGTTGCAGTGAGCCGAGATTGCGCCACTGCACTCCAGCCTGGGCGACAGAGCGAGACTCCGTCTCAAAAAAAAAAAAAAAAAAATTATTATTAATCATGTGAACATCACAGCCCGGGTCAAGTAGTTTCCTCTCCTTTTCTGAGCTGGTGACTATAAACCGTGTGCTTGCTTGTACATTTTTCCACTCCCTTGACCTTTGTTTCGCTTGTATAATTTTATTGTGCTTCTTTGTAGTGTGTCTGAGTATCGTCTGAAATTGTTTTCTTCAGTTTTGCTCAGTTTTCAGACAGAATAAATGATTTTATCTTCATGATTTCTATGGCTTCCTTCTTTTTTCTTTCCCTTTCCCTCTCATTCCACCTACATGTGTTTGCTAGAACTGCGTGCCATCTATATGATTTATACGATGCGGTATAATGATATTCCTTTCCATGACACTATGTATGGCAAGATTTTGAGTGCCTTCTGAATCATCAGTGCATGATATTCTAACAAAATTTTGAAAAGTTATAATCTAAGAGAGTAGTTGTTGTAATCCAAAACTAAAATTATAAGACCAGACTCCATTGTCATGTTGGGTAATAGAATTTGAAGTATGCAAGTTTATTTTTCTTCTGCTTTTCCATAAAAGTTTATTTTTATAGAAAAATAAACTTTTATTTTTATTTTTATTTTTATAATAAAGTTTATTTTTCTTTCTGCTTTTGATTCTATTGCTGACATATGACCAAATAACTTATTAATTAACCCCTAATGTGGAACTTAGGATAGTGTGTAGAATAACAAAAGTTAGTTTATTATTAGTGATGATAGTAATGATAATTCTAGCTAAAGTTATCGTGCTAGTACCATCTCAAGTGCTTTAATAAGAACTTTCTAATTTCATTCTTACAACAATTCTGTGAACCGGATATCATCCTATACCTCATTTTACATACGAAGAAATGAAATCCTCCCAGAAGTTTAAAAAAGTTTTGAAGATCATATGACTAGAAAGCGGTGAAACTAGAACTTAAAACCAGACGAGTGTGGCACTAACACCTGTAATCCTAACAGTTGTTAACATTTTGCCACATGTACTTTATCTGCTCTTTTATTTATCTATGCTGAACCATTTGCAAGTATGTTGCAGACATCAAACCATTTTGCCCCTAAATATTGTAGTATACATAATCCAAAATATACAAATTCTCATACATCTAAGAAAACTACCAGAGATTCTCTAATATGATTGAAATACAGTCCATATTTCAATTTTCTCTTTAGTTTCATTTAATCTGGAATGGTTCCTATACTTTTCTTCTTCTTTTAAATGATACTGACTTGTGAAGAGAGCTGGGCAGCTGTCACGCAAAGTCTCCATTCTGTATTGTCTCACTGTATTTCCGTGGTGTAAGCTTGTTTTTCTTCAACCTGTCTTAATAGTCAACTGGAAGATAAATCTGAAGGCTTATTTAGATCATGGCCACAATTTTTGGTGAGAATACTTCACAGGTGATACTATGTACCTCATGTTGCCCTCATCAGAAGACACTTAGATTGTCTCACTGTTAGTGATGCTTGCTTTGGTCATTTGGTTAAAGTAGTGACCACTATATTTCATATTTGTTAAAGCCCATTTTGTTTTACTTTATTTTTCAATTAACAAATTATCTGTAGGATGATACTTTGGCAAAATGGAAAAATTCTGTTCCCTGGCAATGTTTCACTTGGTGAGCTTGATGAACCTTATCTGAATCAATTTATATTAGAGCTGCAAAATTATGATTTCATATTTCATTCCTCACACGCATACTATTAGGGAGGTGCAAAAGTAATTGCGGTTACGTTACTAGTAATGGCAGAAACCGGAATTATGTTTGTACCAACCAGATAGCTTATATTCTTCTGTTCTCTGAGCTTCTGGAAGCCATAAAAGACAAAGCTTAATTTTCCTTCTTTCAGCAAAGGCCTTCAGGGCAAAAATGAGCATTAGTGTTCTGCTTATCTGTCTGAGCTACTTTTTTTCAGTTTTTTTCCCTGAATATTCCTTACTTTCTTGAAAAATAATTAGTAAAGATATTTTTATATTTCATCTAGAATGTATAGGGTAAATGTAAATGTATTCTTTTAGCTATAATGTATATTTTCTTAGATTGGGCAAGTTTTCTTTTTTACTTTTCCTTCCTCTCACCTGTTTGAATGTTGCATATTCAATATATTTAAAAAATTTAACATGTATATTTGCCATAAATCTAATTTACTTTTCTTCCTTCTTCTGAAGAATATAAAGATGAATACCTTGACCTGTTAATTGTTTTATAGTATTCTAATTTTACCTTATTTCTTTCTTCTCATTGAAAACTACTCCTAGTATTATCTTATAGTGTTATGTACTAAATTATGCCTGCTACAAATTCATATGTGGAAGCCCTAACCCCCAATATGATTCTATTTGGAGCTATATAATTACGGTAATTAAGGTTAAATGGGGTCATGGGGTGGGGCTGTAATTTAATGGGACTGGTATCTGTATAAGAGGAAGAGGGCCAGGCGCGGTGGCTCACTCCTGTAATCCCAGCACTTTGGGAGGCCGAGGCGGGCGGATCACGAGGTCAGGAGTTCGCGTCCAGCCTGACCAACGTGGTGAAACCCCATCTCTACTAAAAATACAAAAATTAGTTAGGTGTGGTGGCGCACGCCTGTAATCCCAGCTAGTCAGGAGGCTGAGGCAGGAGAATCACTTGAACCCGGGAGGCAGAGGTTGCAGTGAGCAGAGATCGCACCACTGCATTCCAGCCTGGGCGACAAGAGAGATACTCCATCTCAATAAATAAATAAACAGGAAGAGACACCAGGGATGTGCATGCACAGGGAAAAGACCCTGTCAGGTCACAAGGAGAAGACCTCCATCTGCAAGCCAAGGAGAGAGGCCTCATCAGAAACCAGCCCTACTGACACCTTGATCTTGGACTTTCAGACTCCAGAACTGTGAGAAATAAATGTCCGTTGTTTAAGCCACCCAATCTGTGCTATTTTGTTATGGCAGCCCTGGAACACTAAAATCTATATTCAATGCTTCTTTAGACTTAGCAATTCATACACTGCTTTCATTTCTCACTACTCCTTCCTGCTAGTCATTCCTTCCTTCTGAGATTAATTTCTTCTATGAAGTGTATCTGTTGGTAGTTCTTATAACAAATGTCCTCTCTCTGTCTCTTTTATTCTTAACTAAAATTTCTTTTATATTATTTCTCACATTGGAATAATAGCTTAATTAGGTAGTGATTCCATAATTATTTTTAATGCCTTAATTTTATTCCAGGGTATTGTAGACTCCATTTTTGCTACTTAAAAATATTAAAGATATAATTGGTTTTTTTTTAAGGTAACCTGTTTCATTTTCTTGGCTACTTTTAAAACCCATTCTTTCTCATTATATTCACTATGTCCAGGTATGGGTTTTATTTTACTTGTCTTCCAATTCTTTCTCTGCGTTTCCTGAGTTTGAGGACTGTTGTGGTAATCTTCAATACATCACCTCCCCCCATTTTTTGGTTCTCTTCTTTGGTGTTTTCTATCAAAGATACCTTAGTCCTTCTCGTTATATCCTCAATGTCTTTTGGCTTCTCTTCCAAATGTCTGATCTATTTATGCGTGCTCACTCCTGGATAATTTCTTCACATATACAGTTTACTAAATCTCTCTTCAGTGATTTTGTCTTTCTAGATATTTTACTTGGTTATTTCTCAATTTTCAATCTTTTAATAATTTTTGTGATATGCCCTTTTTATTGGAAGTCCTCAGCTTCCATTGATATTAATATAATCATTTCAAGCATGCTTCATCCGATAGCTTTATTGTCTAAGTTCTGTGTGCTGGGTCTCCTGGCTTTCTTCATGGTCTGTTGTTTCCTTGAGTATTCTGCAGCTTTGTGCTTTGTGGGCTTTTCTTTAGAAGTCCTTTATCTGTGATAATTCATATTCAAAGGAGGTTTGCACTTGCTTCTGTCAAATCCTATAATGATTATCACTGCCCTTTTAATGTTATTTTTTAAAATTCAGAAGTGTCCACATCGAGCAAGTAGTTTAAACCTGAATCTCAGGTCTGTAAATTCATAGAAACGACTTTTGTTTTTCAATCATAGTCCAACCTTAAGTTTTCTTCTCATCTCCTTGTACCAGTTGTTAGATGTTTACTCATTTAATAGCCTTTTACTGACTTAATAATCACTCAAGTGTCCTGCCTTCATCTAAAACTTATGTGTTGGTTTGGTTTTATTTTGGTGAAGTCCAATTTATCAATTATTTTTATGGTGTGTTCTGTGTTCTTTATAAGAAATCTTTGCACACCTCAAGGTTTTGAAGATATTTTCTGTATTTTCTTCTAGGAGTTTTATACTTTTAGTTTCTGTATTCTCTTCTGTAATCTCAGCACCTTTAAATCCTAAGCCCTTTGGTTATGAGAACAGTAATACTCCAAACAGCTTCTATGGAATCAGTTCCTAAACCAGAGCCTCTGGTTTCCAGTTTTCTTTTAGTTTTTGTTCCTTAGGAGACCCAAAGGCATACACAAAATAAATATATATGGGTATGATTTTAAATGACTGTTTGTTATATTTTTTCTAGGTTTTTTATTTGGTAGCAGGATGGCTTGCAGTCAACTATAGTATACAAATAAAAGTCCATGGTGGTTGTTACACAAGTCCCACATTGAATGGGCTACCTTGCGAAAATCAAGTTCACAGTAAAAAGAAATATACACAAAAGGGCAAACAGCCACTTCATTGGGAATATATAGAGGGTTGAGCAGGATAACTTCAGTGCTAAGATTTTTTACAGAAATCTTACTATAAAGTAAGATTATAAAATTATGGTAAAGAATACATGAGGTTACTGGTGTGCTGTCAAACAAATAAAATCCCTAAAGCCCTATTTGTAGTGCTTGCTAATTTCCATAGTGTCAAAACTCCTGCAAATGACTGACTTCAAACCATCAACGGTTTACCAGCTAACTCACAAAATTTCTGAAAATTTAATCATGGGTTCTTACAAGCTAATATAAGCCAGCTCCCACACATCACTGTATTTCATGCATATTCCTGGATACTTTTTGTGGTAGTTGTAGTACTTTGGTTCTAGTTCTCTATGTATTAGTTTGCTTTTTTCCTGATAGAGGAAAAAGAAATTCTAAGTTTGAATTTCAGACTGTGCTTCAAAATATAGACAAGAAATTTTTTTTCTATAAAATACAAATAAGATATTTTAGGTTTTGCTGGCTGCATACAGGATCTCTTGCACGTTTCCCCTCCTTTCTCTCCTTTCCTTCTTCTCTTCCTCCCTCCCTCCTTTCTTTCCCCCTCCTTTCTCCCTTCCTTCCTTGCTTCCTTCCTTCCTTCCTTCCTTCCTTCCTTCCTTCCTTCCTTCCTTCTTTCCTTTTTCAACCCTTTGAAAATGTATACATCATTCCGTAGCAGGCCCCCAGCTGGATTTGATCCAGGACTGTAGTTTGCTGACTTCTGCCTCTATTCTAGAGGCTTTGTGATTATTACTTCCCTCAAACTTTAGTTGAAATATCTTAATGTTAATAAGATTATCATAGTGTATATTTTGTAGCTTCTGTTCCTATAATTATCAAATCAAGAAGTTTTCTCTGGAATCCCGTGCTCAGACAGTCCATGTTGAGTCCGATTCTTTGGAAATTATTTTTACTGTAAATGAATATATAAGTTAAGGGAAAAGATTTTATTTCTAGAATTTTTCTTTCAAGGTATCTTTGGGATACTTATTGTTTCCTTTTTTGGCATTTTGAAGGCTTTCCAAGCAAAGCAAAACATTAGAGCATGTAGATTATTTTGCCCTTATCCAAATGCTTGAGGTTATTAATTTTTCTTTGTAAAAATATTTTTACAGTCTTCCAAACAGGACTTAAGCTCACTTCCAGTGGTAAGTAAGGCTTGAAACCCCATGGCTTAATGGCTTTATATTATTTTAAAGACTGTACAAATTGATGGATTATCATCAAGAAAATGAAAACAGTTTTCAGAAATACTTTGCTTAGAGAATTGAGCCTTTCAAAGAATCCCCCCTCCTCAAACACCAAACATTATGTGGTTTAAGCTCCTATTATTTCTGCAAAGAGCTTAAAAGACTGGCTGACCAGCGTGAAAAAGCAATTGAACATTAATTGAACAGATTTGAAATAATTGAGTTCTGCAATTGCTAAGAACATAATAAAGAATGTTATCAAAATTTCACCTGTGGATATGCCATGTCCAAAAATGCTTATGAAAATCATAGACTTTGATGCTAACAATGAAAACATATATGCTAAAAAATTCATTATGATACATCCCATAAAAATGAACCCTAGACATTTCTGCCTTATTATAGAAATGCCTTCTGACAGGCTGCAGTTATTAGTTTTCAGATTTGTATATCGTTGAACCAAAATTGATGAAAATATAGAGCATTGTAGATTGAATATAGAAAACTCCATTCCCTAAAAGAATTCAAAAATAGAAAATGAGAGAAAAAGGGCAACTAGGAGAAAGAAAATGAAAAAGGAAAATGTTTTTCTTTTATCTATAAAGTGAGTCTAGGTGGCAGAATGGAGATGGTTGTCAGTATAAGCAACAAGAAATCAGAATCTAGGCATATTGTGTCTGTTCTTTGTGAATTTGATCAGGCGCTAGCTAGAAATAAGTGTGCTAGCTCATTTTAACTCAGAAATGTAGTCCTCATAACTTTTCGTTTGGGAACTATTTGGTGTAAACCGTTGTTTGAATAGTTAAAAAAATTACCTATTTTTTTAAATAAGCAAAAACTTTAAGCAACAAATTAATACTCTTACAGATCTGACAATTACATTGAATTTGGTTGTCTTTTACAAGCTCATCAAAAACTTTTGCTACTGCTTTGGTGAATGCTGAGAAATAAATACTTTTTTTCAAGGATGATGATGATAATCCACATAACATGTATATTCTAAAACAAAAAGCAATTTCCATATCACTGGTGGCTCCCTGGTAGAAGATTATCTCTAGGTTATCACACATGGATGACTAAATTCCATGGTATATTACTCCCCTTTGTGATATAAGAATGGGCTAGTTTGCTATTTAAACACCATGGCAGATAAGGAAAGTGTTCATCCAGTTTTTCAGCAAATGTTTGATGGCTGCCTCCTTTGTTCCCTGTTCTAGATAGAGCAGTAAATAAAACAAAGTTAGAAAATTACCATTTGTCCATTGTTGTGATGATAATTGATTCAGGCAAGAATTTTTTTTTATTATTATACTTTACGTTCTGGGATACATGTGCAGAACGTGCCAGTTTGTTACATAGGTATACAAGTGCCATGGTGGTTGGCTGCACCCATCAAACCATCATCTACATTAAGTATTTCTCCTAATGCTATCCCTCCCCTAGCCCCCACCCCGCAACAGGCCCCAGTGTGTAATGTTCCCCTACCTGTGTCCATGTGTTCTCATTGTTCAGCTCCCACTTATTTGTGAGAACATGCGGTGTTTGGTTTTCTGTTCTTGTGTTAGTTTACTGAGAATGATAGTTTCCAGCTTCATCCATGCCCCTGCAAAGGACATGATCTCATCCTTTTGTATGGCTGCATGGTATTTCATGGTGTATATGTGCCACATTTTCTTTATCCAGTCTATCACTGATGGACATTTGGATTGGTTCCAAGTCTTTGCTATTGTGAACAGTGCTGCAATCAACATACATGTGCATGTGTCTTTGTAGTAGAATGATTTATAATCCTTTGGGTATGTACCCAGTAGTGGGATTGCTGGGTCAGATGGTATTTCTGGTTCTAGATCCTTGAGGAGTCACCACACTGTCTTCCACAATGATTGAGCTAATTTACACGCCCATCAACAGTGTAAAAGTGTTCCTATTTCTCCACATCCTCTCCAGCATCTGTTGTTTCCTGACTTTTTAATGATTGTCATTCTAACTGGTGTGAGATGTTATCTCATTGTGGTTTTGATTTGCATTTCTCTAATGACCAGTGATGATGAGCTTTTCTTCATATGTTTGTTGGCTGCATAAATGTCTTCTTTTGAGAAGTGTCTGTTCATATCCTTTGTCCATTTTTTGATGGGGTTGTTTTTTTCTTGCAAATTTGTTTAAGGTCCTTGTAGATTCTGGATATTAGCCCTTTGTCAGATGGATAGATTGCAAAAATTTTATGCCATTCTGTAGGTTGCCTGTTCACTCTGAAGGTAGTTCCTTTTGCTGTGCAGAAGCTCTTTACTTTAATTAGATCCCGTTTGTTAATTTTGGCCTTTGTTGCCATTGCTTTTGGTGTTTTAGTCATGAATTCTTTGCTCATGCCTATGTCCTGAATGGTATTGCCTAGGTTTTCTCCTGGGGTTTTTATGGTTTTAGGTCTTACATTTAAGTCTTTACTCCATCTTGAGTTAATTTTTGTGTAAGGTGTAAGGAAGGGGTCCAGCTTCAGTTTTCTGCATATTTCTCCCAGTTTTCCCAACACAATTTATTAAATCAGTAATCCATTCCCCATTTCTTGTTTTTGTCAGGTTTGTCAAAGATCAGATGGTTGTATATGTGTGGTGTTATTTTTGGGGCCTCTATTATGTTCCATTGGTCTATATATCTGTTTTAATACTTTATTTGGGAAGGAAGTATTCACATATAATTTAAATTTCAATGCAAATCAAAATATAGTCAGTGCTGAATGAAAGTTGCATGCATACATACCATAAAAATTTAGATAATCGAGTTAGACAAAGGAGTAAGAGCCCATGAATAAATTGGAAAGTGACGTTCAACTGTGCTTAATGTGTAGAGTTAGATAAGTTACTTCTCTTTCCTGAGCTTCGCTTTGTCCATTTTTGAAACTGAATCATTATAATACATGCCTCATAGTTTAGCTTTTGCCCCCATCCATCCGCCAGAAATCGCTTTAGAAGGATAAGGCCCATGTCAACACCGTTTCCACATTATAGGCACTTGGTAAATATATGTGGACTGAGTGAATGAAATGATTTTTGTGAATTTGATGTCTTCATAATGAGATTGAAAATTCTGATATAGTCAAGGCATTCTAAGCACAACAACTGGTAGATAGTAAGAAGAATAGCTGTGTGTGTTAAAAAGCTGATATCATTAGCATCACCAAATTCTGACACCATCTGTGGGAGGCTTGAAGAAATAGTGACCCTTCTCAATGCAGAAGAGAGGAGTGAACAGGCAGAAAGAATGGTGTAAGCAAAGTTCCTAAGGGAATGTTGACATCTTGTTCTTGCAGCAATATGTAGAAGAATTTGACTGAGAGGATTTATCCATTGTAGCAGTGGGAGTTAAAGTTAGATAGTTCGGTAGGGTAGACTTGTCAAATCTCCAATTCTAGGAAAGGATATTGGAATCTATTTAGTGTCTAGTAAGGATGCGTTAAAAGGATTTCAAGGAGGAGGCGGTATATCCTAAGCATTAGGAAGATTAATTTAATAATAATATAGTGAAGTTCTCAGAGGTAAGACAACCATCCAGGATATTATTAAAATCACATTTTATTATTTTAATGTAGCTAAGTCTGTCTACTATTAAATATATATAAAATCTTGATATTTTGCCAATACTAGTTGCTTTTTTAAAAACCATCTTTATTCTACATAATTATCCTTCCAAAGACTGAGGTACATATAATGAAAAGTACTTCGGGCAAAGCTTGATATTGGTTTGCCCTAGAGGGTAAGGAGGGTTATACGTAACTCCTGGCATCCTCTTATTTATTTTAATTGCAACCAAGACATTCAGGGCATTTCCATCAAACTGTATTAATGACCATCATAGTTATGGTTACCTGGAAGCAAGAGATACGCCCAGGGAAACTTATTACTTTATAAAAAGTTCATCTCATAGTGTCTTCCGGACACAGTTAAACATTTAGGATCTTGGCTATGTCTCCACAGTATAGCAGGGGTATAGTAAATGGACTTAGAAAATGCAAAATTGCTTCATTTCAGATGGTTGCCATAAGCCATCCGTTACATACCGACTGCACCCATAAAACACCTCATTTTTGTATATTTCCTTAGGGATTGCCTCTTTTCCACATAAAAAAAAGAGAGAGATTGGTTTGGGAAAGTTATAACAGATGATTGAGCCAGGCAGTACGTGTGAGAAGCGTGCAGAAACCAGGAACTCTCATTCATACAAATGTTTTCTTAGGCTTGCCTACTTAGAGGGCAGGGTCAACAAACTCTAGGCAGAAACTTCTATTTGTTGTTTCTGAAGACCTTGTTGGCTTTCTTTGTGAATGTCTATTTGTACCTAAAATATTCAGTTGGCTCGTTTTTCTAAACCCACAAAATTGTGTAAGCCATCTGTGGTACGTTGCCAAGAAATCGCTAGACTGATTATTGGATATTTTTATGGAAATTGTTTAGGCACCAGGTCAGTTGCCCCACATACTGTGAAGAATATGAGGGAAGTTGTTAAAAATGACAACAAAAACCTTAGAAAGACTATATTTATATCACTGACTGCTTGTATACTTGCTAGTTTTTCTCTACTTCCATATTTGCAAGTAGAGAAAAAAGTTTAGATTCTAGCACTTCTTTCATTTCCACCACCATGTGTATGCAAAAAAGATGTCTGATATATCTCTATTTTCTCAAAGTATATATTTGCCTTGATTTTTTTATTTCACATTGATTATCCAAAAATAGTGTTAGGATTCTATAATTTTAACTAATCTTAATTCATTTTCTACAAAGGAAAACAATTAGCATATAGTAAATCCATATTTTAATATGTATTTTCCCCACATGAGAAAATTCCTATTAATCTAGTTTACAGACTGTAGTGAGTTGTTTTGTGAGATGGGGAAACAAAGTTATTTTCTGTCTATTTTAAGGGCCTCCTTCCAGGAAGCCAGCTGCACAGGGCTCAGGTTTCAGGAAGGCTGTGAGGATTCCTGGAAAGCACATTTTTGGCTTGGTAGAGTGACACTCTTGCACAGGACTTAAATCTTGTCTGCAATCGGTGATATTTGACTTAAAAGCCTTAAGGAAGGTGATTTGTCACGGAATGTCAAGAGCAACTCTTCAAAGGGACAAGCAGGTGAAGTGGAAAGAAATCATATCATGTGCCATTCTTTGTTCAGAAGGATGCGAAATGAGCAGTTGTTCTGAAACAGAGTTGTGTTTTTAGAACTGGATTTGCCACTTACTTGCAGTCCTGCAGAAACATGCCACAATGGTGATATTTTCATTCCCTGGAAAAAGAAAAATGAGAAAGCTTTTTTGTTTTTGTTTGTTTTTTTTTTCAGGGGTGGTGTTTTAGGAAACTTGATTTTGCCAATGCTGCTATTTTTGCTTCTATCTTCATAAAAGGTGTCATGGTGGCAGATAACCAGATAAAGTGTCACAGTTTGTATCTTGTTGCATATTATATTTATCTTTAAGGTGGTTTAGCACTTTTTATATCTTAAGAAAAAATCAAGATTAAAGGAATAATGGACTTCATTTTCTTCTATCAATATTCATACTTAGTCATGGGTGTTTATATATTGATAGATGCATAATACTAATTTATTTTACCTGTCTCATTAAAAGTGTAAAAGAACAAGAGTCTATAATGTGTAAATATCTTTTGGTAACTCAATTCCGCATTACATTTGTTGATGGAGTAAATGGATGTTCAAATGATATAGTTTAGTTGAGAAGATGTAGAGTTCTTATTGATTACTATATCTTTTTTACTATTATCTTGGGAATACCAGGAGTTCTGCCAGTAGAGGTACATTCATTTGACTTATTCAACATTTTATCAGGTGGTTTCGTAAGATGGAATTAAAGCAATAATAAGCACCAGGACATTTCCTTTAAGGTGAGAGGGGCAGAGGCCGTGCAATGGCATTGACTACAAATTGGATGGTAGGTGAAAGCTGTCAGTGATATGTCATTATTTTGCCAGTATTCCTCACCACACTTGGAATTGTAAAATAATCAAGGTAATCAATAATAAAATTAATATATAATACATATTATATGTATGTAATATATAATTATATATGTTTATTATATGTAATAATAATATGCATAATTACATGTTATATGTATTTGATGTATATAATATATATGTACATTTTAGCAGTACCTAAATTTTAAACACATTTTACTTTATGGATACATTTTTGGAGCTCCTCCTGTAGTTCTTTTTTATTGTTATATGTAAGGGATGCAACATGATATTTTTATTTGCAGATACATAGTGAAATGATTACTGTAGTCAAGCCAATTCATGTAATTGTCTTCTCACAGAGTTATCTTTTTTGCGTATAGTAAGTGCACCTAAAACCTACTTTCTTAGAAAATTTTCAATATACAGTATATTATTAACTGTATTCCTCGTGCTGTACTTTAGATCTCTAGATGTATTTGTCCTACAAAATTGCAACTTCCTCCTTTATTTTTATTTTATTTTATTATGAGACAAAGTCTCACTCTGTCGCCCAGGCTGGGGTGCATTGCTGTCCTCTTAGCTCACTTCAGACTTGACCTCCAGGGCTCAATTTATCCGCTGGCCTCAGCCTCCCAGGTAGCTGGAACTACAGGCACATGCCACCACACCTGGCTAATTTTTTTTTGTTGTTTTTTTGTATTTTTGTAGAGATGAGGCTTCGCCATGTTGCCTGGGCTGGTCTTGAACTCTTGTTCTCAAGCGATTTGCCCACCTCAGCTCCCAAAGTGCTGAAATTGCAGGTGTGAGCCACTGCACCTGGCTAACTTCCTCTTTTAATTCTTAATGGTTTGGCAATGGCCTCTAGTACTTTTACTTATAAAAAGAACAAATTATTTGATTACATGGGATGTTAGGAGAAATATAATTTTCAATACAAAGACATACATTGTTTGCTAAGGGACGCCATAATATGAAGATAAAAAATTAAGGTGTGATTAAAAGAAGCAATATGTGACATAAAGAAATGATTTTTTTTTCTTTTTGCCTGATTTGGGGATTAAGAAAAGAAGAGTAAGGTTCAAAATACAGAGAAGAGAATAAAGTCATTTCTTTTTCACTAAATATTTCTTTAAACAAAAAAGCAATTTAAAGAAAGTGGAAACATAAAATCATTAAGATTATCTCTTTAAAGTACATGTTCAGCCAAGTGAAAGGGTGAAATGTAGAGTTGGGCGTAGATTTTCTAGGATCCTGGGCCAAGTGTTGAGGCTATAAATCATGCAAGTAGCCACATAGCTAAGCAGCATGAAGCCCAGGTATGTTTACAAAGGAATATTCACACCAGGCCCTGGCAACTTGAACCTAATTTCTACTGAGCCCCAAATGACTGATGAAAGATGATTGCTGGAAGGTATTATTTCTTTATCTTTAAAAAATGACATATTGTGCAGCAGCGTAAGACTTTCAAAAGCAGCTATGGGTATGCTCCTAGATCTTACTATACTTTCCAAACTACCTGAAGCTGAGTGCTCACGCCTGGTTTATCAGTTCCCCAAGCAGATTGGCCCAGAAGGGCACAAGTCTGATTATGACTAATATAATCTTTGTTTTAAGGGGCTGTGAAAATGGACAAACAATATGGTATAATGGTCATTACTGCAATTTGACTTTATGATTCCCTATTTTTTTCCCTTGCTCTTGAAAAAAGCTCAAACCTAGTTCTGTGTGTGTGTGTGTGGGGGGGTGGGGTGGGGGGGCGGTGTTGTATGTTTTAATGAGTTCTAAACTGCCCAAGCTCTTCCTGTGTTCCAAGTTTTTCCCTTTCTTTTCTTTCCTCTACTTTCTCCTACTTTTCTTTTCTTTTTTTCTTCACCTCCTCATCCTCCTTCTCCCCTACTCACTCTCTTTCTTTCTCTTTTTTTCTTTCCTTTCTTTCTGAGAGAAGAGGAAAAGCAGAAAGGAAAGATACTTTTTCAAGGTAAAGATGGTTAAATAAATATTGCATGGGACACTCACAAAAGAAAATTGGTTAACTTTAAAACTGTAACAATTTATCAGGAAAGTAGAAGGTTTTGTTTCTCTTGGCATGAAAATTATTTGCTTTTCTAATCTTTCAATTTAATAACAAATCTCCATCTTGAGCAACATCTTGCTGCCCTCACCCTCCTTATGTTCTTAGATTGCATGTTGAAGAAGATAGTCACGTAGTACATCAATTTTATAAATATTTTACACAAGAATAATTACACATAATCATGAAATAAGCTTGTTTTGTTATTCTTGCAGAAGAGAACAGGTTCTGGTAGACTGTTAAAAATATGTAAGTTGAGCAGAATTGCAGGGCATTTATTTTTAGGGATATGTAAATGCTAAAAATGGAAATGAGCCATATGTATTCATAAACATTATCAGTGTTTATAATACTGGCTAGCAAAGACTGTATCAAATTCTTGATTACGTTCATAAGGATATCAGAGGAAAAAGAAAATCGCCTTGTGTTTGAGCTTTATGTTTATGATGATCAGGATTCTCAATCATCATGTAAGTTATGGAATAATTTAAAATTCTCTTTTGTCTGGGCTCTTATTTATATTTATAAGTGTAGCCTTCCTTTTCCTGTTTCCCTGTCAAAGTAACTTACTGCCTCATTGTAATATAGCAAACAGAACTGCCTTGGAGACAAGTCAGTTTCCCTAATAAGGTATTAAGCAACACAACATAACACATTTTGCAAATTCTTCCAACTGTCAAAACTCTTGTAATGCATATAAAATAAGAAATACACAGCAATTGTGTTATTAATTATGAAGAATAAAATTGCCAATTGCTGAAACATAAAATACTTTTACATCTTCAGGAAAAATGTCTCAGGATGAAATGATGATAAATTTCATTTAGAGAATAAATCTCACACTATAAATGTGGTTGTTCTAAAATGGAAATATACATAGCGTAACTGCTACTTTATTTAATACAACCATATGTTTGAGTATTTCCCTAGTCATCTACTGGATAACTGATTTCAGAAGGGTGCTGTTGGTAATAAGGTTGTTGGAACACTGTAGATTTTCTATCCCAGGGCAAAGTTCGGAAATATATTTCTTGATTGTCCATCCAATTGAATTTAATAGTTTTGATAACCGTTGAGTTGAGAGTCACTATGACTTTGAAATAAATCACAGGGGTTAGTGTTAATTCCTGAAGTTCTCCCTTTTCCCTCTGCGTTGATCACTGTCTGGAAAGCTCGTATTCAAGTGTGTTATTCTTCTTGGACTGCCCTAACAAAATACCATAGTCCTGGTGGTTTTTCCACTAGAATTTATTTTCTCACAGCTCTGGAGGCTGGAAAGTCTGAGATCAAAGCCCAGAGGCGTTCAGATTCTGGTGAGGGCTCTCCTCCTGGCTTGCAGATGGCCACCTTCTCACTGCATTCTCATTTGATGGGGAGAGAGAGAGAGTGATGTCATTCTCTCCCTCTCTTCCTCTTCTTCTATGGTCATAGTCCTATCAGATCAGAGTCCCACCCTTATGACCTCTTTTAACTTTAGTTACCTCCTAAAGACCCTATCTCCAGATATAGTCACATTGGGGATTAGGATTCAACATATGAATTTTAGGAGGACATTTTAGTCAGTAGTATCAAGAATGAATTGTTTGGCTTCTGTTCTATTTCTATTTATATATTTATGTATTTGTTTACAGGGGAGGTATCAGAACATTCATTAAATAACAAGACCAGCATCAAGTGAAATGCAAATCATTTCTTATATATGAAACAAAAATGTTGTCACCATCCTTCTAATTCTATTGTGTAAGTTCCTTTATAATAAGCAGGGTTTCTCAACCTTGGTGCTATTAAAAGTTGGGGTAAATAAGATATTTTTATGGTAGTGGCTGTGCATTGTTTGAAAGCATCCTTGGTCTATACCCACTAGATGCCAGTAGAACCATGCAATTGGGTTAACCAAAAATGTCTCTGGATACTGCCAAATGTCACTGGGGAGGTAAAATTGCCCCCAGCTGAGAACTACTATTTTACAGAAAAGTATCAAAAAATTTAAATTTTGAGGAATTATGTCAAGCAATTACGTTCTTTATATTTTATAATTAAATTAATTCCTATCAAACATAGGATTAATTAGAGACATTGAGATCGAAGAAATGAAACGTGACCTTTGTTCTTTGTTCAGAAACTCTCATGCCTAAAGCCCTGCAGTGGCTACTTATGTCACATAAAATAAAATCCATGCCATTTCAGTGTTGTCTGTTAAGCACAAATATTTTTATGATCTGGCTTCTGTTGACAGATCTCACCTTACCCTCCACCATTCACTCCTTGCTCACTCCAGCCACTATCTTTTCTATCTGGTTCATGAACAACTCAAGCTTTTCCCTGCCTTAGGGTCTTTGCAAAAGCTGTTCTTTCTTCTCACACTATTCTTTTTTTTATGTTGGGAAATTTTTTTTTATTATACTTTAAGTTTTAGGGTATATGTGCACAACCTGCAGGTTAGTTACATATGTATACATGTGCCATGTTGGTGTGCTGCACCCAGTAACTCGTCATTTAACATTAGGTATATCTCCAAATGCTATCCCTGCCCCCTCTCCCCATCCCACAACAGGCCCCGGAGTGTGATGTTCCCCTTCCTGTGTCCATGAGTTCTCATTGTTCAATTCCCACCTATGAGTGAGAACATGCGGTGTTTGGTTTTTTGTCCTTGGGATAGTTGGCTGAGAATGATGGTTTCCAGCTTCATCCATGTCCCTACAAAGGACATGAACTCATCATTTTTTATGGCTGCATAGTATTCCATGGTGTATATGTGCCACATTTTCTTAATCCAGTCTATCGTTGTTGGACATTTGGGTTGGGTCCAACTCTTTGCTATTGTGAATAGTGCCGCAATAAACATATGTGTGCATGTGTCTTTATAGCAGCATGATTTATAGTCCTTTGGGTATATACCCAGTAATGGGATGGCTGGGTCAAATGGTATTTCTAGTTCTAGATCCCTGAGGAATCGCCACACTGACTTCCACAATGGTTGATCTAGTTTACAGTCCCACCAGCAGTGTAAAAGTGTTCCTATTTCTCCACATCCTCTCCAGCACCTGTTGTTTCCTGACTTTTTAATGATGGCCATTCTAACTGGTATGAGATGGTATCTCATTGTGGTTTTGATTTGCATTTCTCTGACGGCCAGTGACCACTGCTCAATGAAATAAAAGAGGATATAAACAAATGGAAGAACATTCCATGCTCATGGGTAGGAAGAATCAATATCGTGAAAATGGCCATACTGCCCAAGGTAATTTATAGATTCAATGCCATCCCCATCAAGCTACAAATGACTTTCTTCACAGAATTGGAAAAAAACTACTTTAAAGTTCATACGGAACCAAAAAAGAGCCCGTATTGCCAAGTCAATCCTAAGCCAAAAGAACAAAGCTGGAGGCATCATGCTACCTGACTTCAAACTATACTACAAGGCTACAGTAACCAAACAGCATGATACTGGTACCAAAACAGAGATATAGACCAATGGAACAGAACAGAGCCCTCAGAAATAATGCTGCATATCTACAATCATCTGATCTTTGACAAACCTGACAAAAACAAGAAATGGGGAAAGGATTCCCTATTTAATAAATGGTACTGGGAAAACTGGCTAGCCATATGTAGAAAGCTGAAACTGGATCCCTTCCTTACACCTTATACAAAAATTAGGATGATGCTGGCTTCATAAAATGTGTTAGGGAGGATTCCCTCTTTTTCTATCGATTGGAATAGTTTCAGAAGGAATGGTACCAGTTCCTCCTTGTACCTCTGGTAGAATTCAGCTGTGAATCCATCAGGTCCTGGACTCTTTTTGGTTGGTAAGCTATTGATTATTGCCACAATTTCAGAACCTGTTATTGGTCTATTCAGAAATTCAACTTCTTCCTGATTTAGTCTTGGGAGGGTGTATTTGTCGAGGAATTTATCCATTTCTTCTAGATTTTCTAGTTTATTTGCATAGAGGTGTTTGTAGTATTCTCTGATGGTAGATTGTATTTCTGTGGGATCGGTGGTGATATCCCCTTTTTCATTTTTTATTGCATCTATTTGATTCTTCTCTCTTTTCTTCTTTATTAGTCTTGCTAGCGGTCTATCAATTTTGTTGATCTTCTCAAAAAACCAGCTCCTGGATTCATTAATTTTTTGAAGGGTTTTTTGTGTCTCTATTTCCTTCAGTTCTGCTCTGATTTTAGTGATTTCTAGCCTTCTGCTAGCTTTTGAATGTGTTTGCTCTTGCTTTTCTAGTTCTTTTAATTGTGATGTTAGGGTGTCAATTTTGGATCTTTCCTGTTTTCTCTTGTGGGCATTTAGTGCTATAAATCCCTCTACACACTGCTTTGAATGTGTCCCAGAGATTCTGGTAGGTTGTGTCTTTGTTCTCGTTGGTTTCAAAGAACATCTTTATTTCTGCCTTCATTTCATTATGTACCCAATAGTCATTCAGGAGCAGGTTGTTCAGTTTCCATGTAGTTGAGCGGTTTTGAGTGAGTTTCTTAATCCTGAGTTCTAGTTTGATTGCACTGTGGTCTGAGAGACAGTTTGTTATAATTTCTGTTCTTTTACATTTGCTGAGGAGAGCTTTACTTCCAACTATGTGGTCAATTTTGGAATAGGTGTGGTGTGGTGCTGAAAAAAATGTATATTCTGTTGATTTGGGGTGGAGAGTTCTGTAGATGTCTATTAGGTCCACTTTGTTTAGAGCTGAGTTCAATTCCTGGATATCCTTGTTAACTTTCTGTCTAGATGATCTGTCTAATGTTGACAGTGGGGTGTTAAAATCTCCCATTATTATTGTGTGGGAGTTTAAGTCCCTTTGTAGGTCACTCAGGACTTGCTTTATGAATCTGGGTGCTCCTGTGTTGGGTGCATATATATTTAGGATAGTTAGCTCTTCTTGTTGAATTGATCCCTTTACCATTATGTAATGGCCTTCTTTGTCTCTTTTGATCTTTGTTGGTTTAAAGTCTATTTTGTCAGAGACTAGGATTGCAACCCCTGCCTTTTTTTGTTTTCTATTTGCTTGATAGATCTTCCTCCATCCCTTTATTTTGAGTCTATGTGTGTCTCTGCACGTGAGATGGGTTTCCTGAATACAGCACACTGATGGGTCCTGACTCCTTATCCAGTTTGCCAGTCTGTGTCTTTTAATTGGAGCATTTAGCCCATTTACATTTAACGTTAATATTGTTATGTGTGAATCTGATCCTGTCATTATGATGTTAGTTGGTTATTTTGCTCATTAGTTGATGCAGTTTCTTCCTAGCCTCGATGGTCTTTACAATTTGTCATGTTTTTGCAGTGGCTGGTACCGGTTGTTCCTTTCCATGTTTAGTGCTTCCTTCAGGAGCTCTTTTAGGGCGGGCCTGGTGGTGACAAAATCACTCAGCCATCATCCTGATACCAAAGCCAGGCAGAGACACAACCAAAAAAGAGAATTTTAGACCAATATCCTTGATGAACATTGATGCAAAAATCCTCAATAAAATACTGGCAAACCGAATCCAGCAGCACATCAAAAAGCTTATCCACCATGATCAAGTGGGCTTCATCCCTGGGATGCAAGGCTGGTTCAACATACGCAAATCAGTAAATGTAATCCAGCATATAAACAGAACCAAAGACAAAAACCACATTATTATCTCAATAGATGCAGAAAAGGCTTTTGACAAAATTCAACAACCCTTCATTCTAAAAACTCTCAATAAATTAGGTATCGATGGCACGTATCTCAAAATAATAAGAGCTATATACGACAAACCCACAGCCAATATCATACTGAATGGGCAAAAACTGGAAGCATTCCCTCTGAAAACTGGCACAAGACAGGGATGCCCTCTCTCACCGCTCCTATTCAACATAGTGCTGGAAGTTCTGGCCAGAGCAATCAGGCAGGAGAAGGAAATAAAGGGTATTCAAATAGGAAAAGAGGAAGTCAAACTGTCCCTGTTTGCAGATGACATGATTGTATATCTAGAAAATCCCATTGGCTCAGCCCAAAATCTCCTTAAGCTGATTAGCAACTTCAGCAAAGTCTCAGGATACAAAATCAATGTACAAAAATCACAAGCATTCTTGTACACCAATCACAGACAAACAGAGAGCCAAATCATGAGTGAACTCCCATTCACAATTGCTTCAAAGAGAATAAAATACCTAGGAATCCAACTTACAAGGGATGTGAAGGACCTCTTCAAGGAGAACTACAAACCACTGCGCAATGAAATCAAAGAGGATACAAACAAATGGAAGAACATTCCATGCTCATGGGTTGGAAGAATCAATATCGTGAAAATGGCCATACTGCCCAAAGTAATTTATAGATTCAATGCCATCCCCATCAAGCTACCAATGACTTTCTTCACAGAATTGGAAAAAACTACTTTAAAGTTCATATGGAACCAAAAAAGAGCCCGCATTGCCAAGTCAATCCTAAGCCAAAAGAACAAAGCTGGAGGCATCACGCTACCTGACTTCAAACTATACTACAAGGCTACAGTAACCAAAACAGCATGGTACTGGTACCACAACAGAGATATAGATCAATGGAACAGAACAGAGCCCTCAGAAATGATGCCGCATATCTACAACTATTTGATCTTTGACAAACCTGACAAAAACAAGAAATGGGGAAAGGATTCCCTATTTAATAAATGGTGCTGGGAAAACTGGCTAGCCATATGTAGAAAGCTGAAACTGGATCCCTTCCTTACACCTTATACAAAAATTAATTCAAGATGGATTAAAGACTTAAATGTTAGACCTAAAACCATTAAAATCCTACAAGAAAACCTAGGCAATACCATTCAGGCCATAGGCGTGGGCAAGGACTTCATGTCTAAAACACCAAAAGCAATGGCAACAAAAGCCAAAATTGACAAATGGGATCTCATTAAACTAAAGAGCTTCTGCACAGCAAAAGAAACTATCATCAGAGTGAACAGGCATCCTACAGAATGGGAGAAAATTTTTGCAACCTACTCATCTGACAAAGGGCTAATATCCAGAATCTACAATGACCTCAAACAAATTTACAAGAAAAAAACAAACAACCCCATCAAAAAGTGGGCAAAGGACATGAACAGACACTTCTCAAAAGAAGACATTTATGCAGCCAGAAAACACATGAAGAAATGCTCATCATCACTGGCCATCAGAGAAATGCAAATCAAAACCACAGTGAGATACCATCTCACACCAGTTAGAATGGCCATCATTAAAAAATCAGGAAACAACAGGTGCTGAAGAGGATGTGGAGAAATAGGAACACTTTTACACTGTTGGTGTGACTGTAAACTAGTTCAACCATTGTGGAAGTCAGTGTGGCGATTCCTCAGGGATCTAGAACTAGAAATACCATTTGACCCAGCCATCCCATTACTGGGTATATACCCAAAGGAGTATAAATCATGCTGCTATAAAGACACATGCACACGTATGTTTATTGCGGCACTATTCACAATAGCAAAGACTTGGAACCAACCCAAATGTCCAACAACAATAGACTGGATTAAGACAATGTGGCACATATACACCATGGAATACTATGCAGCCATAAAAAATGATGAGTTCGTGTCCTTTGTAGGGACATGGATGAAACTGGAAAACATCATTCTCAGCCAACTATCGCAAGGACAAAAAACCAAACACCGCATGTTCTCACTCATAGGTGGGAATTGAACAATGAGAACTCATGGAAACAGGAAGGGGAACATCACATTCCGGGTACTGTTGTGGGGTGGGGGGTGGGGGGGGGGCGAGGACAGCATTAGGAGATATACCTAATGCTAAATGACGAGCTAATGGGTGCAGGAAATCAACATGGCACATGGATACATATGTAACAAACCTGTACATTGTGCACATGTACCCTAAAACCTAAAGTATAAAAAAAAAACAAAAAAAACAAAAATTAATTAAAAATGGATTAAAGACTTACATGTTAGACCTAAAACCATAAAAGCCCTAGAAGAAAACCTAGGCAATACCATTCAGGACATAGGCATGGGAAAGGACTTCATGTCCAAAACACCAAAAGCAGTGGCAACAAAAGCCAAAATTGACAAATGGGATCTAATTAAACTAAAGAGCTTCTGCACAGCAAAAGAAACTACCATCAGAGTGAACAGGCAACCTACAGAATGGGAGAAAATTTTTGCAATCTACTCATCTGACAAAGGGCTAATATCCAGAATATACAATGAACTCAAACAAATTTACAAGAAAAAAAAAACCCATCAAAAAGTGGGTGAAGGATATGAACAGACACTTCTCAAAAGAAGACATTTATGCAGCCAAAAGACACATGAAAAAATGCTCTTCTCAGACTATTCTTTATCCAGTTTTTGTACAACCTCCTCCTCGTCATTCAGGTTATAGCTCAAATTTTGCCACATTTGAAAAGACTTTTTGACCACCCTATTTAGATGGCAAATTCCAACTCACAACACCTACTATCTCATCTATTGCTAGATTGTTCCTTGCAGCATTAACATTATCTGAAACTATACTGTTTATTTATTATTTTTCCAATCTTCCCCCTTCCCATAAATATGTGCTTCTCTAGAATATAATCTAAATGAGGGCAGGAGTCTACTCTGTCATGGTCACTGTATTATCCTCAGGACCCAGAACATTCCTGACCTGGACTGATCGTTCCTGCATATTTGTTGATAGGGAATTATTTGAAAAAAAGGCATTTTAGATATGCTTTTAAGGTTTATTATTGCTAAATTCAGTTGCCTTCCTTCTCTTTGAATGCTACCGCTTCCTACCTCAGGCCTTGCTAGGAAGATCAGCAGGCGGAGTACCTCCAAAAATAAAGTGTTTGAAACATATTTGTATCCCCTCATCTCAAACTAGTTATTGAAACCTATGACAGATACTTAAAACACACAATTACTATTCTTTTTCAAAAAAACACATACTTATAGTGCCTTTGCAAATGTGTCATCAGAGATTTCAGACTTAAGTGAATAACGATTTTAGCCATTTCCTATTCTTATTTCTTAATATATAAACATTTTAAGAGAGAGTACATCTTCCAACTTGAAAGTGCATTACTGACACCAAAAATACTTGCAGAGTAATAGATAAAAAGTCCACATAATTATATTTTATTTGAGAGTCCTGAGGTTTTTCTCAATGACTGCACAAAAGTGTTAAATAGAAATGGCCTAGGGTTAGGCATTGAATCAATACGCACCAGTAAGTTTGCAAAACTAATTTTTTTTTTTTGCTCCTCAGACACAGGAAAATTGATGTAACCGATGCTGTGTAACTCCTATTAATTGCCCACAGTGACAGAAAATTTATCAATTACTTATTGACTTCTTTGAGACCATGGGAAAACGGCAGTAGCTTCAAGGTTAGGTGTGTAATATAGAAGCCTTCCCTAGGCAAATGAAGGTGTAAGTAGAAACCAATCAGATTTTATCAAACTAAATAGCTTTATGTATGTGTACCTCTACATTTGGGTTCACATATACATATTTGTCCCCCATTCATGTCTTGCCTCAGAAACTAGGTGTCTCAGAGGTGTCTATTTGTTAGGCTTTATGAAAGAATCCCTGCTAATAGTAGTTGTTAACATTTACACCCACTTTATGCTAATCAAAAAACAGGGATGAATGCAATCACTGTCTTCAGATAATGTCAGGAAAAATTACTGGACTGTGCTCTGCCTGCACATTCTGCAAGCAACAGAAAACCTATAAAATAGAGGCTTAACCACTTGAGATTTGGTTTACAGGTATAGTGTCCAGAGTTGATGCATTTGCTACATGGTGTCATAAGAAATCTGTTGACCTTTCTACTTTGACATGCCTTAGTCACACCCAATATGACTGCTGCTCCTCCAGCCATTGTATCTACATTCTAGACAAGGAATAAAAGGGAGAAGGTGAAAGAACAAAGGGCCAGAATGGAAAGCCACATGACTCTGCCCCTACTGAGAGCTTTCTTGGAAACCCTACTCAGGAGCTTCTTCTTCCTTCTCCCTGACTAAAATAAACCTATGGGAAGTTAAGTATTAATCGGGAACATTAATGTCCCAAATGGATTGAGGTTTATATCTAAGTCCAAAGCAGAGAATGGATATCGAGAAGGCATTTGCCGTTAAAACCTAGACAAACTCAGGTAAAGTAACCCAGAATCACATGGCAAATGAAAGGCTGACCCAGGCTTTGGGCTAGGTCTATCTAACTGCAGAGCACTGCTCTCTTGACTCTACTCAACGATCAGAAAATTGAGGAGTATTGATTTTGTTGCTGAACTGCTCTGTGAGTTGAAAATGAAGTTGCATGACAAAAAATATAAGAACCATAAAATTCAAGCAGACTTCGAGAAAAACAAATTCACTTTATTTATTACTGATAAGGATAGAAAAAATGTGCTTAACACAACAGACAAAAAATTAGAAATGCAATTTGTGAATGTGACACAGAAACTTGTTTTGCTATAGGTACTCTTTTTTTTCACTGTAATGTGCACAGGTATGACAAGTGTAATATATAAATATATTCTTTTTCTGTCTTTAAAAGGACATACTTTTTTGGTGGTGATAGTAATTAAAATCCATCCTTTAAAAAAATTACAGGTATACGATATAGTATTATTAACTGTAGTCATCATGCTGTACATTAGATCTCCAGAACGTATTCATCGTGAATAACTGGAAAATTATACCCTTTGGTCAATATTTCCCCATTTTGTCCAATCCCCCAGCTCTTGGCAACCACCATTCTATTTTCTGCTTCTATGAGTTAGACTTTTTTAGTTCCACATATAAATGAGATCATATAATATTTTTCTTTCTGTGTCTGGCTTATTTTTTCTTAGCATTGTGTCCTCCATGTTCTCCTATGTAGTCACAACTGGCAGAATTTCCTTCTTTTCTATGGTATGGCTGAATAATAGTCTTTTATATAGATATAGATGAATAAATATCCCATTTTCTTTATCCATTCATCTATCAATTATACCTCAATAAAACTGGAGAGAAAAAGATCAGAAAAGGACATACAGTTTAATGAAATGGCTTAAATTTCATTTCTAAAATTGTTCCCATTTTTTAATTTAAAAGCTACAATTGTCAAAAACATCATTAACAATCTAAATGTTCTAGAATAGAAGATGAGTTGGAACAATTGAAGCTTTTTTCTATGCAGATGGGAATTAGCTGAGCCAGCGTAGTCTTTGGTTTAGAAAGGCTAAATGTCTACTTTGATGTTATTCAGCTATCAACTAGTAGAGCCAAGAATTGACCTGAGGTTCATTATATCTTTTTCTTTTTGGTTAGATTTGCTTGGGTTTTATCTACTTTATCATTTTCTAAAGCTTATTGTTTTCTTATTGATGTCCTTATTATTTTTATTGATTTTTAGTGTTCAGTATATTCCTTTTGCTTTCCTAGGTGCTTAACTAATGTTTATTGAATAAATAAATGGATAATCGCTCTGGTTATTGTTGGCATATAGACGATATATATATGTATATACACATACATATATAGTTGACCCTTGAACAACACAGATTTGAATTGTGTGGGTCCACTTATTCATGGATTTTCTTCTGCCTCTGTCATCCTTGAGAGAGCAAGACCAACCATTCCTCATCCTCCTCTTCAGCCTACTTGACCTGAAGATCATGAAGATGAAGACTTTCATGTTGATCCACTTCCAGTCAAAGAAGAGTAAATATATTTTCTCTTCTTTATAATTTTCTTAATAACATTTTCTTTTCTCTAGCTTACTTTATAATGAGAATGCAGAAGAAAATACATATAACACACAAAATATTTGTTAATCAACTGCTTATGTTATCAGGAAGGCTCCCAGTCAACAGTAGGCTATTAGTAGCTAAGTTTGGGGGGACTCAAAGGTTATATGTGGATTTTCAGCTGCATGAGGGTCAGCACCCCAACCCCTGCATTGTTCAAAGCTCGACTGTATGTGTATATATGTGTGTGTGTGTGTATGTGTGTATATGTATGTATATATGTGCATATGTGTACAGATACACACACATATATTCAGTTATCTCATGATACATTACATTGTCTTTTTTAATATAACAATTTAATTGAGATATAAGTCATTGGCCATACAATTCACTCATTTAAAGTGTAAAATTCAATGGTTTTCAATGTATTAACAGACTTGTACAAGCATCCCTACAGTCAATTTTAGAACATTTTCATCACTCCAAAAAGAAACTCCATATTCATTAGCAGTCATTCTCTAGTCATCCCTGCCCCACCATCATTAAGGAGTGCCTAATTTAATTTCTGTTTCTGTAGATTTGCGTATTTTGATATTTCATACAAATTGAATCATACAATGTGTAATCTGCCCTGACAGACTTCTTTCACTTAGCATTATATTTACAAGGTTTATTCCAGTTGTAGCACATTCAGTACTTCATTTATTTTTATGGCCAGATAATATTTCATTGTATGGATATGCCACATTTTATTTATTCATTTATCAGTTTTAGGATATTTGGGTTTTTTTCTACATTTTTAGGTATTGTAATTACTGGTGCACTAATGTACAAGATTTTGGTGGGAATACATGCTTTTATTTCTCCTGAGTATATACCTGGGTTGGAATTCCTGGGTCCTATGGTAAGTTCATATTTAACTTTTTGAGGAGCTACCAGACTGTTTGCCAAAGTGGCTGCCTCGTTTGCCATTTCTACCAGCAGTGTAGAGGTTCCGTTTGTCATTGTTTTAATGTTATTTATCATTAAATACGTGCTTTCCTAGCAACGTTGTATAAAGTTTGGAGGAGATTTCCTGATATTCTTAAAGGAAGAAAAGTCATTCTCCTTGGAGGAAATCCAAATTGATCACAGGCTGGTCAGGAGATTTTTGACTAATGAGGTCAACGATCATCAGAAATGACTGGAATCTTTTCCAAAGAGGGCGTGAGAAGAGGGCTGTGAAATGCCCAAAGACATATTTGAATGTTTGAGATCAAGAATTCATGGTTGAAGACCATCTATAGTGTTTTCATGCCTTCCACAGAGTTAGAGTTTGGTTTATCTTACATCAGGGAATTCCCTATGAAAAACGCTTTGAAATTTGGTATTTTTTTTAGCAGCCATCAATAAGTCTATAAATATTATTGATTTGTTCAACAGAGGTGGGGCCTACAAATATACGTTTGGTGAAAGACCTCAAATGTGTCCCATAAAATCTCAGCATTTGGATCATTATTGTATGCAGTATTTCCTGGAGAGAATGGCTTAAGATGAAGACTAAAATTCATTTTCGAGATCCTTTGTTGGAAGCTTAACCAACTGGATTAACTTAAAAGAGTGGGCTGGGCATGATGACTCACACCTGTAATCCCAGCACTTTGGCAGGCTCAGGAGGGTGGATCACTTGAGGTCAGGAATTTGAGACCAGCCTGGCCAACATGGTGAAACCCTGTCTCTACTAAAAATACAAAAATTAGCCAGGCACGGTGGCACATGTCTGTAATCCCAGCTACTCGGGAGGCTGAGGTGGGAGAGTCGTTTGAACCCGGGAGGCAGAAACTGCTGCGAGCTGAGATTGTGACACTGCACTGCACTGCACTGCAGCCTGAGCGACAGAGTGAGACTGTGTCTCAAAAAAAAAAAAAAAGAGTGCTGGCCAAAATGACATTTAACAAAATTCAAAATGCAGAACAGAGGCACACTGTTTATTTAGTAAAATCCTACAAGGAAAGAAAACTTTATCACTAGATGCAATGAAATCTGGCAATGACCAAATTGCGTATGTGGATTCTTTCAAGTTTGATCTTCTAGGAAGACGGTTAAATTTTTTGTCACAAGAAGGAAAAGAGCAACAGAAACAACAAAATAATAAATAACTCAAAAGGATCTCAAAATACTTTTTGTAATAAATGTATAAGCAAATAATATGGGATATTATCTATTTTTGTCTATAAATATTATATTTTGACATAATATGCTAAAGGTAAATTTCTCCCTTAGAAGCTACATCTTTTCAGAGAAGATCTCATTAACAAAGCAAGAGTAGAAATTTTTATTGTTATTTTTGCAAGTCTTGACACCGCTTTTCTTGTTAGACTTCTATAAATTCATGAAGCAACTTTTGCAGTAATGTGTTGTTAGGATTAAAAAAGTATCTTTGCCTCTCTGTTGCTGGTTTAAAGTACATTTCCAAATTCTTTTTTTCTTTCATCAGAAGACAGGAAGACATCATTCATAATTTTCTGTCTAGCTAGTTTTCTTGCTTTTATCTATGGCCTCTTTCAAGCACTCCTTTGAGGCACTAAATCCATTTAATACTTTTGCTATGAATGAGCACTAACACCTTGTTAAATAAGACCACCGAGCTTTTACCATTTGCCAATTTTTCATGCCTTCTGGTATGTATTGGCTAGATTTCACAAACGTTTTGAAAAGTAATCCTTAGTAAGATGATTTTAATGGTAACAAATTACCTCCGTGACACTTCTGTATAACAGTAAAAATCACCAACTCTTAAGTTTGGGTCCAAAATATATAACATATTCAAAAAGGAATTAAAAACAGGTATTTCAATGTACAGTTCATTGGTGATGAATGAAATGCATAATGTATGTGGAAATCATTGATTGAATTAGCGCTTAGAGGAGAGATGGAGATGGAGTTAAATTTTAGTTACTTAGGGGAAAATCCTTTTACTTAAAAGCCTTGGGAATACAAAATAAATAGCAGCATAAATAATTTTAAAAAGCATCAATAATAAATGCACTGAATAAAAGGAAAATGACCAGATCAAGTCCAATCATGAGATATCTCAAAGTAAAGTTTTATAAGGGGAAAAAAAGGAAATGTGTAGATGTTGCTGATGACTTCAGGGAATCTTGTGATGTGGATTCTGTTTTGTTTTGCTGTCAAAGTGTGTGTGTTGTGTGTGAAATGAATAGGCCACAGAAAGATAAAATTAAACATGTTGAAACAGGAGAATTCCCTGATCCTCCTCACTGAACATGCTACAGGGGTGTGGCTCAGTCTCCCCTGCTGCTGCTCAAACTCCTGACGGGAGGGGGAGCACGCAGACAGGCAGGTGCAAAAGCCAGGGTGAGTGCTTTGGGCTCCACCTGCGGCCCCAGTGTTACAATGCTCTTTTAGCCTTACCATCCACAGACTGCTTAAGTGTTAACCAGCTCAGTGGACTCTCTACCTTTTAGCAAGGGCAGAGGGCCAGTGTGACAGCTTTCTGTATACCAAACTCTTGCCCAGAGTCCTGGAAGTATCGGGTCACACATGGGCTTGAAGGATGAATGCAGGGTTTTATTGCCTGGTGGAGGTGGCTTTCAGTGGGATAGATGGGGAGCCGGAAGTGGGGTAGAGTGGGAGCCGGAAGTGGGGTAGAGTGGAAGGAGGATCTTCCTCTGGAGCCCGGCCGTCCAGCAGCCAAACCCCTCTCCTACCGCCCCCAGCCGAACTCCTCTTGGCATTGAGACGTTCCTCCTCCTCTCTCTCTGCTGCGTTGTCCCGCCGTTCGTCTGCCTGTTTCCTCATTTCCTCATCTGCTTGTCTGCTTCTGGAGCCTGGGGTTCAGGGTTTATATGAGTACAGGATAAGGGGGCGTGGCAGGCCAAAAGGCAGCTTTTCGGGAGGAAGAACAGAAATGCCTGTCTCCATTTAGGACTGTGGATCTCCAAGCTTGAGGGTGGGGCCTTTGCTGGGGAACCACCTTTTTCTGCCCAGTATTTCCCTATCTCCTGTCCGTATCAGTGTGATCTTCCCAGAGACATCTTCAAAAAGGTGTTTTTAGATAAGAAATTTTTCCATAGCTCTTGCTGTAATTTTTATTTTTGTTCCATTATTCTCCTAAAATCTTTAGAAATTAATTTTAATAATCTACATAATAAAATTCTAAAGTTACTCTCAAATAAATCACTGCCCATTACCCATAGTAAGAATGAATCACCTAAGATCACTACACAGGGCATGAAGTTCTTGGGGGCTCTTCTAATTATATTTTATAGATCTCGGCAACTGCTATTATAGTAGGTGATAGCTGTTCTTGATTTTTCTTTTCAGAAAATACTGCATTTGTTAACTCTTTCATTTGACTTTTACATATAGGATTACCATGTAATTTATCATACAAATTACATAGTTTTTAAAAAGTAAACTGAAGGCGGCACTATTGATAATTATGACAGAAAAATAGTTATAGGCTGGGACTTAAACTGTGATACATGGTTGCCCTATATATGAAGATTTTATTTGTAAGAAATCTCTACTTCTTAGCTTGATTTATCCAAACTGAATACAACCAAAATGTTCTCCCACTATGGAGTGAATAAATATTTATATCATTAAATACTACAGTGGCATATTTGTATTAGGTTGGTACAAAAGTAAGCACGATTTTTGCCATTTAAAATAATGACAAAAACAACACTTAAACATTTGCACCAACCTAATACAATGGAATATCACAGAGCAAGGAAATCAGAGTAAACTACTGCTACCTGCAACAACATGAATGAAAATCATAAGCATATGTTGAGTTGAAGAAGCAAAATTCCATTTATATGTTACTCAAAAATGACAAAAGTAACACATGGTAAAAAGGTAAGAATAAGGATTTTCTTTGATGGATTACTCATGGGCAAGTGGTATAAGGGGTCTTCTGAGGCTCTACATATCTTGATCTGGTTCGTAATCACATATTTATACATGCCTAAAAATTTATTATCTTATGACAGGCACTATACTGAACACGGGTTATACTTCAAATAACTTTAAATAAATGTAGGGATGAAATACTATTTCTAGTCATATCAGTGAATTCTCATCAGAATAAGATAAATGCTGGTCAGACAAAAATAAAACCAAAATGAAACAAATGTTTTCTACTGGGACCTCTACCTGGTGAGTTCCCTATAAGATACCTCTCAAAGGCCCCTTTCCAGCTGCTCTGAAACTTCTGTGTGAAAGATGCTCCCTGTTCTTCACTGAATTTAGCTTTCTTCTTCCCCATATTTATCAACTTGCTCATGCTGAATTCTGTTTCTTAAATACCTTCCCTCGATAACTGCCTGTCAAAATCTTCATTCTTCAAAAATCCAGCCAAAATACTCCTGTATTATTGCTTTCTCATGCATACCTACAGACCGTTTTCCCATGTTTTCATTTTATACCCACCTTTGATCCATCTTTCTTTTCTCCTATTTTTAAATTATTCATTCAATAGACGAGTTGGACCTATGCTTAAAGCAGAGCATACATGGATGTATGAGACCATCTTTGTCCTGAAGGAGCCCATAGTTTCTTAGATAATGGCCCTTTTCCTATTACGCTTTCTACTGTAGGTATTTTGTTCCCCTATTGAAAGTTCCTCTGCTAGATGAAAACTTCTTAAAGGTGTGAAAAGAGGGGGAGTAGCTCTTATTCAGCTGTGCATTCACTGTAATGTTTCAGCAAGAGAAAAAATAAGGACTCAATAAATACTTGTGAATTGAAATAAATTCATTGGCTGAATTGCTTGAAAATTATCTGTGGGAAAATGTTATAATGAATTCTACAGTTTGTCTAACAATAGGTGGCTGATAAGATTAGTTAAGCACTTTTAATAACTCAGGTTCATTGTACAGAAAATACACTACCTATAATTTAAGCTTTTCCCCAATAGAATGACTTCCCAGGGTTCCAGCAGATACTGTGCAAATGAAGTTAGTGTATTGCAAATGATTCTGCTTCCCTCAGTTTTAAACACGGCTCTTTTCACAATTTGGACACAGGGTAGATATGATCTGTCACCTGGACCCTTGTGAAGTGATCTTTTGTGGTCCATACCACTTCATTAACAACATGCCTATGTGTTAATCCGAAGTCGACTGCCCAATTCAGTTTGAATTAGATTCTAGTCAGATAATACGTTGGAGAAACTAATTTGTAAATTTTTTAGTAGAATATTTTCTTCCTGTTCCCCTGTTGTATTACTACTTATCCTCAATTCTTGTGGAGATACACCTTAGTTTACCTCTAAGATGATCCATGAGATCACAATGACTTTATATTCTACTCTACTGTGTAATTCTTTAAACTTTCTTAATTCTTACAGTCAATGTTACACTTAGAAAGAATCTGAAGTTCTGTATATGTAAAAACTCAAATAGGGATATTTAATATTAAGAATAGATATACACCCACATATTGAATTCAATATATTGTACACATAATTTAATGAGTAAGTTAATAGTCATTGTTTCTATATATTCCTTGTCTTGTAGATTCAACTGTTCAACGCTCTTTAGGACAAAATATATTCATAAAAATGATTCTTATCTGGGAATATGGCGTTCTAAAGTAAGAACACCTTCAAAAAATAGTCCAGAAAAAAAAATCTTAAAGCAGGTGGATGGGAATTTCAGAAGGGATATTTAATAAATTGTGAAGGCCTTGTCAAACATATTCCAGCAGAGGATGCATAACTATTTGTTAGAGGTGCTGTACAAATAGTTGTTACCTTGGCTAAGAGGTTAGTCTTGATGACCCCTTAGAATATTTGTAATTCCAACTGTCTAAGAAGAAAAGAGATATGTGCCACAGAATTGAGATTTTTAAACAAGAATGGCCTATTTTGATTAGAATAATAATACCAATAAAAGCTCCAATATATTGAGTGCATATTATGTTCCAGTCACTTAGCTAAACGGATTTAAATTGCTCTATGATGATCTTCATAAAATAAACAATACATTTAACATTTTTTCCAAATCCAAATAAACCTAAGTTGATGAGTCCACTTCCAAAATTGACCAGAAGTCCAAAAGTAGCCGTTTTCTAATGGTCTCCTTTCTTCTCCCTTGTGCAGTGCATGCAGAATGAGAAGGGTCTTATTTGAATCCACACTTGACACTTTGGCAACTGCTTTTTTCCCCCGGCCCAGCTGGTCATTGAAAGGTAGGCTACTCCACTGGTGCACCACTTCCTGTAGGACAAATAGACCTGAGGGCCTGCACTGAGATGCTGAAATACAGAGCCTGGTCTTCATTGTTACCCACACACATATTCACCCAACATTCTGCCATCTTAAGAATATGGCATTTATTCTGCTACAGTGATTCTCAATGCACAGTATCAAATCCCAGGAAATCCAGCACACCTAGAGTCAATCCTTCAATACTTTCATCTTTGTTTTCTCAAGTATACGTTCTGTTGCCGTGGGTTTAAAGGCCTGTTAGGGTATGACTTCTTGACATTTCAAGAATAATTTTTAAAAATATCCTCTAGGGATAATAAAAACAGTGAAAATTTGGAATTATACGCCTGAACGTTCTCATGAATGTTGAAAGGGGGCCAGAAGAGGGAGAGAGAGACAGAAAGAGAGAGTAGATATTTGAGCATTTGATTTCATTCCTTTTTAGTAAATCTACAGTAGCAAGAAACAACTTATCAACAAGTTGTCCCACTACATTAATTTCTGAAGAAAATTTATGGCTAATAAATTCCACAAGCATTGAATGTAATACTTACAATGGCATTATATTACTGGAATTATTGCCCCATTTCATAGATGAGGAAACTGAGACTCAAGAAAGTGAAGCAACAATCCAAAGTCCACACAGGTAACAAGCAGAGGGAACCCGGAGTTAAAATCAGGTCTGTTTCCTTGGGAAGCTGTGTTCATAATCACTACAGCACACTACCTCTATAGTATCAGTACCCTGCTCAGGACACAGTTCATCCACAATATTCCAGACACCTGCATAGGAGGTTCATAAATCTTTTTTCTCATGTGGATGTAAGAGTCAAGGATTTAGTGCATTTGAAATCATATGATATGATTCGATTAGCATTAGCTCCAAGTTATTCAATTCATAAAAATTGGTGACTGGGGAAACTTGTCAGGAGCTGTGAAGAGTCTGAAATTTTACCCTGGTCCAAGGTAACAGGCTAGCCTGCAACAGTTTCAGGGTTGTTGGCAGAAGACAGGAAGGGCAGTATAGATGGGCCCAGTTTGTTATCTGTTCACAAAGTGGGTTTCTTTCTGAGAGAAACCCTGTCCTGAGAGAATCCAAGTTATTTATTTATTTATTTTTTGATGGTGGTTTATGCTTTTATTTTTATTTATGTATTTATTTTTATTATACTTTAAGTTCTAGGGTACATGTGCACAATGTGCAGGTTTGTTACATATGTATACATGTGCCACGTTGGTGTGCTGTACCCATTAACTCGTCATTTACATTAGGTATATCTCCTAATGCTATCTCTCCCCCTCCCCCCACCCCACAACAGGTTCCAGTGTGTGATGTTCCCCTTCCTGTGTCCAAGTGTTCTCATTGTTCGATTCCCACCTGTGAGTGAGAACATGCAGTGTCTGGTTTTTTGTCCTTGGGATAGTTTGCTGAGAATGATGGTTTCCAGCTTCATCCATGTCCCTATAAAGGACATGAACTCATCATTTTTTATGGCTGCATAGTATTCCATGGTGTATATGTGTCACATTTTCTTAATCCAGTCTATCATTGATGGACATTTGGGTTGGGTCCAAGACTTTGCTATTGTGAATAGTGCCGCAATAAACATACGTGTGCATGTGTCTTTATAGCAGCATGATTTATAGTCCTTTGGGTATATACCCAGTAATGGGATGGCTGGGTCAAATGGTATTTCTGGTTCTAGATCCCTGAGGAATCACCACACTGACTTCCACAATGGTTGAACTACTTTACAGTCCCACCAGCAGTGTAAAAGTGTTGCTATTTCTCCACATCCTCTCCAGCACCTGTTGTTTCTTGACTTTTTAATGATCGCCATTCTAACTGCTGTGAGATGGTGTCTCATTGTGGTTTTGATTTGCATTTCTCTGATGGCCAGTGATGATGAGCATTTTTTGATGTGTCTGTTGGCTGCATAAATGTCTTCTTTTGAGAAGTGTCTGTTCATATCCTTCACCAAGTTTTTTATAATGGACAGTAAACCTGTCTATTTTTTGCTTTGACAGAGATATTAATACTTTTTCTGTCTTCCAAAGGTGTTTACTATACAAATTTCTTTGAGACAATTATCTGAAACGAAAGGGCAGTCAGTGTCTTGCTCACAGATGTGCAGAGATACAGGAGCTCCATGAAGAATTATCTCTCAGCACTGCCACTTAAACTGAATTGATGGGGAAATTTGTGTAAATAAGAAGTATTACGTGAAGCACTTGATTTTGATGTGAAATCTTATTTCTCTACATTGAGATAATGGATTACTTTGGAGTTGTATAGATGCTATCAACTTCTGTCTTTTTAGTAAAACATACACTACATTCATTAGAGCAAAAATTTGCAATTGTAAATCTTTAAAAATGTACCCCACCAGTAAGATAAAATGAGCGATGATGCTTAAGTGTAAGGCAATTATTAAATGGGCTCAGTGTTGGAGACACAAGCAAGAATGCTGCAGAATGTGGTGAAGAGAAAGTGTGCATTTCATTTAAGAGAGAGGAGTATGGCTGGCACAGTGGTCATGCCTGTAATCCCAGCACTTTGGGAGGCCAAGGCAGCCAGATCACTTGAAGCTAGGAGTTCAAGACCAGTCTGGCCAATATGGTGAAACCCCATCTCAACTAAATACAAAAACTTAGCCAAGTGTGGTTGCCCATGCCAGTAATCACAGCTACTTGGGTGGCTGAGACAAGAGAATCACTTGAACCTGAGAGGCGGAGGTTGGAGTGAGCCGAGATCATGCCACTGCACTATAGCCTGGGCAACAGAGTGACACTCTGTCTCAAAATAATAATAATAATAATGATAAAGGAAGAGGAGTGATTTAGGTTTGGTTAACTGCTTCCAGATTTTCCAGTTATTTAAGAGAGGTCGGAATGCATTGTGTATGTAGTATCTCCTGATTTTTAAAGTAGACAATTTAGCAATTTCAACAGCCTCAACAAAAATAACAAACTGTATATATATATACACACACAGGTGTGTGTGTGTGTGTGTGTGTGTGTGTGTGTGTTCAGAACAGATCTGGCCCGGGGGCTTCTAGTTTTCTTCCTCTGATTTGGTGCTTTCTAAGAGGAGAAGAGAAAAATTCGAATACAGTTTCTGGATCCCCCAGGTCTGAGAACATTCATATGATTTAATAAGATTATAAATGATTCAACTACATTGAATGCTTACAAAGAAATTCATTTTTATTTCTACTATTCATTAATTTTCATTCTTGTTGAGCAATACTATAAAAAGGACCCATGTGGATATTTTTTTCCTGTAGTGTTTCAATAACTGTGGCTTAAAAAATACTGAATGTATCAGTACTTTTTAAAAGGAAAAAAAAAAAGAATGTTTCTTGTTGCCATGCTATTTTTATTTTCTCCATTTTTTTGACAGCCATTAGCTACTTATGTTTTTCATACTGGTCTGCATTTGAGAAGCCAAATTCAAACTGCTGGTAGAAAATGACAAGGCATCTAAAAAAAGAATGGATCAGAATGGATGTTCTAAGTGTTCTTTTTGGAGCTGTCAAGATTAGCATTCTTGCACTGTGATTTGAAAAGTGCCTGAGAGAGTCACCATATATTTTAGGCAAAGAACTTAGGAAGGGGAAGGATGTTGTTCATAACAATAGGGAATATGATGGATGTATTGTCACATGTGTACTAAGAATCCAAATTGTGTGAAGAGAACTCATGTTGTTAAAAGCCTCATATTGTGTGCATATCTATATCTGTATATCTATATCTAAAATTGCATATACTTTTATTATAAATTATGTATTGTTTAATATATATTAAATGTTATACAAATGAACAGGCAAATTAATGTACAGCATGATTCTGGGAAAGGCATAGAATTTTTCTATCAGGGACATACTGGAAAAATGAGGCAGGGCACAAGGTACAGGGGAAAATAAACTATGCTGGGAAGCGAAAGACTTTGCTTACTGTTTCAGTTTTGTTACCAATTTGCCATCTGACCTTGGGAAAGGTATTTAAATTCTTTAGATTTCAGCTTTCCTACGTGTAAAGTGAGTAGGTTGAGCTAAGTGCCAATCTGCTAAGTGGTTAGGTAGTTGCAACCTTCTGCTGTTATGCTGGTACATCACAGAATGCAAAGTGAACACAGTTGTTCCTTGGGCATCTACTGAAACACACTAGAAGCCTTACAGCAGAGATTTAAAGTTGCTTATTGACTCCAGAGGGTAGATTTGTCTCAAAAATGGGTTGTTGATCCACATGGGGTATTCGTCTTTAAAATGATTGATAGGATTTTAAAATTAGGAGATTTCCTATTTTAAAAACCCTGATTTCTGAGTCCTTTTTAAAAATGATCAACACTTTAAAAGTTTCTATGTCCACATTTCTGCCTACTAACTGAAAGAGTTGGACCGATCGGGCTCAAACCAAAGACGCTGGTCGCGCTCAGGAGATTTTATTGGAGGCACCAAGGCAACACCACACGGAGGAGAAGGAAGGAAGAAGGGGCGAGCTGCTTACATGCTGGGTTTTTATACTCAGTGGGGCTACGTGGGCATCGGTGATTGGCTTAGGGGTGGGGTTTGAGTAAAAGGCAGGAGGTGTTCTTCCCTGATCGGCCTTCTCTTGGCGGGCTCTCAGGGTGGAGAAGCGGGAACCGGGGATGAAGAACCCGGAACCGGTGCCATCTTACTGTGCACATGTTACCTAACACTAACTATTGGCTAGAGCCAAATAACAACTGCCCTTCTTATATGGGGCACATGCTCACCACTCTGAAATCATGAGAAAAATTGTATGTCTTTGTGGGACACATGCATTTTTCTGGGGAGGAAATCTTTGGTTTTCATCAGAGAAATTTTAATCCAAGAATTGTAAGAACCACTGCTATAGGCATGATGAACACAGTGCCGTGGGAAGTAAATAAAGGACAACAGGCAAAATGGTGTGTAGTGGAAAGAATAAAAAATGTAGATTAGTTGGAAATGTATGATATTAACCACTGTTAATTGAAAAAGGATTAGATTAGAATCATAGGTGAGACCGCATAAGAGTGATTAAAAGGAAGCATGGTATAATTTCAAAGTTGAGGGGCCATGTTCATCATTCACTAATTTAACAACTGAGGAAACTGAGACTCAGGTTAAGCAAAGTGCTGAGATCACAAGCTGAAAACAAAATGCAGGATTTGAATTCATTTTTACTGACTTCTCATCTAACTCATTTGCATCACTCCTTTTTCCCTCTTTCAATTTAAAGAGACTCACACTCCTGTTGAGGCTACTCATTGATTTCTGGTCTGCTCCAGGTGTCAAATAAATGTTTATAAGCCCTTTTAGGGGTGAGCTCTAGAAGAGATAAGCACTCAAAACTAAGTGGCTGACATATAAATGGTACCCTAGAGACATTTTTTCGACAAAGGAATCATGATTTACCTCGAACAAAGTCCAACATTTCTTTTTAAGCTGGATGGCCCTCCTCTGATGTGTGAAAAAGGCAGAGGAGCCCCATTATATCCTATTTTGAAAGATGTTTATAGTAATGGAGGGTGGATGGAGGGAGGAGATTCGTATAAGATTATGAGGAAAACCACAATTAATTACATTAAATGATTTCATTTAACAAGAAGAGATTTTAAATTATAGGATAAATATTCGTCAAGAATTAGGTGGCACAATACTCATTAATTACCCAAACTGTTAAAGTCAGCTTGCTTTCTTCACTATCCATTCTCTATTTTGAAAGAAGGTGTGTGTGTGTGTGTGTGTGTGTGTGTGTGTGTGATGGACTACAGTTTCATAATATTTATGACTGCTATAATCATGCACAGTACAGTTTCTGTTGGAAGATAGTAGCTTAATGCTACTGAAACATAAACTTTTATCAATATTTCTAACAGCGTCTTAGAACAACAATGACCTAAAACCACCTGCTGTTTTATGAAGTTATCACAATTAAGCAACCGCATGGTTGACATTAGTTTTATTAAAAATATAGGATTACTATTTTTAAACAAATGTAATGGCATAAAATGAGCGATTTTATTACACGTCAGGGCATTTAAAAATTAGGTGCTTTTGATATAAACCCAATTTGTTGGATAAAAATTAAGCATACTTGGTTTTACCCTGAAAAAGCCAATGGCTTAATTCATTTGCAGACATTAGATAATTTCTCTCTGGGCAGGGAAGAGGATTTCTCAGATTTACAGATAATAAATAATATCACAGATATGGGAAAAGAATGTATATATGCTGCTTTTGGTACCCACTGCCATTGTAACAATAACCACAATTTAATTGGAGTTGTTGGAATGATCTTTCTGGTTATTATGCATCAAAGAATAGCTACTACCTTGTACATTGTCTGAAAGAAATGTTGCACATATGGAAGAGAACATATTTTATGTATAATTTTAGAGAACATCTTGCACAATATTCTTTCTTGTAATCTTATTTCCAACCTAGGGTAATCATCATCATCATCATCATTATCATCATCATCATCATCATCATGAAAAGCTAATAAGATTCATTATTGTTATTGCTTGCTATTATTAGTTTCATTGCCATTTCCAAGGGTAACAGTTGAAGTATATATTTGAGCAATAGTTCTCTCATTCATTCATTGGCTCTTGGCTTTGCCAATCTCCTTCTGAAGATAAGAAATCAATCAAGTCCTGAATATGTCTTTTTTTTGTACTTGTTGTTTTGCTTATAGGTGTTTAGTGTGACTCTTTATGAAACTAGAATATCGAGAGGCGAAAATCTTTTAAAATTTAATTTAATGAAAATTAGACTGTAAAACATACAAGCTTAGAACTGGCTCAAGTTTATTTTATAATAATTGAATAGTCACAGTTAGAGGCACCTCTGACCTGAAAATGCTGGTTGAATGGTATTTGCATATTTGCAGAGCAGATACCATAGCTAAAGTGTATTTTACCAGCATTATAAAATACTGGATTCAAAGTCTCTTTTAATACATTTCTGATAAAAGTATATGCTGATACATTGATGGATAATCTGTTAGGTGAAATCAACCCTAAAATGGTACCAATTACCACATTTGGAAATTCATTTAAACTTTGTTTTGTTTTGATCTTGTAATTTAATGAAAAGATCACATTGCACCTATTCTTTGCTCTTTAAGAATGTCAAAATTTAAATTTATTCCATGGCTCAGAATGTTTCTCTATATAGTATTAATATATAAAATTGAGGTTCTGGGTTGAGTTCAAGATGGTGTGATTACATTTAAATAAATATTTGTGATTAAAAATTTTTTTCTTTTAAACATGAGCTGCTTCACCAAGTCTTACTTTATATGAATTCATTCCTTTCTCTGTCATAATTTTTTCTCCCTATCCTTTCCCTTTGAAATTTGAACCTATTTTGTTGCAATCACTTTTTTCATAATAAGTTTTTATTACCACTATGCACTCAACTCTCTTGTTCTACTAGAGATTGCATGGCTTTTGTTTATTGTTGCGTTATTTTTCTTCATTATTTTTAGTTTTATTTTTTTCATATTTATAGGTGACTTGCTTTGGTAATTTTACTTTGATATTTCACAGACTGCTTTATCTGTTAGCAATACTACATATGAAATATAGATTGCCTTCAAAGATATAATACTTATAAAAGCTAATTGTGACTTCAAATACTAATTACCTATACTAAACTATTGTTTCTTTAGAGAGATTCCGTAATATATCTTTCTCACTTTTTGTTGAAGTATAAATTAGAAAATATACTCACTTCTCATTTTCCTCACATTCATATTTTATTCTGTGCTTTTTCTCACAATTAGAAAATTAAAACAACAAAGAAAGTTAAACGAGAGGAAGAAGAGAACACTTAATTATAAGAGAAAGAATTAGAATATTGACTATTTGAAAGGCCAAGCATGTTTCACATATAATACAAAGATGGGAAGTGATGAAAAATGAGATGCGGAAGAGAGTAGTAAAAAATCTCTATGATTTTGATGAAAACACAAAGAGGAATAAAACATACATTACTCCTCTTCGATCCTTTGTGACCGTGCACAGGCTTTGGCATAGAGATGTAGTCACTGATTATAATTAGTTGAAGACTTTATTCCCAACTTCCCATCTTTCAAATGCAAATTAATGTTTCTATGACAAAAATAAAAGTCCTTGACACCCTCTTGAAGAAGGACTCAAGTAAAATGAATAATCAGTCAAGATGAACAGCCTAAAGTTATCAAGAAAGGATTCACAGATCCTGCTTTTCCAATAAAACAGAAGGAACTGTTGGAATATAATACTTGCTTCAAAGAACCATTTTATTATGAACAGGTAAAATAATAATATCCAATCAAGGTCTAGCGAAATGAATTGCCTGCGTGAGGATGGACTTGGCTACACAGCTGTATTTGATTATGCATAACTTTACCTTCACACCAAGCATTCATATTTTTATATTTAGAGGTGTATTCCCCAAAAAGTAACTCTTAAAATATCATATTGTCAGAAGAAGTGCTTCCATCATTTCTTTCTAACAGCAGCATATGTTGTTTAAAAAAAAAAAAGAAAGAAGAAGACAAAAAGACAAAAACCTTAATTTAATTGCTTTTCTAGGCAGGTAATTTTCTTCTCAGTGCTGTCTAACTTATGTTAGATGCTAATTTGATTGAAATATTTGTGAGATTCTTCCCCCCTTCCCCCACAATTTTTCTGTTCTTATTACATCCGTGGCAGATTAAATTTCTGTAATTTATATTTGTTTACCTTTTCCTCATATATGTGAAGATCTTTTTTCACAAATGTTTCAAGTAAGGATGGGGTAACTTCAAATGTTAAGATTTCTTCCTGGTAGGACAAGCAGGCATTCTTGGGATGACTGACAAGATTTCTTAAGCTTATTCGAAATGGACTGAAAGCAGATGGAATAATGTAATATCCGAACAGATGTTACTCCTTTAAATGCAAACTACTCTTTTACTGTGTCAGAAATAGTTCCTTTAGGTATTTGTGCACATCTGGCTTTTATGAAGGACAGTAATGAAAGTGAAAATATATTAATATTATCATTCCAAAGAGCCACTATTTGTTAAGTACCTATGATGTGTCAGAAACTGTGAAAAAACATTTTATGCATTTTATGTTACTGAATTCCCATGGAGTCCCATGAAATGGTTTATATTATTCCCTTTTAAAAATAAATAAAATTCAGAGGAGTTAATGTTACTTGCCCTAGATCACATAGACAGTTTGTAGCTGTCAGTATGATAGCAAAACCCATTCTAATTTAGTTGAAGTACAATTGTTTTTAAACAAATAACCTTATATAGCAATTACTACTGGAGGAACTTTAGCTACCTACAAAAATTTACGTAAATATCTTAAAAAGGCTGAAAAATGTTTGTGAGGCGATCTAGTAGTAGTAGTAGGTTATCTATGGCTGTGTAACTACAGCCCTAAAACTTAGTGGTATAAACAAACATTTACTATCCTTGCAAATTTGTGGATCAGTAGTTCAGGTAGGGCACAGTGGGGATGACTTGTCTCTGTTCCATGATGACTTGGGCTTCAGCTGGGGTGGCTCAGTTGTGGCCATAGGCTTAGTGTTTCAGCATTTGCTATTGGCTGGATTCTTAGTTCTTTTCTATGCCAACTCTACTATGTCTGGAATGTCCAGGATGGCTTTTTCCCTCACCTAACGAGGCTGGAGTGGCTGGAACTCATCTTGCTTCTCAGGGCCTCTCTAGATGGCTAGCCTGGGCATCCTCACAGCATGGCTGTCTCAGAGTAACTGAACTTCTCACATGGCAAGTGGCTTCTCCCAGAACAAGCATTCTAGGAGACTCGGGCAGAAGCTGAATGTCTCTGATGAGCCATCCTTGAAAGACCTGGAGTGTCATTTTCTAACTGCATCCTATTGAGCAAGGGCGTGAGAGCCATCTCTGGCGTGATCAGCAATGTGGATAATGGTGAGACTTGAGTGACTTTGCAAAACTGCACTAAAAGCATCCTCCTGACAGGAGAACGGCTTCTCAGCAAGTCTGGGATGGGCTGCCTTGCTGGGGCACTGACAGAGAAAGAAGAATTAAACCCGATGCTCCCATGCCAAAGATTTGTGTAGCTAGGGAGGACACTACACAAATCCACACATTCACGGCATCCTTCACAGATTGCCAGCCAGCTAGCCAGAGGAAAAAACAGTAACAACTAGCTTAAAATCGGACTGTGTTTTTGCTCAGCTAGGGCATGAGATACTGCCCTTGTCCCTAGCTCTGCCTCAATATTCCCTAAAGGTGAGCCAGCCCCTACATGGGGGAGGAGCAAACCATGCTTCAAGATGCTCTATCAAAACTTGGTATGTGATTTACAGGTAATCATTTTTGGTTAAAATGTTACAGCAGGCCAGGTGGGGTGGCTCACACCTGTAATCTTAGCACTTTGGGAGGCTCAGGCAGGACGATTACTTTAGACCAGAAGTTCAAGACCAGTCTGGGCAACATAGTGAGAGCCTGTCTCTACCGTCAATAATAAATAAATAAAAATGAAAACACAAATCATAAATTAGGCGGGTGTGATGGCCCGTACCTGTAGTCCCAGCTACTGAAGAGGCTCGAATGTGTGACAGAGTAAGATCCTGTCTCAAAAAAAAGTTAAAGTGATTAAGAGTATATAATAATATACAATATATAATGAAGGGATATATAATGTATATAATGGATATATAAATACACATATTTAGAGTACATATTTTAATTTGTTCAAAATATATATTATGTAACTATAATTGATATTATATATTACATATATATTCAAATTTGCTACTCTGACTTTTTCAGGTCACTTAACTGAATGAGAATAAGGTTAAATAAGAGAGTTTAACGTCTACTGTAGTTATGAGTCTAGACTTAGGAAATGATACAACCTCTGGAATTACCACTAACTTTTTGGCCAGGTTTTATTTTGTGGGTTGTTAAAGAGGAGGCATATATAAAGACCCATGTAACAGAAAAAATCAGTGACTTCTAGAAGCAGATACAGGATATATAAGGGAAGGAAGAGAAAATATGCCAGATTGATGTTGAATTTCTGGCTCTTGGTTCTAAGTGTGTATAAAGATCAGGTTTATTTCCTGACTTTGGCTTTCATAAAACAATTATTATCTATAAACAAAGTTCATCTTTTCCCTCAGCTAGACAACAATAATCACAGTTAGAAACGGCGTCTTGAACAAGATCTCAGGATGTCTAAGAGAAAGCTCTTATAAATGTTACTCTAAAGACATGTTTGGTTTGAGACCAACTCATGACCTGTAAGAAACTTTTCAAGAGGGATATGAAGTGGCCAAATTAAGGCTATGTCTAAGATTATATAATATCTGTAAAAATGGAAAATGTCATTTTTCATTTCCAGAACTTATTGTACTTATTAAAAAATGTTCTCCTTTTTTTTTCTTCCTGTGTTAGGCTGTATTATTTAAATAGACCAAAATATATGGTAAAGAAATTCTTCTATTTAATATAATTTTGCTAGCCCATCAGAGAATTGGAAAAAACGGAATACATTATTAATGTAAGAAAATCAATCTCCCAACTTTCTAAGCTATTTTCCTTATTATTTCTTTCCATTTATTCCTATTTATCATTACCTGTTGACTTTTAAGGGCCAGTGCTGATATTTATCTTTTGATGAGGTTACTTTATTTTAGACTCAGAGACTGGAACAAACCATTATTCACTAATAAGTATCATTTATTTTCATCTGGCCTCTTGGATTCTTACTAGGTCGATGATGATTAAATTGAAATAATAAATACACTTGAGGACTGGCGTGTTGCAAAACTTTTTTTTTCTCGGTGCTCTTGAGATGAGAACATTTATACAATCCTGCAACCCTTGGGTTTGATTTTCCCTACTGCTGCTCACCAGTGACCTTGGGCAATTATCTCTCAGCATGCTGTGACTGTGTGCCAGTTGAACTCCAGAAGCAGCTAGAAGCTTCTGAGGCCTGAAGCTCTATAGAGATCCTTAGATTGAGGCTGTTAACTTTAAGCAATGAAATCTGAATTATGCCTCCATTTAGTGACAACTAGGATTTTGGTATTGTTGACCATTGAGATATTTAAAAAAGCATATTCCTTTGATATACTGATTTCTTTTCCTTTGGATAAATACACAGTAGTGAGGTTTCTGGATTGTATAGTCGTTTTCTTTTTAGTTTTGTGTGAAATCTCCATACTGTTTTCCATAGTGGCTGTGCTAATTTACATTCCCACCAACAGTGATTAACAGTATCCCTTTCTCCACATCCTCAACAGTGTTTGTTATTTTTGTCCTTTTAATAATAGCTATTCTAACTGGGGTAAGATGATATTTCATTGTGGTTTTAATTTGCATTTCCCTGATATTGAGCATTTTTTCATACCTGTTGGCCATTTCTACAGAAGTCTTCTCTTGAGAAGTGTCTATTCGTGTCCTTTGGCCATTTTTAATGGGATTATTTATCTTTTTACTTTTGAGTTGTTTGAGTTTCTTGTATATTCATAATATTAATTCCTTGTTGGATGAATAGTCATATGTTTATTGCAGCACTATCCACAATAGGAAAGATGTGAACTCGACCCAAGTGTCCATCAACAAATGAATGGATAAGGAAAATGTAGTATATATACACAATGAAATACTATTTGGCTATTAAAAAATGAAATCATGCTATTTGCAGCAATGTGGATGGACTTTGAAGTCATTATGTTAAATGAAATAAGCCAGACACAGAAAGGCAAATTTTGTATATTTTCAGTCCTATGAGGGAGCTAAAAAATTTATCTCATGGAGGTAGAGAGTAGAACAATAGATATCAGAGGCTAGGAAGGGTGTATGGGTATGAGTGGGGGATGAAGAAAGGATGGTCAATGGATACAAATATAAAGTTAGATAGAAGGTATAGGTTCTAATGCTCTATAGCAGAGTAGGGTCACTATAGTTAACAACAATGTATTATATGTTTCAAAGTAGCTAGAAGAGAGAAATTAGAATACCCTCAACTTAATCATTATACATTCTATCCATGTAACAGAATACCACATGCACTCCATAAATATTTCAAATATTATGTATAAATAGAAAATGAGAAAAAAGGAAAAGCACATTTGTATGTATTTGGCTGGATTTGAGTTATCTCTTAGGACAGAAACTCAATTTCAAATAAATGTTGTATGTTCTTTATAATATTAAATATAGGCATATTAATGTCAAGTAAATAGAATATGAAATTAAGAGAAATTGGTTAAAGAGCCAGTAATTTAGAGTAAGTAAGGGAAAAAAATCAGTACATTCGTTGGATTGGCAGGTATTTGATGGACAAATAACTGATAAAACTTGTGGCATCTCAGATAGAGCTTTGGCTTTGGCAGTACACACACACACACACACACACACACACACACACACACATATATATTTATTTATTTATACTTTAAGATCTGGGATCTATGTGCAGAATGTGCAGGTTTGTTACATAGGTATACACAGGCCATGGTGGTTTGCTGCACCCATCAACCCATAATCTACATTAGTCATTTCTCCTAATGCTGTCCCTCAGCTAGCCCCCCCACGCCACGACAGGCCTTGGTGTGTGATGTTCCCCTCCCTGTGTCCATGTGTTCTCATTGTTCAGCTCTCGTTTATGAGTGAGAACATGCGGTGTTTGGTTTTCTGTTCTTGTGTTAGTTTGCTGAGAATGATAGTTTCCAGCTTCATTCATGTCCCTGCAAAGGACATGAACTAATCTTTTTTTATGGTTGCATAGTATTCCATGGTGTATATATATGTATGTAGTTTATCTTCAGTTTGCCATTTGAAAAATGGGCCTACAATTTGCAAAGATTACAGATGTTTGAAGTCTGAGAAAGTTGTGACATAATTAGAGATCAATAACTCGCTGCCCTTACCCATGCATATTTCTATTCTAAATAATATAATTAGTGAAAATTAATAGAAACATAGATTAAGTTTTGAGGTATCTATCTATTTAGCTATCTTCTGCATGCTTAGTTAGTACTCCATTATGTTGAATGGATGTAGATAATAGAAACAGACAATACGGAATTGGAAGTAGTTAACACTCTAAATTTATTAAAATTATGGAAAGTATAGTTCTATTCTTAATGTTTGCATTATACTAGAACAAGAGTTACAGTTGGATCTTGCAGCTTTTAAATGTGGTTAAGTGAGAGGAGAGTCCCCTTCAAATCATTTTATGATCCTGTCTCTCTCCTACTGGTTTGAATTTCAGCTACCATTTGTAAGCTGAAAATTCCTGAATTGTAATTCTTTCTAGACAGAAGAAAGGAAAGATGTACTTGGAAAATCCGGGTGTTTTTCCACAGTTCCCAAAGTAAGCATGAACAGTAATTATCTTATCCACATAGTGATTGATCTGTTATGACTCAGATAGAAAGCCCTTGATATTTATAGAAAGACTAAAAAAGCCTGAGAGTGAGGCTACAATCCTAAGATACATGTTTTGTTATTTTCATTCCATCTGAGTATCTTTCATGAAAAAGTAAATTCAATCTGTTCCAAATGTGCAGCATCTTAAAGTTGATTCCCAAAATATACCTCTCAAGTAATCTGACTGATCTTCAATACGTTAGCATATACTCTAGTTTACTTGTGACTTAAAATTGTGATCTTGAGCAACTAAGTGAGGAATCAAATTATATCTTCATATTTCATGAACTGATTATTTTATATATGGCTTCATGGTAAATGGGTATTCAGTTTTTTCATTAAAATTTTAAGTTTTGACTGCAAAAATTCTTCATTTAATTGTTCTATCAGCAACTCAATTGCTCCATTCAAAACTGGAATATTCAATTTTATTTAAACTTGAAGCTCTGAGAATGTTTTATTTTTATTTAAGAACTTGGCTTTCTTCCCTTTGTACCTCTAATTACTATTTCTTTGCATAGAATTCTGTTTACATAGAATGTAAGAAACTGTTGACAAACAAAATTATGAAACGTGGTACAAAACTGTTTCAGAAAGGTTTGAAGCAAGGAAAGAATTTGTTTCTGTGATTTAGAAGGCAAATAAAAGTTATAAACTATATAACTTTATAGTTATACTTTCTATAACTATAAAGTATATGCAGTCTTAGCTGCTGAGTCAGTTTTACAATTTAGTTGGTGAAAACAAAAGTATGAGATGTTAGTACATTTCCCAAAGTATGATCTGTGGAACACCATTCCTGTGAAATGCTTTGAGGAAAAAGATTCAATGATCACATACATTTAGGAAGTGCTAAGTGTCTATCTCCTTTCTGAAGATTTACAAGTCCTCAATCATATTAAATATTCTGAAAAGTTTGCTAAAAATAAAACTATATAAAATTTATTTTCTCAATGTTTTAAAAATAGAACTTTAAAAAATACTATTGACATCTCACAGAACGATTTTTAAGAATCACTGCCCTAGGGTAAAATAGGAGGGGGAAGTATCAGATAGCTATTTGATTTCCTGACTGACTTTGAAATTAGAGAGAAAGAGAGGGAGAGAGATAGAATATCTATCTAGAGAATATTGAGTTTCTTTTTAAACAACCCTTAGTAATTTTCTTAAAAGGATATTGAGACCATGAGATTGTTAGGTTCGTGTTGATATTTAATAATAATAACTGACATGGCTAAAATTAGCATATGTGCCATGCATTGCTGGTGGATGTTTTGAACTCACTAGATCTCATCTCCATGTTATAGATTTGAAGCAAATCAGAGAGATTCAGTACCTTGACCAAAGTCTCTCACTATTAAGGGCAGGGACAGGCTCTGAACCAAGGCTGGCTTTAGTCCACAACCCATGGGTTTTCATCATACCACAGTCCCTTCACCTACTGAGCTGGGTGTTTTATGGAGATAGAGAAGTAGGAGTGATTAGATATAGAGTTGAAGTAAGAATTCAACTGTGAAAGAGCCTTGAGAAAAAAAAAGGAAATTTAAATAAGTGCAGAGTAGTTAAAGGATGTATTAAGACTGTACAAAGAAAAATTTTAGAGAAAGAATAATTGAGGTTTGTTGGAAGGGTCTCTATAATTACAAGTGATTTTCCCCAGAGCAATTTGACAGAGCGCTATGGGTGTCAATGCAGTGTCATTATTGCCAACCATAGAAAGAGAAGCATCTGTAAAAGCTTCTAATATATGTGTACACACACACATACATATATATTAGAAAAGTTGAGAAATATTTCATAGCAAATATTATCTGAAATTACTACCCTTATCATTAGAAACTCAAAAGTTATGCTACCAGACTCAGCTAAAGCCTGCATTTCTCAGCCTGGTAGAATTTAATGAATGCGCTTTGCTTTCACAATTTTGTATGCTTCATGTTTTAGTGAAAATGCAAGAATATCCGATTTTCTGATGTGTCAAATCACTGGACTGGGGAGATTATTAGATGTGCATCTAGTCCCTGGTTTTATTTTCCTTCATTTCATTCACATTTGATGGGTCTTATTGTTTCCCCAAATTGTTCTCAGATTGTGTTCTGGAATTTTGAAATTTTGTTTTCTCTTAATGGTTTTCCATGATAGGCATTGTTGAATAGAATAGGATGAAGCACTGTGAATATATTGCGTTTGCTGTTGTGTGATAATTCTCAAAGAAGGAAATTGTGGTCAGAACAAGAACCTCTGATCCCCTGCACTGCTCAGTAAGAAGTCAGTAACACAGTGTGGATGGCCCGAACAGAGACCTACTGTCAGGGTGTCTGGATCTAATACAGACTGGATTTTCCAAGTCAGGACAAAAAACAAAAAAGAAATATCTCATTTATAAATTGTATATTAATAAAGTTAAAACTATAACATATTGAATTTTTTGTGCTATATAAAATATATTGTTAAAATTAATCTCACTTGTGTCTTTTCACTTAAAAAAATCTAGTTACTAAAAAATTTTTAATTGTATATGTAGCTTGTATTATATTTCTATTGGAGAATCCTGCTTAGAAATTATTATACTTACTTAATGAATTTAAACAAATATATCATCATTGGGGTTAACTCCAAGGCTTGAAGCATTTGGGAGTTAGACTAAAATCTAACGTATGATTCAAGAGGAAACTCTAAAGTATGATTAAAAAGAATCCCAGTTGTGTCTATCTGTGGCAACTCAGGAAGTGATCCATATGCCCACCTGTGAAGTTGATATTGCTCTGTCTCGTCTCTACATAAGCAGAGTGTGATTCTGTCCAGTGCTTGGCTGCACGTGTTTTCCTTGGTGACTCCCCTACCAAGATGCAGGCCAGGAACAGTGACACATGCATGTGATCCCAGAACTTTGGGAGGCTGAGGCGGATAGGCGATGGATCACCTGAGGTCAGGAGTTCCAGACCATCCTGGCAAACATGGTGAACCCCCGTCTCTACTAATAATACAATAAAAAAAAAAAAAAAAAGTAGCCGGGAGTGGTGGCGGATGCCTGTAATCCCAGCTACTCAGGAGGCTGAGGCACGAGAATCGCTTGAAACCAGGAGGCAGAGGTTGCAGTGAGCCAAGATCACGCCATTGCCCTCCACCCTGGGCAACAAGAGCGAAACTCTGTCTCAAATAAATTAATAAATAAATAAGTAAAAATACAATGGGCAGAAGTGTTCAAACTTATACTCCTGTTAAGAAGCAACAGATGTCACTTGCTCAACATCAGCATTTTAATAGAATCATTTTTGTAAAACACTTGAGACTTTAAAACATCATCAGTTTGGGTCTCTTGTTACAAGTTAATTAAGCAAGGGTAACTAAATCCTGCTATCCCTGCATCGTGTTTCTTGTCCTTATATTTCTTTTTTAAGTGGCATGGCCAAACCTAAAAGTGTATCTTGCAATGTCTCCATTTGAATGCGCTATTATGCTTCTGAAATTGAGTTTCCGAGTGTAAATGACAAGAATCATCATATTGTATTTGACTAATGTCTAGTGTTTGAAATCCCTGAAACATTTTTTGTTGGTATAAAGCTTTAACTTTTCCTAATTGAATTACATTCATATAAATCGAGGCCATATCTACTTTTTAAAAAAGAAATCACAAGGAAAGTACTATTAATAGCCACATTATAATGATTTTGAATTTTATTTTAGGTGTACATGCTGAATTGCTATTCTAAAGCATGTAAGTGAATGTTCTTTCTTTTATCATACCCCCACTGATTGTGTTATTGGATACATATGATGAGCTTGATCTTGTTTACTGAGAATAAACACCCAAGACTACACTTTAAATTCTATAGAACTTCAAAAAAAAAAAAAAAACTCCTTCAAATATAATAATATCTTAATGTAGGTGCATTATTTAAATTGTTGATTATCCAACTATGCACTAGAAGGAAATAATTAAAATAATTTGTGTCATTATTAATTTCTTTCTACAATAGAGAATTGTGAAAAATAGGCCACAGAAGTACAACAGAAAGCCCCAAATTACTTCCATTGATGTTATTCTCAAGCCATATGATAGTTTTATACAACACGATTTAGCTTAGCCTGATTGTGCCAGAACAGGTTTTCCTGAAAGACTCACTGTGGCCCAAGTGACCTATTTTGTTTCCTTTATATGTCTAGGGCTTTTCATTTGAAATACTATGCCTTGGAATGTGAAAGTGATTGACATAAATGGACATGACCTAACCTATTTCTCCTCCCTGCTCTAGCCTTGTCACTTTTGACTCCAAACCAGTTTCTTTAGACCTGAAAATTGAGAGAATCTGCTGGGGAGCAAGATTATCACACTCGCTGGCCTCTTCTCTTGCACTTCTGTTTGGCATCCAAATAAGGCCTTCTGAACTCTCAGTGCAGCTTATTATTTATTCTTCAGCACATACTTTCCCTGTCAACGAATAAAAAATTGTGCTGAATTTTTTATATGCAGTATTTTATTTTAAAAACCCTCACAAAAACCTTCAGAGGCAAATCACTCATCTAAGGACATGCCAGTGGTAATTAGCTGTATTAGTCAGCACTCTTGGTTGTGAGAAATAGAAACCAAACTTAAATTGGTGAAAGAAAAAATAGGGAGGTGTGATTTACTGACTCATATAATCAGAAACTCAGTGGTTCTTGCTGGCTTCAGATATGGTTTGATTTAAGGAACGTAAATGTAGGCTCATTGGTACTTGGTTCCTTTGCATTGCCCATCACAGCTTCCCAATGTGTTGGCTCCACTGTCGGGCAAACAATTTCCCTCGTGGTGGTATGATGACTGCTGGCAGCCAGACTTAGATGCTTTACCCATCATCTTCAGTGAAAGTGAGAATCTCCATTCTTAGCAGTTTCCAAAAAGTCCTGGGGCTGGCTCTGATTGGACCAATTACAGTCACATAGCCATCCTTGATGCTCACAGGATAGAATATGCTGAAATGGTCAGGCTTGGGTCACTCACCTACCCTGGAACGGGGTCAGATAAGGCCCTCCCTCCAAACACAGGACTCAGTATAATGGGCTGATTTCCAAAGCAAAGTGGGAAGCTGTTACCAGAAGAATGGAGAGTTCACCCAGGGTGGCAGTAACCACAGATGTACACTATGGAGGCCAACCAGGATCCACACCCAGGTTGATTATTATTATTATCGTTGTTATTATTATGATATCCAAGTCCATGATGTCAATATTATACTATGTCCCCTCCAAACTAAAATGCTGCCTTCTCTAGAAGTGTTTGCCCAAATACTTTGACTGACATTGCTTTCTCCTCACTAAAAAGTAGCACATACATAGTCTGAATTATTCCTCGCAGCAAAAATATACATTTTTGCAGTTGATTTCTATTTTTAAATTCACAATAATTTGATGAACATCTCAAAAGCAAGGGTCATCCTTTCCTCCTCTTTGGGATAACCCATATGTATAGTGACCAGTGTGAACCACAGCATAAAACCCTACCTATTCACAATGGTCTATATTCTGCTTCTGAATTGGGTAGCTACATCTTGACTTCCAAAGAATAAGAACAGTTTATTTTCTACTAACTCAATGAACAAGCATATTTAAGCTTCCTGGGATACCACACTCTGCAAAAAATTGCTCAGATGTTTAATATCACAGAGAAATGTTCTAAAAGTCTAGGTGTTATTCTCAGGAAAATTATGGTGGTTTTCCACTTTCATGAGCAAGTCCCCTATCTTGTACATATTTACTTTTTAAAATATTTGCAGCTTTTAAAACAAGGAATACATTACGTTTGGAGTGGGAAGAATAAAGATTTAGATCTAGACAGGCTTGGAATTCAATTTTTTTAGCTATGTGGACTTGGGAAATCTTAATGTCACTGAGTCTTAGTTTTTAAAATTTGAAAAGATGTGGTAGGATTTATAAAATATTATATGTAACATAAATGCCATGTACATATTAACTGTTATTAGTGCTCTTTCTTCCTGAACCTAATCTGTTTTCTACCCCACATCTACTCCTATTATTTTTATATTTTCTTCACAATTTATTCCATACCTATATTTCCTTAAATTCAATTCAATTCAATTTTTCCTTAGCTTTATATTAAGCATTTTAGCTATAAAATCATTAATCTTATGTGTTTTCAAATATTTTTATTATGGTACATGAAATAAGCATGTAACCTTATAAAAACAGTTGAGAATGTATCATCTCAAAACCCCTCACACACTGTCGGTATTATGTATGCTACATTTGTTGGCAGTTTTGTGCTCTTTGCTTGTAGGTTCAAATCCAGCAAAACCAATCTATTTCCAAATGCAGATGAGGGTATACATGGAAAGGGAGAAAAAGAGAGGCATGCAATAAATGAATCACACTAAGATAAGGATGTTATGCTAACTATAGCCATTGATTACTGAGGCAAACCTATGCTTATCTGGTTTATCTATTTAGAAATAATTTTTACTGTAGAATGACAAGACACTTTTGATCCTAAGAACATACAATATGTTTCCATAAAACACAGTTTGTGTATATAATACATATATACATACACATATGTATACATATACAAACACATATACACATGTGTGTAGATATGATCACACACACATATGTGCATATATGTAGATAGAGAAAGCTTTAATGAGGCCATAAAGAAATGCACATAATGAAGAGTTAATGGTGCACTTTTCTTTATAACATTGCTTATTCACACATAAAAAGTTTAATATTTGTGTCTATATGATGAGCTTTTAACAATGGCCCTGAGAGCACTCTGTAATAGTGATAAGGTACAGACTTATCTTCTTAAATAGTGCTATGGTATCCCATCTGACCTTAAGAAAATGCAAAGTAATTCTCTAGAAATAGAACTATGAAATGGTAACTTCTTAGAATGATAGCTCTCTCTGTAAAGGGTCTGCTAATCATTTTCATTTCTCAGTAGAAATCAATAACTAACTATTGTTAATTGGTAAATGCAGTGTGACCTAATCATCTTGATGAGGTTCTCCATCCAGGAGCTTCATCCCTTGGGATAACAGGAAGAAGCCTCAGGAATAAGGAATTAATTGCAGGAAGATAATGAGCAAGGTTTCAATCAGGCTGAGAGAGAGAGAAGCAATGGAATAGAGAACTGAAATCTCAAGGTTCCGATTTACCTACTTTATTATTAATTAGCACAAACCTTTAATTAAGCATGATACCAAACTAGGTGCTGTACAAAAGACACAGACTAAATTTATTAGCAGGGTCAGAAAGAGGCAAACTTAAAACTCAAACCTAGTCTCAGGGCTTTGATTTGGAGTCTGAGCAAGAGCAGATTCATACAGTGTGTGTGAAGATTGAAGAGGCGGCCAGGCACTGTGGCTCACGCCTGTAATCCTAGCACTTTGGGAGGCAGAGGTGGGTGGATTACCTGAGGTCAGGAGTTCGAAACCAACCTGACCAACATGGCGAAACCCCATCTCTACTAAAAATACAAAAAGCTAGCCGGACATGGTGGCAGGTGCCTGTAATCCCAGCTCCTTGGGAGGCAGAGGCAGGAGAATCGCTTGAACCCGGGAGGCGGAGGTTGCGGTGAGCTGAGGTCGTGCCATTGCGCTCCAGCCTGGGTGACAGAACAAGACTCCGTCTGTAGTCCCAGCTACTTGGGAGGCTGAGGCAGGAGAATGGCGTGAACATGGGAGGCGGAGCTTGCAGTGAGCGGAGATCGTGCCACTGCACTCCAGCCTGGGCGACAGAGCAAGACTCCATCTCAAAAAAACAAAACAAAACAAAAAAAGATTGAAGAGGCTTTCAAACTTCTTCCTTCTCACAGACACTACCTTCCTTTCTCCCTTGGCCTGGATGGAGGTTCACACTTCAGAAAACAGAGCTGGACATTGTCCTCCCAAAACACTGTTACTTTAACTTGCCCTTTTTAAACAAACAAATCAAACAAACTGCAACAGAATAAAACCATCCTCTGATGTGAGCCTTTCTTTTATAGCCACGTGGATAAGCACACACAATGCTTGTTGCTTTGATCCAGATCTGGGCACTGCCATTTAATAGCCATGGAATTTTAGGCAAAGTATTAACCTCTCTAGACTTTAGTTTCCTGATAGGAAAATGGTGAGACAAAATGTCTATCTCATAGGGCTATTTTGATGAAGAAAGGAGATATACAAGAAGTGCCTAGCACAGGGCTCTGCATATGTCACACATTAAAAATGAAACGTGGCTAGTAGTAATACTGAAATATTTTGATTGTCCTTTCTGGCCTGCATGTCAATGTTAGGCTATCGATAGTAACAATATGCCCTTGACAAGTTCTGGGCAGCCAAGGGCAGTTGACAATACTGCAGTAATATGTTATAAATTTGCCTATACACCCCATAGTCAGGTTCAATAGTAAAATAATATTAGACTAACATGATAATTAATTTGCTAAGTATTTATTGGACATCGACTAAGTTAACAGAGATTCAAAGGGAAATAAGACAAGCTCTCTTTCTTGAATGAGCTTACATTTTAGCAGAAAAGAGACATGATAAGCAAACAACTGATGAGCAATCTAACCAGGTGCCCTGGCCATGCAGGGCAAGAGAGAGGGAGTTGGAGAGCGCTAAAGATCAGGTCCTTGCTGAATAGACACATTGCTGAAGGATATTCTAGGCAGAACAATGTCATTGTAGGGTGGGCTTTTAATGGGTAAGGCTCTGAGTGTGTGCCTTAGGAGTAAATACCTGTGTACATGTAGGAGGTATCTAGCGATAAGGCCAAATTCAGGCTGGGGAAAGTCTTAATCTTTCCAGGTGACATAATCCAACTTTTGCTTGGAAAGTTAACTCTGATAGAAATAAAGACAACGCATTGGCAAGAGGAGAGATTGGGGTCAGGAGTTGAGATATTTTGGGTACAAAATGGAGCTCCAGACTGGAGAGGAGGCAGGAAGAGGTTTTGAGTCTGGCAAAGAGGGAGCCATTGGCAAGGTTTTCTTGGTAAATGTCGGAGAGGTTGTGTCAATAGCATCCAGAAGATTAAGGAAGTAAGAATGAGCAGTCTGGAAGAATGTGCTCTTCATTTAAGAAGTTTGGTCATCGAAAGAGGCAGAGAGATAGGGATAGTAGGCTTGAAAATGAGGCTGACAGGTGGAAGAAGCCTCTTTATTATTATAGGAGAGACCCGTAATATTTATAAACAGAAGAAAAGAGGTGAGAGGGTGACACGATGCACAAGATAGAAAATAGCTAAATAATGAAGAAGGTTGCAGGAGAAGTAGAATGAGACCAATGCTACAGGTATCAGAGGTGGTCTTGGGATGGATTTGAATGAGGTTTTTCTCTAATTAATAAAGGAAGGACAAATCAGTATTAGTAAGAATGATCTTACTGACCTCCTCTGTTCTTTTCTTGCTTCTTTTTTGACTAAATAAATAGGAAGAAACTGTGAACTTTAAACATATAAGGCACTTGGGCTACAACATCGTACAGATATGAATAATACAAATACATATATTTAAGAAATGAGGGAAAGTAAACAACTGGTGTGGATCATAGCTTGTGTTCCTCTTGTATTGTCAACCAGAAACACCAACTCACGTGTCAAGTCCAATTTCAACTCTGTAAGCCCCGGGAGGTAGCATATTTACCTATTCTACCTCCCCATGGTCCTGAATTCATTTTATATTTTATTAAGGTTATGAGATTTATCTTCTTTATTACAAGGACTTGCAAATCCCTTTCATAAAGTAGTGGATAAAACATGAATAAATACTGAGAATATTTTACAATCGGTCTAAATATGGGAGATATGAGGCCATATCACTGATGACTAAAATGATCAAACCCTAGAAGAGAGACCATAGGATCTCATGTTGAATCTGGGCTTCTTTAAAATACTAACAGGTCTTTGGATTCCAGCAGGCACCAGCCTAAGGGCTGAGGCAGCATGAGAGAGCACAGAGAATTACGTGGCACTCATAACTCTGAGGGCTATTATATGTCATGGTTTGCTTTAGCAATTCAATTAAGTCAAGTTCAGAGTCTTTGAAGACCATTTAACCTCAGCCTAATTTGTTCCTCTGCTGAAATTACCCATAATGCTAAAAGATAAATCCCCTCTTGATATCATGAATTGACTAAATCCAGAAGTCAACAGAACTGACATGAAGTTTTGCATGGTCCTTTCTGAGAGACTAAGTGCTGGCATAAATCTCTAGACATGAAAAGACACAAGAAAATTATTTTTCAGAGTCTCTGATTAAACACACTAAAAAAGTTAAGCCCTAACACTGAGATTTGTCTTGTAGAAGAGAAGTTTAGCTTTCCAATGAGAGGTTGTTAGAGCCCCTAAGAAAAAAATAAATTGTTATTGGAGAGAACCTTATATTTCAGCAAAGAAAATAGACTACAAGTGTTTATAGTGATATGAGAAGCCGTAAATGCATTTTTGTTTGTTCTGAAACTGTAAGGAGAGAGGTTTTATTTTGCAAGAGGCTCAAGATGACATCCCGAGGGCTGAAGAGAAAGCTTGACCATTATGCAAACAGTAGTACTCTCTAGCCATAGTCCTTCAGACAGGAGCCTGGCCAATTCACAACAGAAGAATTTTATCACACTCTGAATAAAGGATGCATGTAACTTCTTTTGCTTTCAAACATACCTCCACTGACTTACTAAGATTACTAAATGAGAATGGACATCCCTTCTCCTGCCCTTTTCCTGCCCTTTATTAGTAATATTGAGGTGGTTCTTTGTAGGTCTCTTTGGTGAGGTCTTTAAATGCTCCCCTTCCCCACCTAGGCCTTCTATTCTAATAATAATAAAATGGGAAGGCACTCTTGTATTTGCTAACTTTTTATAGGAGCTGAAGTTCTCACTGGGCTATAATTGATAACCAAAACTGAATGCTTAGCAATTAAATCCCTGATGAAAATATATAAATAAAATCAGAAATATTATGAGCTTTTTTTTTTTTAAACTAAACTTCTGCCAGGTCTTGCAATGTTTTATGAAGAGATGCTGGCATATTCTATAAATCTCAACTGGCTGTTGTCCAGGATAAATTATCAGCAACTCGTTGAAAGATCTCTGGCTTCTCCTTAGGAGAGATACGGGAGGAAGAATCATTCTGGTTCATTCTGAGTTGTGCATTATACATTAAATTAAAATATATGTTTCACCCATTTAGCAGTCTGAATAATAAAAGCTGTATACAGCTGCAACATCTCTGCTCTATGCATTTTAATGACTGATTTGTGAATATACTAGAATTATAGCTGCTATTCAAATATTTTCCTATTTTAAGAAGTCACAAATCCCTCCCTTTAAAAATGCACAGACAAACACTTTATAATCTTTTAATAATTTCTGCTAAAGAGTTTTAAAGCTTAGGATATGTGGAAATTATTTGTTTTAGAACCAGTAAATATAATGGGCTTGTCAATATGGTATTCAAATAACTGTCAAAATATTTGGAGTGTCTCCAATGAAGGGAACCTAGCTCGATTTCTGCATTCAAATGAATTCTAAATAGAAAAAAGTGATATACAGTTCAAAAGGAAGCATTAGACTATAAAGCACCTTTCCATTTCTCCTAGGAATTATGATCTACTGCTCAAATAGACTTTTAAATGGTTGCTGAGTTTTCAGATGTTCATACCTAAATCAGTTTGAACTAGTTAAGTAGAGTTACAATTAGAATTGTAATTTCTTTTTCTGTTTTTAACCAATTGTGAAGAAAACTAATAAAACTGGGAAATGAACATCTGTAACCTTTAATATGATAGTTAGGTCTTGGAAGGATGAAACAATGCTTTAGTAACCTCTGGAGTTTATTTTCCCAAACATAATGCCAGTTTAGATTTTGGAGCTCTGTACTTTTTATGTGATGACTCATAAACCATAAACCAGAAGATTCCTCTGATGGATTCAGAAAACCAGAAGATTTAGACACAACTCATAAGAAAAAAAAAACCTATTATGACAAATGTAGCAATACCTCAATTTCTCATCAAAATTTACAAAAATACCTCTTAGTTAAGCAACTAAAAGTTCAGGATGCTTTTGATCTGTGTAAGGAAATTCTCAGTAATTTATCATTAATTCAGATGTCCATTTTTAGGTTGGGAAAGTGTCAGTAAAACATGAGGTTGTGTGGAATCTTAAGCAGAGCAGAGGACCTGAGGTAATCCCATTTATGTTTGTTCATTTCAGCCTCAAATAACCCTCAGTCTCTCAACACTGCCCCTAGGATCTCATTTTACAAAGCACGGTTTCAAAGAAAACAATTTGAAGATTTTTTTAGACGCTAGAAAATAAAGTTTTATTTCTGAATGCATCTGTGGTTTGTAACACTGGTGATCCAAACTTCTTCCTAAGCAGTTTTTTGCATCTGTTAACTGACCTAAATGTCTGTTATGTGGATTAATTTAGGAAAACACATTTCAAATTATTGTTCTAGAGCAGGGGTCAGCAAACATTTTCTGTAAAGGGCCAGATAATAGATAATTCGGACTTTGAGGACCCCTTGGGGATCCTCTCTGTCACAATGAGTCAACCTAGCCATTATAATGCAAAAGGAGCCAAAGACATTATGGAAACATAGATATGTGGCTGGTGGATGTTTTTCCATTGTCTTTAGTTTGCTGACCCTTTCTAGAGCAGTGATTCTCAGTTGATGTTTGTGTGTGGCGAAGAAGGCACTTTGAGCATTTCATTGAGAGAAAAGGTCAAAAGACTTTACCACTATATTACAATCTATGCAACTCACAAAATTACACTTGTACTCTGTAAGTTTATACAAATGAAAAATAAATAAATCAAACAATAAAAACACTGAGAAAATTGAATTAAAAAAAGATAAATAGAATCTCTACTGGAAATTTTCATCATTTTTCCTTTGAGAGTTATCTCCTTTTATTTTTTGGACCCAAATAATACTTTGGCGGGGTGTGTAGTTCAATAAAAATTGCACAAATAATGTAAATGAAGGCCAGTAACTATGTTTACTATTACTACACCATTATATATTAAGACATATAACATATAATAATATTGAACAGAAATATAATTTGAGGCACATATGTAAATTTGAATTTTTCTAGCAACTGCATTAAAAAGTTTTTTAAGGTAAATTAATTTTTATATTGTATTTAGCACAATATATCAGAAATATTACCTTTTTACCACGTAGTCAATATTAAAAATTATTAATGAGATTTTGACACTCTATGTTTTGTAGCAACCCTTTGAAAACTGGTGTGCATATTATACTTACAGCATATTTCAACTTGGACTAGTCACATTTCTCATGCTTAGTAGCCACATGTGGTTGGCGACTACCATATTAAATGACATAGTAAAAAATCGAGTAATATGTTGCTTATGCTCAGTGGATTGCATTCTGAGGACAAGTGAAGTAGGGCATAGGGCAGCTATCTCTCTCTTGCCCTCTAGAACACTGAACTTGGCAGCAGCCTCAGAAGCTTCATAACACACATTTGGGGCAGTTGCCGCCAATCAAGAGACCTGGCGTGTAAGCTGAAACCTCTCTGACAGTCAATTTAGGGAGTATAACATGAATTCTGCCACATAATTGATCATTTGAAATCTCAGGACTCATTTCGAACGGTTATGTTCTTTTATTTGCCAAACACGGGTCAAAAATTCCAAAGCCAGGAGAGACCAGAAAGATAGAAATGAGAGAATCCAGATGGGTTGAGCACAGTAGAAAATGATGGGACCATTGGTGGCAAATGGCAAATATAGGACCCTCTTCCAAGTAAACACATTCCAAAATTAAACACTGTCATCAAACAAGACATATCTGCAAGACCACCACTGGCTGTACAGGCCTATTAGTGTACACTCTCTGGCCACATACATTAAGCTTAAGGATGTGTCAGTATTCCAAAATAATTATCATTATTGGATTGCAAATCTTCCTTTCTCCTTTCATCTCCTGTTACTCCAGTTCCATTGCTGACTTGACATTCCCTCTGAATATTCTGTCTTCTCTCACCGTACACCATGCTTACTAATCCTCATAATGATATTATGGGTTTGTGCTATTGGTGTTTCCATTTAACAGGCTGGGAAATTGAAGCTCATAGATGTTAAGTAATTTACACAAATTCATATGTATCATTTCTGGCTGTACTAGGATTCACTCACACATCAGCTGATCTAAAATTTTGCCCATGTACACTTCACATCTTCTTGCCTCTCATTGAACTACTTCATACAATTTCATCACTGTAAGAATAAATTACAATTATTTAAAAAATACTAAAATAACCCATGACACTTCTTATAATTGAACTTCCTACCTACTGACTCAATGAAGAAACCTGAAGTTAATTGAATATTCTTGTCAGATTCACTAGCCCTGTATTTTTGGCCTTTGCATAAAATATTTGCTGTGTGCCTCTGTTCAGCCTGTAAGTTTCTCTTTTAAGGCCAGAGTCTTTTTTCAATCAATCATATTTATCAGCAAAACACAGTTCATGTCACCAAAATAAAAACTAAATGAAACCAGAGGACAAAGGTTGAGTTAAAAAGTTCTGGGCCAAAGCCCTTTGACCATAAATTAATAGCAGATAGGAAATTTGATTTTTTAAAAGTCATTAATCATAGCAATCCCTAGTAAACAGTAATAAATATTTGTGTGCAACTTCTTTATACATTAAAAATTATCAGATCAACCTAGCACCAATTCATTCTGTTTGTTGGAATTTTTTTAAAGAATATAAACTTTTTTTAAAAAATATATTCTGTGAACATTTTGATTGATCGGAAGTTAAAAAGAAGAGCAGGCTTTTTCCTTTCCTTGGGCTTAAGTCCTGTGAGGCTGTCTCCAGAACTTCAAATAAGTCCCTCCAAGGGAGAAAAAAACCCAGCACTTAACAACATGCAACCTTAGTGCCTGGGGACTCCCTGTCACCTCACGTTGGAAAAGTGGCTGGTGAACTATGCAGATCACGAAGATTGGGTAATAAAATCCCACCACCATCAGACCAGGAAAATCTATTACTCACCTCTTCTATTAATAGAGTTAGAACTTCGATTTCACAGTGCAAAAAGCTCAGATTTATTTTGCTTACTTGAATCTCAAAGCTTGAGTGGTCTCCGATTTGGGAAATGTAAATTCTGCTTCCCTTTAAACTAAATAATAGTTCTATTTATAACACTTGTCACAGCCTTTACACTCCTTTTTGCATATAAAATGCTGCAATACATATACCTACTCTAATGTTTCTAGTAGGGGACGTTTAGCACAGTCATTTATTAGAAAATAGGAAAAAAAGAACCACGCTCACCTCTGGGGCAAGGAGGTAGGTGGGGAAACTGTTGCCCGTTCTACCCCTTTATATATGAGAAGTGAAAATCTGTCCTGTTCATTTGTAAATTCACTTGGAACCTTTCTTCTTGTTGAGCTGTTTGATAACAGAAACGTGCTGAGATTTTTGTTTCAAGACAATTCCCATTTCTCAGAACTCCCCCTACTTTTTCTGTAACTATCATTTAGGAAAACGGTGAATAGCAGCTTAAACAGTTAATAGTCAATTCCAGCTCCCATTTTTATGAGTGAAAGACAGTTTCTCTCTTAAGATAACAGTTAAATGCAGAACTAATCTAACCAGCCATTGGGTGGCACTGTTGCTCCACTGAATTCTTGGTTAAAGAGCATTTCTCTTATACTAAAAAAGGGAAACAAAACCCTGATTGTGTCTTAAGGAAAGTAGCATCGTTTAAATGGGAAAACTGACCTTCCCCTGTTTCTTTGATTCTTTCTATCTAGTAAACATTCTTTGACCCAGAAATGACAACTACTTGTCATTGTCTATGGAAAATGCAATTTTCAAATGCAAATATTAATTGTTTGATGGTGCTACCTGGAGTTTTGTGTTGAGAAGGATTCTGAGGCCGCATCCAAGACAATGGAGAGAATGTTCTGGATTGATTAGCAATATCGGCTGTGGGTATGGAACACTGGAGTAGTGACATGCTTGTCATTCTTGCTTGAGCCTACATTTTGAACTCCTTATGCTGATGCCCTCAGTATAAATTCTGCACTTTCACTGGGGCTAGAATGGAGAATATGTGGTTAGAACAGAAAGAAAAATGTTAGATTAAGTTAAGTGATATGTTAGACTCAGGATATTACAGCATATTTATTGTTCATCCCTGATAATGTGAACGTGACCTGAATTATAAGCGCCCTCTTTTCTCGCCTACTTGATCTAGGCCAGAGTTTTAAGATGATGAGAAAATGGTGTCATTACCACAAGAAGGATAATCATTTTGGATTGGCTGTTGACAGAAGGTGAGGGTCAAAACAAATTGTTTTCATGACAACATCAGAAACCTGGAAGCCCAACTGTATATTCAGCACAGAGTTAATGATGCCATGCTTATTTGATGTCAAATCTATTATGGTTTTTAAATTTACCATGAAAGAGCTATAACTACCATGTATGTATGATTTTGCGAGTATATTAAGCTTTCTCCAGTTCTCTAAAAACCTTACGATATTCCTTGACACTGGGGCGTTTATTGAACGTGCTATGCAAAAGAGTTTTCTGTGATAATAAAAACATTCTATATTTGTGCTGCCCAATAAGATAATCACTAGCCATTTGTGGTTAGTGAACACTTGAAATGTGGCCAGTGTAACTGAGGAACTGGATTTAATGTTTTTATTAATTTACATTTATTTAAATTTAAATGTAAATAGCCAAATGTGTCCACTAACTTCTTTATTGAACAGTAAAGTTCTAGCCATTTCAGAAATTATGAACTCTGGGATTTGGAGGTTGCAGTCTATCAAACCACATGACCTTCACACAACCACAATCATATCCAATAGAATAGTTAAGGTTTATTGAGCATTCACTATGTGTACCGCACTGTTCTAAACATTTTACGTATTTAATCTTCCCAACAACATATGTAGAAATACCTTTGTCCCCATTTTACAGATGTGAAAATTTATAACAAAGTGATATCTGCTAAAATGTAGATAGATGTCCAACTGGGATACATTGGTCCTGTGTGCTGGCTGAGGTTTGGTTTCTCTTTCAACTAATATTGTTTAAATGTGTATTCATTGTTTGTTTAGGAAGGAATTTGAGCTCATGGATGGAAAGGCAGAGAAAGATGGCCGTCTCAGGTCCACTCTGCAAAACAAGAATCCTCTTTAGAAGGTAGTGTCATGGCCCTTTTGTTCCTGGGAGATGCCTCTTGAGAGTCTCATCTTCCTCCCTCTTCTCTAAGTAGCTTACCCAGGTATTCCCTCTAACCAAACAGACTTCTGTCTTTGGAGGTTTTCCGGCAAATACAATTTTCTCCAACTTACTACATTTACAGTGTTGTTCTAAAATCTTTTATAGATAACTGCCCTGGGTAACCGCCTGTACCTGGCTTTGAGGGGGCACACAGTTAAGTTTTTGTGGTGGCCAGAGGACAGCAAAGTTTCACAATGGCAGAAAATCAGTGAAGGCTTCTGCTGAAGATAGAATAATGTTACTCCCAACACCTACCCCAGAACACATGAATATGTTACCTTACATGGCAAAAGAAACTTTTCAGATGTGACAAACGGGTCTTGAGGTAGGGAGAATACCGTGGATTATCGGGGTAGGTCTCACATAATCATGAAACACCTTATAAAAGGCAGGCATAAAATCAGAGAGGAGAAAGCAATGTGATAATACTGGGGAGAGAGAGGGAGAGAGAAAGAAGATGCTGTAATGCTATACTGCTGGCTTTTAACAAGGAAGGAGCCAAGAGACAAGGATTGTATATGGTTTCAAGAAGATGGAGAAGGCAAGGAAACAGATTCTCCCCAAGAAAATACAGAAGGAATGCAGCCCTGCCAGACTCATTTTTGAACTTCTTACCTCCAGAGTTGTAAGATAATAAGCTAGTATTAGGGTAATTTGTTGCAGCAGCAATAGAAGTCAATACACATTCTTCGAAAGGGAGACTTTTGAACCAATTCACAGGATTGAAGAGCGTTGTGAGATAAAGTCTTAGTCCACTGGGGCTCCTGTAACAAAATGCCTTAGACTGGATAATTTGTAAACAACAGAAATTTATTCCTCACCATTCTGGAGGTTGCAAAGTTCAAGAACAAGGTGCTAACTGATGTAGTGTCAGAAGGCTTGCTCCCTGCATCTAAGATGGTGCCTTCTTCTTGTATTCACATGGGTCAGAAGCTGATAGCGGGCTCTCCCAAGCCTCTTTTATAAAGGCACTAATCCCGTTCATGGGGCCCTCGTGACCTAATTATCTCCCAAAGGCCCCACCTCTTACTATTATTGTATCAGGGGTTTAGGTTTCAACATACAAATTTTGGGGACATACACACATTCAGACCATTGCAGGTAGAGAAGGGAAGGGCATTCCAGCAAATTCAAAAGCATGAAGCTTCAGAAAAACCATTCAGTGCATGGGAGAGTTGTGTATCTCTGGTTGCCTGCAGTTTCGATGTCTTTCAGGGAATTAAGAAGCAGAGCTTTAGTGTCACTCCCAGAAGCATGCTGTGTGGTATAGGAAAAAGGAGGCTTCTAGTTTCATTGTTAATCACTAGTATTATAAGAGCAATACTGGGGCCAGTCTTTCCTCCCCTATAGCACACATATACCTCAGGAGCCTCCCATGGTCTAGCTCCTTGTATTTCCTTTTCCTTACAGATCAAGAGAAAACCCCTAACTATTTGCTATAAGAAAGGATGAAGGATTCAGAGCAAAGGTCACCATTAAAAATAAGAAAGTAACTTGAAAGAGATAAAGCTACTTCTGTTACCTTAGATAGAATTGTTAGCTGCCATTATGAAGCGAATGAGAAGAGAGAAAATTATCAATATCATATTGGAGAAAGGCTCATAAAGGAATTCTTTTTGACCCTTATCATGTATCTTATGCTTTTATCATATATATATATATATATATATATATATATATATATATATATGATAGCAGGATGGAGAAAAATAAAATTGGTAAAAGATTTCTTCTTAAGGTAAAGCCTTCTTTCTCCTTTTGAAAACTTTTGTGATAAGCTAGCTGTCTTGGGGGAGAAGCTAAAGTTCTGAAAGGCTGGATGCATGAGCCCTAAGCATCGATAACACAGACACTGATTTGTTCAGAATCCCTAGAGATTCGTTGGTAGACAGGGCAGGGGCTAGGCTGAGGTGAGGGAAGAACTTGCTTAGGTTACAACACTTAACAAACATCAAAAACCCAGTCATCAAGATAAATGATTTTTAAATATAGTATCTTAAATAAGTTTAAATTAATGTAAAAAAATACAGTTCCATTATGGAGCTTGAAGCAAATGAAAAATCAGTAACACTGAACCGATCTGTAAAGTTTTGATATTTTCATCATTATGGATTTTATATTAATTGTGATTTTTAAAAATGTTGAATTCACCCATTTATCTTGATTTTTCAGTTTTTTGGCACTTTTTATCTTAGATACTAGGTGGCCAATAGCAAGCTGCAAAATAAAAAGGCCAAGAGATTCAAGAGTGAGAATTCATCATCTAAAAGTTTGCAGGTTTTCTAAACTTTATTCATCAATTAAGGCAAGTAGGTACTAATTCTGCTAGCACCATTTGAGGAGGAGAACAAGGCACTGTGAGGCAAATGTCTTATGTGCAATTTCGGAGCTTACACAATGTCTTCTGTTTTTAGGTCTTTGTTTTTACCATAGTTCAGGTAATTTCTTGGCTGAGATTTATGGTTTTCTTCTCTTTCTTTCTAATGCTTTATCTCCTTATCTCTTTCAAGGATGGTGCTGCTTTAGTTGTAGAAGGAATTGAAAATATCTTAAGTATGTAAATTTGTCACTTTTTTCTTATTTCTTCGTTTGTTCTCATTCATATGTTAAAGCAGAAAAAAATGCTGCAGTATTAATTTGGTTTTAGGAAAATAGTTGTCAGCTACACATATCACAATGTCTAAACAAAAGAGCTGATAGTTTCTGGCAGAAGTCATCATTTAAATTTTGGTTGTAGTTACAGTTTAACTAGGATATCTTCCACTGGCATTTTTTTTCTATGTTCTTTTAAATTTATATGAGTAAATATATATGTATAGGTAGATAGAGATATAAAGATGGATTGGGTAGAGAGATAATAAAGATAGTTCTTAACCATAATCATAACATTATCTGTTAAATGTCTCAATTTATTTAATTCATATTTAAATGGACAAAAAGAATTGTATAAATTTATCATGTACAATATGATATTTTTAAATATGTATACATTGTAGAATGGTTCATTTGAGCCAGTCATCATATGCATTATCTCACATGCTTATTTTTTGTGGTAAGAACACTTAAAATCTACTCTCAGAGATTTTCAAAATACAATACAAAATGTCTCAATTTAAACGAGGGTTACATTTTGCTACCAAATGGTGGATTCATTAATTAATTAGGGGCAATTCTTATTATTCATATCTCATACAGTTTTTCTCTGGTCTAATTTCTGATGTATGATTCAGAAGAACAGTAAAAACAAAAAAGAAAAAGAACTTTAATAGAATAGCATATGTGTCAAACTATTTATTATTATTATTTTTTTACATATCATGAGAATGCTCCAGATGGTTGAACTCATGCTGGACATGTAATAATGAGGAACCTTTGGATTGTACCCATGAAGACACAGACAGCATTTACAGAGACTAATGAGGACAGGCCCTGTCATTGGTACATCCTGGCTGTGTTCAGATGAGGACAAAGTGATCATACGTCAAGGAACTGCAGAATGGATGTGCCACCCAGGAAGGAGACAGCTGAGAGGACAGGACAAATCCCAAGTAGCTAACTAAAAGGGAGTGAACAGGAAAATTCACCTCTAAAATCTGGCTCCATATGTAGGACCCTGCGCATAGGGTGAGGGTGGGATGACATTCTTTTCAAAGGGAATCTTTTAACCTATGACCAGATTGCCTTGGATCTAGAAGAAGCAATTTTAAATAGTTATAAAACGTTTATGCTTCTCTTGAAAGTTACAAACTGAGTTGGTGTCTGGTATAGTTGAGATGTTAGCTCTTTCACCAACTAGTTGTGCCTTTGGCTGATCTACATAACTTATCTAAAATAGGAATGATGATAGTATTTAAATTCATAATATGATGGTTAAAATTCAATGAGGTAAGAGATGTAAAGTACCTCCCCACAGGGCAGCCAGAGCTGTATTTTAAAACATAATCACATTATATCACTTACCTAGGCACAAAAAGCCCTCAAAGATCGGAGACTTGCCTGGCTGACCTCGTCCATGACTTCTCTGCCCTTCATTCACTATCTTGCAGTCACTGAGTTTTTTTTTTTTTTTTTCCCTGTTTCTTGTACACACCAATTAATACCTACAGCAAAAACCTGATGCCGACTGTTTCTGCTGTCTGAATGCTCTTCTCTCAGCTGTTTACAGAGGTCTTCCCAGCCTATTTAACTAAAATACTGTCCCTGCCACCCCACAATCACCTTCTGTTCCATTACCCTATATTATGTTCTTCACAACACCTGACACTATTTGAAATTGTCTCTTTGATTCTTTTTTAAAATTTTCTGTCACCATCTCCCTTGTCTCAATGAGGATGTAAGTTCTGTGTGAGCTTGGACCTCATGTGGGACCTCAACTTGGCATTCCCCATGTTTATAACAGCACCTGGTAGTAGGCACTCAATTAAAATGCATGGAATGACTGAATGAATCAGCACAAGGCCTGTGGTTCAATCGAAGTTGGCTCCTGTCTGTATCCCTGTTGGTAACACTGCGTACACCAGTGGGATGGGGAATTTGGACCTCGTCAGGGTTGTTCAGTGGTTCTGCTCAGTGTGATTTCTCTCTGAGGTCCGGAGAGTTAAGGAGCCTTTTGTCTTAGGATTAGGGAACTATTTGCTTTTACTACCTGGAATTTGTACTGTCACAGTTGAGCATTTGAACTTCCATGGTATTCAAGTGCTAATGCGGGTATTTGAGATCTTAATAGCAAAAGTAAAAAGAATATGTACATAGTTCATAAACGGACACCCTATGCTTCCGTTTTGCTTTTATAGCACTTCATTACAGTCAAGAGTGGATTCAGTGATGCACTAAGTTTTTATATCATCTCCGACTTGCACCACAGTTAAGTGACCCCCCCGGCTTTAAAGCTTCCTGAAGCAAATTACCTGTTGCCACTGGTACTAAAATGATACTTCTTCCTTAAATCCCAATAAATCCCCCAAATGTTATGCAAATTGAAAAATACCCCTGTCAAAAGACTGTCAGATAACACCTCTCCTTCCCAAAGACTATTTGTAAGCATAAAGAAACATCCAGAAAGAAGTAATAAACTGTTCTAGTAGGCTGTTCTGGCAGCCATTAATAAATCAATATGAAGGGGAGTTCTGAAGGGCAAAATGTTGCTGTCGGTGGGTGTCCGATTTAATTTTGCTCTAAATTAATATTTCGAATATGATAAGTGAGCTGGCAGGAACAGATTTCATGATTAATTCTATGGAGTCAAAAATGCTTTGATGACACTTTAATAGCTGCTCCACTGATCTAAAAGTGCCTGAAACGGGCTCACGTGGGCAAGCTCACAAATTGCATGATAATGTGGATCCCACCCAAGGAGGAGATTTACTTTTTATTTTCAAATCTCTGGCGTACCTTGGGATAGACATGTTGCATCATGCAAGTAGAGACATTTTTATAGCATTGTGAGCCATGGCTGAGTGATACATGTGGTACAAGTGAGCAGAAAGTGCCGTTAAAACTCGCCTGTGAGTCCTGCCTCCCAGAAGCCGTTGTAAATCAGCTTACAATGAAATCATTTCTCCTTTGAGAATGAGAGTCCCTAGAATGAAAAAAAATATCTATTTCAAAAAGATCAGAAAAATAGATACAACCTGAGCTCATGAATGTGAAACAAGAATGAAGCTCACATGTTTACTGTGGGGTCAACTCTGCCTTTAAGTTGCTGCTGGTGTGATAGGCTTCCATTATGTGAACTGGGAGGTTCCCACTGAATTATGGCATTTATTAGCAGTGTATTGAGTGTGTCAGGTATTTTGTTAAATGTTGAGACATTAAGGAAAAAGGCAACAGAGTGCCTACACTTATAGAGCTTATATTCCTCCTTGTGAGGCAGATATTAGCTGAAGGCACAAGAAGGACTGAATAGAGGATTGAACAAAGGGTCTTAGGGCCATATGAGAAGACAGAATAAGCTCTGTCCAGGGACTTCTATGTTTCATCTCTTTCTTAAAGTATAAGATTTTGATGGGGGTACACAGATATTTTAAGCTGAGAAAATGAAGGGGAAAAGCCTAAAGGTACACATCCTCGGGCAGTGAAAAGTTAGTTATGGGTCCTAAGGGAGGTAGGTTCATGATACACACTTTAGGAAAATTACTGTGGAAACTACGTTTATGTTGTGGATTATATGAGAGAAATAGGCATGTCATCATTAACCCAGATTTCTGGCTAGAACAACTCATCAAAGGTCCCCTTACTCAAAGTTTCAGCTAAATTGCATTTTATGGGCCTGCAGGACATTAAAAGAAGCTTACAATTCATTAGACATGTGGATCTGTGGATGTGAGGCTCAGAGATCTTGATTGTAGACATAGATTGGGGATCACAAATTTGAATGAGATCATGTAAGTAGAGTGTTAGAGTGAAAAGAGAAGAGGTCTTAGGTCCAAATCTTGATGAACATCAACAATTAGAGATGAATGGGAGAAGAAAGAAGCCGTTATGACAATGTGTTAAGTCTTTTCCATGTGAGTGAGCAAAAATAATAAGAGAGAAATGAGAAATCAATTACCTCACTTAGATTGTTTTGAATACAGGCTGAACATTTGAAGTTGGAGGTATACTAATTGGTCATTCAGACCTCACCAATGCCAAAGCAAACACAAAGGAAAAGCATTCCTGTGTTCTCTGTTCTTGCTAGAAGCCTATGTGATTTTTAAGTTATATGTGGTTGGGTAAATGTCTGTGCAAAAGCAGTCCTGTGACATCTTTTTCTATAGGGAGGAAAAACAAAACTAAGCTTTAATTAGGTCCCTCACACTTACTTTTCTTTCAATCTGCTGACTTATGCTACAATTTTCTTTTTGTTGCCTTTGCTGTTTCAAAGTACACATCAGCGATGCTTAGGATTATTTACTATGCATTGGCATTATACTTTTGCTATTAATATTCATTAGAACCCTGGAAAATCGATTAGTTAATTAAGTGCAAAAGACTTGCCTGAGAAGCTGTTCATTTATTCTTTTGTTTAATATGCTTCATATACATGGTATCATTCACTCATTTTTTTCAGTCCTCCCTCAAAGACTTCCCAACAAATTATTACTCAACAAGCACACATATTATTTTGTTTGTTTATTTCACTGGCAGTCTAAGCTGTCTAGTAACAAATCTAATATCTGTGTTTGTAGACTAATGGGTAAGGGGAATAACCATACTTCTTATGAGTGAGTCTTTTTGTTCACTTTAGATTCAGCAAAACTGAAGTTTAAAGATAAAAACTGTTTTGAGGATTAAATATTCATTCAACTTGGTCCTGCCCATTGATAATTATCTGGGATGCAGGTAACATAGGGTATATTTTTACTCTTTAAAGTCACTGTGATGATTAAAATTCTTCCATTGAAGATGAATAAATTCAAATGTTGGACTCAAGATGCCAAGCCCAGCCACCTCTATTTGGCCATCGGCCATGCAGAACCCTGCTGTCTTCAGTTTTCCAGAATTACGCATACTTGAAGGCCCTGGCTTTTCCTGGAAAGGGCCATAAGAGACTGAAGTGTCAAACCAGAATTGTTAATTTATTAATTTGCCTGGAGAAATAGGATTGTCAGGAGGTCCAGATTACATTCTGACTTAGCACATTCTCTCTCTCTAAGCCTTGGGATGATGTGAGGATGGTCTTTACAATCATCCCCAAAAATTGCATGGAAAGTTGCTTGTGTGTGAGTGTGTGTGTGTGTGTGTGTGTGTGTGTGTGTGCAAACTTTGTTTTTTGTTGTGGAGAGGGCCAAAGCTTTCTCTGATTCTCAAAGTCAAGAACTCATGCAATAACCAAACTGCAAGTGAAACCCAATTATTCTTGGAAGATTGCTTGACAAGCACAGAGCTAAAGAAAAGGGAGGTAGTAAGAAAAGGTGAATGGCACTGCCACCATAAGGTGCATCCTCCAAGGAGACAGGATCATTGTGCCTGGCAAGGGTATCCTTCTTAGCCAGACAGGTTTGCATGTGTGCTCTGAGTGGTTGCTTTTGGATAAATCCTTCTCTAAGACTTCTGTATCTGATCAAGCTCTCTTCCATTCCAGAGTCTTTCTTGAGGTATGTTGCCATCATCAATCTAGTTAAATTTAACTTTTCCAGGCCTGAGAACACTTAAAGGTAGTGTTTACTACCTAGTCTGATCTATTCGATATTGATTTGGTTTTTAAATTTCAGAGGACGATAATTAGTCTTATTTCCACAATTTAATAGAGTCAGGAGAAGGCAGATCCTCATAATCTTGAGGTATAGGCAGCATGAATATCAATAATTTTATTTGTTTGGATTATAAGGCAGTTTCTGTTGAAATTCATATATCCCTGAGAGGAGAAACACAGCTTTAACCCACTTTATTCCCCGTTTTGAATTTATCTATCTGATCCGATTTTTTTTGTGGAATAAACTTGCTGGGCGATTGTTAGTTTGGGCTTTCTATAGTCCTTCTATTTTATGTTTGTTTTCTATCTCACTAACTTCTGATATTTAAAAAACTTCCTTCTTTGGACTTTCATTGGATTTATTATCCTGCTCTTTTCTTTCTTTTAGAAATAATGTTTGGTTTCTTAATACTCAGCCTTTCTTTTCTATTATGTGTATTTAAGGTTTTAAATTTCCTCAACTACAGTTTTATCTGCATGCCATATGTATTGATAAACAGTATGAGTTCAAAATATTTTCTGATCATTATGTTTTTTCTTTGACGTGGATTATTTAGTTAATTTTTAAATTTCCCACATAGGAGAAATTTCCAGTTATCTTCTACTTTATTTCTAGCTGAATTTCATTGTGATTTGAGATTATATTCTGTAGAATTTTAATGCTTTGAAAATTTTTTTTTTTCCTTCCAACTTTTGTTTTAGACTCAGGGGTACACGTGCAGGTCTGTTACAAGGGTAAATTGTGTATCGTAGCGGTTTGGTGTACAGATAATTTTGTCACCTATATAATTAGCTTAGTACCCAAGAGGTAGTTTTTCAGTCTTCACCCTCTTCCCACCCTCCACCTTTAAGTAGGCCCCAGTGTCTTTTGTCCCCTTTCTGTGTCCATATGTTCTCATCATTTAGCTCCCACTTATAAGAGATAACATGCGGTATTTGGTTTTCTATTCCTGTCATTGTTTGCTAAGGATAATGGTGTTCAGTTCCATCCAGTTCCTGCAAAGGACATGATTTTGTTCCCTTTTTATGACTGTGTGGTATTCCATGGTGTATATGTAACACATTTTCTTTATCCAGTCTACTCTTGATGGGAATCTAGGTTGATTCCATGTCTTTGCCAATGTGAACAGTGCTGTGATGAACATACATGTGATTGTATCCTTATGGTAGAACAATTTATATTACTTTGGGCATATATCCAGTAAGGGGATTGCTGGGTTGAATGGTGGTTCTATTTTAAGTTCTCCCAGCAATCTCCGGACTGCTTTCCACAGTGGCTGACCTAATTTACATTCCCACCAGAAGTGTATAAATGTTCTATTCTCTCTGCAACCTTACCACATCTGTTATTTTTTTTGTAATAGCCATTCTGACTGATATAAGATGGTATTTCATTGTGATTTTGCTTTATATTTCTCTGATTAGTGATACTGAGCATTTTTCCTTAAGCTTATTGATTGTGTGTATGTCTTCTTTTGAGAAATGTCTGTTCCTGTCCTTTGTCGATATTTAATGGGATTGTTTGTTTTTTTGCTTGTTGGTTTGTTTCACTTCCTTATAGAATATGTGTATTAGACCTTTGTTGGATGCAGATTTTGCAAATATCCCCCTACCATTCTGTGAATTGTCTGTTTACTCTGGTAGTTTTCTTAAAAGAAAGCACAGCATTTAGTTTAATTAGGTCCCACTTGCCAATTTTTGTTTTTGTTGCAATTGCTTTTAAAGTCTTCATTATAAAGCCTTTGCTAGGTCTGATGCCCAGAATGGTATTTCCTAGGTTTTCTTTTAGGATTTTTATAGTTTTAGGTTTAAGTTTAGTCTTTAATCCATCTTGAGTTGATTTTTGTATATGGTCTAAGGAAGGGGTCCGGTTTTAATTTCCTGCATGTGGCTTGCCAGTTATCCCAGCACCATTTATTGAATAAGGAGTCCTTTCTCCATTGCTTGTTAGTCAGCTTTGTCAAAGATCAGATGGCTGTAGGTGCCTTGCGTTATTACTCCTTTGAAATGTTTTGAGACCTGTTTTATATTTTAACATGAGTGAGTTTATGAAAATATTGCATGCGTGCTTGAAAACTATTTATATTCTGTAGTTGTTGGGAGCAGTTTATCTGTAGATTGAAAGTATCAATGGTAATCAAATCTTCTCTATTTCTGCTGGTATTTTTTTTTCTCCCAATTCTATCAATTTCTGAGTGTGGAATATTACAATATCTTAATGTGATTGTGAATTTTTAAATTTGTAGGTCTGTTCATTTTTGCTTTATAAATTCTTCAGATTATGATGTCAAGTGCATGTAAGTATAAAATCTGAAATCTTTCAGCTGAATTGAAATTCTGTAATTATGTGGGAAAACTCGTCTTTTCTAATTACATTTTATTTTAATATTTTTTCATATTAGTATAGTTATCCCATATTTTTTTCCAATTTGTATTTAAATGGTCACTCTTTTTTCTACTATTTTAATTTTCCACTATTTTTCTACTTTATTAGTCAGAATAAATAGTCAGGGTATATCTTCTTTATTTAGTCTACTAATTCAAATGCTAATCTGTTTTAGAAACACCCTTATAGACACACACAGAAATAATATTTTAGCCCCACATAGGCATATCTTAGTCCAGTTACACTGATACATAAAATTAACTATCATATTTATATTTATGTAGCCTTATATTTTAATAATAGGTTTGATTTGGACTTTTAAATCTTATTTCACAATTTATCATATAATTGAATATTTATTCATTTAAATTTACCGTAATTAGTAATATTTGTTTATTTGTAATATTTGTTAAACCTAGTAGGCATTGTGTTTCAAATCTATATCTGACAATTATAGTTTCTAAATTATGTCCTGGTCTTTTGTGATATTTATTGTTTCTGCTGGTTTTTGTTCTATGTTTCCCTTTTTCTTTGGACTTAATTATCTTAGACTGCTTGATAGTAATTAATTGCCTTGGAAAGTTATCTGTGGTATCCCTCAAGGCTAACGATGCATCCACGTACTTCCAGAATGGCTTTGCCCTACTCCAGCCACAATCATGTGAGGGCTGGGGGTTCCTTGATAATTCAGGCTACGTGTAATCTTGGATACAAATTCCCATGAAACCCCATGTGTGCCCACAGTTCTAAAAGACTACTCTCCATATATTTTTTTTATTTTATCCTGCCTTGCTCAACATCAAAGCAAACATTTTTTAGCTTTTGTTTCAAGAGATGATGGTTGATCCCAATGACCTAGCCTGCCAATATTGGAAGTCAGCCAGTTCTTCTTCGTGTATCAACTGTATATGAATAGTTAACAAATAAAATGCCTAGCAGATATACTTAATGGAGGAACATGCAGATATAAAAGTCGAGATCTGAAGCAGGATCTTGATAGTCATGATGGAATTTGTGGTGTAGGAGTGGAATAGTTCAGACATTTTCATAAAAATAATTCAAGAAAATAGCCAAGGAGGCTGGGCGCGGTGGCTCACGCTTGTAATCCCAGCACTTTGGGAGGCCGAGGCGGGCGGATCATGAGGTCAGGAGATCGCGACCATGGTGAAACCCCGTCTCTACTAAAAATACAAAAAAAAAATTTAACCGGGCATGGTGGCGGGCGCCTGTAGTCCCAGCTACTCAGAGAGGCTGAGGCAGGAGAATGGCGTGAACCCGGGAGGCGGAGCTTGCAGTGAGCCGAGATTGCGCCACTGCACTCCAGCCTGGGCTACAGAGCAAGACTCTGTCTCAAAAAAAAAAAAAGAAAGAAAAAAAAGAAAATAGCCTAGGAAGTGTGCATTAATACTTCTGTTCCCACAGCTCACAGCAGCTCTAATGTATTACTTAATCAGCAATGAATATGATCGGAAGGGTAGCAATACCTACTAGGAATACAAATAGCTCCCTGAACCACAGCAATGAGTACTTCCAAAGACTTGAGAAAAGGATGTCTCCCTTTGTACATTTGATATTGGGTGCTGGTTGGGATTCAGGTGATGGCAGTAAGCAAACGCAGTCACATGGTGATAGAGAGGAAGGAATTCTCAGAGTCATGGGGTGAAAGGAAAAGCAAAACATGAAAGGCAGGTTTTAGAATAAGTGCTTTTCTTCAAATATCCTCAGAAAGAATGAAAGAATAGAAGAGCTGGGGACCAAAGTCAAGATAAATAGCAGACACATTCTCAGTAGTCACTAATTTCTAAGACAGTGCTGTAGAGCTCTTAGTTTCTTTCTTTTCATTTTCCCCATTAGTCTTTTAACGCTTGGGCCAGGAATGAGGAGGGGGAGAGGATGTTACTAAACTTTCCAAGTTACTAATTATTTTCTTCTTTTTTGTTAATAAAACCAGAGTTTCCATCAAAATTCAAAGTTATGCATATGTATTTCATGATTTCTCAACCTCAGCACTGTTGGCATTTTGGACTGGATAATTCATTATTAGGGGGTGCCCTGTGTGGTAGAATGTTTGGTACTGTCCTCTACCCACTAGACACCAAAAGCATCCTCCTCTCCTTTTCCAGCTGTGACTACCAAAAAAGTACCTAGACTTTTCCAAATGTCCACTGGGCTGGGAGATGGAGGAATGTGAGCAAAATAGCCACCAGTTGAGAACCAATCTATTCCAATATCAAATAACTGAGTTTTTGTTGAGCATGAAGTTTGGTTTTGTCCTTGTCTCAAAAAAAAAAAAGAAAGAAAAATGAAAATCACAGGATTCCCTTTTGTGGTCAGAGAGATTGATCCAAGGAACATGTAACCTGGTCTTTTCTTTATTGTTGGATTATTGGATTAATTGGGAGGACCTTACTTGTACTTCCTGTAAAATGTGATCCTTCCTCAAACGCCAGGCCATGTGATTGATTCATTGATTTAACGGGAATTGATCCATGGATTAGTAAGTGAAGAACACAGTACCAGATGCTGAGCATGCCCAATAGAGCCGAACATTGCATCCAGTGGGTGTGATTTCCATAATCTTCTGTTCTAGGCAAGAGGTTAAGAGAACGAACTGGGTGTCATCCCATCTGGGTTGAAATCCTGGCCTTGCCACTTACTGGCTTTGTGATTGTGACATGTTACATAATTCCTGTGAGCCTTGGTTTCTTCTTTGTAAAGTGGAAATGAGAATAGTTATGTATCTCACAAGCGTGTGCTAACAATTAAGTAAAGGTTTAGTGCTAGCGGCTGCTATATAAATGGTAGCAGCAATATTTAGCCCCTCTGCTTTTTAATCTCTTATGTAAGCTGAAATTATTTGTTTTCTGTGTACTTGTAGGAACTTATTAAAATAGAAATACTATGATAGTTATAATTACTTAAATAGTATAATAAATAAAAAATTTGTATAAATCATTTTTATGCTTTAAAATAAATTGTTATAAATTATATTGCAAATATAACATTGGATGGTTTATTAATAAATAGGTAAAATGGGCCAGGCGCAGTGGCTCACACCTGTAATCCCAGCACTTTGGGAGGTTGAAGTGAGCAGATCACCTGAGGTCAGGAGTTCGAGACCAGCCTAGCTGACATGGTGAAACCCTGTCTTTATTAAAAATACAAAAATTAGCCGGGCGTGGTTGCATGCGCCTGTAGTCCCAGCTACTCAGGAGGCTGAGGCAGGAGAATTGCTTGAACCTGGTAGGCAGAGGTTGCAATGAGCAGAGTTCATGCCACTGCACTCCAGCCTGTGTGACAGAACGACACTCCGTCTCAAAAATAAATAAATAAAAAATAAATAGGTAAAATGTAGGGCTACTTTAAATTATTCCTAGTAATTTTGTTGTAAGATTAAAATTATATCTTGAAATGCAATACTTAGGAATATTTGTAAGTGATATTGATGTTAGCATTCCATGAAAATGCTTCAAGAATTTTATTTTAATTGGCTTATTTTTAAAAATATTAATGTAGCAAAGTTACATAAAAGTCCAGGCAGAGCTTCATAAATATTTTTAAGATTAAGCTTTTTGAGCTCTTTTTTTTTTTTTCTTCATACGCTTTTGAAATACTTATTATCTTGGACCATAAAATCAGATAGAAAAAGGTAAATGTTTCTGTGCAGAATCTTCACCTTTTAAAAATTCTCTCTAATCTGAACAGTGTATACCACTGAATAGGGCAAAAGATGAGATAAGCAGATACCCCTTGAGGCCTCATGCTAATTCTACATTCCTAATCTCCTCAAGAGGAAGCTATTTTTTTCTGCTTAAGACTTAAAAAAGACAAACATTTGCACTCTCGCTTCTGGTTTTGACTTATTCAAAAACTGACAGTTTTCAACTTCTTATACAAAAAAATTTGAGATATGTATTATATATATATATGTTCATATATATGTGTATCTATGTATTTGTGTATATACATATTAGGTTTATCTGTAATGAAATATATGTATGTATGTGTGTGTATGTATGTGTATATACATATATATGTATAAATTTATCACTAATGAAACCAGAAGTTGAACAATATTTAAGTATTTCAAGAAACATTATCAAATGCAGTAAGCATCAAAGATAGCTGTGGAATCATGATGAGAGAAGATAAAAATGAATACAGAACTTACACAAAGGCAAAGTTCCTCTGAATTAGGAAACACATTCCATAAGGACAAAACCCATAAGAAACAGGAAGAATATAAGATCCTGCCGGTACATTCTGCTGGCATAGAGTTTCAAGATGTTGAGTTTCGACGACAACACAAAGATACACATTTTGCAGGAAGTAGTGTATTAACATCACTGAGTAATATATCAATGAAGGATTAGGGGAGAAATCTTATATTGGGCCAAGTGGTACACTGCCAGTGTATGATGGCTAGGAAGAGGTAAATATGAAAAGAGCTCACAGTACAATATGAGGACATATGATCTTCTGTTAAGCTACAATATGGCTCTGGCATTCTTTCCTCATAAATTCCCTTTAAGTAGATGCTCCAAGAATTCATTTCACTAAAAGAAACCATAAGAATGACCTATAATATAAATAAAGGTTGTCTGTATTCAGATAATATGAAACTATATGAAGAAAGCAAAAGGAAAATTAATAGGAATGATATGAAGAATGCTCATTATAAAAATGTTGCAATGGGGTATGTAAAAATTGTGAAGAAAAATATTTGTATTTTGAAAATCATGGCATCAATCAATAGTATAAAATAAAAATTCCAAGTAAAGTTTAAAGAATGAAAACAAAATATGTCCAGATAATCGAAGACGATGAAATGTCAGCTAGCAGACCCCAAGAAATAAAGGGGGAAAAATCACAAAAATGCAGGCAGATTGGATACAGTGTAAAGAAAGATGCTGTTCAAAACCCTAAAGCCCAAAGAGCCTAGAATTGAAGGAAGCAAACAAATGAAATGGAATAGAAAAAAAATAGTTTCTCTTTTTACGATTAGAGAGAAATTTATAGATATTGATCACAGACAAAGAAATGCCAAGATTCCTGTAACTGGCATTCTGAAAGAAGAGAGTAAAAATAACGGGACAGAAAATAAGTATGTATATTAACTGAAAGCTTTCTAGAAATAAAAGAGGGCTTAAATTTACAGTTTGAAAAAGTAAAATATGTATTACAAAGTAGCTAGAAAGACTAAGATATTTTGGATTTTAATGAAAAAGAGCAAATCCATTAGTCAACGAGGCAGAAAACATTTTGGGGGATGGGTAGTAAGTGATCAGATATGCCTCATACTCCTTGTCGCAGGTCTTAATTCCAGGAATCAGAAGTGCAGTATCTAAAAACCCACAAGAATTTGTGTGACCTGATTTTTTTTGTCTACCTAAAATGTCACTCAAGTATAAAGGTTATTAAAAATGTACTTAAATATTCACCAGCTCAGAGACTGTATATTTCATGAGCAGTTAGTAAAACAAAATCTCAATGAAAAACTTAAGCCAAAGACAAAATTAATGAAGAAATTATAGCAAAAGAATTGCTGGTGAGAATTAAACCCATTTATTTCTAGAGTAAGAGTAAATAAGTGTGGGTATTATGACTACAAAATAGAATATAAATGTTGTAAACTCTAACAAGATAGAAAGTTATCTTGACAAAAGTTTACCTTGGGAGGGGATAGTGGAGAAGATAGGGATCAGAATACTAATTTTCTCAATTTTTTTATTTTTATTTTTTGAGACGGAGTCTTGCTCTGTTGCCCAGGCTGGAGTGCAGTGGCGCGATCTCGGCTCACTGCAAGCTCCGCCTCCCGGGTTCACGCCATTCTCCTGCCTCAGCCTCTCCGAGTAGCTGGGACTACAGGCGCCCGCCACCACGCCCGGCTAATTTTTTTTGTATTTTTAGTAGAGACGGGGTTTCACCGTGGTCTCGATCTCCTGACCTCGTGATCCGCCCGCCTCGGCCTCCCAAAGTGCTGGGATTACAAGCGTGAGCCACCGCGCCTGGCCAATTTTCTCAGTTTTTATATAGGAGGCAATAAAGAAAATGGTAGCCAAAAATCACATTTTAAACTTCAATAATTAAAATATGGAGATATACATATATTTAAAGGCATAAAAGTAAAGAAGAAAAAATTTATATACTAAAATTGGGTAGAAGAGAATTTGGAAAAATAGTATATCATTTATTGTTTATATGTAAAAGTAGTAAATATTATCTTTAAAATATATTAAGTATATTATAGAAGGCTATTGTAAAAGTAAGCATTAGTATAAAGATATTAATATAAACTAAAAAGCACCAGAAGGAAAACCATAAGAAAGATAAAAGTATCCATGAAAACTCAAAGCAGAACAAAATGTTCTAACATATATATCTTACCAATAATACTACAATTGGATCAAATTTAATCTATAAAACTATACATATATAAATATATATGTGGGTAAATATAAAATCTCAAACCAATTGCCTCAAAAGATTGAAATTTAAACAATTGCCAAAGATATACCAGGTCAAGGAATGTAAAAAATGCAGCATTGTGATATTAATATCAAAGAGCCTGACTTAAGATATATTCCCCCACTGAAAAAAATCACTGAAAATAGACAAAGAAGGACATCATTCTATGAAATGGGATTTAATCCAAGTAAAGATTTGTCACTTGTGAAGATGTACACATAAAATACCACAGCATCAACATTAATATAACAGAAGTTACGAGAAACACAAAGAATGCTCAAAACACATTAAGATTATATCATTTTTTCATTTGCTTGCCATACTTTTTGACATAAGAAGGAAGCAAAAAAATTAGGAAAAATATGAGAGATCTCAATAACATAAGTTTTAATAATATTTATGTAATTGCTACTTGTAAGCCTTTATGCCTTGAAAACTAAGAATGTACTATATTTTCAAATGTCCAAATTAAAAAATAATAAAATTTGATTTTATATTAAGCCTTAAAGAAAATATGGTACACATTCTCTGATCTCAGTGTAATAAAACTAAAGATTAAAAACAAACCAGGAACAAAAACCTACCAAATGAAAATTAAGAAAATTAAAACTCAATAAATTTTTGAGTCAAAAAAGCAACTGAAGATTACATGATATTCTAGAAAATAATGGTAATGAGGATTCCACATGAGAAATATCATAACCATGCTCAGATGAAATCTCACAGCCCCAAGGACATACTAATATAAGAAAAAAATTAAGACGAATTCAAGTTAAAATACTAACTTAGGAAATAAACAAAATAGATATAGAAAAAGAAAAAAAGGGAGCAATAACCATAAAGGCCAAAATTAATTAGTCAAAAACTATAATATAGAAAAGCCATTAACCAAGACAAAAATAAAACAAATGAGAAAGCAAAATAAGATGTAGAGAAATAACACAAATGCAGGTGAAAGTAATCAAATTATTTTGTTTTAGAAATGTTTTCTCAAATCGAAAGGGCCAAAGAACAGCAACTCAAACTTCTATAGCTTTAAAATATTAAGAACAGATCTAGTAAAGCAGGTAAAATAAAAACACGTAATAAAATAGTTAAGACAATAAAACAGGTTTTAAAAAGTCACTTTTTTGTCTCAGAACTTTTCTCTGCTGTAAGATGAAAATAATTTTATGTCATAGCCTTTATAATATTTTCACTTGTTGCTGCCTGCAAATTACAAAGCTAAATTTTAATTCTTTTTTGACACTTTTTGTTTTATGCTTATGAATAAACTGAAATACACACACACACACACACACACACACACACACACACACACACCCCAGACAGAAATGGCCCTTAATACCACCATTTTATGTCTGTGCTCTGCAAGCTCTTGTATTATGCCATTTCTAGGTCTGTTTGACTTCCCATATCCTGTCAATCACTCCTCAGCATCAATTTAAAAATCACCCTATCTCATAACTTCAGCACCAAATGGATCCATTCAGTATTACATATTATACTTAGTGACCATAAGTAATTATGCTAGGCCAACAGGTAAACATAGGTAATTATGCTAGGACAACAGGTAAACATAGGGACTGTCCTGGTTTGCTTAGGATAGTCTACATTTACACTTGTTATCCCAGCATAATTATTAATACCTCCCTCCTTCCATTTTACTTTAAAAATTACGTAATCATTCCATGTATTGTGATGCTGCTTGGAACAAAACCACATGCTGATATGCATAAAGCTGGACTTCTAGGACCTTTCAGTCATCTGCTAGGTTGTGAAATGTTCTGCCTATGTGCTACCATCCTCCACTATTCCATGCGTGGCACACATGGTTAGTCAAGCGTGGGACTTTTTCCCACTGATCCTAAATTTACTTTCAAAATCCTATTCAACATACTATTCTAAATAACTACATTTGGTCAAGTATGGAATGAATTTGGAAATTATTTTGTCATCCTGTGTGATATATTAAGCTTTAGTATAGTATCTTTAGTTAAATGGACTTAGAGTATTTAAATCAAATTATTTATTAAGTCAGAACACATTTTAGACTTTAGGCTTTAGGAACCTAATTTTGTTATTGACTTTTGCTTTAGAGTTTTAAAATTAGTTTTAACTTTATCAAAGAATATGCATATGCTTTAAATAAGCCTCCATAAAATTTATCAAGTATATGCATGTAATTGGTCTACATTTCATAAAAAATAACTGTCCCCATTCCATTCTCCCAATTATGTCCTACTCTTCATGGTAACTCTTTTTTTTTTTTTTTTTTTTTTTTTTAGATGGAGTCTCAGTTTGTCACCCAGGCTGGAGTGCAGTGGCACAATCTCAAGTCACTGCAACTTCCACCTCCCAGGTTCAAGCGATTCTCCTGCCTCAATCTCCCAAGTAGCTGGGATTACAGGTGCCTGACACCACACCCTGCTAATTTTTGTATTTTTAGAAGAGATGGGGTTTCATCATGTTGGCCAGGCTGGTCTCAAACTCCTGACCTCAGGTGATCTGCCCGCCTTGGCCTCCCAAAGTGCTGGGATTACAGGCGTGAGCCACCGTGCCCAGCCATGGCAACTACTTTTAATCCATTTAGCTCACTCCATATTTCTAAATAATGTTTGTATACATTTATATTTTCATTTTTCAATTTTAAACGTTACGAATTGATGTTCCTCCAAAAAAGATCAGTATTTCTCTTTCTATCCATTTCATCTCCCCTAACCTGCTCTACCATGTTAGATTGTTCTTGTATTACTGTAAAGAAATACCTGACGCTGGGTAATTTATGCAGAAAAGAAGTTTAATTGGCTTGTGGTTTTGTAGGCTGTACAAGCATGATGCTGGCATCTGCTCCTGGTGAGGACTCAGGAAGCTTCCAATCATGATAAAAGGTGAATGGAGAGCAGGTGCATCACATGGTGAGAGCAGGAACAAGAGAGCAAGGGGGAAGGTGCCACAAACTTAAACAATTATCTTTCAGGTGAACTAACTGAGCGATAACTTACCCATCACCAAGGGGATGGTGCTAAACCATTCACGAGGGATCTGCCTACCTGATTCAATCACCTCCCACCAGGCCCCACCTCCAGCCCTGGGAATCGCATTCCAACATGAAAGTTGGAGGGAACAAACATCCAAACCACATCATCTACCTGTATATGTGCGTGCATCACACACACACACAGACTTCCAGTATTCTTGTTCCCCCAATACGGTTAACTCATAATTTTCCTTAGATGAATATTAAGCATTTACATTATTTGACTATGCAAATGCTATTCTCAGCTGATCTAGGTATCATGATTAATTTTATTTTCTGGCAAATTTTTGTTTCCCTGAAATTAATTTTTATTGCTATTTATTAGCTTAATTATCTGTGAACTCATCACAAATGCAACTGCAAATTCTTCTATCAGCTGGGTAAGTCTTCTCTTACTAAGGAAAAAGGCATCAGGTAATCTACCTGTTCCATGATCAAAGCAACTTCTCCTGGGATGTTCAAGCTGGTAGTTCTCCAGGCATCTACTCAGCTGTGCGCTGGGTGCTTCATTCATGATTTCCTGGGGACTGATCCCTTTGGTCTCTTTTTGAATTGGAAGAGAAGTATATTTTCTACTTGCTTTAAGAGAATAACCTCATTTGGAGTAGTTTTGTTTTCCTTTTTCTTTTGATATAGCATATGTATATATCTGCAGAAACCATTCTTCTATCTTTACACTAAATTTTAGTTCAGCTAGTTTGACAATTACACTTATGGAATCTTTTTTCTTTCAGAATTTTGAAGGCATTTCTGTCTTTGTTCTATAGCTTCTCAAATGGGTGTTGAAGACTCAGGTGCCATTCGGACTCTTCTTTTTATGTGAAGTCTGCTCATTCTCTCCATAAGAAGGCTTGGAACACCTTCATTATGTTCCTGGTGTCATAAAATTTCATGAGGATATTATTGTGTGTGTGTGTTGTTAATGTGGGTCCAAAATCATCCATTGTGCTGGTCACTCAGTGGACCTTTTCAGTGTCAAAACTGAAGTCCTTTAGTTCTGAAATGTTCTTGAATGTTTTGATATCATGCCTTCCTTTCTCTGCTCTTTCTTTGTGGAATTCCAGGTATACAGATATTGGGCCTCTTGTTCTACCTTTCTTATTTTATTATCTTTTCTATTATATTTTCCATCTCTAGCTTTTTGTTCTACTACTATCACTTCTTTTGAATCCTATATTTCTGTTGTCGTAGTAACTTATAAGATATCTCCCTTATTCTATGAATATTCATCTTTGTAAAATAATTGTTTTGCAGTTTTGAAAAAGTGTTCCTCTTATAGCAGACTATTCACTTATCTTTCTAAAAATATTAATGATGGTTTTTAATTAAAAAAATCTCTGCGCAATTCTGTTTCCTTCATATTGTTTGCTTGCTTGTTGGGCTCTCTGTATTTCACCACAGAAATTTCCTAGTAGCTGGTGATCCTTGACTGTGCATATTTTAATAGTATAAAACAGAAAATGAATTTGGAACTGAGCTTTTGACTGTGATTTGTTAAATGAGTATTTAACTTAGAGTGATCTGGTTGGGCAGTTGTATTGGAGGAGACGAAATGTCAGTATTGTTATGTTTCCTCTTTTTATTGGTTATATTGCTCAGAATAGTCACTTCCTAATCTTCCCTATAATGTAAGCATCCAAAACATTGTGTGTAAGAAGAAAGCTAGGGCATCTAACATTCTGTGTATTAGCATTTACTTAACGTTTCCTCCTTCCACTTTTTTTAGTATTATACCACCACCCCAACTGCATGTACCTAGTATTCTTTAAAAAAAAAAAGAAAAAAAAATTTCTTCCCTCAGAAGAGAGTAGCTCTCCCATCTTCTGCTGGAGTAGGGATAATTCAGCAGTAAAATGCTTCCTAAGCAGCGTCCTGGTTTTGGTATCACTTTCATCTCCACTTTCAGAAAAATATGGAGCAATGAATTCCTGAGTTTTTGCAGTTGTGAGGTAAAACTTTGGTTGCTTCTTAGATTTCCTCCATAACAGCGTAGTAATTAACTCTGTGTCACTTACCACTCATATACCTGACTTCTAATCCCTAGAGTTAGGTCTGCTTTCTCCTTTCCTATTATCATTATCTTTATGGTTGTAGGCCTTGAAATTCATTTATTGTCATTCTACTGGGTCTTAGGAAGGGAATAGAGATAAAAATGTGTAGTCAATCTGCCTTCTTATCTGTAAATCTGTATATTGGTTTTGAAACTTCTTTTTAAGGGAAGAAATCCCTTCAAAAGTACGGTTATATAAAAGATTAAACAATAAAACAGATATAAGTAGAGCTGGTCTGTGGGGATGAGGTGTAGGCATATCCTACACCTTTCACAGGTTTATAGCTTAACAACCCCCACTCTTTTCCTTATTATCTCTAAAGGGCTCCATTGTGTTGAATATAATTTATACATTTGAAATCAATAATTTTCAAAATGAAATTTTGAATTCAAAAATGAGTTAACAGATGACTTATAATCTTAAAGAATTTAAAATTCAGTAGGACTAGTAAAATAAGCAGAGACATATTTATAATATATGATAGAGTAGTATCATCTCATCAAAGAGTGAAAAATAAATATGATGATTTAATTCCTGTGACTATTTGATTAATAACAATGACTCACATATCATAAGGGTATTTTAATAACAATGAAAAACCAGCAGCCTATAAAAATATTCTTTATTCCTTGGTAATATATTAGTATATCTATATCTCTCTATATATAATATTACATTGTAACATATATTACATATATATGCAATATATGCTATGTATGTTATATAGTGCTATTGCATATTTGAATCTATATGTAGACATACTAGCATGGTACCAAGGAATAAAGAAATACAGTCAGTAGACACAGGTTTCTTTTTAAGACATTAACCTTAAGTTAATTAAACATGACTGGAGTTAAGAAACACAACTTTTGGCTATTGTTAGTTGGATATGTACTGACCCCAGATAATACCAGCTTAAGCAGCAAAACCATCTGATCCATCCAATACATTATCTTCAGTTTCCTCCAGTTTCCTTAGGTAATAATCGACTGCATAACCACTTTCTATACTACTTGTCCAGTAAATATCAAAGTTCTTAGACTATAGTAGCTGTAACATCACATGAAATGAAGGGCATTGTTCAATTTCATATGATAATCTTGTAATTCTTATCTAGTTATTTATACCACAGATGACCAGATAACTTGGTAATATATGAAAAAATACGCTGCCTGAACATATTAAAAATGGCTTATTTCTCATAGAGATTCATTCTACTTAACCACAAAAGAAAGCCTATTAATTAGACTTTTGAATCCCATTAGGAAAAACAAATACCAATACTTAACTGCTCAAATATGACATGATGGAAAATTGCTAACATAATTAGATTTTTAATAGTGTTAATGACTCTTGTATCTTATTAATAAGAATTAAAACTAATGTAATATTATATGAAGAAAAATTGCCACTGTATGCTCTTCTGCAGGGAAATGTAGCACGATTATGTCTATTTCCACATGAAGAGGTTTTAATTTTTATTCCCTTGCAGTTGTAATATAACTCACATGTTCCTCAGCATAATATATTATCCCTGACATTATGTGACAGAAGGTCCTACAAGTACACCATTTAGGTCTGCAGTCTCATTAGATATCCCAAGTCAAGCATGATGTTGACTCTGACCATAAAACTACCCATATTAAAGGTTGAAATGTCTTTTTCTTGCCCTCTTTCTCTACCTTTTCACAAATTATCACTCCTTCAAAACCTTGTTTCAACCCTTTTTGATTTTCCTATTTATTAGCTAAATTATATTCACTGTTTATGCCATATAATTTATCATTTCTGGCATACTCTCTCCCTCTTTAGTTATTCTATCAACATAAGAAGCATGTTTTATTGTCCAGTGAGTATGTCTCATCAATTAGTTAATACACTAATACTCATTTAGCATCTTCTATATGTCCATCATGCTGAAGTGTCACCAGAGGCATGATCCTTGTATTCAGAGTGGGTGTTTATTTGTTCAAATGATATGAATGTTTTAGAAAGTTTTCTTTTTTAGAAACTTGAAAGTGCAATATTCATATTTCTATGAATCCCTTCAACTAACTAAATTCACCCTTCTAGCTGCCACAAAGATAAATGGATTCTGGTTTCCAAACCAGGCACCAAGCAGAACATCTGAGAAAATAGCCAATATTTGAGATAGATGGCTTGCCAACTCACTTACAGACTTGCCAGATACATACAGATTATAAAAGATTCAATGGAAAGACTTATGATAAGGCCAAGACTGTATTTGGTCTCTGTCTCTCTCTTTGTACTGGTATGTAACCCTAATGTGATTCTATCAGCAAGAAGACCTCTGCTAGTCAAAGTGCTCCATGGACAAACAGCACTAGCGTTACCTAGGAGCCTTCTGGAAGTGCAGAACCTTGGGTGCTATCCTAGAGATTCTGAATTATGATCTGCAGTTTAATGAGATCCCCAGTTTAATGAGATCCCCAATTATTTTTATGCACAGTAAAGTCTGAGAAACAATGGACTATGTTTGCTAAAATAACACAGACAATTTTATTACAATAAGACAAGGGGAGGTGTTGGTGACTGTCTTAGTCTTTTGGGCTGCTGTAACAAAATAACATAGACAGAGTGCCTTACAAACAACGGAAATTTCTTTCTTTTGCTTTTGGAGCTCGGGATGTCCAAGATCAAGGTGCTGGTAGATTTGATGTCTAATGAGGGCCTTCTTCCTCACAGACAGTCAATCTCACTCTATCTTCAGACAGCAGAAGGGGAAAGGGGCTTCTTTTACAAGGGCAGTGATTTCACTCTCTGCCCCCATGACCTTATCACTTCCCAAACGCCCCACCTACCAACACCATCACCTTAGAGGTGAAGTTTTTCACATATGAAATTTGAGGAAACACAAACATTCATTCCTGAGCAGTGGTCCTGCTCAGGCCACATCTAAAGTACAGTGTGTATCTGAGAGCAGCCATTTAGGCAGTGTTGTTAGAAACAGGTTATTTACGAATAAAGTCATCGACATAATGAAGTAACTTGAAATCATGTAACAGTGGTTCTTAACCCTAGCTGCACATTTAGAATTGCCTACGGAGCTTTAAGACATACTAGTGCTTTGGCCCCACCTCCAGGGATTCTGATTTAACTTTTCTGGTAAGTTTCTTGGGCCTCAGGATTTTAAAAATTTCCCAGAGCATTTTCATGTGTAGCCAGGGTTGAGAACCACCAATAAAATATGAGAAATGCTGGAGAACTTGGTTCAATTAGCTTGAAGAAGAGAAGCCATCTGTGGTTAGGATGTCTTCAAATACCTATAGGGCAATTGTAAAGATTTATTTTGTGTAGTTCTACAAAACAGGATTGGACAAGAGAGGCACTTAATGATTGAAGATCAACCTAAGAAGAATTTTGGTAATTTGACCTGTATGAAATAAAATGGGCACCCTTGAGGGCACATGGTAAGTTCAGGAAGAGACTTCACAACCAAAGGCTCCCAGCAACACTATATAGAACCCTCATTCATTTAGCATAGGGTATGAGGTCAGTAGGGTATGGGATTGTCAGACTACATTATAATAGAGTAATAATAAATACATTTAATGAGCACTTCCTGTGCAGGGAACTTTACATGAATTACTATGTTTAATCCTAACCACAATTCTATGAGGACAGTTCCTTTGAAATAGAGGCTTGGAAAGTTGAAATAAATTGCTCAAAATTACAGTTAATGAGTAGCAGGAACAGGCTACAAACTGAGATTTGTCCGACCCCAGATTTCTTGATCTTAACCTCATACAGATTCTACAATGATGCTCAAAGAATACTTCCAGCCCTGAGATCTCATGACTCTTAGACGTGCCATGCATTAATCACTGTTTTTTGCTTGAAGACCAATTTAATAGCCAGGGTGGCTTATCTAAACAAACTTTCATAAACATTAAAGAATATATTTTTAAAGTCACTTATTCAAAGCTTAGAAAATAGAATGTCATTGAAAGAACAAGTCTGGGTTAAGGGACCTAGGATCTTAATTGAAGTAAATAAATAAATAAATAAGAGAACAAGTAATAAAACCAGGTAATTTGCAACACCAACACATTTTGTTACAATTCCTCCCGCCCACCTACCCCGTTGTAATTGAAAGCATATTTGTTTTTACTCTCTACCTTTTTGAAAAATTGTAATCTATGTTAGTATTGCAAAACTAATTATAAGTCACCAAAGTGTAACCAAGGAGGGCTGAGGGCTCCTGAAACAGGACAAAGGAAATTCATTAAGAAATAATGTTAAGCTTATGGTTTCAGAAGGTCATTAGAAATGCGAAACCAGAGAACACCATTGTCTGAGCTGATATCAAATCCAATCATTTATCATTCCCAGGGTTCTGAACATGGGGTCATCATCTGGGCTCCTTAGCCCACAAGCAGAATGACAGCTAATTTCTACCTCATGAGTCTAGCGTTAGCGTGCCATCTTTTATCCAGGATACAGCAGCCTGGATATGATGCCCAGAAGTCATCTTCAGAGGCTGGCATTCTAGGGACTTTCCATTCAGCTCAAGTAGACATAGCTTAGGTCTGAATTGAAGTCATTACCTCCACTCTGTTTTCTCTGTGAAAGGATACTGTGGGCTGGCTTTGGCAACCTCTCATATGAACACTTCTTAATGACAGGGCAGGGTGTAAACATCTGTAATCAAAAGGTAAACATTTTAACCTTGTGTTTCAATAACTCCGGATACTCTTATTCAGAGACATAACATAGACCCTCATTACATAGGGTATTTTTTAGGTGTATGAGGGGGTGGGAGGACATTGGTTTCATCATCATTTTCAGAAAAAATAATTTCTTCTCAACAGTCTGGTACCTCCATCACTAAGCTGCAGAGGCAAAGAAAGTAGCAGATATTTTTCTGTAAAGAACCAGATGGTAAAGTTTCAGACATTATGGGTCATACAGCCTCCATCTCAGACACTCAACTCTTTTGTTGTAGTGCATAGCAGTTGTAGACAATATGAAAACTAATGGTCATAGCTGCCTTCCAATAAAAATATGTGAATAAATGAATTTTAAATTTCTTATGATTTTTTCATAGCACAAAATAGTCTTCTTTTTGTTTGTTGTTTTTCAACCATTTAAAATGTCAAAACCATTTCAACTGCTGGGCTATACAAAACCAGGTGACTGGCTGGATTTTTCCCACAGGTCATCATTTGCCTACACCTATTTTACTCTCCAAAGTACTCTTTAATTTTGAGAAAAGAGGTAGATTTCTGACTCTATCTCTACATTGATTATCTGATTGATTGATATCAGGCTGCAACCCATATTTCCTCCCAAAAGACTTTAGAGACAAGAGTTGGTGGAATAATGCTGACCTCCTGTGAGGGTGATCTTGTTTTGACTCCTGGCCAAAGCAACAGGATATACAATATAGTAAATGGCTTTAAAGTCTGAACGCCTGAGTTTGAGGCACTCCCTAACCATATGACTGCAAAATTTCATTTCTGACTCTTAGATTTCTCATTGGCAAAATGGGAATAATGATAATAATAAAATGAGAAGCAAAGAAGATGTTCTCAGTAAAGGTTCTTTGTTATTTCAGGAGTGCTATAGTACCTTGCATTTGCAATAGAAACAATTTATAATTATAGTTCCTCACATAGGCTAGGCATTGATCAACGTTCTTTACAAGCATTGATCCACTTAATCCTCACAATCATCATATGAAAATGGATACTTTTGTTACCATGATTTTAAATATTTGGATACCAGGGTGCAAAGAGATTAAGTCATTTGCCCATGGTCTTACTGCTATCAGGTGACAAAGGCAAGGTTTGAACCCTGAATTCTTATTCCTGAGTCCACCCTCATCACTATTGCTTATTCTCTTCAATATCTTGATCTAGACATGTGCCATACACCGTGCTACCCATTTCACATACACGACGTAACTGAATGCTCACAAATATCTCATGTTGTGAACATGGCAGCTTAGTGAGTGTGTGGGCTCTGGACTTGGCTTAAATAGTTCAGCTTTCTTCTTCCCTACTCTGTGACTTTGAGCAAGTTACTTAACATTTCTAAATCGCCTTTAATTTACTATCTGGGAATGATCTTAATAATAGGTACCTTTGAGAGCTTTGTGAAGAGCAAATGAAAGAATGCATGGGACATATTTAATATGGTCCTGTTTTACAGTTTTGTGTCTGCTAATTCACTCACTTTTTCATTCATTCATTTATTTCTATTTCTCCTTTACCCTCACAGAGACAAATTTTTAAGTGTGCTGTTGAATAGTGAAGTTAATTTAAAATTTAATTAATGCAATTACGCATTTTTCCCCAAAGTGTAGCATATAAATATCCGTAGGTACATTAACCTGGTGCCACACAATTAAGAACACACTAATCTGGAGATTCAGATTTGAATAGCTAGTTTCATGTTGTGATACATGCCTGAAAACTCAATGACAGCATGCATGATACTTAAAAGAGTTTGCTAATTTTGACCTTGACAGATGGAGTATTTGAGTGATGTTTCCCTTGAATCTGAGCACTAAGTGTATAGTAGAAGCTTTCAGTTCTTCTACTCGATGATGCTATTTGAAAAAAAAAATCCTATTATATAATAAGAGTTTTAGCATCATATATTTTGAACAAGGTGTCTGTGACATGACCAATCCTAAAATATATGGGGAAGCTTAAATGTATTCCTCAACATCTTTCCATAGCTTACTTCTTAAAATGCTTAGAGATTACTACCTCTTGGAAAAACATTTGGAAAAGAATATTTGAAAGACAGATATTGGTAGGTAGAGAAGTATTTGCTATGAGACCTAGCTAACACTGCAGAACTATTTTGCAAATTTTCATTTGAATAATAGAATGGGGAGAAAATTTAGAAGGATGTGATTTATATCTATCATTTTACAAACGAAGAACAAAGAAGCATAAGTCAAATAACTTGCCCAAGGTCAAACAGGCAGTTAGAGAAAAAGTAAGACTTGAATCCAAGGATCTCATTTCCTAATCCCAGTTGCTTTCTGCTACTAGGTGCTTTCTTCTGCATTTAACACTTTCATATGTTTGCAAGCCCTCAGTATTTCATATAAAGATCAAGGTAAATGTGTATACAATTAAAATATTGTAGATCCCTGATATAAACAGATACATTAGATTTCTTTCTACCACATTTTAAAAAAGCCTTTTATAAGGTATAATGCATGTATCTGCTGTTTTTATGAGCTTCACATTACCAAAGAAATTTAACCCTCTCTTTACTTATATGATTTGCTAATTGATGGGAAACTATTGTATTTGGCTTCATTAAAAGTGACACACCTAAAGAATACTAATCAAATATTTTTCCTGTATCATCATTTGGCACTTGGCAACTGGTTCTGGAGCTGAAATTTTTTATTCTGTTTATGGGAAATACACTTTTAAGAATCTGAATACCAGCCGCATGCAGTGGTTCACGCCCGTAATCCCAACACTTTGGGAGGCTGAGGTGGGTGGATCACCTGAGGTCGGGAGTTCGAGACCAGCCTGGCCAACATGGTGAAATCCCATCTCTACTAAAAATACAAAATTAGCCGAGCATGGTGGCGCATGCCTGTAATTCCAGCTACTCGGGAGGCTGAGGCAGGAGAATTGCTTGAACCCGAGATGCAGAGGTTGTGGTGAGCCGAGATCACGCCATTACACTTCAGCACTCCAGCCTGGGCAACAAGAGCAAAACTCCATCTCAAACAAACAAACAAAAAACAGTTTTACCATCTGACCTCTTTGAGATCAGCTTCTACCAATTGCAGGTCGCCTGTCTAATCATAGTGCTAATGTCAGATTGCATGAAGGAATAACAAGGACAGGCGTGGAAACAGTGAGAAAGAAAAGTATTTTGCTAAGACAATGGATAGTGAGTGAGAAAAGAGGACCTTAGATAGAAAATTGCAGGCACTTACAGGTTATTCCTCAAGGGAGTAGTGGAAGTTATTGTCAAGGAGAGACAGCAGACTTTGGACTAGATACAAATATTGATCCTTTAACTGAAACAGTGACTGGACCTGTAGTCTTGCTAGTTACAACAGTCACTCTGAGCATTGAGAATTCTGATGCTGTCTCCTGTGTTGTAATTTCAGATTCTGAAACTGCAAGAGGAAGCATCATCAGGAAATATAAAAGTGAGACAGATTAAAGGGAATTAAATTGGGAGGCTCAAGTCAAAACTAAAAGAATACATAATGCCTCTTTGGCAATATTATCCCTGATTTTTTTCTTTTCAAAAATGTGGTTTTTGGTACCTAGATTTTTATAGCTAATTGGTTTAATTTGTTCATCACGGTGCCTCTTTATGCACAACATAAATTGAAGCAGGGTTATTGTCATATTCCCAATTAATTTGGTCAAAATAGCTGAATTAGACGATCATTCAGGCCAGAACAAACCCTTAAAGCTCTAGCTATTTTGTTTGCTGACTGTATAAATAACAATGCAAATAAATTAATATCTTGGAGAATAGACATATCTGTGTTTTTTTGTTGTGTCATCCAATGTGAAAAGACACAGTAGTATTTCTGATTAGCACACATCCATGCCTTCATTTACATAGTACTTATTGGAAGGTTACTATTTATATAGCTCTGAGATGTATTCTATGGAAGGTACAACGATGAACATAATGAGAAATGAGGCAATAGATATAATTCAGTAATTCTGATACAAGTGAAGTATAATAATGACAAATACACTATTACAATCACAAGCAGAGTGAATATTATGTAGTAAAAAGTTCAAATTTCAGTAAAGGAAGCCTTGGCTTGAACCCAGATGCTAGGAATTTCATTTCTACTTTGCTGCTCTCTTTAGTGAAGACACCTCAGTTTTCCACATTCTGCACATCTTGTGGTTGGTAGGAGATGCTGACATTCTTTAATTCAACATGTCCACTCTTAAACTGTTTATCCACCTGCTTGAGAAAACCATCTGCGCATGAGACTCCTGCTAACGGACTGGTCTCTTTTCTTACCCTGCGCCTCAAACCTTGTACTTCTGTGAATTGGCTCCTGCCTCAGTCTCCCTTTCTACTCCTACTCTGTCAGCTGCCTCAGGTGCTTCAAACATTTGCATGGCCACCTATTTAAATTTCTAACCTCTCATCTAATGACCTTCATTTCCATTCCCTTTGACTCTATTCATGGCCAAATCCCTGGGTAGTATAATTGCTCAGAGATGTCTGATCTCTGGAATCTTAAAAGGTAGTGACACGTTGTTTCACTATAACCTCTCGGTCTTTCAATTTCCTTAACGCCTTGATGAGACAACTTCTACCCTTTAAATTCATCACAACTTCTAGTTCCTAGGCCCTACCTCCCATTAATTTCTTCTCTAGCCCTTCTAGACCCCATGATGCATCACTTTAGCACCTCCACTGCCTGGACACTCAAATCTCTTTCTCATCTGACCATAGTCTAACCTTTTCCCTACAACTCAACCAAAATTGCCCCTTCTAGGGCCACATTCAGTAGACATGTTAAAGTCCTTATCTAACTTACATTCTCTGCATTATTTAACATTCATGATATTGCCTATATTCCAAAATTTTCTCTACCAGATTTTTTTTCTGCTTTTGTCTCTCTTTACTGGCTTTTGTTCCCCCTCAGCCCCTCTTATGGGATCTTTTTTTTTTTTTTTTCATATCTAAGTCACTTTATCTTCTACTTGTACATATTCTCCCAGTCAATCTAGCCAACTGGCACAACTTCAACAGCCTAAAAATTAATTACACATAGATACACATTCTGGCCTTGGTCTCTGCACCCAAGATCATTCCAATCAACTACCATGATATTCTCTATAGGTATGTCAGCTACATCATCCCCCAGAGAGAATTCATCATTTTCCTCACTCCACTCCCAAATGTGTCTTCTTCCTATGTTTTCTATCAGCAGGAGTTACTAAGATCCAAATGTAACTCAGGCTGTGAGCATGAAAGTCACCGCAGATTCCTTTTTTTTCTACCTCTCTCCACATTTTCAATGTCAAAAGGCCCTATAGAATCTCCCTGTCCATTTCTCCTGACTTTATCTACTTCTCAACTCCCACTCACTCAGTTCAAGCTCTTATCTTCTGCTTAAAATATTGTCATAGTTTCTTAAGTTATCTCCCAGCTCTAACATTACTTCTGTCTACTTTACGGGTTTTTATAAAACTAATCCATAGTCATTATAAAATTAATACATAATTACTACATAATTTTGTCTATCCTTTCTGTAAATGCTACCATACCACCATGTAGTCAACAGAATAAAAATCCACACTTGGTATTATCACATATAAAGACCATCTTTTTTCAGACTTTCGTTTCTTATTTGTGTCACCTCTTGTAGCTCCTACCCCAAATACAACAGATTCTTAGTCATGAAGAAAAATAGAATGTTCCTAGAAGTGCTATCCCATCTCCAATATTGCACCAAATGGGCTCTGGACTAAGATTCCCTGAACTATAATCCAACATGTTTGACTTTGGGTTTACCGTTTACCCTTTAGAGAGATAATAATAGTAACATGCTTCATGGTTCATTGGGGGGATTAATGGAGGTGATCTCCTTTAAAGCACGTTGTACAAAGCCTGCCTTGCCATTGTTCTATTAGAGTAAAGACAACAAACAAGGCAATATCTTCATGTCTTCCTCAAAGGTGTTCTTTTATCATGAAATGTCCTAATTAAAATCAGGAAAACTCAGCGCACATAACTTTTTCTTGAGAAAGTCTTCCATACTCAATCCCTAGTGCCTTAGGTTCTCATTCTTGTGTTCCATATTCACACACACACGTGTGCATGCACACATCCATTATTACTCTTGTCACACTGTAATATAAGTATCGGTTTGGGTCGTCACGTAACCCCAACTAGACAGTACTTAAAGTGGAGATTTGCACCCCAATCGTCTAGTACTTTACTAAGCACATTGTAGAAAATTGACTAAATGAGTATCAGCATAAAAAAAAGAACAGCTCTTTCAGATAGTCTAAATCAATCTGTACATATGGGCTACACTTGAATGTAACATCATACTGGCCATGGTGGCTCACACCTGTAATCCCAGCACTTTAGGAGGCCAAGGCAGGAAGATTACTTGAGGTAAGGAGTTCAAGACCAGCCTGGCCAACATGGTGAAACTCCATCTCTACTAAACATACACCACGCCTGGCTAATTTTTGTGCGTGTCATAATACGAAATTACATTAATGAACAATTTGTGTTATTTGATACTCGACCCAGTAACTTGCTTGGGCATTTCTCTCTTGGCAGAAGAAAAATACTGCCTGAATGTTTTTTTTGTTTTTTTTTTTTTTGTCTCGATGCTGAGATTTTCTGGGAGGCACAAGAACCAAGGTAGTTGAAAACGGAATGAGGTAGAGGGGAAGAGACACATCTTCAATACCTTTGTGCTCTTGTCTTTACACTGGTCCTTTCTTTATGTAACTTTTCACAGATTGTCTCTAGAAGTGCAGATGTCAACTAAAAGGCAGGCTTAGTTTTAATATCCTCTTGTCATTCTATTTTCTTTTATTAAATTGAGAAGGAAGATGAGAAATCAGGACAGGTTCTCTATCCTCTCATATGGTATATCCGGCAGCTGGAGAATAGCAGTGGTTGACAAAATGTTCAGTTAATTGAAGCCATGTAGTGGATATTGATGATCTTTCTACATTTAATGGAGAAATAAATCTGCTGCTAGAGAAAAAAATAAAAATGGCTCTTTGGCTGATATATGTCCACACTATCCTCTTGAGGCAAATGAAAAAATAGTAATCACCTCCCCAGATGTAATATGTTAATGCTTAATTGTGCTCTACAGAACATCTCAAGTTTAAGAAAAATAACAGTGTAGTATATTTCTCGATTTTTAACTGTTAGATACAATGAAAACATAGTGAGATGAAAACATTTAATTCACACAGTAGCCTGTTGGTGACAGCAAAGTTACACAAATTTCAGCAGGGAGCCATACATTCAAATAAGACTAGGCTTTCAAAATATTGTAAAATAATGGAAAGTATGAGAGATATTTATTAAATGGGGCCATTATAAATACATTTCAAACTCTCTGGTTATTCCTATTTATACATGATTCTGTACCTTTTGAGGCTTCAAACCTCTAATGGTTTGGATAAATAAAAACTGTGGATATTCCTATGAAATTTCCTGTTCATTTCAAAGAAGGGAAGCATTAGTAGCTCAGAGGTAATTTCATTTGTAAAATAAAATGACTTTTTAATAAAAATAAAATAAATGAATCTGAAAGGCTTAGCATTAATTGTATTAAGCCCATTACAGTATCTTTTGAAACTCAGAAATTCTCAATATTGTCTTACATTCTTAAAATTTAGCCTATTTGGAAATACTGCGTACGTTTAACCAATTTGAAAATATTTATTTACCTCTTGTTTCTCATTGAATGAGACTGATCAGTTAGGAAAATTCCTGCCATTATTATACTCTGTATCAAATTCAAACATTAGGCTCTGAGTTGCAGGACTCAATACTATGTGCAAATGTAAATTAATTTGATTGGCTTTAAAATATATGATAGCTAAAAACCCTGTGCATTCTCAACTCCAGTCCGTTCTGCCTATAATGACCTGTTATATTTCCTCTTTATGTAGTTTCTTTCCACTGTTGTCTCCAATATTCCCTGCATTTAGAGATACTTTCCTTCACATTATTCCTTTTATTCTTTTCTTCCTCAAGAACATCAGACAGTTCTTGTCTTCATGCTCGATTCTTCTTTCCCGTTGTTTAATCCTGTGTCTTTATCAATTTTCTGTGTAATAAGAAGCAACATGAATCCTCTATGAAATGATAATAAAGAAATCAAAGGTAGATTTCAACTAAGGTTATAACTCTGATTGTCAATGGTTTCCTGGATCTCTATGTTGAGAAGGATTCTGAAACCATGTTTAGTCTCAAAGGGAAAGTCCACTATAATCAACTACCCTATTATGCTCTGCATGTATAGTTTAGGGAAGGATATATTATCCTAATCATAAGGTTGGTCTAAGGCAGTGGTCTTCTAACATTATATCAAAACACCTTGAGGGCTCATGAAAATACAGACTGACAGGCCCCACCTCCTACGGGGTGTCTGATTCAGTATATCTCGGGCATGATCCAAGAATTGTGTTTTTTACAAGTGTGTAAATTATGCTGTTGCTGGAGGTCCAGGGACCATGTCACACTTTAAAAATTCCGGATCCAGTGCAGTGTTCATCTTTTTTTTGCATTTTCTCTCTCTCTTTCTCCTTCTCTCTCTCTCTCTCTCTCTCTCTGTGTGTGTGTGTAGTTTTTCTTAACATGACTGAGTATCAGAATACCTTGAGGACTTAAAAAAAACTTATAACTGTGTTACACCCTAGAATTATGATTTTGTACATCTGGGGTTAGGCCTTCGTATAAGCGTTTATGCTTTTAAAATTTTCACAGGTAAACCTGCATACCATTGGTTGAGACTTATTTCCCTAAAAGTAGGTATACTATCTGTTTACAGTGATATGTACAATGCCACCATGTACAAGAGTTTTATGTTAGAATGATTTGATAATATTAGTATAAGGAAAAGAGCTAAATCAAAACTGCATTTTAAATATCAGCATGGCATCCTAGAAGATGCCATGAAGAGCACTGAAGAAGAGAATGGAGCACAGATTTAGTGAGTGGATAGGTTTTGCCTTGCTCCTTAGAAGACGTGAGCAACCAGATTAAGAGGAGAGTAAGCGTTTCATGTAGAGAAAGTAGTGTGCTAAGCGGGAAATAGCATTGTGGCTTACAGAAATTGAAAATGTGGCTGGACCATATTGTTCAAGATAAAAGAAAAAATTTAGGGGGAGTATTGGAAGCCTAAGTCCAGAAATACAAGTTGGGGCTGTGTCATGTTGGGTCTTGTAGGCTATGTTAAGAAGCCTAGGCTTTATCCTAAGAGCAATAAAGATCCACTTAGGAGTATCATGGCCAAGGAGTATCATAGCTAAAATTTCATTTTAGGAAAAAAATTCTGACAACAATATAAAAAATAATTTGGAAGCACATATTTGGAGAAAATGAGACAAATTATGAGGCTATAGCAATAATTCAGGAAAGGTTATAGAGGCTCCATGAAAGCTCAAATATCTAGTTTGATCATCAGTATTTTTCCAGAGCTTCTAGCACAGTGCCTGGCATGGAGTGGGCATTCAAAAGAACTTTCTTGAATGAATGTTTGATAGAATTAGAGAAGTAGAAATGGGGCTTGAGAGAACTGGACAGATTCAGATTCCAACAACATTTATTGAATGGAATTGATCAATCTGTGATTGTTTTTTTTTTTTTTTTGAGAAATCAGGAAGAGGAAAGAAGTAACAAAGAGTAAACACATACATGTCTCTTCTAGTTGTTAAAAAAGAGCCTGCCCTCCCTAACCCCACCCTCCGCCCCACTTCTCTCTCTCTCGCTCACTTTCTTCCTCTCTCACTATGTAATTTGTGTCCACACCAGCTGTCCTTCACCTTCAGCCATGGGTGGAAGAGCCTGCGGATTTCCCCAGATGCCTAATATTATGGCTAGCAGAAACATGAGCCAAATACACGTTTTCTTTTTTTATAAATTACCCAGTCTCGGGTATTACTTTATAGCAACACACAATGGACTAAGACAGATGGATAGGGAAGAAAGATAAAGACGTTGGGTGGAGTTGGCAGAGAGAAGGAGAAGTAAAGGGGTCAAAGACACAGTAGAGCTCAGTGGTGTCAGAATAAGGACATGAATAATTGCTATAGTTGAAGAGAGAAACACAGAGGATAGGACATGGAGACTGGGGAATTTTGAATTTAACAATTTGCATTTGGAGGATATTTTGGGGGAAGATCAAATTATAATTTGTCTACACTTACGCCAACTAAACTCTAAACTCTGAGGGCAAGGGATAGTGTTATAGTCAATATTCAATATTTATATCTTGTGTTATTTACCTTGTTCATCTCAGTGAAAGCACTTAACAAATTCAACTAGTTTTTCCTCTCTTCAGACCCTGAATCACTCAGCATCTAGAGAAGCCAAGAATATGTGAGCCTTTCTTTGCTCTTTGAAAGGTCATAACAGAATTTTTAAGTGGTTACTTAAAAACCAATCAGGGATGACTAGCCCTGATGATTCTGTCTTCCTGAGTAAATTCTCTATAGGATTTAACACAATACTATGTGTACACAAAAGAGTCTATGTGATAACAAATATTTGTACATTGCATAATACTTTCCTAAGTATTTTCTCATATATTGTGAGACGATTTTCAGAGAAAACTTTGTAGTGGTATGTAAAATATTATTGCTATTCAACGGATAAGGAAAATGAGATACACGTTATTCAAGGGTCTTATTCAAATTCTCAAGGTGAAATAATGGCCTAGCAAGGCAAACAAAGCAGACCTCTTAGCTTGTGGTTCGAAGCTTTACCCACAAAGATACTTTTTGACATTATAAAATAAGTATCTGCTTTTGCTAGTTCCAAAAGAAGTTTTTCTTTGGTTATTCATGTTCCTGCTTTTGAACTAATTGAAAACTAATTTAAAGCTAACATACTTTCCTTAAGCTGACTTTACAAGACATTTTTCAGAAAACCCATGGTTAAATCTAGGTGTCTGGGTTTCTCCCTCCGTTAACAATAATAGATAAATGTATTGCTATTGTAATTTATTGGTCAGCAACACCAAGTGAAAGTAAGGTAAAGGTGATTTATAATTTGTAATTGTGTTTCTTTCAATTCAGAAAGGAAAGGGATTCTCCAGTCATATAATGTGAGAGGAAAAAAGAATAAACACAGATAGAAAAGCCTCTGTCAAAATGCCAGAAATGAGCTGAACTGATTCACTAGCTCTTGAATTACCAGCAAATCCAACCCATCATTTCTCATGCAGTTATGTTGAACCCCATTTCATTCTCTTGTGATGAAACAAGCTAGGAGGTCTGTTTTGTTTGCCTTTTTGTTGAATTGGGAAGTGTTGAAATAAACATTACTGTCACTCAGTTGGATTTCAAGTTATTTAACTATTCTAACAGCATCTGCAGGCAGGTTGCAGGGTAAGTGTCCATGGTTTGCCAGTTCAGTTCAACGCGTCTCTGAGAATATCACAAACTAGGCTACAAGACCGATACAGATTTATGATAACCATCCAGATACATGAGGAATCAGAGACTATAGGAAGTGCTTAGTTAGACAGCAAGAAAATTCAGGTATTTTAAATGTATAAATATTTCTGTGGTTCTCACCTATGATATAAACTCTGCTTGGTCATGAGTTTCATACACCATTAGGATATTAATGTATTTATTCAAATTCATTGGCTAGAAGCTTAAAGTGGGAATTTCCGGGAAAAAAAAAACCACAATGACTGGGGCCAACAATCTACAGATGCCATTCTTGGCTATGGTGAGACAGCGAGTGAGTGAAATAAGTTATCAGAACATGATTTTATATTCATTCAACAACAAAAATAGCTATTGGACATTTTCCAGATCTCAGACACTGCAGTATACAGTGGTGATCAAAACAGATAAGATCCTTGTGTTGATAGAAGTCAGTGGCGGTCTCTGGCCATTGGGCCTTTTTAGCTTATCTGAATGATAATACTTAGAAAATAAATTACAAGCACCTTACTACTGGCAAATTTTACCTTTTGGAAAGCATCTATTATTTCATTATAAGACCTAAATTTGACGATTTTTCCCTAACATTTTAATAGGGATTCAGATGAGTCCAAAACCAGAAAACACAAACTTTGAGATTGTATCATATTATCAGATAGATAATATACATAAATTCACCATTTTGGGATTTCACAGAGAATATGCTTTCACTGATTAGGAAGAGCCACACAAAGCTAACTTCAATGTTAACGACATTCCATAAAATGTAATAGTCGTAGTAGTTTTGCACGTACTATTCTCTCTTTGTTGTGACCTTCTTTATTAAGACTCTACTCTGAAATCACCTCTATGAAGTCTTTTCCTATATCTTATATAGAATTAGTTGTTTCCTGCCCAGACCTTAAATTCTGTAAGAATAGTTTTCATTGCAGTGCTTAATATAGTCCCAGTCTCAGAGCAGCCAGCTGAATGAATAGTATATGTACATATTTTGATATAGCACTGATAACATGGTATTATAATTATTTGCTCACCAGCCTACCCATGACATTAGACAAAGTCTCTTATGCATAGGCCAAAGAATACTCATTAAAAATATTTACTGATGCACAGTCTATTAAAGTATAATTTACATACAATAATATTGACAAATCTGATACATTTTGACAAATGAATGCAGTCATGTAACCACAACACAAATATGAGATACAAAGTTTCCATCATCCTGAAGGTCTACACCTTTGCAATAAAATACCCTACTCCCATCCTCATCCTGGCAACCATATACCTTTTTTCTATCACTATACCTTTTAAAAATTTCATACCAATTATATTATATAAAAATATATAACTATATTTAATACATAATGAATTCTATTTATTTATATTCCATTTTATACAAATGGAATGATACTATCTATCATATATCATATACATTTGTGCCTTTATTCTTTTACTTAATATTACACATAAGAGTTTATTCATATTCTTATATATACCAGTAGTTTCTTTCCTTCATTGCTCAATAGTTTCTCATTGTATGGATATGCCACAATTTGTTTATACATTCGTCCATTGATAGACCATTTGTTCTGCTTCCAATTTAAGGGTATCATGAATAGAGCTGCTATGAACCGTTCTGTTCATAGCAGCTGAAGAGAGTGAATACAGATCTTTGGGCAGACATGTTATCACATGGGAAGCATATGATTTACTTTATAAGAAACTACTTGTTTATAAGATGGCTTACCATTTTGCATCACTGCCAGCATTATATTTGAGTTCCCATTGTTTTCCATCATCTCCAACCCTCGCTAATGTCAATGTTATTAATTTTAGCCATTCCTAGTCAGTATGAAGTAATATTAATACATTCTTGTGGCTTGAATTTGAATTTCTCTGAACTAATGATGTTGAGTACCTTTTCATAGGCTTATGTGTTTTACATCTTTTTTTGGAGAAAAGTATAATGATTTTTTCCCAATTTTAAAATCAAATTGTTTGTTACCTTACAATTATGTTGTAAAAGTTCTTTATGTAGCCAAGACAGAAGTTCTTTATTAAAGATATACATTTTTTCCACAGCCAATCCTGTGTAAGATATATATCTTTTGCAAATATTTTCTCTCAGTATGTGGCTTGCCTTTTCAATTTATTAAAAGCATGTTTAGAAAAGCAAATTTTTTCATTTTGATGAAGTCTGACTTATCAATTTTTTTCATTATACTTTCAAAAATCTTAAATTGTAAACCAAAGTCACAAAGGTCTACATTTTCTATAGTATTAGAGATTATATTTAGGTCTACAGTCCATTTTGAGTTAATTTTTGGATATGATGTTAAGTAAAGATTAATAATATTTTATATATAAATATTCAGTTGTTCTAGCAAAATTTGTTAAAGACATTATCCTTTCTCCATTCAGTTCATTTGCAGTATGTCTTGGAAATATATGTTATCTATTTGTGGGTTTGTTTCTTAACTCTCTCTTATGTTCCATTGAAGTATTAAAAACTTACCTCATTTACCTGAAAGCAGCTGTTTACTTCTCTGTCATTCTGCTGCAGCCATATACTTAGTTCCTTAAGGTTAAGGGTTAGTGCCTTAGTACATTTGAAAGGATGGATGGATAGATGGATGGATGGATGGATGGATGGATGGATGGATGAATGGATGGATGGACTGATTTTTTTAAACGTTGCAAAAACCTGATTACATATCTTAGCAGGACTGAACAATTCTAGTAGTTGTTATATTCATTGCATTTCCTGTGTGTGATGGCATGGATTATCACTATTCTATTTGTTTTCTGTCTGTTGAGAGATCCTAGAAGCAACAGCATCCCATTGATAATAAACACAGCCAGCTTCTAGATCTTAGTTTCTAAAACCATTCCTCAATGAAAGGAACCAACACTCCTTGGAGAAATGGTTGATTTTAGGTCCAGGGGAGTGGATATTCAAGATAAAACATGGTGCGTGCTGTGGAGCCAGAAAGTAGGAAATGCTTAAAAACCAAAATGATGGAACCATGTCAAAGGGATACAGGAACCAACTAGAAGAGCTTCTAATGGCCAAAACTGGAATAATTTGAACAGAATCTAAATAAATAATATAGTATTAGGTTATAACCCTAAGTGTAAAATAAATGTTCATCTGTTAATATTGACATAACTGAGTGATTGAATAAATAAGTAAATGGGAAAGAGTAGGGAAGTCTCATGCAGAAGAATGACAAATAATTTACATGGATACCTGCCCTTGAGGAGGTGGAATATAAGTCCCTACTTTTTAAGTGCTAGATGCACGCAGTGAATTTTTTTCAAAGAAGTATAGCATGGAAAGCCTGGAAAAGTAGAATTTTATTGTTGAAAAACCTGACAATTATTAACTCAGCCAGTTGATAAAGGTTAACCTCAAAATTGTTAAGTCATGTTGACAGTGTGTATCCTTGATATAATGTGATGAGAAAGAGACTTTACCTCTGTAAGTCTGCTCCCAAACCCATATTCCTGTCTAACCATGAGAAAAACATTAGAGAAACCTCAGTGAAAGAACTGTCCTATGAAATGCCTGACCAGTATTTATCAAAACTGGTGAGACCATCACAAAAAAGAAAATTTCACCTGGGAAATTCTAGAGAATCCTAAGGTGACATGATGCTTGAATAATGTGGTAGTAATAATATTAGTAATAATAATAATTGGTATTCTAGATGGGATTTTGGAGAAGAAAAAGGCTTTTAGGTAAAAAGTAAAGATATCTGAAAAAAAAAACTTTAGATAATTCTAGATTTGTTCATTAGTTTTGACAAAGGTACCATAGTAATGAAGATGTTAATAATAGGGTAAACAGCATGGGAAAACGGGAAATTCCATAATATCTTTGCAACTTTGCTGTAAAAATGAAACATTAAATGTTAAAAATAAAGACATTTCAAATAAATCAACTGATTATAACGTGTAGACTTAATTTGGATTCTGACTCATAGAAGAGCATACATACGCATATGTGTCTCTATACATGCACTGTGCGTATAAATATAAAATATGCAAAGTATATATAAATGACAAACATACACAAATAACTACATTATTAGACAAAGACAAGCAATAATTAAAAATAATTCCTCAAATCAGTTTTCAAATTTTCTGATCGTGTACACATATACATATACACATGCTATAGTTTGGTTTGTTTCAGCCAACAAATTCTCATATTGGAAATTTGATCCCCAGTATGGTGGAGTTGGGAGGTGGGGCCTAAAGGGAAGGGGAAGGGGCAGATCACTCAGGAATAGACTAAGGATCTCTGGGGGTGGGAGGTGAGTGAGTTCTCACTGTATTAGTTCCGGAGAGCTGGTTGTTAGAAAGAGCCTGACACCTCCCTTCTCTCTTTCTCTTGCTTCCTCTTTCAGCATGTGACTTCTGCATACATCAGCTCCCCTTCCACCATGAGGGAAGGAAATAGCCTGAGGTCCTAACCAGATGCCCAATCTTGAACCAAATTAGAATAAACCATATTTAACTGACAAATAACTCATGTTTATAATAAATGAAAGAAATTTTAGAAAGCAAGATAGAAAAATAAATCTTTTTTTTAATTGGAAGAAATTTAAGAGACCCTTCACAAATGTAAATATCAAAATAGGCAATAAATATATGAAAGAGGCTGTCTTATTAATCAGTAAATTAACCAGAAAGGAAATTAAAATATCATTATAATACCACCACATGCCTACCTTATTGGTTAAAGGAAAAAGAAATCTGACAGCACCAAGTGTGATGAGAATGTAGAACAATAGGAACACTCACATACTACTTGAAATAGAGTCGACTGGTACTTTGGGAAACAGTTTGGTGTATTATCATTTGTAATGGCCAATCCCTGTGCATAACCCAAAGATTTAGCTACAGTAAACAACTATGAAACTTGTGATATGTTTGAATAATAAAATACGAACAGAAATGGAAGAACTATAGCTACCTGTAAAGGCATGGTGTAAATCTTAAAAATATAATTTTGAGCATCATATATTTTGAATGTCAATATATTTTAACATTCAAAAGAGGGAAAAGTTAAAATAGATTGTATAAGCAAACATAATTATATAGACTACTTTTTAAAAGACAAGGAGATAAAGAGCACAAAATCAAGATATTGGTTATAGGTGGGAGGGAAATCATTACAATCAAAGGGTATATAAGGGATTCTGGGCTACAGGGAATATTTTCCTAATCCAGGGAATGTTTAGAGGGATGTTTCATGTTTACAACAATTGGCTAAGTTTTAAATTTATTATTTGTGCACTTTTATATGTATGCATTTTATTTCATAATTGTAAAGCAGAAAAATAAGAATGCTAGAAAGGAATTGGAGCCAGAGAATTTAAGGCAGCTTTCTGCAAAGGAGAATAGAGAAATGCAATGGTAGCTAGAGGAGTCCAGAGAGTAGATATTTTAGGATGTGAGAAACTGTATCATGCTTTACATTGATGAGATTTATTCAGTTTCAAATGAATGTAGCCAGGGAGGTGCCAAGGCTTAGTTTTATACATCCCCTACTAGGTTGCATAAATATGAAAATGACATGACACTCTGAAGTCGGTGTTGACACAGTCTTCTAAAATGCTGTAACTGTTTACGTGGATATGGTATGTTGACATAAATCATCAGTAATATTTTGTTATTCTGTTTCCCCTCCATTGTGTGAGTAACCCAGAAGTATAGACATGTGATGGTTATCTATCTATCTATCTATCTATCAATCGATCGATCGATCGATCTGGTTGTTCTACAGCTGTAGCATGTTGTGTCACTTAAGAGCTGAGTAGATGGAATGGGGCGGTGAACCACATGGAATTCATTTCCGTGGCAGAAAATGTAACCACGTTGCCCATAAATGGATCCTCCACCCCTCAATAAATGCAATGAGAGTTAGTTCTACATGAACTGTTTTCATTTGTTAGCAAGATGACTTAGTAAAATCTTTAAAAATGAAGAGAAAATAAATCATTCCCCTAAGAAAGCAACATATTTTAAGAATGAAAATGTTAGGCCTTCTCATTTCTTCTCAAATTCTTGGTGATGAACAGAGTATCCGCTGTATGTTTCCTTTGTTCTCTCATTCTGCTGTAGCAGCTCATTCTACACAAATATTTATAGGCTTGTAATCCCCTTTTTACCTGCCTCAGTGTAACCTCCTCCTTATTGTCTTCTCTTTATTTAACTAGTCAAAATTACTTTATTTCTGTCAGCACATCCTCTCCTTCCTCGCTACATCGACTCCACATGCATTTAATTCCTTAACAGTTCTTAATAAGTATTGAGTAATACTGAAACATTGCCAAATTTCTAGCGCTTTCCAATTTTTACAGTACAAACCTAAATACGAATCTGTAACTGGTATTGGCGAGCCTTTTTAAAGTCTCTTTACTTTAAGGTTTCCTGGACTTAAAAGTGTTTGACTTTCATTTTAACCTCTGTGTTTTATAATGTTTTTTTTGTCATATGTGTTCCTCTTGATATAATATTTGGAGAGATACTACATTCTGTCTTTCTTCTCCAATATATCTGCAACACGGCTTCCTTTTTTTGCTAAGAAGATCTCAGTGGCATTAGCAATAAGATGTCTCTTATTTGCAAAGAACCCCCCCCTTTTTTTTTATTTGGCTTGGTTATGATGACCACAAAGGACAACAAACCTTTATCAGAGTAGCAAAACTATTTTAATCTTAATCAAACGGGTAATTGTGAAGTCATGAAATATGAGGGTTACATTTTTTTAAAGGAACTGTAAATTCTCCAAGAGTGAAATAATTATTCACAAAGATCCTTTAGAATAAGAGTTGATGCCTACAAATAGGCAAAGAGCATTTCCAAAACATTAGCTACCATATACGTTTGATTACACTTTGGCAGCTTTATGTTGTTAGTCAGGATGTAAACAGAACAAAACGTGATAACATAGAGAAAATAATGCAACTCAGTAATAATGAATTTGTTAAAAAATCAACAGGTCTTTGCCTGAAAATAGCACAGGGACTGGCAATAGGTAGCAGGATTACCCGGTAATTATCAGAGCAAAGGGGCGTATTAGGTTCCCTCTCTTTACATTAATATTGTCTCTTTTTACGAAAGAACTTCAAGCAAGCCCAAGTGAAATAAAGTAGATTTTTTAAAGGATTTCTTCCTTTAACCCTCCTCTTGACTCTCTAGTGAGCTGACTAGTAAAATCTAAGCATTACGATAAATTCCAATGGGGATGAATTGGTCCACTACTAACTGAGACTAAAGTCACTTTCACCACTTCAGCAGATTAAATGACTATTTATTGAATTTGGGGTCACTTCGCAGAAGCTGTTTGACCTCAGGTCTTCTCCACCAGCCTCTCTAGCTGGCTGACAGAATCCCAGAGAAAGCCAGATGGGAGTTGTTTTTACCTGATGGTTTATACAGGGTAAACCAAGATTGCAATTTTTTAAAAGCCTAGGCTTTAGAATCAGACAGCTGGTTTTAAATCCAGGCCAATTATATCCAACATTATGACCTGAAGCAGTGACATAATCTGCCTAAATCTGTTTTCTCTTTATTAAATTTGAATCTTCTTCATATGAAATATTACATGGAAAACTTCTAACCCAGTGCCTGATGCAATAAGAATAGTTAATTTCCATTGTCTTGGTTTTTTTTTTTTTGTTATTGCTCCAATTTCATAATACAAAATGCATATTCTTCCTGTTTCTTGGCTAAACAGTGTCCTTTTCAGTAATAAACATGAATTTTGCTTCCTGTAGTTAATACCCCGATTAGTGAGAAACACAAAATGCTTCCAACATTCAGTCTAAATGTTTATCTTCTTGCCTTAGCCCGAAAGACTAGAATTAAGTCCAACTTCTTCTCCCATCTGCTTCTGGTTCTCTATGCTGTCATAGGTATTGCTATCTAGTGTGTAAGAGCCAGGGTAACACATCCAAATACTCCCCTAAAATAGACCTGACATTACTTCGACTTATCTCTACGTCCCAAAGGAAGAAGTTATTTTCTCCTTAAGGCCTTCTTATGATTTTATTGCCAATTATTCCCCATTACACAATGAGCTTGATCAGTTTCCTGCGTCCCAATCCAGTAATTATTATGGATCAATGCATTAGAAAATGTTCTGACACGCAACAGCCAAATAGCTGCTTATGATGACGTTATCGCCGTCTTCAGTTTAGTATGGATATTTTTCCATGCACGTTGCAATGTGAAAATATGTAGCCATTCATATGACCACTACTTTAAGTCCAAAACCAAAATACCACGCAATACATTTATTGCATCCTATTAATGTCAGTACGTCTTCATATGTAAACTGAAACTACGATTCCCAAGTGATCAGCATGTACTTCCCTTCTTCCCATTTCTATTGAGCTGGAAATGGAAACCATTCCAATAATAATCAGTTGCATAAAAGCACAGCGTATATTCCACAGCTACAAATCAAAGTTATCACCCTCTTCTTCCGATGTCATTTGTTCCAGGCAAATGTAAGTGGGGGTACTTTGCTGACTGTTCCTCATTTTAAGTTCTCTTCCTAGGGATGGATTCTACCATTTGCCCTTCTTCCTATTTAAACTCTCTTGGGATGGGTCTCTTGCAAGGAAAATTGCTCTATTCCTGCTAGAAATAAATAGTTTTAATTTTACCTCTTAGTCTTCATTTTCACTTTCATCTTGAATTTCCCATTTACAAGTATCTGACTAAATTGATTTGATGCTTAATGCTTGCCAAATAAATAATGAGGCTCTGAATGAGTCCATATGTAATAAGGCAAGGATTTCATTACTCCCAACATTGCTATAATCAGGCAATGATTAAATTATTTCTAAAATTCTTAATACCAATGTGAAAATTTGCTAAAGACCCTGAACAATTTAAGCCTTCCCACCATGTTTTGTATCATACATTTCTATTTCCAGCAGTTTATCAGGATTTTGCAGGAATTGGCCTGTAAGGGTTTATGCTAATGACAATGGAAAGATCTCATCCGCAGGTGTCCCTCTTTATCTCAGCAACATCTTTAAATTCATTTATAAGTTCCATGGTAACAACCCTAAGGACCACCAGCAGGAATGCTGATTATTACTAGGGAAAAAAAGACTTAAATAATCAAACAATTTGCAAATTGTCGAAACCTAGACATGTTCAACTCATGGTTATTTTGTGGGGCAGGAGGGCGGTGCTCTGTACTGAAGGAGTGTCTGCCTGTTCTTCTTCGTTCTTGGGTAGAGAGAGGCTCAGTTATGTCTTCCAGTCAAGGACACTTAAATCTATCTCTGGCATAATGGGCATTCCTTCCATTTTGCAGAAATCAGGATGTGCCCATTGCAACCAAGGGAAATGCTTAATTCAGACATCTGAGTTACGTTTGCAGTACATTTGGAGTCTGACAATAACAGAACCCAAGGAATGATTTGCAACTTTAATGCGTGCCTGCAGGATGGTGATATTGATGAGAAATCTGTATTAGGGCACCGTGAATCATCATTAAAATGCATTTAAAATTGGCTTGTAGAGTATGGTTTTTGCTGCACTCTATGCACTCTCCTGGAAAGATAAAGTAGTGAATTAAAATGATGATATGGATATTAATAGATATGAAGTCTTGGCTACTCTATTAGATCAGAATGTGGCAAAACAAACCTCTACAGTTTACTCTCAAGGTTAGAGGTTCTGTTTCTATTATGGAATCCGTAGGAGGCATTTGACAGTGGTCTGGAGCCAAAATATAACTTTTCTGGCCACGAAGCTAGCCAGTGGTTCAGAACTTTAGTTTAAAAGGACGCAATGTTCTATAACTATTTCTGTTGCCTGTAAATTCCATTTGTGGACTTATTATAAGCAGCAAGACTGTTGGATCTGGACAACAAGTAATTTCAGGCTGTCTGAATTCTTAATGTGAAGGCTTTCCAAACACTGAACCCCCCTCAGTTTTTCAGTATAAAACAGCCCAGAAGTTTGGGGTGGGGAGGGCCAGCTTGGGGGAGTAGTGTTACTCTGGTGTTATTCTAGGGGCTATATCTAGTGCATTGAAATATTTATAATTCTCACTGTAGTCATTGTACATCAAGATAATTTGTATTTAGTGATCAACCTAGCATTTAGTATGTAGCATTTATCTTATTAGAGCTACCAATTTAATTATATATGAAAACATTCAAATTAGTAAACATATGAGGGAAAGCTACTTGTGCATGGAAGAACATACGCCTATATTATGGTTAATGTATTTATTCATTAATATAATCATTTTGCAATTTAAGAGAGTTTGGTTCTACCAAAGTATTTTGCTAATGTGGGTTAAAATGCCTGTAAGTTTGGACGAGTTTCTGAGCTTTTTCCTGCTCCATTTACATGGTTTTCAGTATCTAATTCTTCCTTCTCATTCATAGTTGTTTAAGCATTTTCACTTCCTCCAGAGTATCTATTTTGAAATTTTATTCAGCTGGAATGTGTTGCTGATTATCATTAAAATATTTTTTTCTGGATTAAGTGGTATTTTTAATATATGTATTTTGGGGCATACATACATACATAATAGTCTTAAGGGATGCTAGATGTCAACATCTTGTCTAACTAATGTGGCTTCAACAAACAGTTGAGACAAAATCCATGGGGCAGTAGAGACTGGTCACATAACATTTCATATTGTGCTCCTTCGAATTGTTAAGAGAATGTTTTTCTTACCTTTGATATGGTTTGGATACTTGTCCCCTCCAAATCTCTTGTTGAAATGTGATCGCCATTATTGGAGGTGGGGCCTGGTAGGAGGCGTTAGAGTTATGGGGGAAGATCCCTCCTGAATGGTTTGTGCCCTCTCCGTGGCAATGAATGAGTTCTCGCTCTATTAGTTCATGTGAGAGCTGGTGTTTTACAAACCTGGCATCTGTCTTGCTCACTCTCTTGCCATGTGACCCACCTGTTTCCCCTTCACCTCTGTCATAAGTAAAAGCTTCCTGAGGCCTCACCAGAACCCAAGGAAATGTTGGTACTATACTTGTACGGCCTGCAGAATCATGGGCCACATAAACCTCTTTTCTTTATAAATCACCCAGTCTCAGGTATTCCTTTATAGAAATGCAAAATGACTAATACAACCTTACAAGGTACATCGATTCACTTTATCTATCAATTGGCTACTCTTATGTTTTATTCAATGTGTCATTTTAAAAAATCGTTCTCTGACAAAGAACTGTATCAAAACCAAAACCTGAATTCTGTCAGAGATACTAGCTTGTTTCTTTTCCATATTGACATTTGTATACACCTTTTTAATAAAGCATCTATTAATTTGTTACTCTAAATCCAGAGTATTTACAGGGGTATTTATTCTTAGTAACATCACACTAGTGGAATAAGAACTGAGTCAGTCAGGAGACCTAATTTATGGAACTGAAGCTTTCTGCAGCACTGGAGACTGTACATTTTGTTTTTTTTTTTTTTGGACGGAGTCTCGCTCTCTCACCCAGGCTGGAGTGCAGTGGCGCGATCTCAGCTCACTGCAAGCTCCGCCTCCCGGGTTCACGCCATTCTCCTGCCTCAGCCTCTCCAAGTAGCTGGGACTACAGGCGCCTGCCACCACGCCCGGCTGATTTTTTGTATTTTTAGTAGAGACGGGGTTTCACCGTGGTCTGGATCTCCTGACCTCGTGATCCGCCCGCCTCGGCCTCCCAAAGTGCTGGGATTACAAGCGTGAGCCACCGTGCCCGGCGAGACTGTACATTTTCTTATTTCACTTAATTTTTAAGGTTCTTCTTCCATCTTAGTGAGTGCCCCTCTAGGTGTTCCTTCTCTTCCCTTATAGGACAATGTTCTCAGGATCCTCTCCCAGTCTCTCCTCTTCTCAGTCTGCAGTCACTCCTTACCCACAGGGATAACTGGTGATTCTCTTTTCCTGACTTCTGTTATGAACTGAAGATACTTTTTTTTGTTTTAATTGATACATACTAGTTGTACATTGCTGTACTTAGAAATCTCAGTGGTTCCCAAATTCAGTGAATCCCTGATTAAATTAACCGTCTCTCTTCTCCGTGACTCTGTTTCATCCCTCACTCCTTAGCGCGAAGCCTTGTAATGTGTATCCCCTAACATGTGTAAACCTGTCTCCTGCCAATACCCCATTCTATTGAACTAGCCTGGGTCTCATCATTTCTTGCTTGGACATGTGTATCAGTTTGATAACTGATTTATGACCTTTATTCTCAATATTTTCTTGGCTCTCAGTCATATACATCTACAGTTATCTATCTAAAGTGAAATTTTTTAGTCCTTATTTTTGACTCTCTATAGCCCATGATAGGATTGACTTCTTTTTTTTTTTTTTTTTTTTTTTTTTGAGACGGAGTCTCGCTCTTTCCCCCAGGATGGAGTGCAGTGGCACGATCTCGGCTCACTGCAAGCTCCGCCTCCCGGGTTCACGCCATTCTCCTGCCTCAGCCTCCCGAGTAGCTGGGACTACAGGCGCCTGCCGCCGCGCCCGGCTAATTTTTTGTATTTTTAGTAGAGACGGGGTTTCACCGTGTTAGCCAGGATGGTCTCGATCTCCTGACCTCGTGATCCGCCCGTCTCGGCCTCCCAAAGTGCTAGGATTACAGGCGTGAGCCACAGCGCCCGGCCCTGACTTCTTTCTCTTCCTGTTACTCCTTCCTTGGTTCATGTAATAATACTTTATTTCACTTTTCTTCTTACCTCCCTCCCTGCTCCTGCCAGGACTTTTAATATGTTCCTATGGTTGCCAATTTCATAAACGCTGAAATTGAAATTGATGAATTCAAGCTCCATCTTCATTCCTTATTTCCTTTCATTCTATTTCCTCTATCTTGGGCAATCTCCAAAGGCTTCTGTGAGCCCCTCTTTTTAGTAAATCCCAAATCTATATTTTCTGTCTATATTGAATATCAACTCCCTCATAAGTATCTGTCTCTGTTAAAGTATTCTGTGGGAACATTCCTTTCAGCTTAACACATTCACAACTGAATTCATCATTTTCTTCCAAAGCAGAGCTCTTTCTTCTGAATTCCTCACCTAATGAAAACATAGTCAGCTACTGGGCTTGCCAAACCAAAAATCTTGGCATTATCCTTAACTCCTTGTTCTTCACTTCTCACATTACCAAGTCCAGTTCCTTCTACTCCCTAAATATCTCTCCAAGCTATACCCACTACCACTATCATAATTAAGATACTCAACCTTTACCAGGATGATTGCAGCAGGCTTCTACAAAGTGGAACTGATTTCTTTATCTCTTGTTTTACCCCTCAAGCACTTCTCTCTCTATATGTATGTTGCTAGAGTGATCTTTCTAAGATGCAAGTAGGATTATGCTGCTTCTCTGCACAGACCCTTTTTAGATACCCATTACCTTCAAAATAAAGTCTAAACTCCAAAACATGTTTTAATGAGCCCTTCACATCATGATTCTCTCTTTCTTTCTCTGCAGCCAAGTGTCTTACTATTTCCGACTTTCCACTGTAAGTCCTTGTCACACTGAACACCTTTTGGTGTTCTGCATTCCACAAGTGTTCTCTCTGCCTTGGTACAATAGGTTTCTATATGCCACTTTCTCTGCCTGGTGCCCTCTTCCACCCACAAGTCCTTGGCATTTTACTATGTTGATCTTTCAAGGCTTAGTTTAGAAAACACTTCTTCTGGAGCTCTTCCTCTGACCTTGCCAAGACTTGGTTAGATGCCTTTTTACTGTTCTCACAAAGCACCTTCGACTTCCCTCTGCAACAGCACTTAATGTATCCAGGTGTGATCACATACTTACCTGCCTGCCCCTTCCCTTGACTCTGATTGCCTTGCGGGTTGGGCTCTGCTTTTCTTCTGGCAAAGCAGCTGCACAAAATGGGTGCTCAGTAGGTGGTTGTGGAAAACACAAGGGGAGGCAGGTTGGAAATATAATTAAGATTTCTAATCATGGCTGGGCACGGTGGCTCACGTCTGTAATCCCAGCACTTTGGGAGGCTGAGGCGGGTGGATCACCTGAGGTCAAGAGTTCAAGACCAGCCTGGCCAACATGGTGAAACCCCCTCTCTATTAAAAATACAAAAATTAGCCAGACATGGTGGCACGTGCCTGTAATCCTAGCTACTCTGGAGGCTGAGGCAGGAGAATCGCTTGAACCTGGAAGGCGGAGGTTGCAGTAAGCCGAGATCACGCCACTATACTCCAGCCTGGGCAACAAGAGTGAAACTCCATCTCGAAAATAAAATAAAATAAAATAAAATAAAATAAAATAAAATAAAATAAAATAAAATAAAGATTTCTAATTATTTGAAGCTTTACAATTGCTCCCCATTATCTTTGAGAGAGGAGCCAAAGTCCTTAGCTTAGCTCTAAGTTGGCTATTGTCAATCTCAGCTCCTGTCCCACTCTCATGGATTTCTCGTTCTTCCACATAAAGTGAACATAGAAGTTTTCATTTATGCCGTGCCCTTTCTTGCACCTTGATTCTTATCTTTCTTTTATTTTTACTTGCCTTTTATGTATGATTCCTGACTCACCTTAAATACCACTTCCCCTGCCTTTGCAAGATGGAGTTGTGTCTACTTCATAATACTTCCCTAGTGCCCAGCATAGTCTCTTATTACAACCTTTATTTTTTTTTAATAATTGGCTTACATGTCTGTATACCACTATGCCATGAATTTCTAGGACAAAGTACAGAACATTGCACCCTGGAGATGGTGAGTGTTTAATAAATGCTCATCGGATCACTGAATGAGGAGGGTGATATTTTGCTGAGGAGAAGAGTCATTCAATCTAGGTCTAATCTCAAACCACAGGTCTTACCTTTAAAATATAAAATAAAAAAAGATATCTAGGAAGATGCCTATAAAAATGATAGGATACATTTTCTAGAGAAATGAAACTTTCTGAAACTAAAGACTACTTAATATTTGTGTTAGATTGCTGGGCTTTTAACCTGATCACTTGGGATACCATTTCTTAAACATTCATGTGCAAGATACTGTGCTAGTAGTTTTAAACAATTCATGTCATTTAATTCTCAAAACTCTAAGGTGTAGGCTCAAGCACTATACTTTATTAAGAATAAGAAAAACTAGACCTAGCATGATTGAATACCTTGCCTAAACTCCATCTGCTATTAGTAGCAGAACTAGGACCCAAATACAGATATGATTATCACTGTAACATAAAAAAAAATCTTGGCTCAAAAAAGGGTCTTTTTTTTTTTTTTTTTTTTAACCTAAGGAACAGAAAAAATTTCTGGCAAATGGTTTAAAATATGATGCCCTGTGACCTGTCTCCAACTATTTTTTTTTATGAATGATTACCTGTTTCTTTTTCTTTCTTTTTTTTTTTTTTTGAGATGGATTCTCACTCTGTCACCGACGTTGGAACGCAGTGGCGCAATTTTGACTCAGTGCAACCCCCGCTTCCCAGGTTCAAGCAATTCTCGTGCATCAGCCTCCCGAGTAGCCGGGATTACAGGTGCATGCCTGGCTAATTTTTGTATTTGTAGTAGAGGCAAGGTTTCAGGTTGGTCTCGAACTTCTGACCTCAAGTGACCCACCTGCCTTGGCCTCCGAAAGTGTTGGGATTACAGGCGTGAGCCTCCGCACCTGGCCTATGAATGATGATCTTTAAAACAACCAGTAAAAAGAACTTTTTAAAGTTTGCACATGCTTCAAAGCCTGGTAAGCAGCAGTGATGATGATAAATACAAGTATAGACCAAGCAAAAGCAAATACTTACCTCCTTTATAGTGCCTAGAATAGTGTGCCATTTCCCCTAACTTTTGTTGAATTAATGAGTAAGTAAATAAATAAAGAACAGACAGTAGAACAAATACTATAAAATATCTCCCCCAGAGAACCATATTTCAAATAGGAAAAAAAAATCAAAAATGGGATAATGGAAAAAATTCAGACAATTGTTGTCATATCAAGAGGAGAGTGAACTAGAAATTCTGCCACTGTCAATATAGCAGTCTATGGATTATAGAGAAAACTTCCACAGACCCAAATTGCCCACCAAGTATACCCAGGAGGAGAAAAGGTTTAAATCCACAGCTAAAGCAAGAATATATCAGGATTTAGAAATTTGAGGTGAATAGGAATGTAGCCCTTCTTCTATAATCACTTTCAGAGCCTTGTGGGCTTTATTGGGCTATACAGCTGCAAAGTCAAAATCAGTTGCTCGGTGGATGGGTACCTCCTATAGCACACAACTGGGGAATTGGCAAATATTTTAATTTTAAGTCATTGTCTAGAAATTACATTTTGTAAAAATCACCTGTCTAGTAACAGAGATACTGCTATCACAGCTCCAAATGTTGTTGGTATGGTAAAAGTAGTAGAACTTGGAATAGTAAAAAGCTCTGTATTACAGAAAGTAGATTAGAGATTACTAGGGGTTAGGAGGAGAGGGAAATGGGGAGTATTATTTAATGGATTTGGAGTTTCTGTTTGGCTGATGAAAAGTTTGGAATATAAGGAGAGAGTTATGGTTGTACAACATTGTGCTATAATTAATGACATTGAATTGTATATTTTTAGATGGTTAACATGACAAGCTTTTTAATATGTATTTCACCACATTATAAAGAAACCTAATTACATAATATAACCAAAACCATTGAATTGTATAATTTAAATGGAAGAACTGTAGGGATTGAACTATATTTCAATAAAGCTGTTAAAAAATAGCTCTGTATTAATTTCCTAGAGGTGCTATAGCAACTTACCACAAACTAGGTGGCTTAAATCAATGTAAATTAATTCTTTTGAAGTGCTGGAGACTAGACATCTGAAATTAAGATGCTGGCAGAGCTACACTCCCTCTGAGGTTCTAGGGAAGAATCCTTCATTGCCTTTTCATAGCTTCTTGTAGCTCCTGGCTTTCCTTGGCTTGTGGCTGCATCGCTCCAATCTCTACATTCATATTGTCTTCTCTCTGTCTGCCTTATCTTCTGTCTTTGTAAAGACACTTTTTTTTTTTTTTTTTTATTTAGAGCTTACTTGCTTAATTCAGGATAATCTTATCTTGAGATCCATAATTACATTTTCTAAGACTTTTATTCAAAGAGGGTCACATTTGCAGGATCCAGGACATGGTCATATCTTTTAGGGGCCACTGTTCAACCCACTACAAGTGTCCACCCTCAGTGAGGATTTACTGTGTTGCAGGCACTAGTTGTTAAGCATTTCTACTTGGAATATTTAGTTTTCAAAACAACCCTAAGTAATAGGTACTGTTATCATCTGTGCTCAACAGATATCGTAACAGAGACTCAGAGAAGTTAAGAAATTTGTTCATGGTCATATAATAACTAGTTGAAATGAAATATAGTTGACGGAACTGCAGAGCCTTCCCTCCCAGCCCAACCATAAATTTCTTTTACTGAGAGAGGTACATTGTGGGGGGCCCGATTTCTGTCTGGTTATTTTTTTCTCATTTTTTATCTCTCTGCAAGGTTCTATAATTATTGTAGCAAATAAAAAGGCCCTCTTTTTCTCTTTTTTGTTAAGGAAAACCTGTTTGCTATACATTTCTGGTTTTGCGCTAAGAGATAATAGTTTAGATTTGGATTTGTCTAACTTTGATCTTAACCTCTTTCTGAAAATCTCTCTCACAAAACGCTTAAATATCGTTAAGATTTGAGATTTACAGAACATGTGCAAACAGCACTAATTACACAATTGGTGGTGTGTCTTTTGTTAGAAAACCCTGGACCAAACGCAAACCTCTCAGTTCTTACTTCAGCTTTAAATGACATAGTAACTCTGCCCTTCTAAAAAAAATGTTCAAATCCAAATATATCTAAGTGAACACTGAAAAAGAAATAAGTGGAATTCAGTACTTTTTTTTTCTAAATCACTTTTATTAAGACAGCTTTTGAAAGCCATTTCTGTTAAAACTTATTACAATGGAGAAACACGATACAACAATTACTGTATATAGAATTCATCTTCCATCCTGAGGATAATAAAGGGCCTGGGACTATCACAATTTGGTTACTCCAAAGTGTCTTGTCACAAAAGATTAATGACAGCTACGCTTATCGACAGAGCACTTAGAAGCTCAGTTACCACCATGCTAATATCCAAAGGAGTATTCCCTCATACTGTGGTTTTGTAGTTCCTCTTGTAAGTTTCATTTCCTTGCTTTTTCAATTTTACTTTCTGACCGTCTAAGTTAATTTTCATCACTTCCTTTGGTCTTCTTCAGTTTAAATCTCAATTTTGTGATCTGTCTCATATCACAATCTACTGGAGCATTATTTAGTAACCACTTTTTTTTCCCCTAGTTCATGGCCACAGAACTGGTGACAAAGTATCCTTGTTTTCTTACAGAATACAACATGTTTGCTAAACAATACCTTTCATTTACCTAGTTTTGAAATTCTTTCCTGCACATTGATGTTTTTATCTTTAAACTTAGATGATCATTATTTATGAAGACAATTAAACAAGAAACAAATTTATGTTAGAGTAAAGGTAAGTGATTAGTTTAATGATTAAGGCATTAGGGATTTTGCTGTAGTAAAACTGGGATTTGAAACTTCTCCAGGTAATCCACATGTTACCGATGAGATAATTCTAGCTTCTTACACTGAAAGGCCATTGAAAATATGCCATCTTTTCTCATATTTTACAGGGAACACTGAAAAAGTTCTCATTTCAGGCTTCCAAAGGTTGGTTCAAAATATTTACCTGAATGAGCAAGTTAGCTAACTAATAGTAACAATACCCAGTTTTTATTGTTAGAATGTGCCAGACTTTCTACGTGTTTTTTATATATTATTTCATTTTTATCCTTCAGGGTAAGTACTATCAATATTGTCTTTTTAATGGGTAAAACAAACAAATGTAAAGCGTTAAGGAGGTAACTTGCCTTAAGTTGTTCAGCTGGTAGGTAATGGAGCAGAGATCAGAGCCTTGCTCTGATTCTCAAGTTTAGCTTTTTAAGCATTTATGGTTGCCCCTCCTTAGTAGTTTATGTTTCTCCAGATTGCAAACGTATTATTTGAATGGCAACAACTAATTGGTTGCAGGTTGCTGGTTACATCCTTATGTGGACTACGTATTCTTTTCCTTGATCCCTGAATGTCTCCTCTTTTATCTCTTTCCAAAATGGACACCCTTGAGCACTGTTGTAGGACAATTCTGTGACACTGTCATATTTGCTAATCTGATACATAGTTTAGTGTTTACAGTGCCATGACTGGCAATCCCATTATTAAGCGACAAAAGCAATGTTCCTGGAAACCCCCTACCCACTCGGGGGCAGCATCCGTTCTTCAGGCCAATCTCCAGTTACTCTCTCAACTACTAAAGTCAAAGGGAATTTTTGCCTGGGTGAGAGTGGTGACACTGGGTCTGATGAGAGTGAAGACTGAGTCTTTGATGATTAAAGAGTCTTGGATCTCAGTAAGATTCTTCAGGCAGACCTCAAAAGAGAACGTTGCCTCAAGTAAATGCTTCTCTCTCCAAGTCTCTAAGCTTTAAGAGCTTGGGCTCTAGTTTATGATACTTTAAGTTTTAGAATTTGATTTGCTGAGAATATCAGAAAGATTTTGCTCTGGTCTAATGCTTGGATTTGGCTGACATACAAAGTAAGTAAAAGTCACCTAACAAGAAAATCTGCTTTGAATGGGAACTAAGATGATGAAAACCATGTGTAGTGAAAAAAATCTCATAATCCAATCCAGTGACAAGCAAAGAAAGCAGTTCACTGTTTTACTGTAGCTGAAAATGTTCATATTATAGATGGTATAACTAACTGCTGAAGAGATATTAGTCCCTGTTGCTCTTTGATTTATCTCAAGTTCCTCAAATAAGTGCCTAGTATATGACAAATACTTGAAGAATTTGAAATGAATTAATGTTATTGAGTTTGGGTTTGAGACATTTCTATTTTGGGTTCAAATCCCTCCTCTTTCATTAAGTATCAGTGTGAATGTGGGCAACCTAAATCACCTCCTTTTACTTAGTATCCTAATTTATAAAATAGGAATTATAACACCTTCTTAATAAGGTGGATGTAAAATATGTAAATAATATAAGGCACATTCTTAGTACTATGGAATCCTTTTTTTTTTTTTTTTTGAGACAAGTTCTCATTCTGTCACCCTGGAGTGCAGTGGCAGCGCCATCTTGGCTCACTGCAACCCCCACCTCCTGGGCTCAAGTGATCCTCCCACCTCAGCCGCCTGAGTAGCTCAGACTACAGGCATGAGCCACCATGCCAGGCTAATTTTTGTATTTTTTGTAGAGATGGGATTTCACCATGTCGCCCAGGCTAGTCTCAAACTCCTGAGCTCAGGCAATCCACCTGCCTCGGCTGCCCAAAATGCTAGAATTACAGGCGTGAGCCACAGTGCCCGACCCTATCACTTTTACAGCAGTAAATAACTAGCATCATCATCATGTCCATTATTACTATGGACATTATTATATAGCACTGACATGCTTGCCTGCCACTTCTATCTTCTAGAAAAAATTAGAACAAGGAAGGTGTGATGTCAATGCCTCATAACCATAGGATTGAATGTGTGGTTTCTTCAAAGTCAAGATGAGGGTTTATTAAGCTATAGTTATTTGGAATGTTCTTAGTGCCTTCCACCTTCTGAAGACTGGGAATATAAAAATCCTCATTGGTGCCCAAATATTGTACATTATAGAAGTTCTGCAAAACTTTAATTATGAGCTCCTGTGCTTGACCAAGAATGAACAGATTTATATAATTCTTGATGTTTATTTGAGAGAGAAAGGGGATCTTGGGATGGAATCAAGAGGATATTCTGAAAGGAAGTGAAGATGTGGCTTCTCCTGAGTAAGACTTAGAGAATGAGGTCTTATCAATTTTTAGGCCTGGGGCCCCAACTCTATCCTTTGCTCAGAGTTTCTCAACATCAGCACTACTGACATTTGAAACCAGATAAACTTTTGTTGGGAGGGATGATTGTCTTATTCCCTGGGGACATTTAGCAGCATGCCTGGCCTCTATTTATCGGATGCTAGTAGCACCCCTACCTCCAACTGTGACAACAAAAATGTCTCCAAACTTTGCCAAACGTCCCTGGGGAATCAAAATCACCATAGTGCTAAAGTGGCATGACTTTGATAAGGGTTATTTTCAAGTGTGTGTGTGTATGGAGGTTGGAATTTCAGGAACCCAGGTAAAGATCATTTGACTTTCACAATTAGTAAAGTCCTTTGGTAATTATTGATTACTTCCAACAGTTAGAGGTAAGTAGAAACTAGATGTCTTCACACAGTCCAGCAACACTATGAAGCATCGGGTCTCAATGACAGCCAGTCCCCTGTCAAGCTCCCCGGCACACAAACAGACATTGTTAAGAACTAGGTGCATAAACGGTCATACAGCCTATTCCTTATAGGTAAAGACTCTACTTTCCATCCTTATAGACCCTTTGAAAATCCCACTGACTCTCAGACTATTCCATTTTTTGGGGCAACAGATGCTCAAGCCTTCTAGATCTGGAGTACTAACCCACAGACATTAAAGTGTCAAGCTTATCAATAATACTTTTCAACAAAGTGTCTCCAAAAAGTTACTTTTGTCACTTTTTAGCAACAAAAATTCACTTCTAATATCCTTTATTGTAACTAATAAACTCTGGCAAATTTATATAGTAACTAGTAACGTTTGAAGCACTAACAATAGCCTCTGGGGCGTACATGACTGATTGAGAACCTTTAGGAGCTAATGAAAATCCTAGAGGGTAGATTCCTGATTAGGGTTCTTCAGATGTTATTCAACTATCGCTACAGTCTAGACAAAAGTTATTTTACATAAATTCTCACTACACAGTTGGTACTGTGCATTGTAAAGAAAATTGGACCCACGCTTGCATGAAAAGAGTAGGGCTGGGCATATTGGGTAAAGACCAGGAGGTCATTCTTTGAATTTTGGTGGGATAAACCCTGAGATTCAAACATGTTTAGATTTTATTCTCAAATTTAGAAGGTGAGATATATTTATATTTGAAACATATATATATTTTTAAAAACCATTTATATAGGAGAAAGATAGGGCATTTCTCATCTCTCTCAGGTGGAATAACCTTACTTATTACATGAGTCTTCTCTGAGTTCAGTTTTAAGTTTAGGTTCTTCTTTTACCTTGACAACCCCCAATTTCATGCTGCCTTTCCTCTATTTATGATAAATATAATCTTTTCACTAGTTTTTAAGTAGGAATTTTATTCCCAGCTGTAAAAACCTATTTTCATTGCAATGAATAACTTTTAATGATAGAGAATAGGAAAATTTGCCTTGAAGGGCAACAATTGATATGCTCTTATTTATTTCTGTTTGTGATTCTCATTTTAGCATCCAAAGGTGCATTTGTATATGCCCTCGAAAACCCTATATTTTGGGGCTCTTACATGTCATCTTTCCAGATACCAGGGATCCTAAAGCTACGTAATTATCTATTGTAATTATTATAACAATATCTATTATTGCTTACTCCTATCACAATGTATTATGATATATATCATTTATTGGTATATATTGGTATCTATCCATATAAATATATAATGAGAATAAACCTGAGATTCCAAAGCCTATTTTTATTCCAGATTATTAATTCTGAGCTGGATTTGATCATTATTTTTATCTAAGTAGTATTAAAATATGACTTTTTCAATTTTGTTTTGGTTTTGGAAATATTTACACATTGGAGTAGAGATCCATCTCAGTGCCTAGCCTGGGCTCTAAACACAATACAATGTTTTTTGTTCCCTCAACATGCTATGCTTCTAAGTGTTTTTCCTTTTTTTTTGTTTGCAATAGTTTTTTGTCTACCTGAAATAACCTTCTCTTCTTTTTCCTTCTTCTTTATCTTGTCTTTCTCCTACAGATCGCATTAGCCTGTTGTGCCTTTTTTTTTTTTCCTTCTCCAGAAGCGGGAGATGCACTGCCTTGTCTCCTCTTCACTGATGATGCTGTCCTGTAGCCATTTGCCATCCTTGCTCTTTTTGAACCTGGCTGCCAGCTTTCTGGAGAAGGAAATACGGTGTAGCTATTATTGCATTTGGAGAAACTAGCATAATTTATGACTAAGGAAGAGCATCAATAAATATATCCTGAATTGACTTGAAATTAAAATTTCAGCCTTCTTATAATTTACATATCTAATACTTTAGATACTTTAGAATGCACGCTTTTTAATTGACAAAGGAAGACATTTGGAATGGGAAGGGGGGAGTGTCATTCCAAAAGCAGTTGCAGTAGAAGTATTAGAACTACCTCGTCCAGACAGCCCTGTGTGACAAGGTGGGCAGCATATGGCAGGACAAGCTTTCGAAATGCTGACAGCAGTGGGGTATAGCACGGAATAGAAGATGGGGGCACCATAACAAGACACTATGTTTGATGATCTTCAGTAAAGTTACTAAGCTCATGTATGCTCCAAGTGATGAGATTCCTTAGAAGAATAGAAGGAGGACAGAATCTTGGGACTGAATCTGACACTTGGGTTCCTGGGAATGTCTATGAAAACAGGCATGGAAATAGGGGCAATGAGAAAGTAAGATGGGAAATTGGCAGAAACTCTGACTGTGTGTTTGTGTGTGTGTGTCTGTGTGTTAGTAAACAGTGGGAACACACAAATTTTAAAATTTAGAGCCTTCAGGACCATTTCACTTAAATCTCAGAAGTACAGAAAGGCTCTGAAGAATCATATTACAGATACTTTGTTTCCACTATTTTGTTTGATTCTCACATTAACATAATGAAATAGACACAAAGTAGTTATTGTTATCATTTCACAGATGAGGAAATGCAACTTAAAGAGGTTAAGTTCATAATAATTATGTTAAATTATTCATTTAAATGAATACTAAGAGGCAGAATTATGTGCTGAGTATTGTATGCTTCACTTCATTATCTCATTTAATTATCTCAAATACAACAAGAGGTCGCTACTATTATTATACCCCCTTTTCAGCAGAGGAAACTGAGAGGTTAAGCTGGTTCCTCAGTGTCACACAGGAAACCATGAACTGAAAATCAGGTCCATCCATTCTAAAGCCTCTATAGTTAGTCACTGTGATTTTACCTTTGCAGCTTATGAACCTTAAAATCCAGTCTTCCTCAACACTACTTTTCTCCTAGTCCTTTACAAACAAACAAGTAAATCAGAAAAATAAAAAAAGGAAACAATCCAGGCGATGATTTCAGCCCGACTTTAACATTTGCTCATTCATTTTAATCGTGCTCTATGACAACAAAGGAGTGTGGGGGTTCCAAGTACAACCAGCAACTTGTTCCATATTCAGAATGGGCCCTCACATCCCATCGCCTAGCCACATGCTCTGCTCATTCCTGTTATCACAGACATAGCCAGCAACCTGTTCCATCACCTCCTGCCTCTTTGCATTTCAAGTGTTTCAGGGTGCCTGCAGACAGGAACTCATTTATCCCTCCATGTGATGATAAAGTCACTGTCCCATTCTTCTCAAATGGTGAGAGTGAGGTACAGGAGGGAGGAGGAGCCCTTTCTAAAGGTCATACTGAGGTGGGAGTGGAGCCCTGGGGACCTGGATACCCCCTCCCACCAGGGCTGCCTTCCTCCTTCTCAGCTGTCCTAGGGATCTAGAAAAGAGATACAATCATCAGGCACAGCAATGATGGGTTGTTAGCATTTGATGATAATGGTTATCACTGGGGGAAACTTTGAATAGAAAATTTTTATCAGCGAACTGATTCAGGACTAAAAATATTTCAGAACGATCAGATTTTCTGTGTTTAGTTAGAAATTCTTCCCCACCTCTCTCTTGAAAACTGATCTCTGGGGGAAAAAAAAAAAAAAAAAAAAAAAGGAAGCTTAAGAAAATTCCTCAGGCCAGGTGTGGTGGCTCACACTTGGAATCCCAGCACTTTGGGGGGCCAAGGCGGGAGGATCACCTGAGGTCAGGAGTTTGAGACCAGCCTGGGCAATGTGGTGAAGCCCTGTCTCTACTAAAAATACAAAAATTAGCCAGGCCTGGTGGCGGATGCCCATAATCCCAGCTACTTGGGAGGTTGAGGCAGGAGAATCGCTTGAACCCAGGAGGTGGAGGTTGCAGTGAGCCGAGATCACGCCATTACATTCCAGCCTGGACAACAAGAGCGAAACTCCATCTCAAAAAACAAACAAGCAAACAAACACCCTCAGTTTAAATTTTTTTGAATTAATAAAATCCTAAATTACACATGGCTAGATTTCCATTTCAAAAGCCAATTTTCTGATAGCCATATAATTAAAACCCTCTTATTAAAAATAATGGAATAAAATCTATATATAATTAATCCGTGGTTTCCTAAACTTAAATATATTCTTTCCTTCCTAACTTTTGCCATATCCAAATATGGCTTCTTTTGTTATTTTTTAAAGAAACTTAATATTTTTATTTAAATTGATAATTTTTTAAAAAGCTTACTTTCTTTAGTATGTTTCCAATATGCCTCTATAAAAAAGGTACTAATAGCACTACATAAATACATAGCTAATAAAATAAAACCTATTTGTTCATATAACACCTAAAACCGTGTCACATACTACCAGCAGCAAGCTTTCTACCTCTTAGATGGCCTTTTCTATTATTGGGCTAAGGCAATAGAGATAATATTCAGGAACTCCAGGAGAAATATATTAAGGATAGGTGGAATGATCTCTGACAGAGATCGTTTATAAAGTAAATAATATATTGATGTGTGTACATCTCCTTTGATTTCTTGACTTCAGTACTGATTGATTTTAGAGTTAGGCATTGATAGAGTTTGGCTGTGTTCCCATCCAAGTGTCATCTTGAATTGCAATTCCCACGTGTTGAGGGAGGGAGGTGATTGGATCATTGGGGCCGTTTCCCCCATGTTGTTTTCATGATAGTGAGTTCTCATGATAGCTGATGGTTTTATAAGGGGCTCTTCCCTCTTTGCTTTCTCTTTCTTGTGAAGAAAGTGCCTGCTTCCCCTTCACTTTCTCCCATGATTGTAGGTTTCCCGAGGCCACCCTAGCCATGTGGAACTGTGAGTCCACTAAACCTCTTTTATTTATAAATCACCCGGTCTTGGATAGTATCTTTATAGCAGTGTGAGAACAGACTAATACAGGCATCTTCTTTCACCAAAGCAGCGAGGTAGGTTTAGCAAATTGGGCAGCAAGTAATGCCTAGCAGCTCTTTTCCCTATCAGCAGTTTTGAACCTGAAAGGAATATTATTTTTCAGCTCAGATATTTTTTCCGCATGTGTTTTTTTTCTGCTAAAGATATAGACGACAATGTAGCTGAAACTTAAGTATACTTTTGTGGGGTCATGTCACTTTATCAACTTAAGACTTACACCATTTGCTCCAAAAAGAGGTGTCCATCTCCTTATTCATACCCTGCTTCTCTCCTGCCCACAGTGCTGACATGTTGCATAGTTAACAATTAACCTAACCCAAAAGACATGGCTGGCCTTTGCCCTTGGCTCCTGGGAGGCGATGTCTAGGCCATGGAAATGTCCGGCCTGAAAAGAACACCTTTGTTTACCTGGGAAGTTGGGCCACTCTGGACAGCCCAAACACATGATTAATGATAAGGCTTCAGGCCCTGTAGTATCCATTCATCTTCTAGAGGGGCTGTAGATGAAAGGTCAGGCACAGAGGCAGTCAACTCTCTCTATGTGATTGAATTTCAATAAAAACTCTGGATACCAAGGTCCGGTGAGCTTCCCTAATAGGTAATACTTTGTGCATATTGTCACAAATCATTGCTGTTAGAGGTAATGTCGGGGGCTCCATTGGGAGAGGATAACCGGAAGCTCCACATTTGGAACCCTTCCAGACTCTGCCCCACACATCTCTTCTTTTGCATGACTTTAATCTGTATCTTTTCACTCTTATAAAACGAAACTATGAGTATAGCAATCATGATATTCAGTGAGTTCTGTGAGTTCTTCTAGTAAAGCATTGACCTCAGGGTGTGTACTGTACCCCCACCATCACACTCGTCATCAGCACTGTGTGAATGACAGGCACCATAATATCACAGCTGAAAAACTTGCAGCCCTATTCCCCATTAAGCAACTCTGTGACCTTGAACAAGTTACTTAGCTTCTCTAAATTTCTGTTCACATAATGGGAATAATACTATAATGTACTTTGTGGAGTTGTGAAAAATCAGTAACATTGCTGTGCTGAGCCATATTAGAACCTGAGGCAGAAGGAAAAATTGGTATTTATTTATTCTTTATTTCAATTTCTGACATTTTGTTCATCACAAATATTTAATAATTTTTATTTTAAAAATTCACTAAAAATTATTTATCTTGACTACCGAGTTTTTGAGAGCCCCTCAACTTTTCCACCTAAGATGAGAGCTTTAATCATCTCACCTTACTCTTGGCTCTAGAGTGAAGATGAACAGTAATAATGAAAATAAATTGCATACAACAGGGTCAGTCGTATAGGGAACACTCGATAAATAACATGTAATTCTTGCAGATATTATTGTTGTTGTCGTTAACTTAGACATGACTGTGGAAATTTAGTGCTATGTTAATGAGGATTAAAAAGAAACTATAACTAGAGGCAGAAAATGGGCAGTATTTTTAGCATAAAGGAAACATGACGAGTTTATTTCCAGGTGTTGCCCGTAAAGATTAAGCAGTGCGCATAAGTATGAGTGCTGCTGCGTGAGTTTTTTAATTTATTATATGAAAAATGGCAAATGAATAGGTTTGAGGCTCTTTATAAATGTTAGCATTTATCAAAAGATGTTAAATTTGTAAAGATTATCTTTTTTTTTTTTTTTTTTTTTTGAGACAGGATCTCACTCTGTCACCCAGGCTGGAATGCAGTGGTGCAATGACAGCTCAATGCAGCCCCCACTTCCTGGGCTCAAGAGATCCTCCTGCCTCAGCCCCCTGAGCTAGCGCTACAGGTGCATACCACCATGCCCAGCTAATTTTAAATTTGTCTGTAGAGGCAGGATCTCCTTATGTTACTTAGGCTGGTCTTGAACTCCTGGACTCAAGTAATCCTCCTGCCTTGGCCTCCCAAAATGCTAGGACTGTGGGTGTGCACCACCACTCCAGGCCAAGATTATCTTTAAACAAATAGTACATTCAACATTTAGTACATTGAAATGCTTAGGAAGAATAATATTCTAGTTAAATAAATGTACCCAGAGAATTTATCTCCGATTCAGCTTCTGCTATTGAAAATTCTCTGTAAGACATCCCTGACTTCCCTACCACAGTAACTAGACTAAATGGAGCACAATAATCTTGTGGCATTCTTGTGGACATTCATGATCCTTGGTTCAATCTATGTTTATAGGTGTTGGAGACAGAGCTGTGACTTTTGAAACTTAATCCCTTACAAAATACACATTTTTCTTCCACGACTTGTATCTTACTTCCTGAGGGAGATAAATAAAAGTAAATTCCTGCTGTGGTATAATACAAAAATAAATATTTGGTTTTTTTTGTCCCAAGGTTCTGAAAAACCAACCAAGTAATTAGAGGGTTAGAACTCCTCTCCAGTCCCCGATCTCAGGAGAAAGTGCGGGAGAGGGGGTTTAAGCATGAATTATGAATAATGTAATCAGTCAGGCCTATGGAAGGAAACCTTGATGAAACCCTCTAAATGAAGGGGTTTGAGGAGCTCCTGAGTTGGTGAACACATTGAGATGCTGTGAGAAGAGCGCATCTGGAGAAGATGTGGAAGCCCTGCTCCTGGCCCTCCCATACCTTGTCCTGTGCAGTGCTGCTTTTTAGCTGTCCCTGAGTTGTATCCTTTCAAAAAAAATCTCAGCAATAAGGAAAGTATTTTCCTGAGTTCTGTAAATCATTCTAGCAATTATAGAACCTGAGGAGGAGGTTGTGGGGACCTCCAAATTTATAGCCAGTGAGACTCGCATGTGATGTGGAGGCAGTCTTGTAGGACTGAGCTCTTAATCCTTGGGATGTGCCCTACTCTGGGAAGTTAGTGTCAGAACTGAATTGTTGGAAACCCAGTTGGTGTCAGAGAATTAGAGAACTTCTAATACAGTTTACATGTATTTATCCTTCTAAAAATCTTGCTGGGCTCCTTCAAATCATTTGGGGTTATTCTAGTTTTACAACTGCAGTAAACACATTGGCTATGGCCAAGGGTTCTCTCTGTTTCTTATTATTTCTATTCTCTAAAATGAATTAGCATTTTAGGAAGGCTTTACAATTTAATTAACTGACGAAATTCCTATAAATAGAATATTCACATCTTTTAATGTTGTATAAATAACCAATTTATTGGATAAGTTTTCCATTAGTTATATTGTCATCCTTCATTCCAGGATGAACTATTTCTACTTCTAAGACACAATCTGTTCGTGCACAGGTACTTTTGAAAACTAAACTCAGAAGGTAGGAAGGAAAATCGAGAATGGAAAAGGCATCTGAAGTTTACAGCAGTGTGATTCATAATGTGGTGCTTAAACCAGCAGCATTTGTCTTACCTGTAAGCTTGTTAGAAATGCAAATTCATTGGCTCCACTTCAACTTATGGAAGTGGGATGGGGCCCAGGACACTGTGTTCAACAAGCTTTTTAGGTGATCCATATGCACAGTAAAGTCTGAGAACCACTGCTCCATATATAGTTTAGTCAAAGGTATGTTCAGGTGAGCAAGTCAGCAGTGATGAGAAGCTCAGATTAAATGGTAGAGTGACAAACTCTTCTAGTTTGTCTGGGGCTGTGAATGTTCTGGGATGCAGGACTTTCAGGGCTACAATCAGGTAAGTTCCAGGCAAACTGGGACAAGTTGGTGATCATGGTCAAGTGGTTTTGTGCGTATTTGAAAAGCTAGCATGCCTCACATTTAATTTTGTCTCTATTGGATATCCTTTATTCCCTGAGTGATTTCCCTCAGGCTCTGAGCATGACCAAATTAATATGGCTATCTTCTGGGTCACAGATTTGGGGAATTCGATAAGGTAGTTAGTTAGAGCTGACATTTTGTTCTTGCTGTAACTGCTGGAGTTTGATTACACCAGAGTGTGTGATCCATAACTTGCTTCTCTGCTTAATTCCTTCTCACTTCAATGTTATATGTGCAACAGGGCTCAAAAAAGGCAGAAGCTGGGAATGACTAAAGTTCTTTAAAGTCACTTACATTTATTTATTTTATTTTTCTTTGTTGTCTATTTCTGTTTGCTCTAGCCTAGGTTATTATGAATCCCTTTTTTGGTTTCCTAACTGAGCGGAATTCTTCATTAATAGTATAAGTTTGCACTTATGTCAATGAGTCTTATTTTTCAGTAGTTTTTGGGTATTGTTCCAATTTTAGATGTTGCTAAAGTGCTGTAAATGCCACTGAGAGTTGATTAATACAGTTAACAGCTACTAGTAATTATGAGTGTCATTTTTTACTTTAAATGTGGCTTTATTTTAGCATGTACGTTGAAAGCTTAATTCTAAGGAAATAGAGTAGAAATTGTTCCAAAGAAATGTAGTTTATCTTTTGTGGAGTTCAAAGCAGAAACAAAACAAAACAAAACATCCACGAATTTGTCTATCGCTAATGACATCAAATGAGTTGATGGGTATGTGTTTCTTCAAACATAATAACTCTGTACAAATTATTTGTTTTTAATGTCATAAAAGCCCGTATTATATTATTTGGTTTTCTTAAAACTCTTACAATGAGGACTCAATTATGTTGCATTCACAAACAATTAGGTTTGACTATTTGAATGCAAACTATTGTTGCCAACATTTTGCAGCATTTTTTAACTAGTAAAAATATTCTGCTTTGTCTATTAAAATACTCGTTTTGTAAATTGTTTTTCCATGCCATTTAGACTCTAGCACAAATGCTTTTTCTCTCTTTTTGTCGCTAATTTTTCCCCTATCTATCCACACAATTTGCTGGATAAATCTTATGAATTATCTCTGAAATACGAGCTTGCTTTACTGAACTAAGGACTCAATCTCATGTTTGAGAGAACTTTAGATCCAAGCTAAATGAAAGAGTCATTTCCTAAGGCTTTACTGTACCCATTTAGTAGTTGCTGAGTAACTTCAATCCCCAACATGTGTCAGATTGTATGGTCTCATCCATGAACCTCGGTGGTACACTCTGGCTCAGAAGGCAGAGTTCTTTATTATTCTGGGCCAGGTTTTAAAGTCATCACATATGATGAGAATTAGGTGTGTTCAAAAATTAACCACTGAATAACTCTCAGGAAGCTACACTGGGTACCAACATACTATTGTTGCAGGTACAACACAATCAGTTTTTCTTTTAAGAATGGAAGAGGTTATCTGATTTTGATTGTGCACTAGATGAAATACTTGGATCATATTCTCGTCATTAGAGCAAAACTGTATATCCTCAAATATTAGAATTACACTTAGCATGTGGAGTGGGGCCAAAAATCTAAACAGCATATGTATTAGAACCACCTGCGGAAACAAGAAATTCAAGACCTTCATCTCACTCCCACTCCACGCCTGCCTGAATTAAGGGCAATGGCAGGCGGCAGACATGCCTTCAGTTTAAATGTTCATTCTTTCTCTCCCCTTCTCTTTGTGCCTTGATTCCTTTCCCTGTCATTTAGTTTAGTTTCATCATAGGCCTTTACAAATTAGGTTTTGTTTTTATTCCCATTTTACAAAAGTTAGTGACCCTCCCATCAGAGAGAAAGTAGAAAGTAGCAGTGCCAATATTTGAACCTAGGCTTCCTATCACTGAAACTTCTACCTTAGTCCTGTGCTACATTATTATACAACGTACCCATGAGCAGTCTTTGATGACATTGTATAAGAAACAAAAAGCCAAAATGTTAGGTAGCCCAAAACCCTGAAATATACATCCAGTGGGAATGTTGTTGCTGTCTCGTCACTGCTTTTGCAGCGATGGTCTTACAGACATCTGTATAGGCAGTTGCTTGACTACTTTTCATTGTATTTCCTAAACCTCTGGGACTAGGTTTCCAATATCACCTCTTTCCAGTTGTAACCAAGGTTTTGACACAACTAGGGCTCTGATATTGGTAGAAAGAAGTTGAGAGCCCTTCTCCCAAGTTCAAACCAATGATTACATAAAAGTCTTATCTACAGAGCTTTGTTCAGTATAATATACTATAGTCTATTGGTAATTTTGGAACTGGAGGGACTAATTCAGTTGAAGTTTACGTGAAACTTTAGCAAATTGGACTGACCAAGATGCCTATGCTAGCCACAGTAATATTTAAGTGTCCGGTTAATTTTATGAGCACAGAACCCACTGTGAAATTTTCTGTGCCTCAGTTCAGCACGTGTGTCTGTTATTCCTCATCTAAGGTCTGCTTTCCAAGTTAGAATCCAAATATAAATGTATCGGGCTATATATATGGGGATTCACAACATAAGAGATATGAATGCAATGGTCCATGTAATTACAGCAATATAAGCTTCTAAGCCATCAATGAGCTATGAGTGCATTGCAAAAGCTAGTCAAACAAATCAAGCTTTGTGATATACCAGCTTTTTCTTTATTTCAAAATCACTTTAAAAAAAAAAAAAAAAGAAAACGTACTAACCTTTCACTCAACATAAACTAATGATGGACTCCTAGTTCGTTTATATTCAGCTGGGGTAACATATTTATTCAAATGCCAGATGTAGAGTGTTAATGGATTAAAGTATACAGACAAAGTGGGCAATTGTACTGTAAATGTTACTTAAGTGAATTTGGCCTGCAAAGATATTATTGATTTATTTTATCTAATCTGGTTTGTATTGCAATTCAAGCTCAAGATGGAGGGTTGAAGTCATCTGTCTTCTATAGGTAAGATGACTTCAGGTCACAAGGGAACCAAACTAAGTGAATAGGAAGTCTCTTTGTTTGAGGATGCAAAGAGAGGAAATATTTTCCAGTATGAAGAGGGTAGGGAGAGGGAAGTGTTGTGCTTTCAAGGACACTAGAAATCATATTCCACCAGGAAGAAAACATGCAACCACCACTCAGTAAAACATTCTGATTTCCTTGTCAATATTAAAACAATATCCCTTAATGGCTGATAAGTTGATCTTTGGGAAGCTAGGCATGGGGCTTAGGGATGTTACTTATTATCGATCACTTTGTAAATCAGCTGAATAAGAAGAAAGCCACCTTTCTATGGGATGTACAAAGCACCCTATTGAGTAGGTCATGTTCCTCTCTCAGTTCTCCAAGTGTCCAGGCTTATGAAGAAAAGAGAGAGAAGCTTATGGGCACAGAAGAGCAATGTTCTCTCTCTTAACCCTTTTTCTCTTGAAATTGTTACAAAATTGCTTCATACAAAATTTAGTGTTGAATGATTGAACATGAATGATGAAAAGCAAACTATTTAGTTCCATTAAACTATTGTGAGAATATTATATTATGTGGCTTTAATCCCAGAATTATTATAGCCAAAATTCATGATGATTATAAAGAAAAAGAGAATAATTGGGACTTTAAAAATAGGGTTGTCAGAAAGCAAACTTTGTACAGTTCATTAGTTTAGGTACTCTGACATATCTCCGTGAAACATGGAAATATTCATATTCTTTCCAATTAAGATGGGGAAACTGAGGCCTAGGGAGGCCTGGTGAGCAGTCCAAGGCCACCTGGGGTGACCATAAGGCTTTTCAAGGTGGAAAAGTGATTGGCACTGCACGCCAGTGATAGTCTCTTGGCTCCGCTGCTTCTAGAGTTGCAAAGAGATCTATTAATTAAACAGAACAGTCAGCCAGCTCCCTAGGAGTCTTTGGATATGAAGTCTCTAAAGATTTCATGCAAAATGTCCCAGACCTGAAACATCTGTTCTGGAGATACAGTCAAGTTCCACTCCATAGTCCCAAGTTAACAACTTATTTTATTTCCTTGTATTTTATCTTTTTTAAGCACGTAGCAGCTGTCCACTTATTTCAGAGGACAGACCTTGGTTTTAAACCTCAGTCAGAGAATGTTACATAGAAAACTCTCCACACTTCACTGTATGTGCTAATTAGAACTTCTTACACAAACACATAAATTCATTTATACACTGATGAATTTTCATTTGCCAGATAGCTCCAGTATAAAGGCTAGAAAAGTAAAAAATAGTCCAAGGAATTTAACGTTTATTTTTATGCAAGCTTGGATGATTTTGAGAATTGTTTTGTTTTTGGAGGATTGATTTGCATGTGCAATGCATTTGTTTTTTGAGATTTTGAAACATTTCCTGGAAAAGGGAGGCAAATTTTCTTCATAGAGAGGCATCCAGTTAGATACTCTGAAACCCAGGAGAACAGAAGTGAAAGAAATAAATAATCCCTAGGTCACGCATTCACAAGGCCCAAGAGAAAGAATGAAGGGCATCAAGGAAAAGATAAAAGCAGCTTATTACTTCACTGCTGCATGGGGTAAATTCGTTTCCAGTGTGAGCCCTACGGTGAATAAAGAGAAATCACCTAGGTCTCTTTCTGTTGCATCCTTTCAATAAATGACAGTAGATAAATGTCATAGTCTCATCTCTCCCATAGAAATGCTAATTTATGTGCTGTTTCCTTTTTAAATCATTCCTCACTTTACCCTCATTAAACACACATAAACACACATTCATACGTATTTATTCATCCATCTACCCATCTATCCATCCAATATATACTGAGCAGCTACTATCGGCCTGGCATTCTCTGCGGCCCTGGAACAAGACAGAGAAAGTCACAGCTTTTATCTGCTTCTACAAAGCTCACAATCTTGCAGGAGACCCATATAATTACAAAGCAAATCAAATCCATAATAAAGATATTTTTGAGTACAAAGAATTGTTAGAAAGATTATAATGATAAATAATTATTTGGAGAAACAGAAGTCCTTTGGATAAGAAGTTGATCATGAAAAGCCCGCCTCAATAAGATTAAATTATATGAATGATGGAAAAGAATTAACAATGCAGTGTTTTGAGGAAAGAATCTTCCAGAAAAAGAGAAGAAAATTCACAATAGCTTTGAGGCCAGGGCAGATTTTTTTAAATAGAAAGAAGGTCATAAAGTTTAGAGCATAATGATTGTAAGTTGACTTAGTAGAGTGTGGTGTAGGATGAAGCCAGGGAGGTTAACAGGAGCTAAATCATGAAAATATCTTATAGGCTATTAAAAAAAAAAAAAACCACTGATATTTCCTTCTTTATTTAAACTTTGATACAATTTTCTACATAACATCTATGGGCTAGGCATTGCGCCAAATACTTTACAGATGCTATTTCATGTCCCTTCATAACAATCCTGTGAGGAATGCAACAATATCCTTATTTTGCAGATAAGAAAGCTAAAACTCAGCTGGGCATGGTGGCTCATGCCTGTAATCCCAGCACTTTGGGAGGCTGAGGCGGGTGGATCACGAGGTCAGGAGATCAAGACCATTCTGGCTAACATGGTGAAACCCCATCTCTACTAAAAATACAAAGAATTAGCTGAGCGTGGTGGCGGGTGCCTTTAGTCCCAGCTACTCGGGAGGCTGAGGCGTGAACCCAGGTGGTGGAGCTTGCAGTGAGCTGAGATTGCTCCACTGCGCTCCAGCCTGGGAAAACAAAACAAAACAAACAAACAAACAAACGAAAACTCATCTGGAGGTTGAATAAATTCCCCAAGGTTATTTAGTTAAGAGGTGGAGGCAAGATTCCAAACCAGATCTATTGCCACCATCTGAGCGCTTGTCTGTTCTCCTCTTTCAGACCGTGTCTCCTTGATCCTATCTCCTGAACTAGCTGACATGTTGTATATATAATGCAGGTGAAACATACACAGAAACAACCGTCTTCTGAAATAGGAAAGCTGAGATCCTGTTGACCAGAAGAAACTGAGTGTGAAAGAAAGTGTTCCTTAGGTATGACAGTTAATGGTAGTTAGATTCTAAATGATCTCTGCTAAATGACCTCTGTTATTAGAGTTTGAATTCTCCATCACAGATAGATTGAAGATTTTCATGATGCCAAGAAGTCATCTATGTAGATATAAGTATGTAGATGTGTGTGTCTGCATATTTACATATATATTCATATACATGAGTTGTATATGAGTGTGGTGCAGGATGTTCCTATTCATATGTATTCAAATATACTCACATATGAGTTATACATTGAGGAAGACTGAATTTTTTTTAAATTATACTTTAAGTTTTGGGATACATGTGCAGAACGTGCAGGTTTGTTACATAGGTATACACATGCCATGGTGGTTTGCTGCACCCATCAACCCGTCATCTACATTAGGTATTTCTCCTAATGCTATCCCTCCCCCTAGATCCCCACTCCCTGACAGGCCCCAGTGTGTGATGTTTACCTTCCTGTGTCCTGTGTTCTCATCGTTCAACTCTCACTTATGAGTGAGAACATGTGGTGTTTGGTTTTCTGTTCCTTTGTTAATTTACTGAGAATAATGGTTTCCAGCTTCATCCATGTCCCTGCAAAGGACATGATCTCATCCTTTTTTATGGCTGTGTAGTATTCCATGGTGTATATGTGCCACATTTTCTTTATGCAGTCTATCAGTGATGGGCATTTAGGTTGGTTCGAAGTCTTTACTATTGTGAATAGTGCTGCCATAAATATATGTGTGCATGTGTCTTTATAGTAGAATGATTTATAATCCTTTGGGCATATACCTAGTAATGGGATTGCTGGGTCAAATGGTATTTCAGGTTCTAGATCCTTGAGGAATCGCCACACTGTCTTCCACAATGGTTAAACTAATTTACACTCCCACTAACAGTGTAAAAGCATTCCTATTTCTCCACATCCTCTCCAGCATCTGTTGTTTCCTGACTTTTTAATGATCGCCATTCTAACTGGCATGAGATAGTATCTCATTGTGGTTTTGATCTGCATTTCTCTAATGACCAGTGACGATGAGCTTTTTTTCAAATGTTTGTTGGCTGCATAAATGTCTTCTTTTGAGAAGTGTCTGTTCATATCCTTTGTCCACTTTTTGATGGGGTTGTTTGGTTTTTTTCTTGTAAATTTGTTTAAGTTCCTTACAGATTCTGGATATTAGCCCTTTGTCAGATGGATAGATTGCAAAAATTTTATGCCATTCTGTAGGTTGCCTGTTCACTCTGATGATAGTTCCTTTTGCTGTGCAGAAGTTCCTTAGTTTAATTACATCCCATTTGTCAATTTTGGCTTTTGTTGCCATTGCTTTTGGTGTTTTAGTCATGAAGTCTTTGCGCATGCCTATGTCCTGAGTGGTATTGCCTAGGTTTTCTTCTAGGGTTTTTATGGTTTTAGGTCTTACATTTAAGTCTTTAATCCATCATAAGTTCATTTTTGTATAAGGTGTAAGGAAGGGATCCAGTTTCAGTTTTCGGCATATGGCTAGCCAGTTTTCCCAACACCATTTATTAAATAGGGAATCCTTTCCCCATTGCTTGTTTTTGTCAGGTTTGTCAAAAGTCAGATGGTTCTAGATGGATGGCATCATTTCTGAGTCCTCTGTTCTGTTCCATTGGTCTATATATCTGTTTTGGTACCACTTACCATGCTGTTTTGGTTACTGCTGCCTTGTAGTATAGTTTGAAGTCAGGTAGCATGATGCCTCCAGCTTTGTTCTTTTTGCTTAGGATTGTCTTGGCTATACAGGCTCTTTTTTGGTTCCATATGAAATTTAAAGTAGTTTTTTCTAATTCTATGAAGAAGTTTAATGGTAGCTTGATGGGGATAGCATTGAATCTATAAATTACTTTGGGCAGTATGTCCATTTTCATGATATTGATTCTTCCTATCCATGAGCATGGAATGTTTGAATGTTTTTTCATTTGTTTGTGTCCTCTCTGATTTCCTTGAGCAGTGGTTTGTAGTTCTCCTTGAAGAGGTTCTTCACATCCCTTGTAAGTTGGATTCCTAGGTATTTATTCTCTTTGTAGCAACTGTGAATGGGAGTTCACTCATGATTTGGCTCTCTGTTTGTCTATTATTGGGGTATAGGAAGGCTTGTGAGTTTTGCACATTGATTTTTTATCCTGAGACTTTGCTAAAGTTGCTTGTCAGCTTAAGGAGATTTGGGGCTGGTATGATGGGGTTTTCTAAATATACAATCATGTTATCTGCAAACAGAGACAATTTGACTTCCTCTCTGCCTATTTGAATACACTTTATTTCCTTCTCTGGCCTGATTGCCCTGGCCAGAACTTCCGATACTATGTTGAATAGGAGTGGTGAGAGAGGGCATCCTTGTCTTGTGCCAGTTTTCAAAGGGAGTGCTTCCAGTATTTCAAAGGGAATGCTTCCAGTATTTCAAAGGGAATGCCCATTCAGTGTGACATTGCCTGTGGGTTTGTCATAAATAGCTCTTATTATCTTGAGATACTTTCCATCAATACCTAGTTTTTTGAGAGTCAATAAATGGTCTCTCTGTCTGTGTCTCTTTTCTCAGCTTGCCCTTGGAACTTAGCAATCATGTTGTGAGAAAGAAACCCCAGGCCACATGGAAAAGCCATGGTGTTTACTTGTTTTTGCTAACAGCCCCAATTAAACACAGTCTACAGATAACTACCAGAAATGTGAGTAAATAAGCCTTCAGATGATTCCACCTTCCTCCCTTCCAGCCACCCCAAGGGATGCCGAGTAAAACAGAAACAAGCTATTCTCATTAAGTCTTGCCCAAACTGCAGATTTGTAAGTAAAGTGTAAATTTTATCATTGTTTCAAGCACTAATATTTAGGATAACTTGTTATACAACCAAAGCAACTGGAACACACACACACAAACACACACATACAAAGCATTCTTTGAAGATGACATACACACATACACACACACACACATTCTGGCTACTGGTGGCCTTTAACAGCCTAATTAACTGACTTAATGTTCATTTCCTTGGTCTATTAATTGGAGATAATAATGGCTCCTAGTACATAAAGTTGTGTAAAATAAATAGGACGATGTTTATATATCTCTTAGCACAGTGTCTGGCACACAATAGGTGCTCAGTGACCGTCACCATAAAATAAAATTACTTATTCTCTAAAATAAAATTTAAAGTCATGATTACTGTTATTACTGTGCCATTGGGCATGGGCCCAGTTTACAACTTACGTGTTTTTCCCCTAGAGTTCACTTAAAAAGTTTTCAAATAAAAGTGCCACCCAAGCCGTACTATTATCTAAATAGTTTCTGAAGCATGTAAGAAAATCAGAGCTATGGATAATTAGAGGTCAGCTGATGAGACCAGTAAAAGACGTCTCACCGCATCTTAAGGGAGAAATAAAGCAAAAGCCTTAGAAACTAGCAAAGGTTTTTTTTTTTTTTAAGGCAGAATGAATATATATATTTGTGCATGAACTTTACCCAGTTGTGAAATTCAGGATGAAACCTAGACATTTATGTGTTGATGACAGTTGCCACCAATTAAATTTCATCCCAGCACAAATCAGATGGCATAAATCAAGGACTTTGAGGAAAAGGAAGTCATTTTTTCCAAGAAAATGTGTTGTTCCCTTTTGTACAAATGCTACCTTTTGGGATCATAATTGTATTTATAACAACAGGGCCCATTGTTGTGCTGTGTCATTGTCTAGCCTTTTTTTGCAGAAGGCCATTGTTGTTGATTCCATAGTATTCTTTTCCATGTGCACAGATTTTATTTGTATCATGTCATTTCTTGAAAAAATGAAGGTAAATCCAAGAGGTTCTGGAAATTCTGATTGGTGGGTAGCCTGTTGGGTTGGGTAGACTCCTGAACACATCTAACAGTCGGATCTAACTATCAATTGAAAGCACAAAATTCCCAAACTAAGAGCTACCAGTCTCTGTGAATCTAAGATACTCTCATGTCTTGGCCTTACACAATCGCACACTCATCTCTGGTAAGTCAAATAAAAATTACCCAACTGTTTTTTTTGAATCATTTATACCAATTGACGTCAGCATTTGGTGAAGACACTTTGATTAGGAACCTCTCCCCATGAAAAGAGCAGGAGGGAGCACAGGGAAACCTAAGGCACTGTCTTTAACTTAGCTTTAAAATTGTAGGGCTGAACCTGGCACTATCTATGACTACCCTGTGCAAATCACTGCTGTTGACCCATGAGACACTTTTGACATCCTGAGCACGTGACACCCAACTTAGAAATTCCAACAACAGGGAAGTTTTTCAAGTCCTCATCAGTGGGTACAGGAAAAGTCTGAAATCCAATCAGATGTTGTAACTTTGAGTAGACTTATTTTTTTCAATTAGGAGATGTTTGATATTTGATAGATGCATGATCTTTCTTACTAATGCTCTTGGTAACTCCTCATTCTCCAGGAAACATTTTTCGCTCCTTCCTTACTAACTTCCTACCCCTACCCCCTTTGAAAATAATCTTCAGCCAGGCTAGAAGACTGTGCTGTGAGGAACCATTGCACCTTCTATTTATCTTTATTATCCTGTTTTCATTGCTATTGTTACCTTTAACTGTCTTCCTTGCTTGATTTTATATTCCACAATGAGAAAGATGGTATCTATCATGGTACCCCCAGTACCCCCTAGTACACAGACTGGCAAACAGTAAACACAGTAACAATGAGTGTTGGAAAAAACAGTAAATGAGTGAACAAGCTTACCAGATTCACAGGACCTAAACCTCCTAGTAATTGAACTAATCATTTCTATGCTTCAAAATGAAATCACAATTTAATTGAAGAAATAGGGTAAATACACACGTTGGTATTTAACAAGCTTTTAAAAGCCCATAAAATAATAAAGACTACTAGGTACACTGTTGGTCTCCTTGCCTGTAATCTCTCAGCTTTCTCATTACCCCTGAATACTGCTAAAAGTCCAGTTTCACAGGCATTAAAGGAAATAGTGCAGTCGTCTGAATTACATGAATTTTAATCCCCGTCTTGCTTTACATCAGCAGTGTGCCTTAGTTTGCTCATTGTTAAAGCTGTGTTAATAATTTTACTGTTATTTGAGGATTAGAAATAATATACATAAAGCACCTAGTGCAGGGATGAAAGTGTGACAGTATGCATAATGTAAAACCCTTCTCAATAGTAGCATTGTATTATCATTTTTAAACACTTTCAGTGACTCCCCATTGCCGACCTGAAGAATAAAATTAGGTAACACAGTTAATCCCACAATGGGTTCTTTCTTTTCCAGCCTCAAATCCCTCTACATTTCTCCTATTTCAGATTGTCCATCCAAATCACCCACTCTTTCTTCTTCAACATGCTTGGAACCTTCAAGACTTTGTACCTGTGGTTATACTGTATTATCAGGCTGGATTGTTATTTCTTATCTGCTGAAATTCCTTTTACTATGAGTGGCCATATTGAGCCGTGTTTAAGAACATGGACTAACGGGTCCAGTCTACCTGGGTTCGAATCCTAGCTCCCTCGCATAATACATTTGTGACCTTGGAAAACTTACTTAACATTTCCAGGCCTCAGAGTCAGTGAGGGTACAATGGGAACAAGAAAACACTTATCTTCCAGGGTTACAAAGATGAAAGGAATTCACATGTGTAAAGTTATAATAATGTACCTATAGCAGTGCATGGAATGAAGTGAGCGCTGCCTGGAATATTAGTTGCTGTCATCCTCATCCTCCTCATCAATATCATCAACAATAGTTTTTTCAAGAATTCTCCATAAATGCTTTCCCCTGTCATTTGTCACTGTCTGCTCTTTCCTTAGTCTTCTGCCAACACTTTTCTTGTAGCTTTATTATAGAACTTAAAAATTACGTTTTATATTATAGTAAATGGTTTGAATGCCTGCCACCACCATAAAATTCTATGTTTCTTTAGGGCGAAGGCCGTGATGCCCTCTTCCTCATGTTTTCTATTATAGAAGGATCTTAGAAAAGTGTTTTCATAAATGCTGGACACAGGCTAAGTGTGAAATGAATGGGAAAACATGTGTCTATTTATTTATTATTTACATGTTCTTTTATCTGTCTTCTTGTATGATAACAAGAACATTGACCTTGTCTGTCCCTGCTGTAATTCCAGAGCTTAAAATAGTGCCTGTCACAACACAGGCACTTGGGACTCATTTGTCAAATAAAAGAAGAAATGAATGAATCCATGAATTAATGGAAGAATTGATAAATCAAGGCATCTGCATTTAAGGTTTTCTGAAATTCTCTCTTTAGTGAATTAGAAAGTGTGTGCTATGGCCCTAAGTTTCCTCATGCATTTCCACACATAAACATGCCTATGTGTATAAAGAATTCAAAATTGAAATTATTTGCAGAAACAGGATATAAATTGGACATGGGGGAAACTACTTGAGTAGGTGGCAGGAAGATATTTGAATAAAAATATCTTGCCTAGAGAAAAGCAGGTGGAATTTGCCTTTTCAACATTTTTGTTCCAATCTGGATAATTTACTTCTCACCTGGGAACAATTTCCTTCCTGCAGCCATAATGTGAGTTTCACCACAGCTGTGGAGCTGAAGTCAAAGTCAAAGTAGAGATTGCTGCGTCACTTGCTGGGAAATGACTTTTTAGTTTGGGTCTGTGTCCTTGTCTAGCAGCTTTCTTATTTGTGTTTAAAACATGGATGACAGAGAGGTGCACATCTGTTATAAGTGGAACATAGAAGGGAATATTTCGTGTGTGACTTTACATTCCTGGATTCTTTGGCTGTCCCAATACGTGCCTTGTAACTTCTGTTTTTACAGCCGGGAAGCCACAGCTGCATCTGGTTGTGTGAATTATACATTTGTGTTAACAGTATTTAACAGAAACATACATTTCTTTTTTATCTTCTGTATCCACAATTCCAAGACAACTGGGCTTATCAGAATGATGCTGATATCTTTCATCTCCTTTATTACCTCTCTTCTATAAAATTTTCCATTCTTAGCACCACATGGTGAGACTAGAGAATAAAATAAATTACTCTCAGTACTGCCTTTTCATGTTACCTTTTTTCTTCTAGTATTGCATTTCATGAGAGGAGCAACATTTTGTAAGCTGGGGTCTTAGTGACAAAGTTCAGGATAGAACTAGACTAGGAGTAGAAGAAGGAATACGGTCTTTCTTTTATCCCAAAGTCAAGAAAAGAATCACTGAAGTTTTCCAGTGTCGAGTCAGAGGCCTTAATAACAGCTTCCCATTTCCAAAAGCAATACAGACTGTGGCATGACAGCACAGGGAAGACACAGAGAAAGATGCCTCGGGCAATTCTGGCTACATTATGCAAGTTCCAGAAACTGAAATAGGATAGAGAAGAAAAGAGTAGAAAGATATTTTCAAGCATTACTTATGAGTAGATAAAGAAAACTTACAAAATGTGATTGATTATGTAAGCTTCTGAAATCTCTTGTCCAATTCCTGATATGGTATATTTAATATACAATTAGAGATGTACTCCTTTGTATATTCAAGACATTCCAATCTTGAGAGTCTCCTTTGGTAAGAAAAATACACTCAAATGTGTAACGACAAATGATATCACCTATTAACTCCTATATAGAAATTAGCAGGAACTGTACCAAGGGATGATCAAATAGGTTATCTGCAGTTGCAGAAACTCTCAGAACAAGAAGACAAGTTGTAGAAGCCTCCAACAATAAATTTCATGTACTGGAAGGAAAGAGCATGAACCTTGAAGACAGAGAAGCATGCTTAGAATCTAGGAGTGCCCTTATCAAACTAGCCTCAGGTCCCTCAAGTGTGAAGGTCAGCGACAAAAAATAAGCTACTACACAATCATATTTGAGATCTTTCTGTCCTCTCCTGATTCCAGAAGTAAATATAAATGGGAGCAGTTCAGACACTGCTTTCATGTACAGAATCTGAGCAGTGAGCATAGCGCAAAGAAAAAATTAACACACCAAAGCCACAACAATTATAATCTATAGCATGGATTGGCAGTACTTCCTTTTTGTATATAATGTTTTATTAAAACAAAGTCATATGCATTCACGTAAGTATGAACTGTGTTGATTTCTGGCTACAATGGCAAAGTAGAATAAGTGTGACAGAGATCTGTCTCAGAAGTGTAAAATATTTACTATCTGCCCTTGAAAAACAAAGTTTGCAACTCCTGTTCTCAATAATCTAGAGTAGCTATTCAGCCTTACATGATACATTAGCTTTGGGATCTGCAAATTGTAAGCCATAAAGGTCTCCTAGGAATTGTTTTATGACCACATGACATATGGAAATGCATTTTTGGATTCTTCATTGGCAATAACTCTGAAGTCATATATGGTTTCTAGTTTCCTTTTCTTACAATAATCACCAAGTTAAATATTGGTCTACTCTCCTAGACTCAACTAATGCTTCATGAGATCTTTCCTTATATTTTTACTTCATCCATTCCTGTCTGCTGATATTTACCATTTTGTTCATTTACAATTTTCCTGAAAACTCTGAGCTGCTGCAAACTCGTGTTTCAAAATACAATGTGATATTCTGCCTTTTCCATGTTTAGGGGAGCCAACCCTATGAGGTAACTGTTAAGTATTGATACATGGGTCAAAACTATTCACTGAGATATACAATGAAAGGCTGGATTTCATTGGCTGAAAGCAAAAAAAATACTGAAATCATGAAAATAATATACTTTGATAGGCTGTATGTGTGTGTGTGAGAGAGAGAGGACAAAAGAATTAGAGAAAGGTGATTTATGTATTCAGGAGCAGTAATGTTATCTTACTGTAATGAATCTCTAATGCATAGGATACTCCTAATACAATGGGGTCGTAGAGGAAAGCAGGTTTTTGAAGTTTTGCTGAAATTTATCAATGGGATTATCTCTACTATTTCTTGAGGGACCACAGATGTATGTGGTTTTAAATTATTTTGGTTGCCGGGCAAGGATGATTTTGAATATGTTCCATATGCCAACTAGGCAATAAGTCATCATTTTTCATATTGCCTGCGTGAAATAGGGATAAGGTCTATATCTATAGGATTTTTAGGAGACCAGCTTCAGACAATTTATGTGAAAGTGGTAAGTAAATTCCGATTTTCTTCACAATGTCTGTTATTATCATTACTACATTTACTACATTGTCATGGCTCATGGTCAAAAGGTTTCCAACCTTGTAAACCAGAAGGCTAACATGATGTGATGAGGTCTCGTTTCAATCATCTCCTCAAATAAAAGACAACTGATAGTGTTCTTTTCAAAAGTTTTGTCTCCTATAGAGCTGAGACTTGAAAATCACATGCTTTAGGCAAATACAGGGAAAAGAACAGCAGTTCTCATTTCTGACATAACTTCACATTGTCTGTTGAAAATTTAAGCCTGAGGATACATTATGTGCTTTCTTCTTTGCACCTGGTCATACACCTTTCAGTAAATGCTTGCTGTTAAAATGATAAATTGATGCTATTAAAACACTTTAATGCATAGTGCACCAAAAGTGCCTACTTAAAGGCTAGTTTCCCTTCAGAATTTTGAGGAAGATGCCTTCTCAGCTTTTCTTTATTGGCACAGTTCTTAAGAGAATGAGAATATATTTGTATGTGCTTGTGTTCCTCTAAGGGTCCACCAGAGATAATGTAATATTACTGTAAAAGCTTCAAGTGGCTTTAATGAGATATTCTTAGTTGGCAAATAGCTCACCTCTTCTTCTTCTTCCTCCCTTTCTGAAGGGTTGTGAGTGTGGCAGGTGATGAAATGATACTTTTGTTTTTGTCTCAAGCTCCTTAGTTTGACTTTTTCTGCCCATTGCCCATTGTTTTTAGAGACGATGTATGTATTTTCTGAATAAAAGATGTCTAGACCAGGCACGGTGGCTCACACCTGTAATCCAAGCACTTTGGAAGGCTGAGGTGGGTGGATCACCTGAGGTCAGGAGTTGGAGAGCAGCCGGGCCAACATGGCTGAAACCTCGTCTCTACTAAAAATACAAAAATTAGCCAGGTGTGGTAGCAGATGCCTGTAATCCCAGCTACTCAGGAGGCTGAGGCAGGAGAATCCCTTGAACCCAGCCAGGTGCAGAGGTTGCAGTGAGCCAAGATCATACCACTTCACTCCAGCATGGGCAAAAGAGCGAGACTCTGTCTCCAAAAAAATAAATAAATAAATAAATAAATAAAAGTGTGTTACATCACAGATATTTTAAACTTTTAAAAGTTTATGTTAGAAAAAACACACATTTTGGGAAGAACTAATAAAGCAAACAAAAAAATCAGTGTACAGCTAAAATCTTCATTGTTTTGAAATTTACACAAGCCCAGTTCTCTCTCTATAATTATATGAAGATTATAAAGACACAGAGAATCTACTTATATGTTCTTCTTGAAATTGCCTTGCCTCGTAGATGCTGTGTGGACTTAAATGTATTTATAATGTCAAGTTATAAGTGAATCCATCAGGTTTTGGAATATTACATAATCATGACTAATTCTGCTTGAAAGGAGAAGCCCTGTTTTCCCTTAAATAGCAGAGTAATTTTATCAGTGTTGATTAAATACAATTTTAGAAGCCTCAGATGAGGAAAGCATCATTATTGCTAAGTTACTATGTGAAATATGTATAGCAAATGCTTACTGGAGATAGAACTAGTGTATTGTCTTAATGAGGCATTTAAACCTTTTTGGTGTTTTTGTTGAATATTTGCTCTTAATTTGAATGCTATTTCAGAATTTATTACCATCCTCAGTCTGCAATGATATAATACTAAGATAAACTGAGTCCGAAGTGATGATTCAGGCATAAAGTATAGATTTATTCACGGAAACAAAAGTTTTTATTTTCATATTTTTTTCATTTTAGTAAGGAAAATATATGAAATATCCCCATAAAAAAGGCAACAATGATTTCCCTCACCAAATGCCTGAAATTACTGTTTTTGCTTTCTCTTCAAATTCATATTTCCTGACTTTAATTTTAATTTGGTAGAACAACAAATAAACTGATTTCTTTACTTGTCATCTCTATGTGCCTAAGTAACACTGTGCTAGCAACAACTTCTTATCTTTCTGACAACTCCCACTGTCAACTGTAGACTAGTTAGAAGTTGGTACAAAGTGAAAATAAATACCTGGTTTCCCACAGGCAGTCCTCTGAAATGCCGTCTATCATTTGTAATATCTCTGACGTTATTTGGTGGTTATGATTTATCACCTTGCCACTGCATTAGTCAGCTGTGAAATCTCTATGACTCAATGGCACATAACAAAAGCAATCAGGAAAGTGACATTTGAATGAAGGGTTGGTGGATGGGTTTGAACAAGATTTCTGTAACATAAAGAACAAAGGCAGAGTAACTTCCCCAACTTTTTGAAATCTTCTCAAGTCAGCATTTCAGTTCTTTCTCTTCATTAGTTAATACCTGTAAACTTGGCAAATAATTACCATCAATTGAAGACAACAACAAATATGGATTTATGGAGGAGTGACAGTATAGATTTATTCTTATTTTGCATTTAACCTTGTTTTTTTTTTTTAAATTGTTTTCAGAATAGACTTTTCCTAATCTTGCAAATCAATTTCCTACTGCTTTCACATTTCCTTGTTACCCAGCTTTTTCCAAAGTGATAAATTGGTCACAAAATGATTTTATTATTTTAATAAGTATTTATTGAGCCTGGATTCTATGTTAGACATTGTGTAAGATGATGGGTTGAAGGAATGCGCATGACAGACCTGATCCTCTCTCTCAAAGAGATTTCAGTCTGATAAAATGAGTAAAATGTGTCACATTTACTTTTCTAGATTAAGGGTCCTCAGGATTATTGGGAAAATGCTCATTTTCAAGTCTTGAAGAATATTTCATATACAAGAGACTTGGCCATGCTATACTTGAATATTTATTTCAAGCTACAGCTCTCTTCATTTGGAAATGTGGTGCAAAGGTTGGCAAGAATATGACTGACCATTTAGGCATCTGCCCCTCTTAGCTCTATAGATTCTCTATATTGAAAGTTTATATTACCTTCTATTTCCTTGTCTTGCAAACAATATTTAACCTCCTGTGGGTTAAGAAGAGGAGTATTGAGTGAACTTACTAGAAAGTGTCACCACCAGAGCTCAGTTTACTGGTTACAAACATCATCCAACAGCATTAGCCAGGAATTGTGATATGCTTGTCATTGCATCCAAGGGAGATTGGGAAAGAAAAGATAGAGTTTTTAGGTAAAAGTCACTGACAATAATGGAAACATGATTTAATCACAAACTTTAAAAGAAGCTGACCTCCCTGTGAACAAGAACTGTGCGTTATTCATTTTTGATGTTAGCAACAGCTTGGATAATGTCTGAAACAGGTTGGTAACAGTAATAGTATCTATCCTTTGTTGAAAGCATGCAGAGTGTCAGGCATTGTGCTAAAGGTTGAGTGAGAAGTGCCAGTGCGATGATGAGTTGAGTGAAAAGTACCAATGCGATGATGAGTTGTTATTGTACAGGAGGAGGAGAGAGGCATAAAGATTAGCTGGTAGACCCTGCAGAAGTTAATGTAGTAATTTTGAAAGAAATTATGTTAGCCTTCCAGTCCTCAGGAAGGAAATACGACACAATAGAGATAATACTTTGGAATGGTGTGCATTCTCTCAACTTCTCAATTATAAGAACAAGTATAGCCAAGAACACAGTAAGAATTGGATTACGAAGAACTAGGCACTCGTCTCATGGCCAGACTAAGCATACTCCATTTTTGACTGGCCTGAGAATAGGAAACCACCTTATCTCCACCACAATGAAGATAACAAAGACAGATGAAGTGAATAGTAATTTGGAATGTAGATAGATGTTTCTCTACCTTTAGTTTGGAAGACAGGTTTAAAAAATGGTCATAAAGAGAAAAATCTTTCTTAGTTACGTAAGTACTAACTTGGGCCTAAACAGTAGAGGAATATCCCTGGTATTGTGCTGTTTCTTCCCCCGTCCTGGTTGAAGTCAGTACGCCATATTAAGCCATGCGACTGTTTTTCCACATTGCCTCACCCAGTCCACTCTTTGATTGGGGCTTAGGAGGAAATGCTGGGAAACAGAAACTCAAATTGGGGATAGCTTGATGGTTTTGCTCTGTGTGTGTGTGTGTGTGTGTGTGTGTGTGTGTGTGTGTGTGTTGAGATAATGTTTCAGTCAACATAAGTCTCTTGAATCATTCTCTCTGGCATGACGTCAAAGGTCTGGGCCCATCCATATGAGGCACGTTGGTTAACTGATACCAAACTTTGCACATGGATGATTTTGTTCAGTCTTCAGATCAATCTTGCTGTGTATAAATTATTCATATTTCCATTTTACTGACATATGAAATAAAGTTTAAAGAAGTTAGATGATTTATTCAGTGTCATAATGGCTAGATTAGTAGCATCAACTTCATATATGTCAGACCTTATTTTAAGGTGAACCAGGAATAAATGGCTAGAAATAAACAAAGGTCTTGAGAGACTGTGCCTGGTTTCTAAAGGATTAAATTAAATTTTTTATCATATATAAGGAAGGGATAAGAGAGAAGATTGAGGTAGGTTTCTAGATGGCTTTTGCTACATTGAAGTTTTAGCATTAAAAAAAAAGTGATTGAAAAATGAGACAGAAATTGAAGGGAGAAATTCTTGACCACACCAGAGGAACAGACCTGGCTGGTCAAATGGAGCTGCACGATATTTTGCTTCAGTTCCAGGCAACTGGCTGGAGACTACAAAGAGATCATATCCATAAAATCTTACATGCCAGCTGTGATCTCATCCAATACCTTCGCTGCTAACGATGTCCTGCTAATGTAAATGTAAATGAGCCTGAAGTATTGGCTTCACAAATCGAGCTCCAGATAAATTAACCCTTCTTCCCCTCTACCGTACACTGTCCTCAAGCCCAAGGGTCCATTAACTGAACACATAACCGGAGCTGTACACCCTCAAAATCTGCTCTGCATGCTGTGCACAGATGCTCACAGCGTTCTTCCCCTGTGCCTGCGTGGAAAATCCTCTTGGCATTTAAGATCATCATCTCCCTCAAGCCGTCCTGTCAGAAAAGAAGAGCCTTAAGTGAAATGCTGTAGATCAGTGAGTTGGTAAACCAGCTGTGGAAACAGTGTGTTACAACCCATCAGACCTCTGAAAATATCCCACTTTGAAGATGTAAGAATGAGAGAGACACATCAGAATTAGGTCCCAGAGAAGCATATGGTATGTCGGTGGGTTCAGATGACCTTTTTAAATGATAAGAATTTTTCACTTCTCATTCCAACCTCAGAAACAGCTTTCAAACTGAATTTCAATAGAGAGGGTATAGATTATAGTCATACAATATTACACAGCCCAAAATTATTGAGTATTTACTATGTGCCTGGCACTGAGCTAAGTGCCAGTAACTACAAGGTATCATTTAGCCCCCTAGAAGCAACTTAACAGGTTGGAATTATTTTTAACCTCATTTTTTTTTTTCAGATAAGAAAAGAGACCAGAGAGGTAAAGTGCCCTATCACCCTATCTAAGGTTACAGAACTAGTCTTAACTGATTCGATTCAATTGTAGATCCTTAAGGATGTAATGCTTTTGCTCTTCAAGTGTTAGATCATACTGCTTCAAAACGAAGGCCAGAAACTGACAGAGGAAATGGGTCTAACGGAAGCAACACTTCTGAGTACCTAATATGTGCCGGGTGCTTTATCAAGAAAAATATTCAAAGTAGTAAGGATATTTTATGTGTTCCTAGGGTCAGTCGAGGACATGCCTTTTGGTGGAATACAACTTAATGCAGGAGTCTATGAATGTCTCACAGGTAAGATAGAAGTCTAGGAGGAAGGATCTGATTCTAATTGTTTAGTAGAACTAAAATTTTAACTAGAGAAAAAGCATTAATCAGAAAGACGGAATGGGAACTATTCTGTACAAGAAATGACAGCAGCTGTTTGGAAGAGAAAACTGGGGGATTATGTATAATCTCTTAATCTCTACTGGGTTTTCAAATCAACTACAAGGCTAAAGGGACGCACAGAATGGATTTGATAGAGAAAAGGATTTTAGATTTTGAAATCAATGAACAATACTGTGTAATAGGGATGTGGATCGGTAGGCTTGCTTGTAGCATCAATATATTGAAGTGTTTGTATTATTTAATGATAGATTGTATTATTTGCTTTTCATAAAAGAACTATAATTGATCTTTGAGAAGTCTGGTGACAGAAAACGTATAGACTGACGATTGGCCTTATTAAGTTTAAATATTTGAAAAGTTATAATTCATGCAAATGTTTAGCTTTTATTTCTTTCACTGTGCGAGGGCAAAACCTGCCTTGGCTGGTATTTACTTTTCTAATTAGAAAAGCTTGAGTGATGTGAACAATTAAGATAATACAATACCTTTACAAGATAATGAATCTTTTCTTTGTGATTCATCCTATCACATCCCAAGCTGATAATGTTATTTACCTCCCAGTTAAGGGTATGTTAGAATGTAATTGGAGCCATTTGCTTTGACTATCAGAGGAGAAAAGATCATGCAATTTGCATCTCATATATCTAGAAATTAAAACGGAAGGACTGACCACTTGACACCACAGAAATTCCTGAAACGAAGCCTGCTGAGCTCAATTTGTTGTGGCGACTAAATGATTCTTCTCTCCAATTTGAATGCATGATGAAACTCCTATTAGAACATTGCACTATAATAATTGACAACATAATGAAACTGCCAAAGACGAAATGCAAATGCTTCTCTCCTGACCGTTCAGAACTGCTCTCTAAACTTAGAGTGAAGCAAATGCCTTTGCCAGATGAGTTACATTCCCCTTTATTCCGCCTTCTCTCTATCCGTCAGGGGCTACTGCAACATTCTTTTGGACACCCATCCCTTTAGAATCAAGCAGTTTAATTAGCATGAACAGTAGGTTTCAGATTTTGAAATGGCCTAACAGGTATACAGATTTAACTAGAAATAATATATGAAAACAACTACTCCTATCTTCTATGAGTATTATTTTATATAAGAAATGTATTTCAGCATAAATACAGAATATAATGTAGAAAATATTATCGTTCTATAATAATTTTGTAACATAATTTAGCATCACTAAAACTACAATGTTTTCAGTTTTCTGGGGTTTTCCTCTGATTAGGCACCAGCTCTGGTTTTTAGAAATCACTAATTTTTTACACTAGCTCTACCTTTTGTTGTTGTTTTTAACTAAACTTTAAATCCATTATAATTTGGCCTCTAATCCTTTTAAGATGCCTAACTAGTAACATATTCAGCTGCTGATTCAATGGTCACTGTGTCCTTCATCTGACTGAAGCTCTCATCAGCATTTAACACTAGTGATCAGTTTTTTCTTGAAGAAAAAAAAAAAGAAACCTTTTTCTATAGCTTTAACTACTCCATAAACTCTTGCCTTTTCTCTAGAGTCATTCCCTTCCTTTTCTACAATTTCTTCTTTATTGTAGAAAGATTGGTGTTTTTCAGGATTCTGTCTTAATGCACCTTCCTTTCTTACTCTGCACATTCATCCTGGGTAATCTTTTTATTCCTATGGCTTTAACTAATCACAAATTTTGATCCAGGTGGGATCTCATTTCTTAGAATCAGATCAATATCTCCAACCATTAGACAATTCCACTTGAATACCATAAAAGCATTTCAAACAAATCCCAAACTGAGCTCATCATTGCTTCCTATGCTTTTGTGATTCCTGACTCTGTATGTAGAAATACTGTTTCTCTATTGTTCAAGCCGCACATGTAGGTATCATCTTGACTCAGTCATCAAGTCCTGTTATTTCTGTCTCCTAATTCAAGACAATATTACTTTTCACTTGAAATCCTTCAATAATTGTGTCCCCGCCGACATTGTCCCTGAACCATTCTCTTCACTACAACCAGAGAATATTTTTTAAAAACACATCTGATTATGTCACTTGCGGATGATGTTCCAATGGCTTCCCCTGTACCATTTGGAGAAGATCCCCTAGCTATAAAACCTTGCACCACTCCTGAGCTGCTCCTTGCGTATAGTTCCAGCTGATTCTTTAATTATTCTACTAATTTCTTTTCCACCTTCATTCAACATTGGAGAAAATCCTTCTTTTTTCATATAAATTATAATCAACAAAACAGTTTTTAATTCTCTTTACTTAAATATTTTTGGAGACCAAGGATATGCATTATATAAAATACACAAAATTATAATGAGGCAATGAAATATATTCATTAACAGCATGGGCTTTGGAATCACAAATCCTGATATATCTAAATATTATCTCTTCTGATCTCAATCATACTACTAAACTACTTCCATTTTCTAATATGTAATATGGAGATAATACTACTACATGTTTTTCCAGAATTGACATTTGGTTTACTTGAGATAACACTGGTTCAGTGTTTAATACAATCTGTTTGGAGGTGTTTTGTCATTTTTGTTATCACATATGATATGGTTGGGCTCTGTCTTCCCACCCAAATTTCATGTTGAATTGTAATCTCCACATGTTGAAGGTAGGGCCTGGTGGGAGATGACTGAATCATGGGGGCAAACATCCCCTTTGCTGTTCTTGTGATAGTGAATAAGTTCTCATGAGATCTGGTTGTTTAAAAGTGTGTGGCACTTCCCCCTTGGCTCTCTCCTGCCACCATGAGAAGAAGGTGCTTGCTTCCCCTTTGCCTTCCACCATGATTATAAATTTCCTGAGGCCTCCCAGTCATGCTCCCTATTAAGCCCACTGAACGATGAGTCAATTAAACCTCTTTTCTTTATAAATTACCCAGTCTCAGGTAGTTCTTTATAGCAGTGTAAGAAGGAACTAATAAAGAAAATTTGTACCAGGAGTGGAGTACTGCTATAAACATACCTGAAAATGTAGAAGCAACTCGACTCTGGAACTGGGTAACAGGCAGAGGTTGAAACAGTTTGAAGGGCTCAGGAGAAGATAGGAATATGCGGGAAAGTCGGGAACTTCCTCGAGATTTGTTGAATGGTTTTAACCAAAATGCTGATAGTGATACGGACAATGAAGTCCAGGCTGAGGTAGTCTCAGATGGAGATGAGGCACTTATTGGGAACTGGAGTAAGGGTAACTCTTGCTATGCTTTAGCAAAAAGACTGGTGGCATTTTGCCCTTGCTCTAGAGATCTGTGGAACTTTGAACTTGAGAGAGATGATTTAGGGTAACTAGAGGAAGAAATTTCTAAATAGCAAAGCATTCAAGATGTGACCTGGCTATTTCTAAAAGTATTTGCTCATATGCATGAATTAAGAGATTATCTGCAACTGTAACTTCTATTTAAAAAAGAAGTGGAGCATAAAAGTTTAGCAAATTTGCAGACTGGCCATGTAGTAGAAAAGAAAAACCTATTTGCTAAGGAGAAATTTAAGCCTGCTGCAGAAATTTGCATAAGTAAAGAGGAGCCAAATGTTAATAGCCAAGACAATAGGGAAAATGTCTCTAGGGCATTTCAGAGACCTTCAAGGCAGACCCTCCCATCACAGGCCCAGAGGCCTAGGAGGGACAGATGGTTTTATGAGCCAAGCTCAGGACCCAGATGCTCTTTGTAGCCTCAGGGCATGGCACCCTGATTCCTTGCCACTCCAACTCCAGCTGTGGCTAAAAGGGTCCAAGATATAGCTTGACCTGTGTCTTCAGAGGGTGTAAGCCCCATGCCTTTGTGGCTTCCACTTGGTGTTGGGCCTGTGGGTGCACAGAAAGCAAGAGTTGAGGCTTGGGAACCTCCAGTTGGATTTCAGAGAATGTATGAAAATGGCTGGAGTCCGGGTGGAAGTCTGCTGCAGGGGTGGAGCCCTCATGGAGAACCTTTACTAAGGGAGGGCAGAGGGGAAATGTGGGGTTGAAGCCCCCACACAGAACCCCCACTGGGACATTGTGTAGTGGAGATGTGAGAAGAGGGTCACTGCACTGTCCTCCAGACCCCAGAATGGTAGAGCCACCTAAAGCTTGCACTATGCATCTGGAAAAGCCATGGGCACTCAACACCAGCTTGTGAAAGCAGCCACAGGGGTTATACCCTGCAGATCCACAGAGGCAGAGCTGCCCAAGGCTGTGGAAGCCCATCCCTTGCATCAACATGCCCTGCATATGGGACATGGAGTCAAAGGAGATTTATTTGGAGCTTTAAGATTTAATGACTGACCTGCTGGGTTTCTGAGTTGCATGGGGCCTGTAACCCTTGGGTTTTGGCCAATTTCTCTCATTTGGAATTGTAGCATTTACCCAATGCCTGTACCCCCATTGTACCTCGGAAGTGCCTAACTTATTTTTTATTTTACAGGCTCATAGGCAAAAGGAACTTACCTTGTCTCAGATGAGACTTTGAACTGTGGGCTTTTGAGTTAATGCTGTAATGAGTGAAGACTAGGGGACTGTTGAAAAGAATAATTGTATTTTGCAATGTGAGAAGGACATGAGATTTAGGAGGGGCCAGCAGGGAATGATATAGTTTGGATTTGTGTCCCCACCCAAAGCTCATGTCAAATTACATGAGGGGCCTGCTGGGAGGTGATTGGATCATGGGGTCCAATTTCCCCCTTGCTGTTCTTGTGATAGTGAGTTCTCATGAGATCTGGATGATTTAAAAGTGTGTGGCACTACTTGCCCCTTCAGTCTCTTTCCTGCCACCATGTGAAGAAGGTCCTTGCTTCCCCTTCACCTTCCACCATGATTGTAAGTTTCCTGAGACCCCCCCAGTTATGTATCCTGTTAACTCTGCAGAACTGTGAGTCAATTAAACCTCTTTTCTTCATAAAGTAACCTGTTTCAGGTAGACCTTTATATCAGTGTGAGAACAGATTAATACAACATATAAAATGTTTTAACTACTCTCTCTAATATTTAATATTATGTAATTATTTATACTTACTCAATTTAATCTCTCCTTACAAGTGAAAGGAAGCCTTGTCTATTATTGTCTATTCTGGCAAAATTTGGGCCTGAAATATGTAATATTAATTACTTCCTATTGGGCTATTCCCCCATCTAGAATGTATTATTCCCTCTCTCTTGACGATTGAAATTCCACTTATTTTATCATCAGGTTAGTTAATTTAGGGTAGTCCTTCTCCACGAAGCCTTCTCAGGTATCTGTTATTCCTTTGATTTTTTTTTCTCTCAGAGCTCCTATTATCATTGGTGCTGTAATAGGCACATTGTCTTGGAAAGTTCTTAAACTACTTCATACGCATAAAACATTTAGCTCCTCAGTTCTCTCAGCAACATCCTGTGCTTTGCCTTGGCTGAGCTCATGTTTGAACTGAATTTCAGAATGGCCTTTACAATGGTTTACATTTTTTCTATTTGCTTACCTTTAGCAGCTGTTTTCAACTATTATTGATAAATCTTTATTTTAAATGCTACTCGTTAATAATTTTGAAACTTCTTCATTTTTGAAAAAGCAAAAAAAGAAAAATGACACTTTTTAGTGTGTTGGTTTTCTTTAAAATTGAAAATCTAGGTTCTGTAGTTTATCCCAAAGCAAAAAAATTGCACACTGCTTCCTGAACCTTACCCTCTTTGGACATTTTCTAGATTTGTGATTACTTTCTAACTTTCTTTCTTTTTTTTTTTTTTTTTGCTCTGCCTAGATCAATTTTAAAGGTGTCATTCTTTCTCAGGAAGGGTAGCTTTTCATTACTTTACAAGGATGGCAAATGCACAGTTAAAGCAGAACACTATGTCATTTTATTAAACACATTAAATGTTCCACATCTGCTGCACCCCTTGCTGTGGTGGATGGGTACTTTCACCAAGAAAAAATTTAAGGGAGGGCTATAGTAGTGATAAAATATGGGAGAAAATCTTTCCTTCACTATTTTCTCTTAAAATTCTAGCTATAGACAGTAAATCATATCTCTACAGCAGAATCTAGGACTCTCATTACCTTTTCTCTGTCTTTACAAGTCAGGCATTATAAATTCCTTATTTCTCTTTCTAAACACCCTCTTTCTGTTCTCTACCATTAAAACTTTCTCTGCAAAAATAGGCTTTCAGGCAGGCTTTTTCCTGTATCAAAACCAGAAATCTAAGCATGGAGTGTCTTAAGAAATCATGCAAATATTCACTTGAAAATAGACATTTGTGTCTTGCTTTTTGCCAGAATTGTTTATGGTTGGTTTCAAAAAAGATTTGAGACCTATCATACTGTGGACTGAAAGTATTTTTTATTTTCTGCCTCTTTCCTTTATGTGGAAAGAATCGGTGTCTTTGAAAATAAAGAAAAGAGATGGGCCTTTGGGTGTGGGTTTTATACAGTTCTAGATTTTTCACTATGTCCAAAATTATAGAGAGTTGTTTTAAAAGTCAGCTTCCATCTTGGAGAAATGTGTGTGTGTGTGTGTGCATGGGCACGTGCGTGTGCGTGCAATGAGAGGAATTGGCACGGGGCAGGGGACAGATAGGGGTCTACTTTTCACTCACTGACAGGCAGAGGAACTGAAATTTGTTTCAGTGTACTCTTTTATGTATTGACTCCCTCACAAGATTGTCAAAGAAGAATTCTACAGCAAATGGTTTGAGAAGCCCCAAATAGGAAGAACGATTTCAGTTGATCAAAACAGAATGGGATATATTGTATGTGACTAAGCATTCTTTTGATATGGGTTTCCTAAAAGGAACTTGCATTTTTAATTTGTCAGCCCAAACTGCTTGAAATCTGGACTGAGTATGTTATTTCTATGGGCATTTCCTCTGTAGTTGGTTTAGTGATAACTGTCACTTCATCTTTAATTTTTATCCTTTAATGAGGACATGCAAGTGTGCCTATGGAATTTTCCTATTAACATCAGAGTGATTTAAAATGGATCATAAATGTGAGAGAAAAAAAGTCTGTCTTCCAGACTCAGCTTTCTATTTAATCCTGTGGCTGGTGACAGAGGAGAGGGCCAATTGATAGGGAGATTCAGCTTCTCCTCCAGGCATTTCCTCTGGGGCCTTTGGGGCAGAACCAAGCACAGCCATCTGTAAATCAGCTTCTCCATTCCTGGGCCACCCAGCATAATTGAAAGCACTGACTCTAGGCCATTTCACCCTTGGGTAGGAATGATGAAGTCAGGGCTTCTAATAATTGCATCTGATTATTGCCTCCAGTTTGGAGATAGAGAACGAAGCAGAATGAAGGAGCATCTCCATCCCACATGAGCTCATTTAGAGCAATAATCATGGAGGAAAGGATCTTTGGTTTACTTCAGGATTCTTCTTTAATCTATTTTAAACAAAGCAGGTGAAATGTTTGATTTGCAATGTGGGAAATTATACTTATAGTATGATTGTTATAGTGATCCCATGTACAAACGGTGTAATGGCCAGAAACTACCTAAGAGATGGTCTTCGGGCCATCAGCATTCCCTTCTTGTCGTAGGCAAGGCATACCCAATCTTATGTTGAGAAATATTAGGAAGAAGATCTCAAAGGAATTGCAGAGCTCAACACAAATGACTACAATGCTCAAGTAAATGTTGCGTTCCGTTTGTGTTAAAATGCTCTTTAGCATTCCAAGAGAAAATAGTAGTAAATTTGGGCTTTGGTTTAAACCATTTTGTGAAAATCTGAACTATGTGTAATGGTGATAATTGTCTCCTATTAGCAAAGAGTGAATTGTGTTGAAACAATAATTGCAGACAAATGACACGTAAATCAATATATGAAAAGGCATCAAGCTACGTACATTATCAATTTCCTGTCATGTTCTTCTCTAAGTTAATGCTCTGAAAATATGATTTATAGTATGATTATAGTATGAGTCATTCTCCGAGATATAATAAAGTTTTATAGAATTTTTTAAAGTTTTTATTCTAGTAGTACTGAACAACTGTAAAAATGTGACTATGAGATTCTCACAACACTGAATGTGTTTTAGAGCAATGATGAAAGATGTATACGTAAGAAGTTTCTAAACATTATCTTTTATTTCAGGAAAAAATATTAATTTGTTGGTTAAAAAGTGATATATTTTATATGAGAAAATAGAAACAATTTTGTTATTTTTACAGATGACTTCAAAATATAAAGCAGGATACATAGGGACTTGGTGTAGATGCTTTAACTCTGCACCAGAGGGAAAGAAAATAATAATAAGAAATAATGTTTGGTGTGCAAGTCGGGCGACTTCAGTGTGGAATTTGTAGTGATCTGAGCCTACAAACTAATTTATAAAATTCTTGATGTAATGAAACCTCTTGTAATCAGGCATAAAGGCTAAGGTTTGTACTAATTGTGACACGGTGGTAGAATACAATATCAAGTAGGGATGAAGGAAATGAACCATGCTTTAGCACCAGATTTTAGCAGAAAACTTGTGAAATTCTCAAGCATTAAATTTGTGTGTTTAGAATGTTCTTGAATGATCTTAAAGTCAAGAAGACCCCAGCTGACACCTGTGTTGAGTTAAATTAAAACATATTTATACTTCAGCCTATTAAAAACTATAGACAGAAACATTTTCCTCTCTTGCAACATAAAAATGATTTTTGCCTATTTAAGATATGCAAATGAATATTCAAAATAAAAATATATCATCTATGTAACTAAGGGTACAAAAAATGGTTACTATGGATTTACTGTCATCTCAGCTACTGATACCTGGTTTATCTGTAATAATTCTAGCCATTAAATGTAGAAAGTAAGTGATGACTTGCCTCAAGAGAAAAAGAGGCCACAGTTACAATCAATTATTTCATTTTATTTACCATTCTGTGAGGTAACGTACTGATTTTATAAGGCACGTGCCTGTAGGCGATCTCCCTTATATTGACTAGATCATGTTAATTACACCTTTTCCCTGAAAACAGTTCTAATCTTTCTAGATTTGTGAAATACATGCTATGCATTCAGACTAAGAGGAAGAATGGCAAACCGTGATTAATGAAAGACTCTCCTTATACAATAATAAAACATTAGTTTTTTTTTTTTTTTGAGATGGAGTTTTGCTCAGTCGCCCAGGCTGGAGTGCAGTGGCGCGATCTCGGCTCACTGCAAGCTCCGCCTCCCGGGTTCATGCCATTCTCCTGCCTCAGCCTCCCGAGTAGCTGGGACTACAGGCGCCTGCCACCACGCCCGGCTAATTTTTTGTACTTTTTTTAGTAGAGACGGGGTTTCAGCATGTTAGCCAGGATGGTCTCGATCTCCTGACCTCGTGATCTGCCAGCCTCGGCCTCCCAAAGTGCTGGGATTACAGGCGTGAGCCACTGCGCCCGGCCCCTTAGTGTTCTTTTAGATCAGGGATAAGAAAAAGATGTCCTCAAATCAATATAGTACTGAGTATGCTAGAAAATAAAATAAGAGATAGAAGAACAGATAAATTGAAAAGTCAGAGACAAAACAGTGCTTATTTACAGATTATGTTATAACTTACATATCAACCCCAAGATAATTTACACATAAACTATTAACATTATTAAGAAAGGTCCACAAGATTGCAAGATCTGTGATTCATGTAAAAAATTATCAATATTCCTACATACCCACAGTAACCAATTAAAAATAATAGTAGAAATGAGATTATATTAGAAAAATAAGTAAAAATATAAAGGAATATATCTAGTAAAATATATGTAAAAACTGTATAAAGCAAATTATAAAGCATTTTGGGAATATAAAAGTAAAACTCTTCAAGTTGATAATTAAATTCAATGTGATTTCAGTCAAAATCACAATTTAGTTTTTCCACAAGATATAAACTAATTGTGAATTTCATACAAAAGGAAACAAGATGGAGATGAATGTCTATTCCTACTACTGAATATAACCAGAACTCTGTAAATTATACATAAATCAAATATGTTGTTGTAAACATCTTATATGTTTACAATAACATATATGTAAATAATATGTAAATGTGTATATATAAATATACATACATATATAAATATACACATATTTATATGTAAATATAATTTACATATTTACATATAATTATAATATGTAAACAATAAATTTATAATATGTAAATAATAAATATAGAAAATAATAAACATATATGTAAGTAATAAATGCAGAGAGAAGAGGGGCTGGCTAATAATGTCGGAAAATGATGAAACTTACAGTGGTGTGTTCCTGAGGTTTTCTTTTTTAATCTCACATATCCTGAATTGGGTAATGGAAAATCCTTTAAGCTAGAAATGCCCAATAGGTACAGAACGACAGCAACAAAAAGCCCACAAAAGCCTGCTTCCTCCAATCAAATGATTAGGAAAACAGCAGCATAGCACCCCAGAATAAAGCTGCAGTCCTCCTACCCTCATCGTCCATCATAAACATGAAAATTAAAAAGACTGCCAAGACTAGAGATTGTTGAATGAGTAGAAAGAACTCTGCTGGGAATAATGGCCCATGCTTGTAATCACAGCATTCTGGGAAGCCAAAACAGAAAGACTGCTTGAGGCCAGGAGTTCAAGACCAACCTGCCCAACATAGTAAGACTCTGTCTCTACCCCCAATTTTTTTTTAATTAGCTGAGTGTGGTGGCTCACTCCTATTGTGCCAAATATTTGGGAGGCCGAGGCTAGGGGATTGCTTGAGCCCAGGAGTTTGAGGCTGTAGTGAGCTGTGATTGCACCACTGCACTCCAGCTTGGGCAACAGAACGAGTCCCCATCCCAAAAGAAAAAACAAAACAAAACAGGAAGGAAGGAAGGAAAAAAGAAGGAAAGAAACAACTCTCAAATTCTCATCTGTCACTAATGAGAGTGCAAGTTGATTTATTTTAGACAGCAATTTGGCAATATTTAGTGAAGCTAAAGATGGACATATGCTTTCACATGGCAGTTCTAGTTTTAAGTGTATCACTAGTTAATAACTAATACCTATACAAGAATATTTATTCTAGCACTTTTAGTGTTATGATTAATTTTATGTATCAGCTTGACTGGACTACAGGATGCCCAGATATTTGGTTATTATATGCTATATGATATGATATTGATTATATGTATTCTGATGTGTATAATAACAATAAAAACAGACCAAATTTAGAAGGTGTTAGAAAAGAATATAATTGAGGAATGTTATTCAGAGGTCTTTAGTTACACTTGCATTGTTTTATTTCTTTAAAAATAATCTAATACAGTTGTCCCTTGGTGTCTGCAGGGGATTAGTTCCAGTACCTGCTCCAGCACATATACCAAAATCCATGCATGCTCCAGTCCTGCAGTTGGCCCAAACACAGGCACAAAAATCAGCTCTCTTCATCCATCCCTTTTACATCTCATGATACTGTATTTTCAGTGCACTTTTGGTTGAATTCAGGGCTATGAAACCACAGATATAGAGGATCAAATGTATTTATTAAAGAAAAATGGCAAATAAGTGGACACTTGCAGTTCAAACTCATCTTGTTCAAGGGTCAACTGTACACAGAATGTCTAAATGTGGGAATAATGGGCTTGGAAATTGATGCAATGAAGTTCAGCTGAAGACAAAATACCAGAATATAGAGCAGAGCAGTGGCCCATGAAATAGTGTTAACAGTTCAAGTTCAGCCATCATAATTTCCAGCAAAAATAAAAGAAACTGTATTTTTAGAACAATAACATCATCCAGAATGTCCTCCACTTAATATTTGTAATGTCTAGAATACAAACCAAAATTAAACAAAAAAATTATATATATTCTTTTCTCAAGAGAAAAGAAAACCAGCAAGGTTCAACCCTGAACCAGATACTGAAAAGAGCAGACAAGAGTTTTAAACAGCTTTTATAACAATCCCAAAAGAAGTATAATATAATATGCACACAGCGAAAGAAAAGACAGAAACTCTCAAGAGAGAAATAAAAATGTTATCTGAGATTTTTTAAAAAATCACTGGAAGAACTTAATAGCCAAATGCAGATGACAAAGGAAATAGTAAGCACATTTGAAGAAGATATAATAAAAGATATCATCCCAGACACAGAACAAAGGAAAAAAGACTGAAAACATGACCCTGAATCCAAGAACTGTTAGTTAATGCAAATAAATGTTCCAACAGGGCTGTGACTGAAATATAAGAAGGAAAGAAGGATGAGTGGAGCAGAACAAATATTTGAATAATTTGATTAATTTTAAATAGTTTAAATAATTTAATTTAAATAGTTTAATGTTTTTCAAAGTTGATGTAAAAAGAAATGTACAAATAAATGATGCCAGCTAAATATCAAGGAAAATACACATTAAGAAGTTTATGATTGGCCGGGCGCGGTGGCTCACTCCTGTAATCCCAGCACTTTGGGAGGCCAAGGCGGGCGGATCACGAGGTCAGGAGATCGAGACCATCCTGGCTAACACAGTGAAACCCCATCTCTACTAAAAATATAAAAAATTAGCCGGGCGCAGTGGCAGGCACCTGTAGTCCCAGCTACTTGGGAGGCTGAGGCAGGAGAATGGCTTGAACCTGGAAGGCGGAGCTTGCAGTGAGCCGAGATAGCACCACTGCACTCTGACCTGGGCGAAAGAGCAAGACTCCGTCTCAAAAAAAAAAAAAAAGAAAGAAAAGTAGTTTATGATTAAGCAAAATGAAGTAAAATTACCAAAAGCCAAAATTAAAGAGCAAACCTTAAGAGCAGCCAAAACAACAAACAAAAAACCCAAAACATTGCATAACGGGGAAAAATGATCTAACTAATGACTGGCTTCCATCAGAAGCTATGAGGCCCCGAAGATGGTGAACATTATTAAAATGCTGAAATAAAACAATGTTATCCCAGAATTCTATATCCAATGAAAATAATCTTCACGAATCAAGGTTAAACAGAGACATTTCAGATGAAAAAAATATAAAGATAATGTGTTGCCAGCAGGTCTATTAAAGGCCACAAAGGAACTTCTGAAGGCTGCAGGAAAATGGCTTGAGATCGAAACTTGAATCCTCAGAATAAAATTGGAAATAGTAAATATGTGGGTAAATGCAAAATTCTGTTTTCTTTTCTTTTAAAAAAAAAACACACCATGAATTAAAGGCACAATCATAACATTGTCTTTTGAGATTTCTTTCATATAGAATAAAAAGAATTTCAGCATTTCTATATTTTACATGAACTGATATAATATTAACTTTACATAAGGTATTGAAAGTTGACAAGTACATTATAATCTCTGTAGCAATAACCTAATTGTCAAGACTAAAAAGCCAATATAAAGTTTAAATGAAATTTAAAATATATGTAAATAATCTTAGAAAGCGGGCTAGAGAAATCCAAGAACAAAGAAACAACAGCAACAACCAAAGAAAGGTGATGATGGAAAACACATAAAATGGTAGAAGCAAATCAAGCGTATCAATAAAGAATAACTACTTTAAAGGTTAATGGACTAACAATCTAAATAAAAGGCAGGGATTTTTTAATGATTTTAAAAAGATAGGACCCAACTATATCCTCTCACAACTTGCTTTATTTAAACATCTTCCAACTTTGTTTCACAGAGTGATTGTGAATTATCTTCAACTCTCAAATAATAATACTGTAATACTATAATATGAGTTATCTCAATTGTACTGTATATCTGAAAGTGGTGACCACTGACATAGAGACCACTGCCATGTTAATCCAGATACTCACTTGGCCTCATAGAGTTTTAACTCCAAAGTCAAGTGAGTAAAACCACAGGCAAGATACCCTGAAAACCCTTGTTTACAAACAAAGTAGCGGGCAGGGAAGCTAAGTTGAGGAAATGTACTGGTTGGCCTCATCTCAAAAGTCCAGGGCACGTAACTAGCTTTATGGGATTCGACTTGAACACTTTTCTTTCCTTTGTCACTCATTGATAACAACTGGTTTTTGAAAGGCTTTGTGCTGTTCCCTTAGCCATTACTAGGCCATTTATCCAAGACATAGTTGGGACATTCAGTAGAATAAAGACAGCCATGATTTGGGAAGCATCAGTAGTTTTGAAAAGAAAATGATCAGGTGGGACTAAATACACCCTTTTTCCCCCTACTTTTATCAATAAATAGGATCTTTCAAAATCATACATTCATACACTTAGAATGATTTTAAATTTTATATATTTGTCTAGCCATTCAAAATCTTTTGGATTTTTTCTCTACTTTTATCAATAAATGGGATCTTTCAAAATTATACATTCATACACTTAGAAAACAGAATGTTTTTAAATTTTATATATTTGTCCAGCCATTCAAAATCTTTTGGATTTTTGTTTTCCATCATATCCACAAAAATATGAAATTAAAATACAATCTGCAATTTAATTGAACATGGGCATAATAACCACCAATAGCTGGATTAAATATGCAATATATATTGAAAGAATGAATAAAAATATGATTCATTTGTGTGACTTTGCTATTATATGTTTGTTTTGAGATTAAGAAACATCATTCATGCGATTTTGTGGTAATCTAGAAGGCTGGTGGAAGAAGATTGCAATGGTGACGAACAAAAAATAAACAGAAAGACAATATGAAGCTGACAAAGAGCAACCCAAAACATTTTTTTACATTCTTTTCAAAGGTTCTTTTCTGTATAAAGTAAACCATCAAGTGAAAAATTTATCTACTGGCTGCTGACAAATCTTAATTCTAGAAGCAGATAAAGAAAAAGCTACAATTTTTTTAAAGGCTATAAAAATTTACAAGTAATCTTGTCTACTATCAGAAAAGCCACAGTGTTATTTTCATATGTTCAAGGTCACTGTGTGAAGTTAATTAATTACATTATTCAACCAGGATCATCATTTCAATAGAACAATATATATTGCATATTTAATCCAGCTATCAGTTTTTACTCTTGAATCAGTGATGAGATCAACTATTTGCTGAGAATATTATAGAAGAATTTAAAACAACTTGTTTTGAGATTTGTTTTAAAAAATTCTATTTTTTTTATGGCAGCTGTGATTTAAGATTGCACTCTTTTCGATTTCTTTATATTGGAGTGAGTTCACCATCATGTGGGCAAAACTAACTCCACAGCCACAAATGTCAAGCTACACAACTTAACCACTTATTTTCTCTGTGGAATAATGTTGCTCTCTTCTTTCTTGCAGCTCAGGCTTTCTATAAATATACGTGTAAACAGCCTTTGTATATTATGTCTCTTCCTGTTTCCTGAGTTTTCTAAAAAAACGTTTTTCCCCATAATCCATAAAGTTACTGTGTTGAAAGAAGTCTTCATGTTGGATGACATTAAACGTTCTTTCCACAGAGAAATGTCATTGGGAAATTCAGGGACTCTTCTAGAGTTTAGAGAATATACAATTAAAATCGTAGTAATCTAGAAACATGGTACTTAATTACAGCCACATTCTTTGAGTTTCTCTGAACGGCAATGCTCTCTCCTGTCTCAGAGCACCTGAGCACCTACACACACTGCTTTCCTGCGTTCTTGCCCTCAGTTCTTCTTTTTTTTTTTTTTTTGAGATGGAGTCTCGCTCCGTCACCCAGGCTAGAGTGCAGTGGCACGATCTTGGCTCACTACAAGCTCTGCTTCCAGGGTTCATGCCATTCTCCTGCCTCAGCCTCCCAAGTAGCTGGGACTACAGGTGCCCACCACCATACCTGGCTAATTTTTTTTGTATTTTTAGTAGAGACGGGGTTTCACCATGTTAGCCAGGATGGGTCTTGATCTCCTGACCTCATGATCCGTCCGCCTCGGCCTCCCAAAGTGCCGGGATTACAGGCATGAGTCACTGTGCCTGGCCACTCTCAGTTCTTACAGCACTCCTTGCTGCTCAGCCTCTAGAGCCCAGATTAAATTTCACCCCATCACAAGATTTTTTGACCATCATATCTAAATAAGTTCTCTGGTATTCTCTGTTAAGACTCTTTCTTGTTTCTTTTACATACCGTTTTGTTTGTTGAATTATTTTTGTTTTCTGTCATTCTCTTCTTTTGGTGGGTGGGGGTCTTTTACACAAGAATGTCAATTAGATTAGGGACCACAGCTATTCAGTTTATTATTTTTATCCTCAACAACTTGTCCAGTTCCATGCATATAGTAAACCTTAAATGTAAACATCTTTACTGAATGAATTAGTGACTAAAGATAAACTAAGAAATGCAATCAATTCATTATCCAGAAAGGCATTCAAGGATTGATGGATAAAATAGATTTAGATGCTATTTTTATCTGTTCAGATATATTTATATGTCAGTCAGGATAGGTTAGGCTATGCTACAATAACAAACAATTCCCCTGACAAATATCCATGGCCTAAAGCCCAAAGTTTATTTCCTTCTCATGGCAAGCCCATTTTGATGCTGGGCAACTGTCCATGCACTTGTCCTCCATAAACAAGTGTGGCATTAAGTATCTATATTGACACATGCTTCCGTGGTTACAATGGCAGAGGAAGAGAGAAGAGGTAGAGCCCCAACAAACTAATGTTTCTATCTGAAAGTTACACGTGCAAAGTTTGTTCACATTTTATCGGTCAAAGCATGTCATATTACCATAGTTCACTTCAGTAGGGTGGGATAGCACAATCCTACCATATGTCCAGGAAAAGACAGAAACTAGGTAGCAGTGGAACAGCAGTAATGTCAGCCACATTAAACAAATTGAATAATATACTCGGCAGAGCTCATTCTTCATTTCATCCTCGGAGAAAATGCTGCTATGTCCTGAGAGATGAAAAGGAAATATAAAGAAGATTTCTTATCCAACTTCTCGTATTTTCTGTGGTCACTTGAGAACCATTACAATTCTGCTGAAATAATATCAACTTAAATTCAACAATGCATAATAGTTAAGTGCTATATAAAGTGGTAACAGACTAAGTAGCATTATGCGTAATAGTAAAAGAAGGGGCAGGGGCTCTGTGAAATCAACGGGATATATGAGATTTATACAGATTGGCATTTTCATGAAAAAAAGAGATGACCTATAAATAAGAAAAAAGCCCACATAGCAGGTAAGAAAAATTGCATAAACAAAAGCATGTGTAGGTAGGTATAAACAATAGAAGGGAGGATTATTATTAGTTTGGTGCAGGGGTAAGATTACATAGTAAAGGGCAGGTTATGTGGTGGTGGAACTCAGTAACTGAAAGAACAATTGGAATTGTATTTTGTGATTAGTGAGGAGATGTCACTGAAAGGAAGAATAAACATTGTGCAAAAATACAAAAGTTCAGTAGTGTTCCTCAATTCACTTATCTAGAAATTAGAAGAGCTGAAATTTAAATTAGTGAACCTAAGTGCAAACATCTGTACACTTACTATTACCTTATATTGTGTCTCAGATTGAAGGAGAGGGAAACTAAAGTATGAAGAATGTTCTAGGATTGTCATGATAAGGGGAATGGAGGGTAGCCACAGGAACACCCACAGAAAAGGATATCTCAAAGGAATGCACAGCTTGATTATATGTTCATTCATTTCTCAAAATAAAAAAGTTAACAAAGCTCCCTTTAGTAAATAAAAATTTAAAGGAATTCCCTGAAATGTATCTGTCATTAAGGGCAGGTAATGAATAGCTTGAAAAAACACATTCATTTCTTGCTACACCCACAGGCATTAAGAACTATTTAAAATGGGTTTGCCTTCGAAACACTCTCCACAGACACAATTAAAAACTACCAATGCAATTTCTGCTAGCACCTGGGGCAGAAGCTTTGCAGGTTTCCACAGAAGTAACCCTCAGGAAACAGTTTTTTTCTAGAGACCAAAAATGTCTTACTACCCAAGTAACGAAAGTCTTTCTTTGACTTTACCTTTTTGAGCTCTGGGGTGTGTGTGTATTATGAATATACATTTTTATATATGTACATATATTTGTGTATATTTATTTATAAAGGATTTTGCCCTTGCATAATGGTTATAATGAAAATAACTAGACACATTTTATTAGAAGAATGAAATGAGCTCAGTAGAAATACAGTTTGTTAGCATTTTAATATTTTAACTTTAAAATTGCAACTTGAATGCTGCTTTCTAAAATTATGTGTTGAGAGTTGTGAGATCTGGGCGTGTGGCTAATTATGTGTCCATTGTCAGACACACGAAAAGCACTTTGATGGCCTTAGATAACTTGGGAAAACCAGTTGCTGGCAACTGTAAGAGAAAAGTACAGATGAATCTTGATGTTCTCAGATTTTATAATATTTGTGTCTAGATGCCAAATAATAATTGTTAAAACACCATCCAGGCCTACATGGTGAAACCCTGTCTCTGCTAAAAATAGAGAAATTAGCCGAGCATGGTGACGTGCGCCTGTAATCCCAGCTACTAGAGAGGCTGAGGCATGAGACTTGCTTGAACCCAGGAGGCAGAGGTTGCAGTGAGCCAAGACGGTGCCATTGCACTCCAGCCTGGGCAACAACAGTGAGATTCTGTCTCAAAATAATAATAATAATAATAATACTTGTTAAAACATATATGTGCCAGGCTGTTCTAAGCATTTTACATCAACTGACTCAGCTTATATTTATATCTCATATATAAATATATAGTTATACATATAATATAAATATATGTAGGAACAATCCATGCTGCCATGGATTCTGCCATAATGTTGCAGAATTTTGCTCCTTTGTTCAGCTAAAACTAGGATCTTGTCACATGACTAGGAAGATTTAGCATGCAGACACATTGAAGGGTGAGTAGAGCAGGATTTTATTGGGCAGAAAGCAGGGGAAAGAAAAAAATAAAGCTCAGGAGAGCAAAATTGAGTCTTGCTGACAGGCCTCCCACCTCACAGATTGATTCCCAGGTCACTATAGGAGGTGGAGAGCAGGTTCCTTCCCTGCAAATGGCGTAAATTCTCTGTGGCTCCACCCACATCCCCCAGCCGGCAAGTCTGGCTCCAGTTTGCTGTGGGCATGCCCAGACAAGCCCTGGGCAGGTTCCCTCATTTGCACAAAAGCCTCTGATGTAAATATTTGAGGGGCGAGTAGGAGATTCTCTGGGGACCCCTTTTTATCTGCCTAGGCATTTGGCTGTCTCAGTAACAAAATATCATAGACAAGGTGCTTAACCAACAGAAATTTATTTTTGGTCACTTCTGAAGTCTGGAAGTCTGAGATCATCGTGGCAGTATGGTTGGGTTCTGGGGAGGGCTCTGTTCCTGCGTGGTAGATGTGTGTTCACATGGCTTTTCCTTGTTGTGTGAATGAGATAGGGAGGAGAGGTAGAGAAAGAGAAATGGAGAGGGAAAGAGAGAGTTTTCTCATGTACCTTCTTATAAGGGAACTAATTTCATCATGAGGTTACTAACCTCATGACCTCATCTAACCTTAAGTAACTCCAAAAAGCTCCATCTCCAAAAACCATCTTATTGGGTTTTGGAGAATCAACATACCTATTTTGGAGGAACACAATTCAGTCCATAGCACCTATGAACCAGATACTATTATTACACACATTTTAAAATTGAGAAACAAAGTCACAAAGAGCTTAAATAACTGAATTGGGGCCACAGAACTTGAAATGGCAGAACTGAGCATAGTTAATGGTCTTTAAAAAGTTTCTATGATACTTTTCTGTATCTGCCTAATTTCCAAAACATGTTCTTGATAGAGATATATTAGCTGCTTCCCATTCATATACCTTTCAGAACACCAGCAGGAAAAAATAAATAATGATGAAAATTACAGTCTTACAAATATGAATCAACATAAGAGTAATTTCAAATTGAACAGGGGCAACCCATGTTTTCATACTTACGAAATTATTTTAAAGCATACATTTACATTTTTAGAACAAATATTTAAATTTTAAAGAAATTGATATAAAGGACTATAAATAACATATTACCACCTTTGACTAAAATTCTGTTGTATATTTAGAATAATCTGGAATATATAAAAATCATTAGATTTTATTTATTTTTATTATACTTTAAATTCTGGGGTATAAGTGTAGAACATGCAGTTTCGTTACATAGGTATACACGGGCCGTGGTGGTTTGCTGCATCCATCTATCTGTCACCTACATTAGGTATTTCTCCTAATGCTATCCCTACCCTAGCTCCCTTCCCCACAACAGGCCCCAGTGTGTGATGTTCCACTCACTGTGTCCATGTGTTCTCAGTGTTCAACTCCCACTTGTGAGTGAGAACATGTAGTGTTTGGTTTTCTGTTCCTTTGTTCGTTTGCTGAGAATGATGGTTTCCAGCGTCATCCATGTCCCTGCAAAGAACATGAACTCATTCTTTTTTATGGCTGCATAGTATTCTATGGTATATATGTGCCACATTTTCTTTATTCAGTCTATCATTGATGGACATTTGGGTTGGTTCCAAGTCTTTGCTATTGTGAATACTGCCACAATAAACATACATGAGCATGTGTCTGTGTCCGGAATTGGTGGATTCTTGGTCTCACTGACTTCAAGAATGAAGCTGCAGACCCTCGTGGTGAGTGCTACAGTTCTAAAGGTGGCGTGTCCGGAGTTTGTTCCTTCTGATGTTCGGATGTGTTTGGAGTTTCTTCCTTCTGGTGGGTTCTTGGTCTTGCTGGCTCAGGAGTGAAGCTGCAGACCTTCGCAGTGAGTGTTATAGCTCTTACGGCGGCACATCTGGAGTTGTTCGTTCCTCCCGGTGGGCTCGTGGTCTCGCTGGCTTCAGGAGTGAAGCTGCAGACCTTTGCGGTGAGTGTTACAGCTCATAAAAGCAGCATGGACCCAAAGAGTGAGCAGTAGCAAGATTTATTGCAAAGAGTGAAAGAACAAAGCTTCCACAGTGTGGAGGGGGACCCGAGTGGGTTGCCACTGCTGGCTCAGGCAGCCTGCTTTTATTTGCTTATCTGGCCCCACCCACGTCCTGCTGATTGGTAGAGTCAAGTGGTCTATTCGGACAGGGTGCTGATTGGTGCGTTTACCGTCCCTGAGCTAGACATAAAAGTTCTCCACATCCCCATCAGATCAGTTAGATAGAGTATCAACACAAAGGTTCTCCAAGGCCCCAGCAGAGCAGCCAGACACAGAGTGTCGATTGGCGCACTCACAAACCCTGAGCTAGACACAGGGTGCTGATTGGTGTGTCTGCAAACCTTGAGCTAGATACAGAGTGCCGATTGGTGTATTTACAATCCTTGAGCTAGACATAAAGGTTCTCCAAGGCCCCACCAGAGCAGCTAGATACAGAGTGTCGATTGATGCATTCACAGACCTTGAGCTAGACACAGTGTGCCGACTGGTGTATTTACAATCCCTGAGCTAGACATAAAGGTTCTCCACATCTCCTCCAGACTCAGGAGCCCAGCTGGCTTCCCCCAGTGGATCCTGCACCGGGGCTGCAGGTGGAGCTGCCTGCCAGTCCCACGCCATGTGCTCACACTCCTCAGCCCTTGGGTGGTTGATGGGACTGGGCGCTGTGGAGCAGGGTGTGGCGCTCGTCGGGAAGGCTTGGGCAGCATAGGAGCCCATGGAGGGGGTGGGAGGCTCAGGCATGGTGGGCTGCAGGTCCCGAGCCCTGCCCCGCAGGAAGGCAGCTAAGGCCTGGCGAGAAATCGAGCGCAGCGCCGGTGGGCTGGCACTGCTGGGGGACCCAGTACACCCTCTGCAGCCACTGGCCCAGCTGCTAAGTCCCTCATTGCCCGGGGCCGGCAGGGCCAGCTGGCTGCTCTGAGTGCGGGGCCCGCCAAGCCCACGCCCACCCGGAACTCCAGCTGGCCCGCAAGTGCTGCGCGAAGCCCTGGTTCCCGCTTGTGCGTCTCCCTCCACACCTCCCTGCAAGCTGAGGGAGCCAGCTCCCGCCTTGGCCAGCCCAGAAAGGGGCTCCCACAGTGCAGTGGTGGGCTGAGGGGCACCTCAAGTGCCGCCAAAGTGGGAGCCCAGGCAGAGGAGGCGCCGAGAGCAAGAGAGGGCTGTGAGGACTGCCAGCACACTGTCACCTCTCATGTCTTTATAGTAGAATGATTTATATTCCTTGGGTATATACCTAGTAATGGGATTGCTGGGTCAACTGGTATTTCTGGTTCTATATCCTTGAGGAATTGCCACACTGTCTTCCACAATGGTTGAACTAATTTATACTCCCACCAACAATGTAAAAGTGTTCCTATTTCTCCACATCCTCTCCAGCATCTGTTGTTTCCTGACTTTTTAATGATCGCCATTCTAACTGGCATGTAATGGTATCTCATTGTGGTTTTGATTTGCATTTCTCTAATGACAAGTGATGATGAGCTTTTTTTCATATGTTTGTTGGCTGCATAACTGTGTTCTTTTGAGAAGTGTCTGTTCATATCCTTTGCCCACTTTTTGATGGGGTTGTTTGTTTTTTTCTTGTAAATTTGTTTAAGTTCTTTGTAGATTCTGGATATTAGCCTCTTGTCAGATGGATAGATTACAAAATTTTTCTCCCGTTCTGTAGGTTGCCTAACAAATTCTGAAATTGAGGCAGTAGTTAATAGCCTACCTACCAAGAAAAGTCCAGGACTAGGCAGATTCATAGCCGAATTCTACCAGAGGTACAAAGAGGAGCTGGTACCATTCCTTCTGAAACTATTCCAAACAATAGGAAAAGAGGGAATCCTCCCTGATTCATCTTATGAGGCCAGCATCATCCTGATACCAAAACCTGGCAGAGACACAACAAAAAAAGAAACTTTCAGGCCAATATTCCTGATGAACGTCAATGCGAAAATCCTAAAGAAAATGGCCGGGCGCGGTGGCTCACGCTTGTAATCCCAGCACTTTGGGAGGCCGAGGCGGGCGGATCACTAGGTCAGGAGATCGAGACCACGGTGAAACCCCGTCTCTACTAAAAAATACAAAAAATTAGCCGGGCGTGGTGGCGGGCGCCTGTAGTCCCAGCTACTCGGAGAGGCTGAGGCAGGAGAATGGCGTGAACCCGGGAGGCGGAGCTTGCAGTGAGCCGAGATTGCGCCACTGCACTCCAGCCTGGGCGACAGAGCGAGACTCCGTCTCAAAAAAAAAAAAAAAAAAAAAAAAAGAAAATACTGGCAAACCAAATCCAGCAGCACCTCAAAAAGCTTATCCACCATGATCAAATCAGCTTCATCCCTGGGATGCAAGGCTGGTTCAACATAGGCAAATCAGTAAACATAATCCATCACATAAACAGAACCACTGAAAACAACCACATGATTATCTCAATAGATGCAGAAAAGGCCTTCAAGAAAATTCAACACCCCTTCATGCTAAAAACTCTCAATAAACTAGGTATTGATGGAACATATCTCAAAATAATAAGAGCTATTTATGACAAACCCACAGTCAATGTCATACTGAATGGGCAAAAACTGGAAGCATTCTGTTAGAAAACCAGCACAAGACAAGGATGCCCTCTCTCACCACTCCACCACTGCTATTCAACATAGTATTGAAAGTTCTCGCCAGGGCAATCAGGCAAGAGAAAGAAATAAAGAGTATTCGAACAGGAAAAGAGGAAGTCAAATTGTCTCTGTTTGCAGATGACATGATTGTATATTATAAAACTCCACCGTCTCAGCCCCAAAACTCCCTTTAAGCTGATAAGCAACTTCAGCAAAGTCTCAGGATACAAAATCAATGTGCAAAAATCACAAGCATTCCTATACATCTAGAACAGACAAACAGAGAGCCAAATCACAAGTGAACTCCCATTCACAATTGCTACAAAGAGAATAAAATACCTAGGAATACAACCTACAAGTGATGTGAAGGATCCCTTCAAGGGGAACTACAAACCACTGCTCGAGGAAATAAGAGAGGACACAAACAAATGGAAAAACATTCCATGCTCATGGATAGGAAGAATCAATATTGTGAAAATGGACATACTGCCCAAAATAATTTATAGATTCAATGCTATCCCCTTCAAGCTACCGTTGTTTCACAGAATTGGAGAAAACTACTTTAACTTCATATGGAACCAAAAAAGAGCCTGCACAGCCAAGACAATCCTAAGCAAAAAGAACAAAGCTGGAGGCATCATGCTACCTGACTTCAAACTATACTGCGAGTTTACAGTAACCAAAACAGCATGGTACTGGTACCAAAACAGGTACATAGACCAAAGGAACAGAACAGAGGCCTCATATATAACACCACACATCTATAACCATCTGATCTTTGACAAACATGACAAAAACAAGCAGTGGGGAAAGGATTTCCTATTTAATAAATGGTGCTGGGAAAACTGGCTAGCTATATGCAGAAAAATGAAACTGGACCCCTTCCTTACATGTTATACAAAAATTAACTCATGATGGATTAAAGACTTAAACGTAAGACCTAAAACCATAAACATTCTGGATGAAAACCTAGGCTATACCATTCAGGACATAGGCATGGGCAACAACTTTATGTCTAAAACACCAAAAGCAGTGGCAACCAAAGCCAAAATTGACAAATGGGATCTATTTAGACTAAAGAGCTTCTGCACAGCAAAAGATTTTTTAACTGAATAGGTTTGGCTTGGGAATGACTAAAATATCAACAATTGAACAAGAAGAGCCAGGTTGAAAGCTGAGGGGCATGATAAGACTTTTTTTCAGTGTGATTAAATTGTTCTGTAGTTTGCTATTTTGCAGAAGCTGCAAGGCAACTAATTATATATAATGGTGAAAATATTTTCCTAGGCATTACCCTTAAAAATAGCTCTTTGTCTTAGTTCATTTGAGCTCCTATAACAAAAATAACATACACTGGGTGACTTATAAACTACTGAAATTTATTTCTCAGTTTCAGAGGTTGTGAAGTCCAAGATCAAAGCCCTGGCAAAATCAGTGTTTGGTGAGGGCCTGCTTCAGGTTCATAGGTGTCCTCAGATGGCAGAAATAAAAAGGGAGCTCCGTGAGATCTCTTTCTAAAGACAGTAATTCCATTTATGAGAGCTCCTCCCTCATGATCTAATCACCTCCTAAAGGCCCCAGCTGCAAATCACAGCACATTTGGAGTTAGGATTTAACACATAAATTTGGGGTAAAGGGCATAAACATTCAGAATTTTAAAAATTAAGATCTGACAGATTTATCAGGCTTTATTTAATCTGATATAATTAAGAAGAATTAAGAATGTCTACCTAAACTAATTATATCAGTGGAACAGACATTAGCTTATGGGATAAAGTTTTATATGATAAGAAACACCACGTCCATCTTCCTAGTTGGGTTTTTTTGTTTTGTTTTGGCTAGGTATAGGAAACAATTTAACTTGTGACAAAAAGAAGAGCTTCTGCTAGTAAGTGTAAGCCTGAACACATTTCTCCATCAATGAGAACCTATTGGGAAGTGGCAATTTCACACTGCTTAACTGATTTCATTGCATTTCTGCAGTTTTTCTTTTCTATTTAACCTCTGCTTCTGTTCCCTAATCCTGAAATAGACCAGTAATACTCTACTTTAATTTTATCTAGCCAGAGCCAAAATAGCACAAATGTTAGAAATGTTTGTTTACTAGGGTCTCAGACTAGTCTTCTGAAAACATTCTTTTGCCTACTGTAGTTGACAGAAAATAGAAACTAAAATTTATATTTAACAAATATTTTTAAATAACTCAAGTTCCTAAACAGGACATCTAACTATGGTGGTTTTTCCTGAGTATAGTAACAATAATTCATATAATATTCCTAAAACTCATGAGAGAAACCAGGTATTATAAAAAATCACTTAATACCCCCACATTTTTCTCTGGTCAGTGTAGCATGATGAACCTTTAGATGTCTAATTAGAATTTTATTACGCATTGCTTGGTGTTAAAAAATCATGAGTTATAAGCCTGCTTTTTGTGAGTAAATGGGCTAGATAAGTTTAGATTTCAGCCTTAGTTCTTTGAAGGATTTATAGAAATACCTGGTTTGGCTATAAATTGTTTCTTTGTTTCTGGTTAAATATGTAAGTCAAATGTGAAGAGGAATCAAGGATCTTTATAACCAGGGAATTAATTTATTCAGGTTCTACTGGGTAAGAGCTTCTCTTAGCCAGATCTTCTGTTCATGATAATTCTTTTTGGAAATTCAGTTTCTAAAATAGAAAGTCGTTTTTCAAGGTACAGCTGATAACGTATCTAGAGAACACAGAACAGGCTGTTTCCTTTAAGCATTTATGATTAAAGGATTGAATTCAGGTCTTTTAGTGTATTATATATACTAAGGACAGAGGGCACTACTTAATCATGTACTTGAAGCAAAAAGTAAAGTCTTTATAAAAGATCTCAGAGGGAGGCTGACTGACATTATATATTTGCACATTGATTTTTTTCATCAGAAGAAATGAAATGAACAAAATTTCAGTAATAGGATAATGTAATGAAAAATATTTTGTTGACTATCTTTTGTTCCAAATACTTGCTTATGGGTTTATCTGGAGAATATTAGTAGTGGGTATCAGGAATAAAATATTAAACACAAACTATTTGTTCTGGAAAGTTCTTAGAAAAAATAGATGTGCATGCATATATATATGTATACACATCACATATATACATATTCATGTATTTATTCATATATAAATGGATAATCTTAATTTGGAACCTTATATAGAGTGTTTTTTAGTTTCCCAAAAAGCAATAGAAAATAATATAAAACCTGCAGGTTATATTTGTTTATTAGTCCATTTTCACACAGCTGATAAAGACATACCTGAGACTGGGAAGAAAAAGAGATTTAATTGGACTCCCAATTCCACATGGCTGGGGAGGCCTCAGAATCATGGTGGGAGATGAAAGGCACTTCTTTTGTCACAAGAGAAAATGAGGAAGATGCAAAAGCAAAATCCCTTGATAAAATCATGAGATCTCATGAGACTTATTCACTACCATGAGAACAATATGGGGGAAACCACCCCCGTGATTCAAATTATCTTCCACTGGGCCCGTCCTACAATACATAGGAGTTATGGGAATAAAATTCAAGATGATATCTGGGTGGGGGCACAGAGCCAAACCATATCATTCCACCCCTGGCCCCTCCAAATCTCATGTCCTCACATTTCAAAACCAATCATGCATTCCCAACAGTCCCCCAAAGTCTTAACTCATTTCAGCATTAACCCAAAAGTCCACAGTCCAGAATCTCATCTGAGACAAGGCAAGTCCCTTCTGCCTATGGGCCTGTAAAATCAAAAGCGAGCTAGTTACTTCCTAGATACAATGACAGTACAGGTATTGGGTAAATACAGCTGTTCCAAACGGGATGAATTGGCCAAAACAAAGGGGTTACAGGCACCATGCAAGTCCGTAATGCAGTGGAGCAGTCAAATTTTAAATCTCCAAAATGATCTCCTTTGAATTCATGTCTCACATCCAGGTCATGCTGATACAAGAGGTAGTTACCCACAGTCTTGGGCAGTTCCACCCCTGTGGCTTTGCAGGGTATAGCCCCCCTCTTGGCTGCTTTCACAGGCTGACATTGAGTGTCTGCAACTTTTCCAGGTGCACAGTGCAAGCTGTTGGTGGATCTACCATTCTGGGGTCAGGAGGACAGTGGTCCTCTTCTCACAGCTCTACTAGGTGGTGCCCCAGTAGGGATTCTGTGTGGAGGCTCCAACCCCACATTTCCCTTTTGCACTGCCCTAGCAGAGGTTCTCCACGAGAACCCTACCCCTGCAGCTAACTTTTGCCTGGGCATCCAGGCATTTCCACACATCTTCTGAAATCTAGGTAGAGGTTCCCAAACCTCAATTCTTTGCTTCTGTGTACCCACAGGCCCAACACCACATTGAAGCTGCCAAGGCTTGGAGCTTCCACCCTCTGAAGCCACAGCCAGAGCTTTATGTTGGCCCCTTTCAGCCATGGCTGGAGCAGTGAGACACAGGGCACCAAGTCCCTAGGCTGCACATAGCATGGGGACCCTGGGCCTGCCCCTTGAATCCACCTTTTCCTTCTGGGTCTCCACGCCTGTGATGGGAGGGGCTGCTGTGAAGGTCTCTGACAAGCCCTACAGACACTTTCCCCATTGTCTTGGGGATTAAAATTAGGCTCCTTGCTACTTATGCAAATTTCTATAGCTGGCTTGAATTTCTCCTCGAAAAATGGGTTTTTCTTTTCTACTGCATTGTCAGGCTGCAAATTTTCTGAACTTTTACACTCTGTTTCCCTTTTAAAATGGAATACTTTTAACAGCACCCAAAGTCACCTTTTAAATGCTTTGCTGCTTAGAAATTTCTTCTGCCAGGTACCCTAAATCATCTCTCTAAGTTCAAAGTTCCACAAATCTCCAGGGCAGGGGCAAAATGCCACCAATCTCTTTTCTAAAACAAGAGTCACCTTTGCTCCAGTTCCCAATAAGTTCCTCATCTCCATCTGAGACCACCTCAGCCTGGACCTTATTGTTCATAACACTATCAGCATTTTTGTCAAAGCCATTCAGTCTCTAGGAGGTTCCAAACTTTCCCACATTTTCCTGTCTTTTTCTGAGCCTTCCAAACTGTTCCAACCTCTGCTTGTTACCCAGTTCCAAAGTTGATTCCACATTTTCAGGCATCTTTTCAGCAACACCCCACTTCTGGTACCAATTTACTGTCTTTGTATGTTTTCACACTGCTGATAAAGAGATTACCTGAAACTGTGAAGAAAAAGAGATTTAACTGGACTTACAGTTCCACATGTCTGGGAAGGCCTCAGAATCATGACAAGAGGTGAAAGGCCCTTCTTACTTGGTGGCAGCAAGAGAAAACAAGGAAGATGCAAAAGCAAAAATGCTTGAGAAAACCATCAGATCTCATGAGACTTATTTACTACCAAGGGAACAGTATGGGGGGAACTACCCCATGATTCAAATTATTTCCCACTGGATCCCTCCCACAATATATGGGAGTTATGGGAGTAAAATTCAAAATGAGATTTGGGTAGGGACACAGAGCCAAGCCATGTCAATTTCTAAAATATTTCAGAGGAAGAGAACATTTCTGGAAGAGACTTATTTAACTGAATTATTTCTTTTGCAAATAGTGATTGACATCTTTTGTAACTGAATACCACTAAAATGGATTAAGTCCTTCTACTGCCCCCAATAATTATGTCCTGTAAAGTTGTAACAAAATACTTATTTCTACCAGCACATTTTTCCTTTGTTCAAGTAATATAGTTAGAATATAGTTAGGAAAATGAAGTGTTTAAAATATCACAGCATCAATGTTCTCCCCCAAATATTGATTATTGGGACTGAAGACTAAATAAAATGTCTTGGACCCTACACTTTTAACACTCTGTTATTATAATTTCCAAAGGGAGAAAACTGCATTCAGGGCCAATGAGCAGTTTACAAGCTGTGTGTTTTCAAATTCTAGGTCTGCTGATTTAGTTGTGCCCTCTCAAAGATCTCAGTGAGTTGTGGAGCCCTGGGGAGCTGTCTCAACCTTGGATGCGTTATTAAACCAGATGGCCATGCACAAACAGTACTTCGAGTAAATACTTATTACTTAGTAATGCAAATGCAATTCTAGTAATAAGCTTCACTAAAACCATTCTTGGAATACATTTTAAATAGCAAATGTATTTACAAACACACCATTCCCCTTTGAAATGAGCTGCAGGGAGAGTTTGAAGGAGGAAAGAGAATGGGAGTTCATGACCCAGAAAGCAAATGTGCCAAAAAAAAAAAAAAAAAAAGAAAAAAGAAAAGAAATACCATATTTAAATAGATCTGCCTTCAGAAATGTGACTAAATACCTACATACTTTTGTTTCTCCTAAAAATAGTTTGGATATATTTTTTAAAATCAAGAATTAATTCATTAAAACCTTAGACCTCTAGCAAGTAAAATTATGGGTGTCAGAATGAATCACAATATATTTTATGAAGGCAAAACAATATTTTTAGAGAGTAGAATATTTCAAAGAGGAAATGTTTATGTATCAAGAAAGATATGGAAATATCCTGTGGTTATTTGGAGGAAGAGGAAAGCAATTAGAAAATAAGAAATATAGAGAGCTAGGGAAACCAAACACTTAGAATAGGAAGATACATGTGATGAAATGTTAAATGTGAAGGTAAAAGTATAGATTACATAATTCTATCTACAAAATTACTGCATATATGGTAATTGACATAAATACATGAAATGGTTGGGAAGAAGATTGACAAAAACATTTATTTGATTAGGTGATTTTATTGTAGATGACTTTTTACCTTAAACTTTTTTAAATGTGTTTTTACAATAAAATAACACCTTTAAAAAGTTAACATGACATGATCCGTCTGGAATCACTTTGGTAAATGAAGTATAACTAATCCCCTTTGTTATCTGGAAAGTAGTACCAGCAGTTATACACAGAGAAATATACATATGAAACCCTCCTAACTGTTCCCCTGCTTCCACCCTTGTCATTCCACAGTCCAGTTTATTTGCAGCACGCAGAAAGGTCTTTCTAAAGCACGTGTCATAACATGTCACTCCTTCACTCAAAACACTCTAATGGCTTCCTACCTCGCAGTAAAATCCAAAGCCCTCCATAACCTCTGTGCAGTCTGCAGCCCGCTCCACTTCCAACTTCTTTTGACTTCCTTTCCTATTCCTGACTCATTCTACAGCCACACCGGGCTCTGTTATGTCCTTTCCACACATAAGGAGCATCATTGCCTCCCTCCTTGCATTGGCTGTTCCCTGTGTCTGGATCACCCTGCCTCCAGCTGGCCCCAGGACTTGCTTGCTCCTTTTGTTCAGGTCTCTGCTCATGTCCTATCCTGATGGATACCTTCTTTCCTCCCAGTTAGTCCTTATTCTCTTCCTGTTTTACCCTGATAGTATTTATTCCCAAGTGAGATATATTTCATAGTTGTGTTTATTATCTTTCCCCTTGGCTTGGATTTAAACTCCCTGAGGACAGGAACATTGGGGCATTTTTGCTTTTTTTTTTTTTTTTTTTTTGCCTGCTATATTCTCAGAGACCAGCACAGGACCTGGACTTAGCTACATATGAGGAATATGTATATTTTCCAACACCAGACATTCTCAGGTCTTAGGTATAGACTTTGTAACAAACCAAACGTTTGCCATTAGCCTTTTGTCCTCTTGCTTATCCTTGAATTAGCCTTTTCTACTGGTCCCACACCATTTAAGGAAAGGGTTTTCTCTTCTTTTATTTTCCTTCTTCTCTTCCTTCCTTCTTCCCTCCCTCCCTCCTTCATCCCCCCTTTTAATTTTTCAACTACAAAATATATCAATTTGCTTTTACCTCATTACTTTCTCCTATGTGATACGCCCTAGAATGAGACTACTTGTCATTTCTGGCAATACAAATACATATATAGACCCCCTGTCTCAAAAAAAAAAAAAAAGAAAAAGAAAAAGAATAGTGGGATTTTACTATCTACAAATTTAAAACTAACATATATATGTTTGTATATTTATATGTATATATTTGTTTTAAATGTGTGTGTATGTACAGATATATTTGTATGTTTTAAGTTTGTAGATAATAAAATCCCACTAGTCTCATTTTCTTTTTTATTTTTCCTTTTTTTTTTTTTTTTTTGAGACAGTCTTAATTTTTCACCCAGGCTGGAGTGCAGTGGTGTGAACAATGCTCACTGCATTTGTGACCTCCAAGGCTCAAGCAATCCTCCCAACACAGCTTCCTGAATAGCTAGGTCTACAGGCATGTATCACCATGCCTGGCTAATTTTTATATTTTTGTAGAGACAAGGTCTCACTACTTTGCCTAGGCTGGTCTTTAACTGCTGAGCTCAAGTGATCTGCCCACCTCAGACTCCCAAAGTGTTGGGATTACAGGCATGAGCCACTATATGTTTAGCTTCCCTGTAACTTATTTTCTTTAATGTTATTTGGAACTGCATGATCTCAGAGTGTCTTTTTGCTGCCTTTGACCTCCTCCTACGGTCCCCATCAAATAGTAAAAAAGATTATGGATTCACTTATCTACAAAATACACTTTTACCAGAGATGAGTAATGATATGGTTTGGATATGTGTCCCTGCCCAAATCTTCAAATCTCATGTTGAATTGTAATCCCCAGTGTTGGCAGTGGGGCCTGGTGGGAGATAATTGGATCATGGGGGTGGAGTTCTCGTGAATGATTTAGCACCATCCCTTTGGTGCTGTTCTCGTGGTAGTGAATGAGTTCTCACAAGATCTGTTTGTTTAAAAGTGTGTAGCACCTTGCCCCTCTCTTGCTTGCTCCTTCTCCAACTGTGTAAAGTGCTTCTCCCTCTTTTGCCCTCACCATGATTGTAAGTTTTCCTGAGGCCTCCCCCAAAGCTGAGCAGATGCCAGCATCATGCTTTTTGTACAGCCTGCAAAACCATGAGTCAATTAAACCTTTTTTAAATATACAAATTACTCAGTCTCAGGTATTTCTTTAAAGCAGTGTAAGAACAAACTAATACTGACAGTTGGTTCTGAGGAATGGGGCATTGCTATAAAGATACCTGAAAATGTGGAAGCAACTCTGGAACTGGGTAACAGGCAGAGGTTGAAGTGATGTGGAGGGCTTAGAAGAAGACAGGAAGATGAAGGGAAATTTGGAACTTCCTAGAGACTTATTGAATTGGTATGACTAAAATGCTTATGGTAATATGGTCAATGAAGTCCAGGCTGAGGAGGTCTCAGATGGAAGTAAAGAACTTATTGGGAACTGGAGTAAAGGTCACTTCTACTCTGTTTTGGCAGAGTCTGGCTGCATTGTGCCCCTGTTCTAGGGATCTCTGGAACTTTGAACTTCAGAGTGGAGATTTAGGGTATCTGGCAAAAGAAATTTCTAAGCATGAAAGCATTCAAGAGATGCCCAGATGCTTCTAACTGCATACATTCATATGTCTGAGCAAAGAAATGACATAAAGCTCAAACTTATATTTAAAAAGTAATCAGAGTGTAAAAGTTTGAAAAATTTGCAGCCTGGCCATATGGTAGAAAACAAAAGCCCATTTTCAGGGGAGGAATTCAAGTAGCCTGCAGAAATTTGCATAAGAAAAAAGGATCCAAGTGCTACTATCCAAGACAGTGGTGAAAAGGCCTCAAAGGCATTCAGAGACCTTTGTGCAGGCCCTCCTGTAACAGGCCCAGAAGCCTAGGAGGGAAGAATAGTTTTATGGGCCAAGCCCAGCGCCACACTGTCATGCACAGCTCCAGGACACTGCTCACTGGGTCCCAGCTGCTCCAGCTGTAGCGTCAGCTCAAAGGAGCCTAGGTATAGCTCGGGCCACTGCTTCAGAGGGTACAAGCCATAAGCTTTGGCACCTTCCATATAGGATTAAGCTTGCAGGTTCACAGAATGTAAGAATTGAGGCTTGAGAGTCTACACTTAGATTTTACAGAATGTATGGAAAAGTCTGGATGTCCAGGCCGAAGCCTGTTGCAGGGATGGAGCCCTTATGGAGATCCTCTGCTAGGGCAGTACAGAGAGGAAGTGTGGTATTGGTGTCCCCACACCGGGTCCCCACTGGGCACTGCCTAGTGGAGCTGTGAGAAGAGGGCCACCATCCTCCAGATCTTAGAAAAGTAGATCTACCAACATCTTGCATCTTATTCCTGGAAAAGCCCCAGGCTGCAGGCACTCAATGTGTGGGAGATGAGCCTTGGAGAGCTACAGAGTGGAACTACCCAAGGCTTTGGGAGCCCACCATGTGCTCTGCATGTGAGTGAGACTTGGAGTCATAGGAGATTCTTTGGGCCTTTAAGATTCCATGACAACCCTGCTGTGTTGTACACTGGCATAGGGCCTGCAGCCTCTTTCTTTTGACCAACGTCTTTCTTTTGGAAAGGGAGTATTTACCTAATGCCTGTACCCCCATTGTATCTTGGAATCAATTAACTTGTTTTTTATTTTACAGGTTCATAAGCAGAAGGGACTAGGCTTGTCTCAGATGAGACTTTGGACTTTTGAGTTAATACTGGAATAAGTTAAGACTTTTGGGGACTGTTGGGGAGGCATAATTGTATTTTGCAATATGAGAAGGACATGAGATTCAGGAGGGGCTAGGGGAAGAATAATACAGTCTTTATATGTGTCCCTGCCCAAATTTCATGTCAAATTGTAATCCCCAGTGTTGGAGGTGAGGCCTGATGGGAGGTGACTGAGTCATGGAGGCAGAGTTCTCATGAATGGTTTAGCACCATACCTTTGGTGTTGTTCTTGTGACAGTGAGATCCAGTTGTTTAAAAGTGTGTACCCTCCCCCGACCTTGCTCCTTCTCTGGCCATGTGAAATGCAGCTCCCCATCTTGCCTTTTGCCATGATTGTGAGTTTTGCTGAGACCTCCTAAGAAGCTGAGCAGATGTCAGCATTATGCTTCCTGCACAAGCATGCAGAAGAATGAGCCTGTTAAACCTCTTTCCTTTATAAATTACCCAGTCACAGGTATTTCCTTATAGCAGGGGGAAATGGACTAATACAAATAATTACACTTAGAATCTTTGTATAAATTTTCTTTTTATCCTTATAAAGCAGGTGTGGGACTTGACCTGCTTAGTTGAAAAAGGGAAATTAGGTATTTAGAGAAAAATGGTTATTAAAATGATCTTTTGTAGAGAAGATATGCCACAACTTTATGAATGACTCTTACTAGCAAACTGATGATCCTTCCCGTACTTGATAGTGTACAGCTTCTGCCTGACCTAAGGCTGGAGTTGCAGGCATATTAATAGTAGATAAGGATTTTGCTTTATTTTTCATGCAACACTGCTTCCTTTGGGACTTTGTAAGAAATGTAATTATATAAATTATTTTACTTTTGATTATGGATATTTTCATTAAATTTAATAGATGTACATTGTTTGAAGCCAAATATATTATGACTTCTATTTCTAATAAAGATGGCTTTGACACCCAGACTAACATATAAGAGTGCTGCATAAGATGTAACAATCATATTATAGACCTGGTAAGACAATCAGGAATGGTTTTGATTCTAAACATGAAGCAAATGCAGAAAATAAGAGAACTTTGCACAGTCTTGGTACATTAGAGATGCTCAGTAAATTGAGTGTACATTCAACTTATAAATAAAAAAGTGTTAATTCTGATGTTTGAAGGATAAGAGCAGATAAAACAGGTATAGATTACATCACTCTCCTAAGAAAGTCAATGAAGTTAAGTTTATACACTCTCTCCTCTTTTCTCTATCTGCCTGATTTTACCCAGACTAAATTTTTATTTTAAAAGTCTCGCATTCTTTCATGTGTACTTTAGGCAAACCTTTTCAGGTAACATGTCTGAAAGTGTTTCCCTCTCCCAGAGATACATGAAATAGAAGATTTCTCCTTGTCATGTAACTCTTACTTGCATATGCCATTCAAATATTCATATTCTTTATTACATCAACATAAAAGGCAGTCATTTCTTGCTTGTTTCTGTGCTTGCTAGTACATTTATGACATAAATAGCATCTTCAAATCTAAAACCTCTCTCCTCAGGAAAGCACCACACTTCATAAGAAAAGTGAGTTTCCTTCAATGATAAACAATTGTGTGACTAGCGAAAGAGTCAAGGCATGTGAGGCTGAATGGTAAATTCTTATTAGATGCTCTTAAAATTGATCTCATTGTGGAACATATTAATAGAGATTATACTAGAAACTGTAAACTGGAATATTTGCATCTAGTCATGGCAGGGTTTCCTTTGCCTGTTTTCTATAAATGCCTACTGTTCAGTGAGATCTGTGAGTTAAAGTTATATCTTTTCATAAACTGAGGTGTATTTATACTATGCACTTTTTAACTGACAGTGACCTATCTGGAAGTCAGAGGTTTGCAGTCCATTTCTGAATTGCTAAAGCTATATTCCCAGAAAGAAGCTAAATATAGCAGTATGGATGATAACTTATCAGAATGGCTGAACATATATATACATACATAGTACATGTACATATACATATATAGTACTCCTATAGTACTATATATACATATATAGTATTAATATGCATATATAGTACATATACATACATAGTATTCAAATCATTTCTCAATTATATTTAAATGAGTCCTATGTCAACCAAAATGATGACAAATCATGAAGCTGTAATTTATGTTCACTAATTTAGAACCATACATTTAAGCAAATTCATTTACAGTGACGGTTCTACATAGTATAATATTCCTCAAAAGGATGAGCAGCTAAATAATAATGTGAATAGACGTTACTCCACAGAAGCATTAAGGATTGTTTCATTACTTATAGAAACAGAATTTACAGAGATGGGAAAATGATTACTACTAATAGAATTATTTTATTTCATAAGATTGAGGTACTATTAAACATTATAAGTAGTAATTTGTCTGATGCTTTTGTTGGAATAGTTGATTCATTGCTTGTTTTGAACACTGATTCCTATGTCCTTCTAAAGATAAGCACAACTTTTGAAATAGGACATATTGAAGAAATTTTAAAACATGTTTGATAATAACATTTATTTTTATTAACTAATTTTTTCATCGTTTTTGCACATTGAAAAATATTAGGTCACTGTAGGGGTGATGTGTAACTGAAATGAAACTTAAAAAATTAAGATATAAAGTAAAAATTGTTTATAAATTAGGGTTCTTATACATTTTCCAATCCAATGTCTTCTTACTAAAAAAGCAACATTGTTGTAGAAAATAGTTTTGTCACGTTAGATTATTGATACCAGTATTTAAAATTTGAAAAACTCTGCCTTTTTACTAAAATAAAAGATTTTTATTAATTTGTATAAAAATGCATGACCTCTATTATAGTTATTTAATCTTTAAGCTAGGAATAATATTAGATGAATCATCCAACCTTCCATGCGATGAACATGTTTTCCACATTACTGCAGTTCACATATAGGTTATATATACATAATATCTATATTTGATTATGAAAAGAAGAATCTTGAATGTTAATTTTTACCATAAAAAAGACATAAAGAGATGGGAGATTTATAAATAGCTTGGTCAATGGTCATTAGAGATTGGTAACTGATTAAAGAAACTGACTTGGGCCAGGCATAGTGACTCATGCCTGAAATCTTAACATTTTGGGAGGCCAGGGTGGAGGATTGCTTAAGTCCAGGAATTTGAAACCAGCCTGGGCAACGTAGTGAAACTCTGTCTCTACAAAATAAAGAACAAAAAGAAACTGACTGTAATTGAGAACTTTGTCTTTTCAAGTTTTAGGAGGTATAACAGGCACCTAGGGTGCTTGCTACAAATATGGAAATCTGTGCATCTAAGCTTATTTTCCAAAATGAAAAGTTCCTAATCAAAGTAGGGGGAACAATCCATGATTAAAGCTAGGATTGGGGTGGAGAGATTGTGAAAAGGTGAACAATCAAAATTTGTGTGTCGACATGAAGAAGTGAAGGATATTAAATTAGGATGGGGTGGGGCTCTGGAACACAACCCTAGACAGCCTACTTCTTCTCCTGGACTCCATTCAAAGGCAAAGGGTGATCAGATCCTGGAGATAGAATGCATACTATTACTGTGTCCCAGGAAAAAGGGATAAGCTGTGGTGGCTGGTGCGTTGGAGATCCCTTAGACCACTCAGGCTCAATGATTCACCAAAAGGAGGATTCAGAAAAGCTGTTATACTCACAGTTACAGTTTATTGTAGTAAAAAAACATACAAATTAAAACCTGGAAAAGAAAAAAGATGCATAGGTGAAGTCCAGAAGAAACCAAGCACAAGCTGAAGCTCACAAGCTTCCTGTTGTCTTCTCCCAAAGAGTGGCACAGACAGTCTTAAATTCTCCCAGTAACAATTTGAGACAGTATGTACAAAGTGCTGCTAACCAGGGAAGCTCATCTCTACCTTGGGACCTGAGGCGAAGGGCAGGGGTGGGGGTGGTTGTGTTTGTTTGTTTGTTTGTTTGTTTGAGATGGTCTCACTCTGCCACTCAGGCTGCAGTGCAGTGGCACTATCTTGGCCCACTGCAACCTCTGCCTCCCAGGTTCAAGCAATTCTCCTGACTCAGCCTCCTGAGTAGCTGGGACTACAGGCACCCACCACCACGCCCAGCTAATTTTTGTGCTTTTAGTAGAGACAAGGTTTCACCTCATTGGCCAGGCTGGTCTCGAACTCCTGACTTCAAGTAATCCACCTGCCTCAGCCTCCCAAAGTGCTGGGATTATAGGCATGAGCCACCACACCTGGCTGGAACTGGGGTTTTTAATGGGGGCAGGTCATGTAGGCATGCAGCTCCTACTTGACTGACTGTGGCTACTCAGATTCTAGCCCCCAGAGGTCAAACTGATATGATACAAAGCCTGCTATATATTAAAACACTCTTGTAAGGCAGTAGATTCCAAGGGCTCAGAGATTATCCCCAGGAGCTGGTCAAGGATCAGTCCTTTCTTTGGAAGATCCAGGATTTGAGTAACTAAGGCCCGTTGAGTTAATACTTTACGGCACACATGGTAATGTCCCAAAGAGATGATCATATCATAATTGAGCCTTCCAGGGTTTACCAAACATACTGAAGATCCTACAACTATTTTTCATGTGGCAGTGATGGATAGACCAAAAGAAAGCAAGCAAATATATCTATTGCTTCCGAATCACTGGGAAGAAATAGTTGAGAATTGAAGTTTCCTAAAGGTCTTTTTATGGTAATTTATTTTTGGAAAAAGGGGAAATATGTGCAAAGCTCATGACACTAACAACATTATGAAAAATGTTTGGCTTTCTGGATACCTTACACTTCCACAATGATGAATTCTGACATGTAACAGAGGATGTCTGAGACTAGATGAATATTTATGATAGGAGGCCAATGGTCAGATCAAAACAACTTTAAACTAAAATGAGAAAAGGTGACTATGTCATGCACAGAAGGAACCGAAATCATTCTTCCATCAAATATCTGTCTGGCTAGCCCTTATCCCATTCAAGTGTTTGCTCAAAGCTTACCTTCTCAATGATGTCTATCTTGACCACTTATATAGGCTGAATGCTATGAACTGCCATTTTCACAAGTCAAAAACACTTTCATATGGTTCAACCTAACACATGACTACAATGTGCAACAATTCTTTCCAACCTGTGTTCCCCAGCATTCTTATTTTTCACTCAGCCTAAAGGATTTTAAATCCTTTTCCCACCATATTTAACCCCATCTGAAATACCTAAAATTAGAATTTATTGTATTTGTTATTTGCTGTCTATCTCACCTCTGCTACAAAGATACATGGGCATAGAGATTTTTTTTTTCTTTAATTTACTGATGTATTCTAAACACTTAGAAAAGTGCCTGGTACAAAGTTACAAAATTACTATTTGTTGGAAAGATGAATAAGCAGATGTTATAATCTAGGAAGTAATAAAGAAGGCATTCAGTCATCTACTTAATAGTGGGAAAGTGTTTGGAAACAATTATTCGATATTTTATACCAGAATGACCTAATTTCTCAGAACAAAACTTTATAGTCAAATGAAGGTTTTGCATCTCATCTCTGCTCTTAACTAACTCTGTAAGAGTTGGGCATGTTTTGTTTGTTTAATTTCTCTAAACTATAGTTTCCTCATCTTTACAGTAGGAATAATAGTACTTACCTACAGGGCTGTTGCATAAAACCCAATACTTTCTAGTTTACAGATGCATGAGAAATAATTTTTTATTAAAAAAGAAGTTTTGTAGTTAAATATCAATAAAAGTTCACATAATGAGTGGGGTATAATGGCTGAAATATAGCAGTACGAAATTATATAATTGTTCAAGACTGGTAAGCAATAAGGGCCGAGTGAACATAGAATATGTCAAGGTGGGGATGGACTTGAACAATGCTAAGGATGATTCCATTGAAATTCCAAATGTTTCTTTCAAGTGACAGAAATGCAATAAAGATAAATATGTGAAAATTTTGTCATAGGAATACAAAAATATGCACTTAGCATAACAAAAACTCAGCAAATATAAGATGAAAGTGACCTGATTTATGCGTAATTCTGCTGAGGAAGGATATATAATTATAAGACATCTAATGATCTCTATCAATTACAAGTGTCACATATTTTCAACTGTTTTGCCACATCTGCTGAAATAAGATTTCTTTTTATTTTGTATTGTTTTGCTGTATCACATCTCCCTTTTACAAAAGCTCTTTTGTATCTTAGTGGGAGTTAAGCTCACCTCTAGGACTCAGCTGGGAGGCGGAGAAAATATTTAGGCTTGAATCATTGCTCCTGGAGGGAATTTTTGAATATTGAACCAGATGTACATGACAGTTTTCTTTATTCTTTTTCATCCTCTAGGCCTGGCTATCAGCCTGTGGCTGATTTTGGGAATCCCCAATATCCCTCTCTATTATTTCTTTTTATTGTTATTGAAGACAGTTGGTCAGTTTCTAGCACTTGCCATCAACAACTCTGACTACCAGATGTGGCTAATTCTGGATATGGGTCCTGGGCTGAGAGGTTACAAAGATGTGAGACTTAAGCATACCAGTTTGAACTAGACTCAATCCAGATGATACATTTTAAGAACATCATGACTTCCTGAGTCAAGTTACTGATTACACTCAACTTGAATTTCTGTCAGTATGATGGAGTAAATAGAAAACCCTCCCACTGTAAGACGTGTGGATAAAATATACCTAGATAAAACATAACAACATTCTTTCAAATGCTGAGCTTGTGAGAATATAAGTGCTATGGTCTGAATGTTTGAGTCCCCCTAAATTCATATGTTGAAATCTTAACCCTTAAAGTGATAGTATTAACAGGTAGGGTTTTTTGGGAAGTAATTTGTCATGAAAGCACAACCTTCATAAATGGGATTAGTGCTCTTATAAAAGGGGGCTCAGAGAGCCGTGTTGCCCCTTTCCCCCATTGGAAGACACAGGGAGAAGTTAATAGTCTACAAGCTGGAAGAGGGCCCTCACCAAAACCTGACTGTGCTGGCACCCTAATCTTGGACTTCTCAGCTTCCAGAACTGTAAGAAATAAATTTCTGTTTTTTATAAGTCACCTAGTTTGTGGTATTTTGTTATAGGAGCTTGAGTGGACTAAGACAGTAAGCAAACTCCACAGTGACCTAAAACAAAAAAGTTTTGACTGGAGTAGTTAACTCCACTAAAGTTATGATTTACCTGGAGGTGTTTTCCAATCTTAGAAACCAAAAGACTTTTCTTTTAATGGACATTGTTAAAGGTGAATGAGGGGTGGGAAGTCCACATAGGAGCTATAATGGACAATTCTAGAAGCTTTAAATAGCATAACCTAGTGAAAACATGGAAAGGAAAAGAAAAAAAAATCAGCTAAACTCCAAAATGAGATCAGATAATTTAGCTACTTTGGCTTGAACTCTGGATGGGAAAAATGCATTTCCTAAAGACTTGTAAACACAAATATGGCCTCATGCTAGCTGTGTGTGGTTTAAATTTATTTCCTTTGTCCTGACAACTTCTAAATTAGTAATTACCATAAAGAAGACTTGGGTTGGTAAAACACAAGGGTACTTGGCAGAAGTAAAAACAAATTCTCTTTGGAAGGATGCTGTCTCTATCCAGACTGCACAGACTCCCCATGGATTACTCCTGGAAACCCCAAAAATAAAACCAATAGTATCAGATCCCCAGGATCTTCAGATAATGGGATTATACATTGTATAATTGTACATTGTATAATGTGTAATATTGTATGGTGGAATTATACAAGAATGCTGTAAAATAAATATTCTTAACATGGTAAAATTTAGAATATGAGAATGAACACTACTTATGTTTATAAAACGAGAACAGACATATTTAAGAAAAAAAGAAAAAGACTTGTAAAAATGTGATAAAAATAAATAAATAAGTGCAATGGATAGGTGTAATAGCAGATTAGACAAAGTTAAAGACATGTTTAGCAAACTGAAAGAATACCTAAAGTAATAACTAACTGTCCAACATAGAGATAAAATGCAATGAAAACTATACAAGTGAGGAGCAAAGGGTGAAAAGTACTAACGTGTTTAATTAGAATTTAATGGCCAGGTGTTGTGGCTCATGCCTGTAATCCCAACACTTTGGGAGGCTGAGGTGGGTGGATCACTTAAGCTCAGGAGTTCGAGACCAGCCTGGCCAACATGGTAAAACCCCATATCTACAAAAACAAACAAAACAAAACAATACAAAAATTAGCTGGGCTTTGGCATGCGACTAGAGTCCCCAGCTACTCGGGGGTTGAGGTGGGAGCATCACTTGAGCACGGGACATGGAGGCTGCAGTGAGAGGAGATTGTGCCACTGCACTCCAGCCTGGGCCATCGAGCAAGACCCTGTCTCAAAAAAAAAAAAAAAAAAAAAAAAAAAAAGATTTTAATGAGAATGCAAAAAGAAGTGTGAAGGAGAAAGGGGCAATATTTGATGAGATAATAGCCGATAATTTTCCAGATTTGTTCAAGATCAAGAATTCTCTGATTCAAAATCACAGTAAACCCTGAGTAGGCTAAATATAAATAAGTCTATAGTGAACTAACTTGCTTCTCTGACTGTTTTAATAATTCTTCATGATCTGCCTTCACCAGACCTAGCTGGTCATATTTCCCACTAGTAATAACTGGTACACATAGTTCTTGTGAAAATTCGCTTATTTTTCAACATACATATCATTGTTAGTAATGCTAAAGTAGTGCTGTGATGCAGAGTACTTAAAAATTACCTGAGAGTGGCCAGAGAGAGCTATAAGCCTGGTGATGAAGAATGAACCAGTAGTTACAGCAGTAATCTCCACTCTAGGGCAGTAAGTCAATGCCAGGGACAAATTGCCAATACATGACAATTTAAACTCCAATAAGTGAAGTTAACAGAGTTAGACTCATGGGTAGGGCTGGAAGCCATTTTCATCCTGTGTCATCAGGTTGACTGTCTTGTGGGCAATATAAATAGCAACCTGGCAGGGAGTCATGATATCTCTTTTGAAAATAAATGATAAGGATGTATTCAGGTGATGTCTGTACGTTCAACGGAGCAAAAATTAGAAATGTATAAAGTTGATCATCCTTTTGAAGGAAGACACAGCAGGAACTAAAAGAAATTGAGTATTTTTTTTTAAATGAGAAATCTATCTCCTCATCCAAATTATCTTCTCAGTTTTGTAAAGTGGTGAACGTAGTTCCTTCTGAAATCAAACAACTGTTTTCTTTATTTTCTTTGGATAATTGCTCACCATGAAACTAAACACAATCTATCCTTTATTGTCTGTGAAATTTTATGTAATAATTCAAAAAAAGTTTTCCTGTGACAAATAATTGCCAGGTTTTTAGGATATATACCTAATGTAAATGACGAGTTAATGGGTGCCGCACACCAACATGACACATGTATACATATGTAACAAACCTGCACGTTGCGCACATGTACCCTAGAACTCAAAGTATAATAAAAAAAGTTAAAAAAAACTAAATATGAGAATCTTTCAACATTAAAAAGTGCTTTATTTAGTACATGTTCGGTATTAAAGAATGCCTTTCCTGGTATGTTATGTTCATAAGGTAAGCTGGAGCTAAAGGATATTATATTGAGAGATGACAAACTGTATAGTGGCATACCAATATATATTTCCCAAGAAAATTAACATAGTGTATTTCATTAAAACAGTATTTATTGAGTACATACAAATTCAAGTTTTATATTAAACATGTTCTTTAATTATTCAATACTTACAACAATTAGGTAAGAGGTGCTGTTATTATTTACATTTTATAGGTAAGAAACCAATACACAGAAGTTTCAGAAACAAATCTAGAATGTGAATCCTGTAATCTAAAAATGGGTATGTCACATAGAAGCAGAGAGTAGAATGGTGGTTACCAGGTGCTAGGAGAGGTGTTGGTGGGAAGAATTGGAGTGATATTGGTCAAATGATACAAAATTTCAGTTAGGAGAAATAAGGTCAAGAGATCTATTGTAGCCAGGCACAGTGGCTCATGCCCGTAATCCCAGCACTTTGGGAGTCTGAGGCAGGTGGATCGCTTGAGCCCAGGATTTTGAGACTAGCCTGGGCAATATGGGGAAACCCAATCTCTACAAAAAAAAAAGCAAAATTCGCCTGGCATGGTGGCATGTGCCTGTAGTCGCAGACACTCAGGAGGCTGAGGTGGGAGAATTGCTTGAGCCCAGGAGATGAAGGTTGCAGTGAGCCGAGATTGTGCCACTGCACTCCAGCCTGGGTGAAAGAATGAGACCTTACCTCAAAAACAAAACAAAACACAAAAAGAAAGATTGATTGTACACTATGGTGACTAGAGTTCATGACAAAGTACTTTACACTTAGAGATTTCTGAGAGTAGCTTATAAGTGTTCTTGCTACAAATCAGTATGCGAGGTGATACAAATGTTAATTAGCTCTATTTAGCCATTCCGTGACGTGTATGTATGTATGTATGTGTATATATATATATATATATATATATACATATATATATATTTCAAAACATCATGTTGTATGCTGTAAATATATACAATTGTTATTTGTTAATTAAAAGTAGTGAAGAAAAGAATCTAGAACTGATCATTTTAACCAGCACGCTATTTACAATCATAATTCATGCCTCCAAAGAAAGGAACTCCACTTATATTTTCCAGCAAGTTGGATGGCAGACACTATGCTTCTCGTTTTTCACCAGTGGGGAAATAAAAAAGATGGTTGAACACTGTTTGTAATCTGTTATGTCCAAAAGACATTATTTTTGTCCAGCTCTTAGGAATGTTCCCTGTAGAATTTTTATTTACCCAGAAGATGTCATATTCACCCTCTTGTTTCTCTGAAATTATTTAGTCCCCATGTTTTTCTGAGTCTGTTGGTCTGCCCATGCCCCTAGCCATAGGTCCTTCTACTAATGAGTCACACCTGCAAGCTTCTCTGAGCAGGTCTCCTGAGCACTCACTCAAAATCTCTCTCTACTACTCAAACTGTAAAATTCCTTACTTTCTACATAACTATTTCTGCCCTAAGCCCCTTTTCTTCTGTAATTGCTTTTCTGACTCTGCGTCTCCAAATACATCTAGAATCTAGTTATTGCAAAATCACTGATCTTTATTTTCCAATTTGCCTCTCTCTACCTAAGTTATAATTCTATATTTCTCTCCTTCTCTTTCTCTTTCAGTGAGGGGCTGAGCTGATAAAGGCTTCCTTTTTCCTAGGAAGTAAGTAAGATGATACTGTTCATGGGCAAAGACAGACAGAACACTCTCAATTTCTTATTAAACATTGCTATATTTATTATAATATGCCATTGAATCTTTTGTGATTTTTGGAATATGATCAAATTTTATGAAGATAAGAATAACTTTTTTATTTTCCTTTATGACATTTTATATCTAGCCAATTAATATTCATAACAATTCCTAAAAATCTCATCTATTTTGACGTGGGCATTCTTGGCTTGTTAACGTCTTTACTGAGAATGTTTCTAAATGAGTGTGTGTATTTTTATGTGGCTGTGTGTTTAGTTTACTGATTCCCATTTTACTTTAAGTTTTATTAGAATGAATGTTAAATTTTATAAAAGACTATTTTAAATTTTGATAGAGACAAGCATATACCCCTATACTCTTAATATAAACATTTTTCAATATTGAACCATCTTAGCAGCCCAAAGTTGAGTCCTAGTTATAATTATTTTTAAAAGCTTCTAGATTAACTTGACTATTATTTCACTCAGAGTTTTTGTCTTGATAATAAGTGAACTTTGCTCCTATGTAGAAGCTAATAAAGTTGATCTTATAGAAGTAGAGAGGATAGTGATTATAAGAGGCTGGAAAGGATGGGCAGGGGATAGGAAGAGAGGTTGGTCAGTGGGTACAAGGTTACAGTTAGATAGATGAAGTAACTTCAAATGTTCTGTAGCACTGTAAAGTGACTATAGTTAATAAAAATTTATTATATATTTTCAAATGGCTTCAAGAGAGGATTTTGAATGTTCCCAACACAAAAAAAATTGAAAGTATTTGATGTATAGGTATAAAAATTACATGGATTTGATCATTACACAGTGTATATTTGTATCAAAACATGCTCTGCATCTTATGAATATGTATAATTATTATGTGTCATTTAAAATTACATAATAAATAAAAAGTGAGCTTTGCTTGTATTTTCTTTTACATATTTTTTGGGGGGCTATCTTTATTATAGTTCAGAATCACAGTTTTCTCGCTTTGTAAAAAGATCTGGAAAAGCCTTTCTTTTAAACTAGTATTTTAAAAAATTAATAGTGTGGGGCAGCTTAAATAACATAGCAATAGAAATTATCTGGTTCTTAAAGATTTATTACATTTCCCCTGTAAATAGTCACAGCCTTGTAAGTGTTCGAAAGGCAGCTTTTTGACTGCATTTTCAATTCTTTTCTTAATATTTTCTGAGATAAATTCAGGAATCTACCTTTCTCTTTAAAATAATCAATTATATTTAGACTTCATGCATTGCAATTTAGCATTTATTTATCTTTAGGCAGCTTGCTGTGATCAGTACGTAAAACATTTACTTCTTTCCTTTATCTTTCCATTTCACTGAACCATTTCCTGTACACCTATACAGACAGATCTGTGTGGACAAAAAAAAAGAAGTTTTTATTTCTTTTACCACAATCTCCCTTGGTTTAGTTCAAATTTTACTCTAATCTTCATGTTTTGTAGTTGTGGTTTAGGGTTATGATTCTTCCTTAGTTTCACTGAAAATGGGGTTTCCTTCACTACTTCTGTTGCTGTCATTTTTATTTTAATTTGAGAGTAGGAATTGAAATAGAAATGTCTTTCTCCGTTCATTTTTAAGAAAATCCTCACTATCCTATTTTTTTTGCAGCATCATAATTACCTCGGCAAAAAATTAAGTTCAATATTTGCCTTTTCCTTAGCTCCTCCATCTTCATATTATATTAAATTCACTTAATAGTCACTGAAAGTTAATCTAAGTTGTGTTTTATTAAATTCTGTGTGGGCATCAACTTTAATACGTCTCACCATCCCTCGCCTCTCAAGTCTCCCACACTCATCAAGAAGTTTATCTTGTAAGTGATCTACATTGGCACAAATGGTGATACAAGGCGACCAAGTGGATGTGCTAGCAATGTCCATAAAGCATGGGAAATGAAGAATGAAAGCAGTAGTGCGAGAATGAGCTTTTCTTTACAAGATGGGTTGGCTGTCAACAGGTGGTACAGACATTCTCATTGATGGAAAGAGCTGGCACAGAGGCTCAAAGATGGGGCAAAGAAGAATATATCTGCAGACTGGCTGGTCACCCAGAGCAACTGCAAGGAAGGGGAAGATGAGGCTGGTGTGGTGATTTGAGGGGTAGTAAAGAAAAGTAATCTTTTTTTGAGACAGGTTCTCTCTCTCTGTCACCCAGGCTGGAGAAAAATAATCTTGATATAGCCTACTTCTTCAAGAAACTGGGTGGTAGTTCAAAGGACGTAAATTTCACATTCCATCTGTTCCCACATTTGTACTAATCTCTCCTTGAAATATCAAAGCTAGCTATTTTCTTCTCCACTGTTGCTATCACCAAGAAAAACAATAAAAATCATACTAGCATATTTATTGAAGTCTCCTTATACGCCAGCCGCGAAGCATATATTTTACTTTCAATATCAGACTGATGTCTCATTTGATGTTTCAGAAAAACAACGCTACACAGGAGGTATTTTTAGGCTCATTTTGCATTTGAGGAAATAAATTGAGGCATGAAAAGGTGGAAGAACTTGATGAAGTTGCATTGGAAGTAAATAGGTTAGCTGTGATATGCTTCTGGGAGTCTGTCTTTAAGTAATATGTTTTTACTGACTACATAATTTTAACTCTACCAAGATGCAAGGCAAGTTCTGTTTTAGAATATTGTAAATGTAACTGATACTCATTTGAGAAAATTTAGGAAAACTGAAGAGCATACACATACCAGCAAAACCATTACCCAGCTAATTTTTTGAAGGCTTAAGGTAAAAATTTTCCTTCTTTCCTCTAATCAGCTTTTCATGGCTAACAATTATAAATATCATTTGTAAGCAATATTTTGCTTCAGCATATATTTACACACATAAATACACCCAAGTTATTTTATTGTCCAATAATATGTTATTGATATATTTTCAAGTCAGTAGATTTACTTTGCTATTTTTTAAATTTCTGAAATACTTTATTTTTGGATCTCTAATTCCCCTATCAATGGATATTTAAAATTTTTAAATTTCATTTTTATCTTTTCTTCATTCTTATTGTGATAATAAGCTTTCCTGTGAACATATCTAAATTGTTTATGTATAATTTTTTATATTTATAATTCTACATGACAGAGAGGATTAATGGTTTTAGTGTTGCTGGATTTTCTGGGCTCTAGGCTACATGCATTTATAATATAGATAAATGGTATCATATTAGACTTTCAGAACCACTGTACCAATTTGTCATCCACCAACTAAATATGAGAGTACATTTTTTTATAACACACACACTGAATATTTCAACATATTTTATTTTTTTGAACCTGTATAATAGGCATCAAAAGCTATATTACTTTTTTCAAGATTAATATTATATTTTCATGTATCTGCTATTTGTTTGTAGTTTTTATCTGGAAATTTATTGTTTACATACTTTGTTCATTTTTCTCTCGGGATAAATGAACTTTTAAGAAGTTGATGTATAGAAGCTCTTTTTATTTTATAAGTATTAATATTTGGCTTGTATATGTCAAAGTCCTTCTCCCTTTTTAAATTATTTATGTGTTAACTTTGTTTAGTGTAATTTCATAACAGAGAATTAGTACATTGTTATTCAAATCTGCCGTTTTTTTCTTTTGTGGATTGCGAGGTTTTCATCATTTTTCCCAATATTCGGCTAGTACGTTTTTTATAAATGGGTCTTTATTCTTCTTGGTGAGGATACACTATCTACCCTAAGAGTAGATGTGTATAGTATATAATAAAAAAGTCTCTTTCCCTTTAAACATCACTCAAGCATTCACTTACTATTTATTTACTAAATCATATTATCCCAGTGATTTGAAACTCCGTCTACATTATATACTTAATGTATGTGACTCTTGTTCTGTCTGACCTTTATTTCACTATCTGTATGCCATTAGCACACTGTTTTAATTATATTAGCCTTTTTATAATATTTTAGTATCTTGAGTTCTTCTCTCTTCTTAGTTTTCTGCTGCCTTATCACCTCCTGTGCTTTACAATTGGTTTTGCATTCACTTTCAGTTTCTTTCACCTATAAGTCCGTTCCTTAGGTCTTGTCCTGAGCTTCCTTCTCTGCCTCTACTCGGACTATATGGAATTCATCTTCTAACTTAAGAAGAATCCACAAAGGAGCGTCTAAAGCTGCAAATCTCCCATTAACATTGATAAACTTCAAATATTTTCACATAACCCTGTCTCATCGTATCTGCCTTCTTGATATTTCCAACTTGAAACCCCACTGGCGTGTCAAACTCAATGTGTTTAAAGCCAAACCCAACAATCTCAAATCTTTTCACTTTCCGGAGCCGATGCACAATAATATCCTGTTATAACAATATAGGTGTAAATGTTTTAGAACCTGGGTTACTAATTTATATCTGTCAGTATCATCACCATTACGATGAGGATGATAACCAATCTCTGTGCCAGGTTCTGAGCTAAATATTCAGCCATCTCTCCTTAATCCCTGACTCCTCCCTGTAGATTTTGTAGTATTATCCTCATTTTAGAAACATCTTAACTGAGGAAGAGAGAGGTTAAAAATCTCTGCCAAAAACCTTACCTAATAAGTGGCAAAGCTTATTTATGATACCTCTATATACCTCTGCAATATGTATTTGCTAGGCAAATCTGCCTTATATTGGTTGTGGTAGGCAGGCTCACAGGACCTTGGATAAAGATGGGATGGGATTAGTTGGTGAGTGGTGGTTTATTATATCAGAATCACCTAGTGGGCTTTAAAAATTATCTGTGTGGCTCAAACTTGTGAGATTCACTAAATAAATGTGTCTTATCACAAGATTTTCTAATATATGTGCTATACTTACATCCTTCAGAAAATATTATCAAGTCTAATCCTCAATAATTAGATACTAAGTGAAATGGCCTTTTTAAACTTATAGTAACTACAGATAACTTCAATCATTTCATTTTTTCACTGTAATGTCATGCCTACGTCAAGTTTTAATATACATAAGATACATATCAAAGACATATTAGACAAGTACAACTCTTCAATTTCTTAACTTTTAAGATACATAATTGCTCACTATGAAGACTTAAATGGAGATCGTCACTTTTCTAATTAATTTTTTTGTTTCATCCTTCTTACTAATTGAAAATAGGCTTTCAATATAGAATGCTTGGAAATTGGATGAAGAGACAGAATTGGAAATGAACTTAATTAACTACAAACTGTCCAAATCAATCATAGTTTGACAGTGCCTCAGTAACACATACAGTTCATAATTTATTTCAGATCTGCTGTAATGCACATGCCATAAATTGTGCAGAAGCCATGCTCACTGTGCACAAAATTTAGTGCCAGGTTACGAAGTTGCACTGGGAAGAAACTGTCCCTTCAACACAGACTATTTTGGGAAGATATAGTTTTACTTTTTCGTTTAGGCAACTAATGATCTTCTGAAAATAAGTGCTTTGCTTTTTGCCCCAATAAAACTTGACGTTGAAAAAAAAAACCCTTAAAAATGTTTCAGTGTGTTTCCAAGCATTGAAGCATTATAAGGGGCACAGTTAGGTCTGCATGCTTTGTTACAGAGTCTCAGAGTGTCTGTCTTGGAATAAATTAAATATTGTAGGTGATAGAGAAAAGTTCATGCCTATGAAATTCTATTATCCTCTTCTTAATATTATAAAAATAATTTTGTAGACATTCAAAACATATAATATTGAGTATAAAATTGATTAATCTCACTGTCTTATGGATTATCTTATATTTATTATTTTGAAGAAATCTGTGTTTTTTCAACTAAAGAAAATTTATCTATATCAAATTTTCCTTTGTTGAGAAGAATAACTGAGAAAGATTATGGCACATACTTGACTAGGCCATGTTACAGAATATTTTTGGTCAAAGGGATCTCTAATTCTTACTCAATGATCATTTTTCACATGCAGAGATCCTAAGCATATATTTAGTTTCCTATATTCGCCAACTACTTAAGAAACATAAGTAGCCACTACATTATCATTAACTTATTTCAATTCTTGAATATATATGTTTAAATAAGAAGGGAAGCAATATTTACTGTGTGCTTCCAATTTGCAAGCCACAAAAATCCTACAAGGGTTTTGTTATTGCTTTTTATTCCTATGTAAGAAATGCTAGAAATATGCGATGAGTTATGGGGATAATTCAAGAAGAGGAAACTCATCATGTTACATAAATGTCTAGCTCATACCAACACACACATAATTTCAAGTTTCTGGAAGAAATGGTAGTTGGCTAAAAAAATATTTTATTTTTCATGAGGTGTTCACAGAAATTATGTGGCCGCACCATGTCTCAGATCAAATGATTTTTCAAGCCAGTGCAACAGATGATGGTAATATCATCAATGACCTATCTTTAACCACATGAAAATATGGGCAATTTTAAGTAGGAATGAGTGGTATGTTTGAAATGGTAGGGATTGACTTAGAAAAGCTACAGGAAAGAACAGAGCAGAAAAAATATATACAATTGTGGGAGAAAAAGACATGAAAATCCATCAGGTCTTTTGTAATGAAAAAAAAAGTTATTTTAGTCAAGATACCATTTTCTACTTTGAAAAAATATAAATTCTTCTCCTGACTGAAACTATGATTTACTAATTATCAAGTGCAAAGAAAAATGCACATCAATGCTTGTTTGTTTTGTTTCATTTTTAATAGGATTATGATTAGCTCAATTTTTCTATTATTAAACATAAGAAAAAATTAGGCAAATAAATAGAAAAGGTATTATAATTTTTATTTCTTTTTACAATCTTTTGAAAAAAAAAAAAAAACACAACACTGAATGCTGCTTGAGCTGAACTGAGTCTTAGGATGTAAATTGGAGGTTGATAAACAGGAAACTAACAGATATATCATGATTCCAGAGTCTAAGACATAAGATGTTACTGATTTGGGGGCAAAATGTGCAACCAAAAGTGGGCAAAATGTTTTCTCACAAAGTGCAGTCTATAAAGAACCAAAGGGAAAACTGTAAGCCTAATAAAACCAACTGGAATTGGCTGCTGAAAAGAAAATATTTATTAGCAAATTAATAATAAATGATCACTATCATATAGTAATTTGGGGTCTCATATAACTAAATGAATTTAGGAGTAAGGACACTTTCCGAAGTAGCTTGAATGGGGGTATCCTGTGTGTCACTAAGACATGGCTTCTGGCCTCTTTGTCCCTAGGATTCTTATATATCTTAATGTCATGGGTACATTATAAATGGTGACAGGATGGAGGTAGCATCTCTAGCCCATATGCTTTCAAGTTCAAAATTATTGGTGGTAATTTCTAACCACAACTTTGTTAAAAAACTGACTAACCTTTAGCTCTGATTGGGTCACATTTCATTCCTGACTAGTAACTGTGGCCACTCTAGAGCTGGGAGTGTATCAGCCCCAACCAGCTGCAAATGTGGAGAAGGCTGGCTGCTCAAAGAAAGTTTGGGGAACTTTTCTACCTGTGGGATGAATGGGTGCTGGTTGTCAAAAATAACAGATACCCACTTCAGGGCTACGTAGAAAATATTAGTGGCCTCTCTCTTTGATTGCAGCAAGGTTATTGAATATACTTAGAGGAAAAAACCTTATGGCTATTCATCCAACAAATATTTTTGGAGCACCTGGTATGTTATGGACACCACCCTGATCTCATGAAGGGTATAGTCTGGTGGGGTAAGTGCCACATGGTTCATGTGCACTGTCATTTTACCTCCTTACCAATAATAACTCCACTTGTACAAAATATTTCATATTCCTCTGTGTTTGGTAACAGCAGAAATCATGCAACATACAAATAATAAACCAACATTCTGCGTATGAAGAGACTAATTTGTGTATTTTCAAGTACAATTTTTTAAAATATGAGATATAGAGGTAAAAAATGATAAATTACTTTCTGCCTTGTTTCAAGACTAATGCATGTGTATTGTGACAGATTAAAATATATAGAAGTGTTATTAAAAACTCAAAACATAACAGATGCTGGTGAGGTTGTGGAGAAAAGGTAACATTTTTATACTGTTGGTGGGAGTGTAAATTGGTTCAACCATTGTGGAAAGCAGTGTGGTGATGCCTCAAAAAGCTGAAAGCAGAAATACCATTTGACCCAGCAATCCCATTACTGGGTATATACTCAGAGAAATATAAATCATTCCACCATAAAGACACATGCACATGAATGTCCATTGCAGCACCATTTAGAATAGCAAAGACATGGAATCAACCTAAATGCCCATCAATGACAGATTGGATAAAGAAAATGTGGTATGTATACACGATGGAATACTATACAGCCATAAAAAAGAATGAGATAATATCTTTTGCAGGAACCTACATGGAGCTGGTGGCTATTACACTTAGAAAACTAACACAGGAACAGAAAATCAAATACCACATGTTCTCACTTAAAAGCTGGAGCTAAATGATGAGAGCTTATGAATACAAAGAAGGAAACAACAGACACTGGGATCTACTAGAGGGTGGAGGGTGGGAGGAGGGAGAGAAGTAGAAAAGATAACTATTGGGTACTGGGCTTAATTCCTGGGTGATGAAATAATCTGTACAACAAACCCCTATGACATGATTTTACCTATTTAACAAACCTTCTCATGTACCCTTTAACCTAAAATAAAGTAATTAATTAAAACAAGTACATGGAAGTGAAAAAAATAAAACGTAAAAATCTGTACCCCACATCCTCACCCATAACCTCACTCCTTAGATGAGGAGTGAGCCAGCTGTCAGCAGTTTTGTGTGTATTCTTTCAGAACTTAGAATGCTCCAGCAACTAAAGCATCAAGTCTAAGCCCTTCAACATATTAGTTAATGGCTGACCACAGGCCCTGTGCTGCCTTTTCTACTCTCTTTTAACACAATCCCTAAGGTCCTGTTGCTCCAGTTACACTTGACTTCTTGCTGTCTCCATACTGTATCTCCACTTTACCTCTTGGTCCCTTTACTGATGATAGTACTATTACGTAGAGTGCCCTTCTACCCCAAATCTCCATTGGTAAAATAATAATCATCCTTCAAGAAACAGCACGGTTGCTATTATCTTCTAACAAATGCTTTAGCATTTGTTATGATTTTATTATATCATTTCATGTTTCTCCCATGTCAAGTGTATTATAATAATAACACTCCCTCTGAACTGTGAGCCATTAATTACACTTTTGTTACTCATTAATCTTCCTGTGCTTCAGAGGTATATGGCAGGGGTTGGCAAAACTATAGCTTGCTGCCAAAATTTGGCTCCTGTGTGTGTAAGGAAAGTTTCATTGTAACTCAGTCATTCCAAGCATTATCTATTGTTTATGGGAGCCTTTGTGCTACAACAGCATCTGATGGGTAGCTGTGAAAGAGTCACATGGCTTATAGTCTAAACTAATCTCTCGTGTTTTACACAAAAAGTTTGCTGATCCCTGGTGTAAAGTTTTGCACATAATGAATGTACTCGATGAAATGTGCACATGAGTATTCTTTGGCTCCTACCCCCCAGAAGTACAGCCCTGAATTTCAATGACTCAGTTATTTTATCACCACAATGCAAAAACCCTGTTGAACCAATGTCTGCCCCATTTGGATGTTTTATTTGATTTTGCGTGAGTAGTCTAGGTCTGGGTAGTGGAGGTGAAGTGGCAGTAAAATAGAGGACAAGATCATTTTTTTCATGTCAGTTTATATTGGCATGAAGTTACCGTTCCTTCCACAATCAAAGGTTTGTAGGGTGAAAGTTTTATGTACCATTTTATATAGATGCATCAAGAATATTTTACAAGTTGCTGTTACAACAACCAAAAATATGCTTTGAAAAAATTGCTTGTGCTGACAGGAAATATTTCCAGAATGAAAATCTTGGTTATGATCATTTGGGTTACAGAAAGCATTTTGTTTATATCTGATATACAACTTAGAGTTTCTCAAAATCTTCTAGCTCAGCTTTCAATGAAAAGAACACTTCCTCTTTGAAAGAGATGAAAAAACTACCCATGTAATATTTTAGCTGCCAAGAAGCGGTCAGACTTTAAATCTTGAAACTTTGCTTTTCAAGTTCAACTTTAAGACATGTTTAAGAAAAGTCCCTAATCCCTGAACAAGACAAATTGCTTTGGCTGAAGAAGATTCTAATGAGATGAGTTTTACAGTTGAAGGAGAAGTTTGCAATTTGTCTGCAGAATTTTCAATTGCAGATAAACCTTACCAAAATCTGACCTCGACACATTTGATTATTTGGAAAATATGCAACTCTAATGTAATAAAAAGCACATAGGTTTTGAAGACAGATCACAGTCATGTCAAATCTTCCATTTACTAGTATTTGGTTGTTGTTGACTGACTTTGCCAAGTCATAAACACCTATTACCTCAGTAAAATGTAAAACAGAGATAAAAATACTTATTTCATGCCTTTTTTGAGAGGATTAAATAAGATATAAGTAAAAATGGCTAACATAGCTTGACTATAATAGAAAAATCTATAAACATTGATAGTCTAAAAATTAGAATCTAGTTTAATGGTCTAATAGAAATATTTCAATTTTTTATCTTTTCTGATTTAATCCCATTAACAACAAAATAGCCAAACCATGGCATCTCTATTTGAAGATCTCAAAGTTCCAGAGAGTATTAAACTTTTGGCAATCATCTATTACCAAAAACACCACCAAGACTGGCCTTTTATAGATAATTAGTTCATAGTCATTGGAAATAGGGCCTCCTATATTAAGTGTCTGATAATAGTTGACCACTGAGAAATGGAGAACCTTCACCAATTTACTCTCCTAGAATCACCCTGACAGTCTATAAAGGTGACAACTCCCAGACTGAATCAGAGCTGTAACTTCAAGAAGAAAGAGTGTATTCTTCATTACCAAGCCCTCAAGTTAGTGAGATTCTGTGCCCTCATTTTTCCTTTATGCATTTAATATTATTCATTGGTTTCAATTGAGCTGGCTGGAAAAAGCCCTTTGTTTGGTTCTTAATCATTCCATTTGAAAATGCAAGTTTGCTGTCTGTGCCGGTTTTCTAGAATTATCCCTCAGCACCATAAACTAATTGGATGTTTTAAATTTAAAATGAGAAATCATTAGAATTGCAATAAGGTAAAATTATGAGAAGATCATACCAATACAAGTACCTGAATGTGTCATGCTTCTGGGAAAAACTTAAACAAATTAAGATTTAAACCTTGTCACTAAAGAGAAAATTTAGATTTCAACACTATGCTGCAGAAATCTTGAAGCATTTAAAAAAAATAGGTTGCAGGAAAGACTGTCCATGAAATGAGAGACTTTTCACATATCTCTGTCAGAGGTCAAACATGTCAGTATTTTTAGGTTGTAAATTTGTCATGTTTTGCTAGATATCGGAAATAGGTTATAAATCTCTATTGAGTTCAACTGAGTAATTTCAGTGAAAAACACATGAATTTCACAGAAGTGAAAGCTAAATTACCTTTCCCTCTTAATCAATGTAGACAACCCATTGGAAATGTGGTGGCTTTAAAGTTTCTCTTTTTTTATTTTTGTACTCAACAAAATATTACTGCCTAAACTATCTGGCTAAATGATTTTGCTTCTTCTAATCATAAAAATTCTCTCTTAAATGCAATCTCTTTTTGTCAAGGTAAAAAAAAATACTTTGTGTTTTTTAATATTTTTTTAATTTAAATATTTGTAAGTAAATTGTAAATGAATGTTTCTTAGCCAGTATTATGCTAGTTTAAGGGATTTATGTTTATGCAAGCCAATATTTTGTTTGGACAAGCAAGTTAAGCAAATATGAAAAACAGAAATAAACGAGAGTGAACCATACATTGTTCAATCTTCTGGAATAATCTCTGTCTATATAAAAGCGAGTCCTTGTGATTTGGAGATACAGATAGGAACAATTTCCTGAAGGTAAGATTCAAAGATTGGCAGGACTTTTTAAAAGGCTGAGTAGGAATGTGGGTAAGAAGGAGATGTTTTAAGCATGATCAAAAGAGAGAGACAGCTTTGGAAAAGGAGAAAACTGTCTGGAGTCAAGTGGTCAGGCAGGAAACCAGGAAAAGAAGGTTGCCAAGGAAGACAAGGGACATGATAAAAAAGAGCTGAAAAAAGTGGGTGGACACTTAACATTGTGAGAACAGGGAGCCATTTTGATTATTAATCACGGGAGAGACATACTATTGTGTGTGTTTCAGTTTCTAAGAGGCATTTGAGAGGAATGGTCAAGTTCACACCCTGAAATCAGACTTCCTGGGTTTAAAACAACATACTCCTCTTGCTATGTGCTTATGTGCCCGTGCATGTGTGTTTGTGTGTGTGTGTTTGCCTAAAAGTCTGCATCTTAAAATAAAAATAAAAATGATTCTTATATTCTAGGGTTGTAGAGAAGATTAAATCAGTTAATGTACTGAAGGTACTTAGAAACTAGGACATAGTGAGTACTTAAAAAATGCTGGCTACCTGTTTTATGGAGAGGGAGACTTCATCTGCCAACGACATAGAGGATGGCTTATGTGTTAGTTTTTGTATTGCTCTAAATACTTGAGGCTGTGTAATTTATAAAGTAAAGAGGTTTAATTGGCTCACGGTTCTGCCAACTTTATAGGAAGCATGGCGCTGGCATCTGCTTCTGTTGAGGCCTCAGGAAGCTTACAATCATGGCAGAAGGTGAAGCAAGGGCAGGTGTGCCACATGGTGGCAGCAGGAGCAAGAGAAGAGAGAGAGGGAGGAAATGCCACACACTTTGAAATGACGAGATCTCAAAAGAACTCACTATTGTGAGGCTATCACCAAGTCATTCATTAAGGATCCCTCCCTTATGATCCAAACACCTCTCACCGGGTCCCAACTTCAACACTGGGAACTACATTTCAACACGAGATTTGGAAGAGACAGACATCCAAACTATATCAGCTTGGAAGCAGAAGAACCTGGGACAAAATAAACAATCAAGTCTGGTGCAGTCTTCACTAGACTCCAGGCTCCTTAAAGCCATAGATCCTATTAAATTTAGTCTTACATCTCTCATAGCCAGGAGAGTGCCATGTACATAAAAGATATTCAATACACACTGAATATTATTAGAGAATGAGGTGAAGCAGACATAGATCTATTGTAGCAGTATGTTGAAAAAAAAAAGCACACATGGGCAGTGTTTTAAAGGAAGAACTGTACTGTTGAATGACTTATACTCCAGTCCCACTTTCATAACTCAATAGCCCTTTAATATTGATTAGGTCGTTGTATACTTCTGAGATTTTTTTTCCAATGAGGGCAATGATATTTAGAGTATTATTGTGAGAATTATTGAAGTTTCCTCACATCGTGGTACAGAGAGGGAGGAAGAGAGCACTCACACAGTCAAGCTCTTTCCTATCTCGTCTGAGAAGGTCACTGATCCCTTTATGGAGCCACCATTCTTATGGCCAAATTACCTCCCCAAATCCCCATCATGGCACGGATTAGGGTTTCAACATATGAATTTAGTGGGGACATAAACATTCATTCTTTAGCAAAAGTAAGAAGGATTCTGAAGTCTGGGAAAGGATGCTCATTTGGGAGAAATACTTGGTTAATTTTTTTTTTATAAGTTTGAGGTGATAGCTCAACTCTCTTTGCATCAAAATCACTTCAAATAAAAAAAAAAAAGGATTTGTAGGCTACTTTATGAACGAGCATGTTATATTCCATAGACTGAAAACATTCCTTAAACTAACGGAAAGAACAATAATACTTCTTATTTTATTGTATTTTTTGGAGACAGAGTTTCATTCTGTTGTCCAGGCTGGAGTGCAGCAGCATGTTCATGGCTCAGTGCTGTCTTGACCTCCCAGGCTCAGGTGATCCTCCTGCCTCAGCCTCCCAAGTAGCTGTGACCATAAGTGCATGCTGTACTTGGCTAATTTTTTTATTATTTGTAGAGACAGGGATCTCCCTATGTTGCCTAGGCTGGGCTCAAACTCCTGGGCTCAAGCAATCTTCTTGCCTTAGCCTCCCAAAGTTCTGGGACAACAAGTCATGGGCCACTGTGCCAGGCCAGCAGTACTACCCTTGATGATGTTACTCAAGAGATCATGTGTCATTTGCATGAAAAATAAACAGATGCATGCTTATGTGTGTGTATATATGTTTACATATACATGTATACATATACATATGTATACAAGTACAAACACGTATATACACATATCTATTCACAAAAGACGTATGCTTTCTGAGGTCCACAGGCCATACTAAGAGACCTCGTGCCATATTTTTATATATATAAATAAAATTACATAATCAGAGTCGTGATAGTTGGGAATAGTAATTGTAGTTGCTCTAGTCCTGGTCTCTATTGTGTAGTGGTATACAGGCTGACATTGTTCTAATCCTGAGCTTAAACAAGTTAGGTTTTCTGAGTCCATTTCTTTTCTTTTTTTTTTTTTTTTTTTTTTTTTTGAGATGGAGTCTCACTCTGTCGCCCAGGCTGGAGTGCAGTGGCGCAATCTCGGCTCACTGTAACCTCAGCCTCCTGGGTTCAAGCAATTCCCTGCCTCGGCCTCCCAAGTAGCTGGGATTACAGGCGCCCACCACCACGCCTGGCTAATTTTTGTATTTTTAGTAGAGACGGGGTTTCAACATGTTGGCCAGGCTGGTCTCAAACTCCTGACCTCAGGTGATCCACCTGCCTTGGCCTCCGAAAGTACTGGGATTACAGGCATGAGCCACTACATCTGGCGTCTGGGTCCATTTCTTATTCATAAAGTGAGCTGAAAATATTTGAGAAATTCTTGGGCATTACCACCATTAATACTAGCTTACCACGATGAAAATTCTACCATCATAGCTTAATTTTTCTGAAGCTTTTTGGATCATCTATAGTTCCTTCTGAAATTCAAGCATTTCTTTGTGCAGTTGAGTCCTGATAGTGAGTTATCAGCCTCTACATTAACTGACAGCCTGCAGGAAAAAGGTGGGGGTCAGTGCCCGGCAGTGGCTCTAGTATTGAACTATATACATCCTGAATGTTAGTGAAATAGAACTTGACTAGTTGTTCCCAATTTGGAGGATATTTTTTTCACAAAAAGTCCTAAATCTAATTTTAAGAATGACACCAAAGGTAAGGCATCTTCAGAATAATTAAGATTTACTTAAACTGTGGAATATGAGCAGATCACATGTTTTACAGGTTTTATCACCTAAGGTCAAATATTCTATTATAACAGTGATGTATTCAGTAATTTAGAAAAGCTTTGCCTTGACTAGGGCTCCTAGTGTGGTACATTGTTTGCAAAGAGCACTAAAATGTTTTTTTCCAATCCACGTGCCTTTTTCCAATTAAAATTTTCCCTTCCTCCTATCAAGAAGAAAAGCCTATGCTCCTTCCCTTCCAACCTGAACAGAGCCTGTGACATGCTTTGAACCATAGAATGATACAGAAGTGATTTTGAGGGACTTCCAAGGTTATGCCTTAAGAAAAGTTATTCTTTATCTTTTTACAGTGATTAGAGGGACTAGGTTCTAAATCATTTACCTTGCTTTGGTTAGTCAAGTATCTGGGTGTCAGTCCTTGGAAGGCATGATTTGCAACATTTCTGGGAAGCAATCAGCTAATATGTAAAAAAACTAAGGGCACTCATGAGAATTTTGTAGTCATTTTGACTCCACAATTAAGTAAGTATTAGATATTATAAATTCTTCAGTGCAGTCGGTTTTACCTGTTACCAGGGGAGGGCATCCCTGTGTGATTTCGTTAGTGTGTATGTCCATGGGACATCTTTACAAGCATCGTTGTTAAGGTTTACATTTGGATACTTAATTATATGGCACCATTCTATAACAAGGTGAATCTGAAATGTTGATGGTTAAATCCATGAATGGATAACTCAAACAACATCTTCTAGGAAACTCTGTTTGCAAGTACCAGAGTTACTTCACGGTTTCGATGTCTGTTTATAATCCGTTGTATGAAAGAAGAACCTCTTTCCTTTGTAAATTACCCAGTCTCACCCAGCGTTGAGTATTTCTTTATAGCAGTGTGAAAATGGACTAATACGAAGTCTTTGCTGTTACCAGTTTTATATTTAAAGGCTTAATTTCTGTGTATGTCATATGCTTTAGTTATTTTTCTATTTTCACAATTTATTGACTATTGGGTTTCTAAACCGCCAGCTACAGGATTTGAGAAGTTACAATTCTCCAGCCCATGTTGGAGATGTGTCAAATTATAGTAACATTAAATGAATGGGATTTCTATTTTATTTTTCGGCATTTAATGGTAGCAAGTTCTAGGCACCATGTGTCACATAAAGTGTATGACAATAGGGTGGTATCTAGTTACAGAAGCACAAATATGAATAATGGAACTGAAGAATCTATAATAAGTTACTGCAGGTGGTGACTCCAGAGGAAGACAGTTCTGTGTAAAAACAGCACCAATTAATGATAGATGAAAAAAAAAGTAGAGAAAAAATTCCTTTGGCACATCTAACAACCTAAGTCACCAGGGCTATAAAAATCTTGATTATTTTAATATGCATTATGAATTTTAATTTTTAAAACTACCACTAGAATACTTTAAATCAACTTTTTTATGATAAAGAATTTACATGTTATGTAAAGTTTTCGTCCATACTTTGAAGGTTAATTCATTTTCATCCAGGATCTTATCCTGAGGCAACATTCAGTGCCATGGAGTGAGGGAAAGATAAGTTTGAATTGCCATAGAGTTAAATGCACAATGTGGAAGAAGAAAGCTCCAGGAGTGATCCAGTTTATTTATATGATAAAATATAGCTGTAATGTGTATTTCATGGTTAATAGCCGCAGCTGTGCAGAGTGTACAAGTTTACAATGTCCTATAAAAATGATGGCTACAACACAATTAGTCTCTCTGGATAGAGCTTATGAGCATCACTTATCCTTCAGATTTGAACCCAATCTGAACAACCTTCAGAACACAGAGGCAAGTAAATTATGGATCTATGGTAATGAGAACCAAACAAACCTCACTGTAGAGAAGGGGAACTTGGGTTTCTATCTGATTAGTTATGTATATTGCTTTAATGATTCAGATGAGTGAACCATTATGCTAGCTATCTACCCAGTTTAAAAATAACCGCTAATTCTGATACATTCCTTAAGCTTAATCTTTACAGATACTGAAGAGTTATGAAGAATTGTCTGATAGAATGAATGGCAAAGTTATATCTTTGAATGGCAAGTGCAAGCCTTTGACATTTCAAGACATTCTTGCTCTCTTTGAATCAAGCCCATTATATATTTACCAAGTCTTTCTCAAAGTAAAATAAAACAAAATAAAAAACAGCAACAGCCATCAATGCTTTCCCCTCTTCTCATGTTAACTTTGGCCCAGATGTGATAAACACCACTTCTCCTCACATTCCATTTAATAAAAGCTAGTCCCAGATCCCTAAACTTAATTGAGAAGGAGACTGGAAAATGCAGTCAGTCTTTCCATGTGTCCAGAAAGAGGAAGTGGAACGACAGCGGTCTAGTCAGATTCTTCAACATTGACTATTAGAGAATGCTTCCATCATTTTGTTACACCAGTATTCTCAGAAATAATAATTTTATTCTCTACAATTTAGAAGGAGCCCTGCTTTTAAGAAACTGAGTGTTTATTGAAGCTCTAAATTGGTGAGTAATTTCACTAGGAAATTTTTGTTTGGTCATTTCTGTTAACACTTATTCAATTGGATAAAGTAACATAATCTCAAACAAAGCATCGTTCTACACATCATTCTACATATGCCTCTGATCTCAGTTGGGCACCAATGTCTCACTGTCTTATGATAGTTTTCTTGGAATCCTTGGAAGACATTATTTGATGCAGGGTCAGTTGACCTCTGTGTCGAAGTTCAAACCTGCCAGACTATCATATTCAAAATACAAGTCAAATAATCCTAAGCAATAATGAACCTTCTCTTTGCTCTTCAGCATATTCACTAAGATATATCTCCTCAAGAATTCTTGAAGAATATTGTGACTCTACTGAAAGTTTTCTTTAAAGGGATATTGTAGAAATTTTACCGATTGCTTCTTATGGAAATTGTATTAGTTCTTTCTCATGCTGCTAATAAAGACATATCTAAAACTGGGTAGTTTATAAAGGAAAGAGGTTTAATTGACTCACAGTTTCACATGGGTGAGGAGGCCTCATAATCATGGCAGAAGGCAAATGAGGAGCAAAGTCACGTCTTATATGGCAACAGGCGAGAGAACTTATGCAAGGGATCTCCCACTTATAAAACCATCAGATCTCGCAAGACTTATTCACTACCAAGAGAGCAGTATGGGGGAAACTACCTCCATGATTCAGTTATCTCCACCTGGTTCTTTCCTTGACCTGTGGGGATTATTACAATTCAAGGTGAGATTTGGGTGGGGACACAGCTAAACCGATTAGAAATCTTCCTAAAACTGTATTTTCATCACATCTTTCTCCAGTTTACCTCACGGCATACATTAAAACTCTCTGCTTCTCTGTGTCTTCAGTCTCTTAACCACCTTGGCTGTCTCCATTTTCACCTCTGCCTTTCCTGCCCTTTCCCCAATAATATTCAAGCACTGTGCTTCTGACAGGTAAACCACCCACACATGTTTCCTTTATCATTAAACAACATTTAATTGACTAATTTTACAGCTATTTGACAAGCTATTAAAGAAAAAAATAGGTTTCCTCTGAAATAAATTGCTTTTGCAAGTAAAATTTCACTGAGCAAGGTGTTAAATGTATTTCACAGACTACACGCTACGTGTAAGATTTGTTTCATCTCTTTTCTCATAACACCATCTTGCAAAAGATGCTGGCAGATACTTTTCTGTGGGTTTCCACGATTCCCCAAGGGCATTCTCATTTTGGCTAGTATCACTGTTTTATGCTGTTGACCTTTCTATAATGCGTATTATAGAGGATTTTCCCCCTAAAATGCAGTTTTAAAACAGCATTTAAATATGCACTTGTGTTTATGTGGGCTTGTTCACTACTGATTTGTACAAGCTAAGTAGTTTTTGTCTTTGCTTTTGCAATCTCTTAGATTACTATTCATACTTGAGAAAAATAGTTTTGTTAATTTTTCAATATTTAAAATATTTTCCTTTCACTGATGATTTATAACTGATTTGAAAAAATATGTTGTCTTTTTTTCATTTTATTTTTTAACAAGTTTATGAGAGTTTTATCTGAACTGGTATATATTGGTATACTGACTCTTTTTCAATAATAAAATGATAACAGCTTATATTCTATCACACTCCTCTTGAGCTTGTAGAGTTCCTTTCATACAATCAGTAATACATAAATAATACGAATAAATATATATTTTTTCGAGACAGAGTCTTGCTCTGTTGCCCAAGCTGGAGTGCAGTGACCTGTCCTCAACTTCCCAGGATCTGGGCTCAATCGACTTGCCTGCCTTGGCCACCCAAAGTGCTGGGATTACAGGTGTGAGCCAGCACACCCAACCAAGAATATTTTTAATACCATCTTCACTCTGAATATTAGAAATGAAAATTAAAGAAAAAGGATGCACAGTGAGATCAAATTTATGCCTTTTAAAAAATATCCCTGAATTGGACAATTAGAACAGACCCCCCCAAAATGTGCTGTGAGTCACCCAGATTTAGAAATACATGATGACAGCTGACATTTCTACCTGGGGGTTAAATAAGAGGTGCTTATATTAACTGCCTCCTCCTTATCTTATCTACAACTGTATTCTAAAATTTGGTGGGGCACACAGTGGGGTGGGCCTAGGTAACATGAACAGAAATGGAATGAGTAGTGGATAGCTCACTACATAGTAATCTGTGGCATGAAAATCTGGTTTAAAAAGACTTTCAAAAATACACATTTATATAATATTTTAAATAAATATTGTAAGTGTTATAAACACATTAATTATGGACCTTAAAATTCAATTTGCCAAATCTTTGGAATTATTTTATAACTTAGACTAAAGCAGACAGTTTTGATTTTTTAACTCTATTACTTTTACAATACCGTTTTTCTTTCTCAACTTTCTGGGATTACTAAACATCTATGGCAACCAAGGGAGGATGAAATAAAAAAGTCCTTTTTGTTATCCTTCCAATTCACCAGCCCTAAACTCAACACCTTGAAAACATCTCTTTTGCAGTGCAAAATTAATTCTAGCAATCAAAACCCACCAGTGAACATGTCAAACACAATCAAGCCTGGCATTTGCGTTATTACAACATCAATACGATATCTCTGTTGTCCTAGAAAACTTAAGCCATCACTGGGATTATCAATACTAGTATTTTTGCTTTATTTAAGAAATTGATTAGTTTAACATTGCTGAATGGAAAAATAAACTTCTTGCCAATCAATAGAACACTATTCTCTCCTGTGTGTTTTCTTTCCCCCGATAAATGCTTTTGATAAATGCCACTTTTGACTGTTTGCGTAACAGATTCCACATATGAAGTTTGAGCAGCTGTTGCTGACACACTGTTCCATTCTAAATGTCCTGTTTCCTTTTCAGCAACTTAGCAACAGTCTGGGTACCCAATCATGTGCTGAAGATATAAAATTATTTTGATAGGAATTAATAGAGAACACTAGCCAGTGGATGATATAAGGCTCTCTGAATCATGCCCACATTTTGTAAAAAAGCAAAAATTCTTCATGGGAATAGTCATTAAAGCTAGGGAAACTGAGCAATGAATATTGCCCCCAATACTTTATATCACTTAAAGATGACCTGGTGAATTAGGGTTTCCCACAGGGACAGAACTAATAGGATATATGTATATATATGAAAGGGAGTTTATTAGGGAGAGTTGGCTCACACTAACAAAAGGTGGAGTCCCATTATAGGCCATCTGCAAGCTGGGAAAGAGAAAAGCCAGTAGTGGCTCGGTCTGAGTCCCAAAGCCTCAAAACCAGGGAAGCTGACAGTGCAGTCTTCAGCCTGTGGCCAAAGGCCCAAGAACCGCCATCAAGCCACTGGTGTAAGTCCAAGAGTCTAAAGGCTGAAGAACCTGAAGTCTGATATGCAAGGGCAGGAGGAGCGGGAGGAAGCATCCAGCACAGGGGAAAAAGAAAGAAGCCAGGAGCCCCAGCAAGCAGGCTTATCCCATTTCCTTCCACCTGCTGTGTTCTAGCTGCACTGGCAGCGTATTGGATGGTGCCCACCCACACCGAGGGTGGGTCTCTCTCTCCCAGTCCATCAACTCAAATGTCAGTCTTCTCTGGCAACACCCTCACAGACACACCCAGAAATAATACTTTACCAGTCATCTAGGCATCCTTCAATCCAATCAAGTTGACACCTAATATTAACCATCACACATGGTAAGAAGTAGAAATTCTAAATTTCAAAAACATTGAGTAGTCGATTCTTAGCTATGACTTGATATGAGCTTACTCCTTTTCCTAGTTCTATCCTCTCTGCATGAGTATACAATGTATATGTGAGTACATATTTATTCTGTCAGTGATGTAAAACAAACAATATTTGTTGGCTATAATTTTAATTAATTTAATGGCTTGTACTCTTCTAATGTTGTATTTGTTTTCTTCTACAAAATTCTCAATCCCATGAGATCAAAGATTCTGTAATACATGTGGTCTTAATCAAGTCAACCTGACAGTACATGTTTGCTGAATGAATGATAAGTGAGTAAGTGGATAATGAAGAAAAATCCTCATGGTAGACATTCTAAATGGGGGAGGCAGAGTATAATTCCCTGTCTCTTCTAAAAGTTGACAGCCATTTTGGAGTGCAAAAGTTAATATTGAAATAAAAGTTACATAATTCAAGCCAATGACAATGCTGTAACAAGGCAAAGATTCTATGCCACGAGTGAGTTGCACAGACTGTTTTCAGAACAAAGATTGAATCATCAGAGGCTTGGCTGTTTGAGAAAAGGTTTTCAGAAGACATAGAACTTGAACTCAATCATTCAGAAAATATCATTTGAGTGTCTACTGCATGCTGAGCTCTGTAATAAATATTCGATATGCATTGTCTCATTGAAATCTCACATGTCCAGGAAATGAGTGTCTTGATTATCCTATTTTACCTATAGGGAGACTGAGGTATAGGGAGGTTAACAACTTACATAAAACTAGGAAATAGTGAAGTCAGGATTCAAAATCAAGTAGTCAGATGGCAGACACCTTTGTTCCTATCTACTACCCCATGTGCCCTTCCTAACCAAGTCTCAAAATAAAAAAAAAGTAAAATATACAGGTGAAGGGGAGAGAAATACAATTAAATGTGTGGAAATGGCAATTCACAAGAATACTTCAAATGATTTAAGAAACTGGAGTTAACAAGCCTGATTATCCTAAGGCCACCTTATATTGAAATAATAAAATAGTGATAATGATTACAACCATCTTTTTTGAGTTCTTTCAATGTGTCACACATGGTGCTGAGCACTTTATGTGTAAAGTCCCATGGATGCCCATGATGCCCTCTGTGATCTGGTTAAGAGTCTGAATTCCAGCAGGTAGTAAAGATACGTAGGGCCAGGTTAAGGTGCTTGTCTTTCATTCTAAATGAAGAGACGCTTAAGGTTTTCAAGAAGTGGAATAATACACTAATACTAATGAATATTTCTATGTAAATATTATATACATTTCTAGTGACTATAGTTTGTGAAATCTTATAAAAAAGATACTTTAGCAAGATTAATCTACTGAGATTGGAAAGGACGGATTTCCCATGTATGAGAATGAGTGCGTACATATGCATGTGTGTTGGAGAGAAGAGCCACGTTCTCTGAGAATTTAAGAGCAGGGATTAAGTTGGATATCGAGCAATAACGATGATCTGAAATAATGATCTGAAAAGCATTGGCAACATCGTGAATGAAGAATGGGATAGATTGTGTATGTGGAAGGAATGATTAGAACAAAGTAAAAAATTAAATACATTTTGAACATAGGAACATTAGCAAAATCTTTTTGTAGTTTCAAGCTAGGAGAAGAAGAGAGTCCAAATACTTCAGTCAGAAACTGGATGCTGTACCGATGAGTGTCTTTCTACTTACCAACTCTCCATCTGCATCATATGGCTTGAATTTGGGGGTTCTGTGGAGTACTCCAGTTTCTCATAAGACTTCCCTTTGCCCAGGACTTGATATGGGAAATGACTAAACCTTGGCTATCAGAGATGTCTTTGTTTGTTAATTTGTTTGAAACAGTTACCTGATCTGAACAAAATCAGTGAATGAAGGTGGATGTGGGTCTGTTTCCTCTATGGCTTCTCAGGATGCATTGTAGCACCCAGAGCAGCTGGCAGGGGGGAGTGGAGCTGCATATATTCTAATATGGTTAACTTATTCTAATGAGCTGCATTCTCTAAAATCAGACTTGCTGATGTTGTCAGGAAATAAATTTAACTCCCCCCACAAATAGATGTGAAGCTGAATTCTCTGATATGTTTTATTTTCCACAAGGTAATCAAGATTCATAAAACTCCGATTTAGGATCAGGGCATCAGGGAGTCATGTCCTTGAGGGCAAGAAAATCTCGTAATGAGAAGTGTGTTTCAATGCTCTTAATCTCATGGGGTCTGATAAATGGAAACAGCAGAGTTGAATCGTGCTCTCTTATTTAGCTTCATTGTCCTTTCTGCTCTGTAAGTCATTCACCACCAAGGTAAGGAAATATGTAAAATGTGCAGTATTTGCCTCTGGATCAGAAAATACTAAATCAAAAGAACAGAACATGAAGTGGGTAGCACGTTACATTTTAAGTTTATGAACATCTTCAATATTATGCTAAATTCTTAAATCTCCCCTTAATGGTCAAAAATCAAGGTAACATCTCTTTTTTTCCTCTTTTCCCTGGAATTATTAACTTCAAGGCGGAAGGTGATGAGACCATCCCCAGTCTATGCTTTTCACCTTTCCCACCCCGCCTCCAGCCCCCCCATGCATTATCACCAATAGCTCCCCAAATAACAACCCATTAAGGAGAGATTTGGCAGCAAAATGAGAGCCAGTAGAGTGAGAACTAAGAAGCATGATCACATGTAATTTTTAAAACTTGCTTATTTTAAAAACATGAAATACTTTCAACTGTTGTGTTGTAACTCATAAAAAGCCCCAAGTGCATGGCTGGATTAAGGTACACTCAGAACTTCCAGGGCAAGCATTCCAAGTTGAAAGTCAAGATTGATGATACACAGTATTCTATACCTGATACTTGGAGTCCACCGAAGACAAGTTTTCATCACTAAAATAAAAATAATTAATAGCACACTTAAGTATTTTCTATTAAATGTGGAAAAGAAAATCCACTCAAGGAGTCAATTCACCTTGTTAGACTTCCTGGGTGTGTGACCCTGAAAACCTGAAGGAATCTGCTTCTTGTAACTTTGAAAATGCCAGTGCTGTGTCTGTGATCAGGAAAACACAAGATAATGGGTGAAATGACCTTCAGAGGAAGTAAAAGGGGAAGTAGTAGTTTGACAGACATGTAGAAAATGTGGAAGTAAATTATGAAAGGCAGAATGTATTGATTCAATATTTGGTTGTGGGAAATGTAATTTCTTCAGTTGTGGAATATATAAAGAGTTGACCTAATGAGATAGTGATGTTGGTCAGTGTGTTTTGTAAGGCTTTTATCATCTATTCTTAGATATAAGACAGGAAAAGACACTCAAGGGGAGATACGCTGCCATTACACTTAGAAAGAAATGCAGGATTCATTCCACAGAATCTGTAAATCCTCATGTGAGTGATTTTCCATGTGAGCTATTCTCAGCTGATGCATAGGTGGGATTCTGATTGAATTGGTTTCAGGTATAGCCTAGGCAGTGGTAGTTTTAAGGGTTCCCCAGGTGACTCAAATATGATACAAGAATTAATAAACATTACCCCCATGCTAGAACTATTGATTACCTCTAATAATATTTACCACTCTCACCTTTCTCCCAATCTCCACAATATCCCACCCCCAATGAGCCTACCTGCTGTTAGAAGAGGCCAAGTCCACTTTCACCTGAGGACTTTGTATGTGTTGTTTTTTATTGCAGTGTTCTGACACTGACCACTCCTTTCTTTCACCGTTTTCAGCCCTTGTAGATAGCTGCGGGGATGGCTCATTCAAATGTCACCATTTCAAACAGGTCACTTTTGACCTTATATCTAATCTAAAAAGACTCCTCATTCACATTAATCCTCAGCAGTTCAAAATCTATTTTATTTGCTTCATGGCACTGATCACTATTGGAAATCCTCACTCAGCCAGGCCTTTTCTGTTTGCTAGCTGACAGCACTCACTACAAACCAAACTGCATTGTCCTTCTCGTGCTGTTTACTAATGTGGCCTTTGTGCCTAAAACCATGCCTGGCACATAGGGGCATTTGCTAAATATTTACTGAGTAAATGAATGAGTGAGTGAGTGAGTGAATGAAATGTCAACCGAAAAAGACAATGCACAGGAAAGTCTTTCTGGACTGTAAATTATTGGTTACTAAATCCCAATGCCTTCCTTATATTACAGAATACATTTAATCTCCTTTCTATGTAGCAGCATTTTTCTTCTCTAGGCCTTTTTTTTTTTTTTAACTTTCTCAAAGCAATAAGTGAAACAGACTTTGGATCAAAGAATGTGCGGGCACATGTGCCAATAACCAAAACAATTTTCTATCACAAAATTCAATCAGGGCTTCTTTAATCAGGACATAAATCTTTCAGACACACATCACAGACTGTACCACATAAGACCATATCTGCTTTTTTTTTTTTTTTTTTTTTTTTTTTGCTTTTTCCCCCATCCATTTTGCAATTACAACCTATCAGTGGAAGAGGAACAGCACTGAAGTAGCATAGAGAAAGCAATATCCTGAAAAAGCAGTTTTAAACATGATGAACTTGGTACTTTTAGTTTGTCTCAGTCTGCAATTTCAACTCTCATAGGACTCAATGAAATGGAATCAGGCAATGCCGATCAATAATCTGAAATTCTGTTGTAAAGGGTGTAGTATAAAATAAACATTAAGAACTACAGACTGTTATTCTATCAGCAACACCCTAATTTCTTCTAAGCCTATGGAATTTGAAGAGTGATAGCGAGAACTTTTTACCTGTAAACATTGCACCCATTTCCTCTTTTTGTTCAACCCAGTGAGAGCATTTGATGAGAAAGGCTGGTTTATCCTGAACAATCTTTTCATCAGTTTCATATACTTGTCATAAAATGTGACCATTTGAGTGTTGGCTGTATTTAGCAATCAACATATACAAAAGAATGAAAAAATGCAAAAGAATCTTATCAAATAGTAATTTTTTGGAATAAAATAGGTAAAAGTCTATTACTCAGAGAAATTTTAATGGAAATATTGTTAGTTCATTTAAGCTAATCAAAGAGTTAACGATAGACAAATTTATTATATGTTGTTTTTTGAAACTTGGAGTTTGGGATTGCAGTGGTAAGAATCATGAAAGTGGAAGGGCAAGGAAGAAGGATGAGCTGCCCTATTCTCATAAGCTACAGGTTAATAAGCTCAAAAGAGATCTGTATGGTGCCCAAAAGTAATGAATACTTTTCCACAGTGTAACCAAACTGTGGAATTTATGACCAGCAGTATAATATATCTGGGTCAGAAAACATGCATTAAGGTCTAGACTGGATACCAAAGGCATAGAAAAATATTTTTACATAGAATAATGTCTTAATACGAGCATCTCATACAATAGGGGTCCCCAGCCCCTGGGCCACGGACTGGTACCATAGGTCAGTGGCCTGTTAGGAACCAGGATGCCACAGCAGTTGGGGAGCAAGCATTACCACCTGATCTCTGCCTCCTGTCAGATCAGCGGTGACATTAGGTTCTCATAGGAGCGTGAACTCTATTGTGAACCGTACATACAAGGATCTAGGTTGCGTGTTCCTTATGAGACTCTAATGCCTGATGATGTGAGGTGGAACAGTTTCATCCTGAAACCATCACTCCACGAAACTAGTCCCTGGTGACAAAAAGGTTGGGGACTGCTGTAATACAATATAAGAACATTCATAAATGCATTGTTATATGAAATGTAAAAAAAAGATACGTCTTAGTTCTGTGCATATAATTTATTTTACAAAATGGAATTCTAACATTCTGTTCTATAGATGGGTTTGAAGAGGTTTTTTTCAGTTAAAACCTAAAGTTTTAATTTTAATGATGTTTCAAATATCCAAAGATGCAAACACTCATCCCCCAAATGTAACAGATATTGTCATTTTCCTATATTTTCTTCAAAGGTATCTCTCATTTTTCAAATAAATGAAAAGTTATAGATACCATTTTATCCCCATCCTCAATAACTCTCCACCATTTCTCAAAGTTAATCATTATCTGGAAATTAGAGTATTATTTTCTTAATTCCCATCAATCTATCTTTTAAGTCTCTTTATTGCTGTTTCATGCTTTGTATCTCTTTGTCTCTGTGGGCAGTGATCTAGGGATTCTTCATTTACTAACTATGTGATTTCAAGCAACGTACCCTCTATATATCAGCTTAATTTGTAAAATGTTGGCAACAATAGTGCTTATGTTATTGGGTTGCTAGAAGATTAACTGAGTCATTTGTGAAGCACTTAGAAAAGAACCTGGCATACAGTAAGCATATTTAAAAGTTTGTAAATCAAATTCCTCAAAGATACACTTCAATTCATTATTTCTTTCCTTGTCTCCAAACTAGAGTTTATCTCATCCATGGTAATTTTCTTTATCATTTCAATACTATGACTTCATTGCCAATATTTCTAATTGGTTCTTTTTAACCTCCTATTCTAGTTTTATTTCTGCCTCTGTTTTTTATTCCACACATTTTTGGTCTTTTAAACTGGATATTATCCTTTAATTTACTTTTTTATAGATTTGTTCATAAGGTTCTATGAAATTCATTTATTGAATAAATTCCTATTTGTATTTTTATTTGTTGGCTATCATTTTTGTCAACTCTTTTACTTTACGTATTTCTTTATTTTCTGCTTGACTCTTTCCTCCTCTTTACCCCAAATCAGCTACCTGCCTACAAAGCTTGTATTAGCAATTTGATGTGGCCCTTTCATATTTTGCTTCACACACATACAAACACAGAGAGAGATTTGGAGACATACTTTTATAATATGGCATGTATCAAGGTATATTTTGTAGAATACATGAGAAAAATATTAAAAGAGATGAGAAAAGTATCCTGCAATCAAATAGTTTTGGGAAACACTGCATCAAATAAAATTGAATAGGTTTCTCTACTGCAAGATTTCTTGATGCATTTATCGTAGAAATGTGTGCAAACTGTGTATTCCCCCAAATCATTTGACAAGACGACACTTTCTTAACAGGTAAATTCATGTATTAGTATTATGAGGAACAGGCTTTGGGAAATACTATCCAATCTTTGCAATGAGAATTATTTAATCTTTAACTGTAAGTTCAGCTTTGATCTATTTAGAGACCAGACATATTCCAAATCAAGGGACTAATAGGCCATTCTGTTAACTCTATTCCATCTTCCTATTTTGCATAGAGAACTTGGATTGTTAACCCCTTACCTGGTAATCAAGCCCCTGACTAATACCTAAGGATCAGAAAAGAGGTATTTGTCCTGGTTTCCTGCCTTGGCCAAGATCTGGGTGGGATCCTGACCCGAAAACCCAAATAGTCTACTCCACGATCCTCCTAATAATTAGCTCCGTCATCACCACGTGAGCCAGCACACAGGGCTCTATGGCATCCAATTTATTCACTTTTCACTTCTTATCAATACAGAAGGTCAAAAGAAAATACAAAGTAGATTATAGAAAAAAAAGCAAAATGTGAAAGGAATGATCATAAAGTATTTTGAACCTGGGTATTTATTGAAGTAAGGCTATAGCATGAATTAAAAGGCTATGTCTTTTTATCATCTCTAGTTTACTTAACGCTAAATTAACATATAACACACATAGCATTGTGCTGGCATAGTATAGGCAATAAATGTTAATTCATATTATTCTTACATTGTTCGAGTAAACGCACACAGCCAGGATTTCTTTATAAAGTGAAGAATATCTAACAAACATAGTGAGACCACATAAAAATATGTGATACTTTTATGGATCAAATTATGTCGAATAAAGCATAATTATATTTAACAGTGACCTAAGGTACCCCCCAAAATCATAAAAACTAGAACCAACATCCACCTCCTGGATCTCATACTATATGTCAAGCACTTCTCTAGGTACCTTACATGCCTATGATGTTTGTTTGTGCATTTATTTATTTATTTATATTTTTAACTGTTATTTTAGGTTCAGGGGTACATGTGAAGGTTTCTTACGTAAGTAAACTCATGTCATGAGGGTTTATTGTACAGATTATTTCATCACCCAGGAATTAAGCCCAGTACCCGATAGTTACCTTCTCTGCTCCTCTCCCTCCTCCCACCTTCCACCATCAAGTAGAACCCAGTGCCTGTTGTTTCCTTCTTTGTGTTCATAAGTTCTCATCATTTAGCTCCTGCTTATAAGTGAGAACATGCCGTACCTGGTTTTCCGTTCCTCCATTAGTTTGCTGAGGATAATAGCCTCCAGCTCTAACAATGTGCCTATGCTATTTAATAGATAAAAAACTCCTATGAAGTTGCCCAGGATCACATAGCTAGTACATAAATGTGACTGGGTTCAAACCCTGGCCATTGATAAAAGAGTCCTTATTATATTTCCTCTGCTGTACTTTCTTCTTGTTAACTCTCACTTGGCATGGGATATATATTTAACAATAAAAACTGTGTTATAATTAAAATAAATGGAAAACCAAAATTAAGGGGAAAATCATGTCATATTCTAGTCAGGTAGACTATGCTGGTCATCTCATGTGGTCTCCCATCTTTATAAGAGGAACTGAATCAGACATATAGACATTGTTTGTTTGTTTCAAAAAATTTCAGTTCTGATTACATCTTAAATTTGGCATTTTGTATGACTAACAATTTTTGGAGAATTTCCACTTAATGAAAAAGAGAGAGATGCTGAAAAATTATCTGGGTAGAAGGAAAACACTTTAAATGTATTACAGAAATTGGAGCAATAAATACTCAAGAGAGTAATTGTCCAATAAATGAGAGAGTGACAAATTCAGTAGGTTTCAAGAAATAAAGGTTGATCCAATACAAAATGTGCACTTTTGCCAACAGCAGAATTTTTCTGACTTCTAAAGATGGGACTCAATGACTCCAGGGGAAAAAGAATATTCAAAAGATAAGTAATAATAAACTAGTAGTGAAAATTAATACATGGTAAATAATTCACATGCAAAAAGACCAGTACAAATCTTGCCAGTGAGTGAAGGATAATTAGACACAACCTAAGGATGGAGCATTAAGTTTTTGTCATTGTTGTTGAAAAGACTGGAAAGGAAGCTTGAAGGAAAATAAAGACTGAGGCCTTGCATTCTGCATAGTGGTACAAAGTCATGTATTTGACAAGCTTGTAACTCCCACATGATTATATTCACATATAAATCTAGTTGAGTTGTCTTCAAAATAATCAACAAATCTTACAGAGATGCATTTGCCAATTATTCCCAATCAATGCAAGAAAGAATATGTTTTAGAACAGGGCAAGTAAACAATCAAATTTTATTCTCTTCTGAACACCATAATCGTCTCTAATTTTTCAAAACAATTCTTAAACCTTTACTTGCATCTAATAAGTGCCTTTCATTTTGTTATGCATCAATAAAAAATTAATATATGTTAAAATCATGATATTTAAAAACTAACAGTTTCCTAAGTAATCATCTGGACTCTAAATTGGAGACTAACATCCTTGTGAGGATGATATCCTCATTCAGGCTGTGACTCACTGATGCTCATAAAGTCAGTTCCTTACTAGGTCATCAGTCAATTTCTTACATTATATTAGACATTAACGTATCATGCAATTTGTTAAGGGTAATCTCTCTCTCTCTGTCCCTCTCGTCGTTCCAGAGGAAATTAAGGAAATAGCTAGACAATAGTTTGGCTCTGTGTCCCCACCCAAATCTCATCTCAAACGTAATCCCCATGTGTCAAGGGAGGGACCTGGTGGGAGGTGATTGGACCGTGGGGACAGTTTCCCCTATGCTGTTCTCATGATAGTAAGTGAGCTCTCATGAGATCTGAGATCTGATGGTTTAATAAGGGGCTCCTCCTCTTTCCTGCTCTCTCTCTCTCTCTCCTGTTGCCTTGTGAAGAAGGGGCCTGTTCCCCTTTGCATTCACCGTATTTATGTTTCCCAAAGCCTGCCTGGCTATGCAGAACTGTGAGTCATTTAAACCTGTTTCCCTTATAAATTACTCAGTCTTGGGGGGATTTCTTTATAGCAGTGTGAAAACGGACTTATGCAGGGGTTTATGCTTACAAGTTGCAAATCAGCAAGTCCTTGGCCCTATGTATTTATCTCATTTTGCTTAGCATAACAATGATAATCTCCTGGCAATATTTGACTTCACCTTTTGACCTATGTTGAATTCCATGTCCACATTTCCTGTAAATATCACTTGATCACTTTTTTCTGTTTTGCTTCAGTTTAGCGGCTAATATATTCTAAACTCATTTTGTAGGCAAACACATTTTCATATATAAATTCCTTTAACTTTAATTATACAATATATTAGAAATTTTTCACATTTCTTTTGTCTTCTGTTTACTTTCTGTGTATCTATGCTACCATTCTGCAAGTCACGCATTAAGAAAGGCCTCATTCTCCTTACACTTCCTGAATATGTTTTGGAAAGAATTAGGCACTTACGCATTTGTGTCTATTTGTTGTGCACTAAGACATAGAAAATGAATAATATTTTGCTCATTGGGGTTTGGCTATGTTGTATAATTTAAAAACATAAAGCCTTTTCAATTGCTTAATCCTTTCTTTCTCTTCCTTTCCAATGCCCAATACATAAACAAAACAAAACAAAACAAAAAAACCAAATAAGTAGAAAATGCTTTGTTGAGATAATAGCAGGACAACTTCATTTCTGTTATTGCCTTCGTATTTAGCTATGTCATTGTTTCCTATATGGAAGAAGACTAGATTTCCTAGCTTTTCAGTATCTAGTTTTTTTTTTTTTTGCTTTATTTTGAACTCAGTTGGGGAAAACACTGGTTTTCTAGAATTATTTTTTCTTTCTCAGACCCAGCATAAGAAATGAATAAAATGCATATGAATGGTGATGCTGTTTGCAGATATAAAGTTAATAAAGAGAGTTTAAGATGACTTTTTTGCCTAGTCAATGTTAATAATAAACGCACAGTTTTCTTATGAGTTTAAGATCACTTATGTATTGTATATTTAAAGCAACCTGAACAGGGAAGTACTTGGTATCAATAACCACCACAGAAAAAATCATGAAGATTTCTAAAGAAATTTAAAATAGAGCAACCATATGATCCAGCAATCTCTCTTCTGGGCATATATCCAAAGGAAATGAAATTGCCACCTTGTAAAGATACCTGCACTCCCATGTTCATTGCAGCATTATTCACAACAGCCAACATACGGAAACAACCTAAGTGTACATCAACAGGCAAATGGATAAACTGTGTGCACATAAAATGGAATATTATCCAGCCCTAGAAGAGAATGAGATCTTGCTATTGACCACAATGTGGATGAGTCTGAAGGACATTATGCCAAGTGAAATAAACCTGACACAGAGAGAGGAATATTGCATGATCTCCTTAGATGCCGACTCTTAAAAAGTAATTCAAATATACAAAGATAGAGAACAAAACAGTGTTTACCAGTTTGGGTGAGGGAGGAAATGAAAGATGTAGGTCATAGAATACAAAGTGTCAGATACATAGAATGAACAAGTCTAGAGATCTAACGTACAATATGGGGACTATAGATAATAAAATTCCACTGTATTTGAGACTCATGCTAAAAGGGTAGAATTTAGCTTCTCTTGCCACAAGAAAGATGGGTAAGTATGTGAGCTGATGCATGTGTTCATTTGCTTCACTATAGTAATCTTTTTACTATATATTTACCATAATGTCATTTGTACACCTTAAATATACACAGTAAAATTTATTTTTAAAAAATAAAGCAGTTTGGTCAAATTATGACACCAGGACACAAGTCAAAATTTTCAAATATAAAACCAGTGTTCTTACTTTGTCCTGTAAAGTATGAAAATCGAACTGCAACTTGTTTCTTGTCAGTGCTAAGCAGCCCTTTTATTTATCTCCTGCTGGCTTCTCAGTATGTGCCCAACCTAAGTTGTTTCAGACGTTTTCTCTTCTCTTCTAAGTTCTACTATTCTTTGCCCTTCTCAACAGGTGATCCCATACCCCATGTAACTGGGAAGGTTGAGTTCATGAGCTCCTGCTTTCATCTTTGTCCCAACTCAATGTATCTCTCTGTTTGCACCTACCTTTTCATCTTTCTTCCAGGTTTCAGAAAAAAAAAAAAAAAAAAAACCCTCATCTTTTCTTTTTATGTCTGAAGTTAGTTCCTCCTTTCTGACCTCAGATTCCATCATGTCCCACCTCCAGAGACACTTCGCTGCCATTCTTACCCCTCTGGTTTTGAGCTCAAGTTGTCCTTTTTAATTGGATCTCTTCTGTCAGCTTCACTCATGCTCACGTTTTCCCTAATGCTCTTCTCATCCTCATTCTCTTATCCCTGTGGCATGTGGACACTCTGTATGACACTATTCCTCTGAAATTAGTTGACAGTGACTTCCTCTTTTATGAACAGTTCGTCTTCCTTCCTTGTACAAAATTCATCTAAGAACTACAAGTGGATCCTCTTTTTGCTTTTTATCAAATAGTTACTAGATATCCAATTTATTTTCCCAAATCAGCCTCATCTAAATCTACATGTTTAATTCTTAGTCACTGAAGCTCCAGTTCATGTCACCAAATTCCTTCAGACATTTCCATTTTCCATCATTTCCAAATCAACACATGCAATGGTCCTATCATATGAAACACTTAGTTGAATAACTACAGTAGTGAATGAGGAATTTATTTTTACTTGGTATTAATGATATAATTTTAATACGCTAAAGACAAATTAGCCTTGGTTTCTCCCAGGTTTTGAACTTCTAGGTTTTCTGTAAGTATAATTATCTAAAACAGATGACAAAGTTTTATATTTGATAGTCTTACACTTACTTTAAAAGCAATAAAATGTTGTTGCTCAACATAATGTTTCAGATCCCATTAGCCCTATAATTTAATGATTCCATATTTCTCAGCCCTATGTACTTAGGTTGGATTTATACAATAATTAGATTCCTGTGAAGAAGAAAAGAGGATTATTCCATAATTCTTTACTCAGAATTCTATATTTTTATAATGTATAAAAATATAGGAGATGCATTCTTGTTAAGTTCATATACCTTCTAGTCATATTATTTTTTGAGAAAGCACATTAACCAGGAAAATAAATGCTTTGAGGATAGAAAGTTAGACATAAAAGTTTATTCATGAAATAAGAAAACTCCCATTGATTGGCTGAGCACAGTGGCTCACACCTGTAATCCCAGTACTTTAGGAAGCCGAGGTGGGTGGATCACGAGATCAGGAGTTCCAGACTAGCCTGGCCAAGACGGTGAAACCCCGTCTCTACTATAAACACAAAAATTAGCCAGACGTGGTGGTGGGTACCTGTAATCCGAGCTACTTGGGAGGCTGAGGCAGGGAATTGCTTGAACCTGGGAGGCAGAGGTTACAGTGAGCTGAGATCGCACCACTGCACTCCAGCCTGGGCAACATAGTGACACTCCGTCTCAAAAAACAAAACAAACAAACAAAAACCTCCCACTGATGATTTCTAATAGATCTAGAATTATTAGGCTTATTGTTATATAACTTCATTGTATTTATTTATTTAATATAAACTACTTCTTTTAGTAAGGTGATGTATGAGTCAAAATTCAACCCCAAAGTTCATCGCATTTCAGTTCTTCTTTATATTGGAGGCGTCTCTCAGATGCTTTTCATTCATAATTTCATTAAAAGTTTTCAAAAGGAATGCACTTAGTTCCAGAGTTTACGGAATTCCATCTCAAAGGATCTGGACAAGGAAATCTTCATCATGCAGCGAGAGTCCTAATGCTATCATTTGTCTAGTCACCATCTTTTGTGCCTGCCTATCCAGTGAAGATCTCCAAAAGGTCAGCAGGCATTTCAAAACATATTTTTCTAAATAGGTACATATATATTTTTATAAACCATTGATATCTTCATTGCTACATTCATAAAATGCATAAACTAATTGTTAGCATAAATAAACTATACTACGTCTGCTGAATTCTATTTTACAAAAAGATTCTTTTATAAAGGAAAATTTAAACACTAAAGTCTAATCTTAACTTTTATCAATTACTGCTTAATCTTATCCTGTCTTCTCAGCAGGTTGGAATGTGGAATACATTTTAAATTTTAATCATTGTTTCAGATCATTATATCTAGAGTAACATTTACATGGAATTGAGGATTTAAACAAATGTATAAGGTGTTTTATCTCAGTGGGCAAACTATCGTTATTATCTACTTTTATCACTTTTCTCTCTTTTCTCCCTCCTAGAACTGAGTCTTCATTCTTTGCATTTTATTATCTTTCATAATCTGGATCTCATATTTCAGGACCAAAAAAATGTAAGCTTACATGAATGATAGTTATTTCATAGCTAAGTCAATTTATTCAGTAGAAGTAATATACCTAACTTAGGATGGAATTTATCTTGTACCCAGACGTCCCTATAAGAAGGAGTACATTATTGAGTTCACATAACACACTTAAACATATGTAAAGCATCAACCACAGCAGGTAAGTCTACAAATTATCAGCAGATGTATACTTGTATTCCATGGATGTCAAATGCTATGCAAATTTCAATGATATGGGCCACAATGTTTGGTCACAAAGAATGCAGAAATTTGGATTTTATAAAATAAGACCTTCATCTGGAAAAATATGGGGATTTTATTTCCAGGTTGATGTCATAAAGCCAAAAGAAAATAAGTATTTTGTGTCTGTGAACAAGTATAAACATATGTCTTCTTACTGTAAACACATATGAAAATCTCTTTTCATCTCTGTATGGCTTCACGATGCTAGCATTGCCCCATTGTCTGTCCCTGTCCCTGTCCAGGCTCACGGGTATGCTGAACCACTAGAGATTCATGCAGGTCAGTGTGGGAGGGGAGGTGGGAACACATCTGCTGAAAGGAAGCAAAGCAGAAATGAACCAGATGGCAGACGTAATGAGGGTGAAGAGCAGAAAGGAAAATTCCCCTAAGATCTACCAATGGCATTACTACCTGTGCCGAAAGAAAAGAGGACTGAAAAGGGAGCCAGCATGGTTTCTGGACATCTGAATGAGCTGACTCAGTTGGGGGCTACTGTGCAGGATTACATTTAGGGCTGGTTAGGAAACAGGGAATGAATGAAATGGGGGAGGGAGGTAAGCACATTTTGCCTGATTTCTTTTTGTGAGAACACTTTTCCAGCTTCAGAAATCACAAATATTTACCGGCAATTAACAGGTTTCTTGTTTGAATCATCATCAGTTCAGTAAAAGAATAATTTCTTCTGGTTCTAATCATCATCAGTTCTGTAAAAGAGTAATATTTTTTCTTTTTTCTTTTTTTGAGACAGTCTCACTGTATCACCCAGGCTGGAGTGCGTGACGCAATCTGGGCTCACTGCAACGTCCGCCTCCTGGATTCAAAAGATTCTCATGCCTCAGCCTCCAAAGTAGCTGGGATTACAATGCATGTGCCACCATGCCTAGCTAATTTTTTTTTTTTTTTGGTATTTTTTAGTGGAGACGGGGTTGTGCCATGTTGCCCTGGCTGGTCTCAAACTTCTGGCCTCAAGTGATCTGCCCGCCTTGGCCTCCCAGAGTGCTGGGATTACAGGTGTGAGCCATCGCACCCGGCAAGAGTGATTTTCTTTAAAAATACTGGAACAATCCAATACTTCCACGACCAAGAATCTCCTTCCCTCACTACAGCCTTTTCTAGTGTGCTACTCTTTATGAAAGAGAAAGAAGTGGCTTATTTAATTTGCCACAGTCTGCAGAAATAAAACAGAAGACATTTAGAGATTCTAAAGATATTAAAAGATTACTGGTTTTACATCATTTACTTACAGTAGAATTGACCAAAACCAAACATCCTCTTAGTTATTTCACATATAAAAATTAGGTCACTGAAGTAAAAGGGATCAGAAAGCTTTGTTATAGCAAACTGTTCAGAACATGTATTAGTCGAGCTTCAGTTTATGCAAATATAAGACCTTTTGATTTCCTTTCTCTATCACAAGGAAATTGCTAATACTACCAAGGACCAATGTCATTTCTTCAGAGGACAATAAAATAGTTTGCATATGTATTTTTATATGTCTGTATATATGTGAAAAAGAAGGTGATTCCCAGGAAAAACAGGAGAGAAAGAAGAGATAAGCCAAAGCAATAATCTCACTGCTCATTCCTCCCTAAAATTAGGACTGTCACAACTTGGAATGATGCAAACAAAGTTTTATATTTTTTTCTAGATTTTCATTTGATAAGAAAAAAAAACGAAATGCTGTTTTACCTTGGAAAAATATGTTACCTAGGAGATTTAGATGAGTATGCATTATTCCAGAAACTACCAAAATTGAAAATGAACAAATTGACTGAGAATTAGAGTAAAAGTTATAGGTCACCACCTGCTCCTTGCATTATATAGAGAAATGGGATTATAGCAGCAATAGTGATTATACTGATGACATACACACACATACACACATACTCACATACATATACATACCAGGTGGCACAAGATCTCTTGAAACCATTTCAAATTAGCTCTGATACAATTTATTTAAAGGCATTTCTTACCTCAAGAATAATCAACAGTGAAATATCATTATTCTGTGATGTCCTGCAATGCTATCCCCTACAGCAGAAAATATATGTTGTAAGAGTTTGTTGTATTTTATCTTAGGGTTTTCTTAGAGTAATATTGACATTTGACATAACCCTAATTTGAAGCAAAGTACAACTTTAAAATATATTTTTTTAGTGCTGAAATTTTCCTAATTCCATGTTGAATAAGGAGACAGTTAATAGAATTTGAAAGAAACTTCTAATAACTCTGATGAAACAATATGTTTTCATGTCCTTAGAGAGTTCTCTTTAAATGTAGGACTATCTTTTTTCTGCCATACTAAAAGTTATCCTACAAAGAGTAAGCTGAATGATCCAGGTGGAAGCAGAGATAATGATACCAGTTAGAAATACAAGTTCCTCATGATAACAGGACCTGATATTTAATAAGTACTCATGATGTACTAGCCACTACTTTAAAGGCTTTATATGTATGATAGTATTTAATTACACAATTACCTTATAATGAAACTATAATCATTCATATTCTACAGGAGAAAAAATAGATCCAGAGGTGTTAAATAACTTTCTTAGGGTTCACACAGCTAGAAAGTTGCAGAGCTTGACTTGAAGCCAGGAGCCTAGGTTTAACCACAATGTGACCCTACCTTTCATCAGGACAGCCTTAATACTCAGGAAATAACAGGCTAAGTGTGGTGGCTCATGTCTGTAATCTCAGTGCTTTGGGAGGCCAAGGCAGGAGGATTGCTTAAGGCCAGGAATTCAGGAATTCAAGACCAGCCTGGACAGCATAGTGAGACCCAGTCTCTTCAAAAAATACCAAAAATTAGCTGGGTATGGTGGCACATGCCTGTAGCCCCAGCTACTCAGGAGGCTGAGGCAGGAGGATTGCTTGAGCTCGGGAGTGCAAAACTGTAATGAGCTATGATTTTGCTACTACACTCCAACCTGGGAGACAGAGCGAAACTCTGCCACAAAAAAAAAAAAAAAAAAGAAGACTGTATTCTCCAATGTTAATGTTAAGAAGTAACATCAACAATTTATATGTTTATTCATTCAGTCAATGTTTATCATAATCACAGCCATATAATAAATGATATCTGCAATAAAAAGTATTCTAAACCACCTGTAAACACACATAAAGACTTAAATTCAAGAAACAGAATATGACATGTAATTGAGAGAGTAGAATTTAGTTTAAGAACCAGTAGCAGAAATATATAAATAGAGAGAACTGTCTTCATTTAGCAAAGCACGTCAGAAAATAACTAGCCTATACACTTGGCTGAAATTGAAGAGTTCTGAAGCAAAGAGACAACAATAACTCAAGTGTACTATGTAATAAACTAAGAGGAGTTTTGCATTTCCCAAGTAAGGCCTTCAGAGAGGAGTAAGGGAGCCAGAAAAAGAGGGAAAGAAATGGAAGGAGAACTCATAGATCTACCTGGAATATAACCACTGAAGAATTCCTGAAGGTAGAAATGGCTGAATACGTTTTTAAAATAAGACATTTATCTTTCAATTTTAAGTTACTTGCATAATAATGCAACCCTCCCCTGACCATGCTGCTTTTTTACTGTAAACAAATGGTCCTCAAAGCAAAGTGTCATCCTCTGACCAACAACCTCAGGGGATACAAGCCCTGTTAGAAATGCAAATTCTCAGAAGCCTCCCCAGACCTACTGGATGTGGAACTTTGGGGTCTGTATCATCTTAACCAGCCCTCCAGGGGATTATAATGTGTGCTGAAGTTTGAGAACCTCGACCTAAATCTCAGCAAAAGTCTTCTGTGTCCTCAATCTCGTGTAAGTGGCACTTTGGGAAATGAAAAACTTGGGTCAGTGTCCAGCAGAGATGTCATAAACAAGAAATGAGATGTAAAATAAAGATACGAAATTTACCCAGAAACAGAAAAGAAGAGTAATGAGGTGCAATTTAATGAATATACTCACCAATAAACTCTAAATGTTTTAACAGACATTGAGCTTGCCAGATTTTGTGGGATAGGAATTTAAGACAAGTCTATAAATCTTAAATGGTAAGGTGATTAATGATAGTAGATCATATGAAGACCTTGGTGTAATTCCTATCTGATAGCCATCCAAGAAATGTATCATTTGGAGAACTCTGTAGAATTATTTATAATTTTAAAAAAATGATCCATTTTTAAAGTTACATTTTAAATATGCATAGCCCACTGGAAGACAATTTTGACCAATAAGAGTTTTTGAGCTTAGGTATCACTTTGAGAGGTAGCCTATTGTGGTTAGTTTAAATTTGATACAACTTAATAGTTCTAAGACGATCAGTCTTTTTTAAAAAAGATCTATTAACAATGGCATGTTTTGAAATAACTCCAATGGATTCTTCCAATCTGGGAAAAATGTAAACCCGTTATGGGGTACAGAACCCACTGGGAGGTTAGTCTGTGTGCACCATTTCTAGACTGGTGATAGAGATGTATTGAGGAGCCAGAGTTGTTCTTCAGTGGGTTGCTTGATGGAAAGCATTGCATTGGTCAGAATATTAATAGAGGTAGGAAAGAAGAAGCAGGTAAAGAGCCAAATCAGTGGTAGGATCCATGGAAAGTAAAATATGCTATGTTGCAGAGATATACACTTAATGTGGTCACGATCCATACTATCATCTTTTTTAACAGTCCCTTGTTTTCATCTGAATAATCAAATGATGGAAAATACAATTCAAATTAACATCTGCTCCCTCAATCCACAATCCTCTGGAAGAGCTACACTCCACCCAACTGCCCACTTCTCTGAGAAAATACTTTCCCCCTCACACGCACTCAGTCCCTCCTGGGATAGGCTCATGACTCTGGTCTAGACAATTAGATCATCCTGTTCCCCAATGACAGTGTTTAATTCAGGAATTCAGGGGGATAAAAGTGCAATCCAATTACCCAAATGGACTTATGAGAGTCAGGCCCAGGATTTTATTTGAACTACTGGTGGAAATAAAGCTTTCGTTGTTGTTCTGGCTGAATCGGAGCTGTGAGTATAATGCTTGGGGCCCTTGGTGGCATTTTAAGTGGACAGTTTATCTGGGAACAGAGCCAAAAGATAGGATAGCGAAGCATGCGGACTAAATACAATGGGTGCTGAGTGACATTAAGTCCTTGGGTACAGTTACACTTGATGTTAGAACTCTCCCGGCATATTTTAGTTTTTAAATAAAGATATTATTGCTTAAGCCAGTTCAGGCTGCATCTTCTGATATTTGAGAATAAAAGAACCTTAACTGATATTCTAGTTATACCCTAGAGTGAGCAAAGTACAGCAAAATTATTGACAGGTAGAATAGTGAAACATGTAATATTGGGCTCTAAAAATGTGGGAACAATGCTATTTTACTAAAATAAACCATATGGATGAAAAGCTATGAGGTTTTGAGCACAGAATTCCGTGGGCACCCATTTGAGATTCTTGCATAAACTGCCCACATTGGTATGCCCATTGTTGGGCTAAGTGGGAAATACCAGTGTTCCAGCTCTGTTGTATCCATAACTTAAATCAAATTCTCCTAAGAATCAGTAAAAATTATTGATCCTAAGTGAGACCAGTAGCTGACACATTATTCTTTACTCTCAAAACTTAAAAGGCATAGCTGTTGAAAAGTGAATCCTAGTGTTGGTAACTATAGTGAAGCCCTTTGTATCTTACTTATTTCCCTTGGTTTTCACTGTTTCCATGGACACTGATGGCTCTTTCAGCAAGTACCTGCAGCTCTGTACCTATAGGCTTTCCCTGGCAGCCTCAGCTTAAACACTGGCAAGCCTAAAGTCAGGAGTTAATGACCCCCAGGAAGCAATCCCCAACCAAGGATGGAAGAGAATAAATGTCCCCGCTTGCTCACTCTTGGAGTGGGAAAGCTCTGAGGCATGTTCTATAGCATCCACCCTAAGTCCCCAGCAGTCTTCAGTCCAGTTGTCAACAACACAGTAAGCAGCTCTTTAACTCATCCTTTTTGGCTGCTTTCCTTCTAACATCTCAATTTTCCACTCTCCCACTCTTCCTTCCATTTCTCTTGGGATTACCTCCAAAGGGACTTATTGCATTCAAATTCTTTCTTGCTTCTGGGCCTGATTCTGACACTATGTGGGTAACCAAAATAAATGACAATATGTGGAATAATAAAAAGCAACAGGATACATAATAGGGCATAAAAAACAAAGTCTATGATGAGAAAAGCTTGCAAATAACATAATTTAAGTTGGAAAGTTCAGAAGCTGGTCTACACAAAGACATGCTGTGTCTTTAAATGAATGTATCTACCTAAAGAGCTGCAGTGAGCAGACACCCAAATACATAATCACACACATTTGAATAAACATTATTTTCCAATCCTGAAAGGAAATACGATTGCATTTTTCCCTATCCAACAAACCTTATTTAAGTATTCTGTGTTTTTCTGTAGTTCTGCAACTTGGCCTGTAGGTAATGAGCAGATACTCAATGAAAGAAATTGACAAAGGAAGCTTGTATCTCTGAAAAACCATCCAATAATATATTCTGTAGGAGAACAATGAACTTTTTCCAGTAGACAATAGCAGAAGAGTTACAATAAACTTAGGCAAACTTTGCTCTCAGAAATCTGGAAGGAAACTGTCAAGAAACCTCAGGCTGAAGTTTAATAGCTTGTGAACCATAACTTGTTTCCAGTAACTAGTTCTGCAGGTAATTATCTGCTATAGGACCAAAAAGAACAGAGGCTGCTGAATTCCCATTTTTTAGGAAGTTGGAAAGACAATCCCAGAGGAATAAAAAAGCCCAAAGATATCTATACTTGAAATAAGCAGAGATTGAATACCTGTTCTCAGGAATAATAGGTTCAATACTGGATGGAAAACATTCACAATGGGATAATAATAGAGCTAGAAACAGATAGAGGAAATGCATCAGACACGAACATATCACCAATAGAAAAAGATAATAACCTTTATTGGGAAGGAGAACATTAACTGGTAAGATGCTCCCCACCCCAAAACACTTTGTTAATATTTTACTTCAATTTGAAGATAAAGACAAACACCATATCTTCTGCCTCCTGAAGAAAGAAATAATAATAAAACAGATTTTAACGGCCGGTGACCATTATACTTTCCACTTTGTAATTCTATTACCTTCATTTTTCTGCTCCCTGCTCTCTCTTTAGGTTGGCATATTGATTTGAAATTCAATGAAAACTTCATTAAAAATATTTTTGGAGGCAATCCAGAGAGCAAGAAGAAGAGAATGACCTGTGTGGTAGTCTAGAATGCTATGCTGATTCACACTCACTCTTTCTGAACAAAGCCTTCCCTGATCTGTAGTTTATGTACATCGTATTTCTGTGACTCAGATGACACATCTGTCCCCTAAAAGAGAAGGGAAAATCTTGAGTTCCCAGAGCTATGTGACCATTTCCTTTAGTGATCAGCAATAAACTCCCAAGACTTGTCATAGTGATTGGCCCCAACCCAAACACGATCCTGGGCAAGATCCCAAGTTGAAACTCTGCCTTCTTACAATGCCTGCACTGAAAACACAGTATGTGTATTAATAGGTTGCTCGGATCAACCTCATTCCATAGCATGGAATGTGTGTACACATCATAAAAAAAGATGAAAGAACTCCAATCTATGTGGGGAAAAAATAAACACAGAAGATCATATTGAACCTAACTTATATAGGCTCTGTTAGAAAGTAGAAGGTAAATATTTCCTTTTTTTCATTTTCATAAATTGTATTGTTGTACAGCTATGAGATCAGCACAACACACACACATACACACACACACACACACACAACTGTAAGATTTCAATCCAAAGCTAAATCCATTAACTATTTCTGCCTGTGGTTGCAACTTTCGGATTTTTGGAATCGGGCCTTGGCGATGACCTTGAGCAGTAGGATATAAATAACTCCCACATGCTTAGTGTTCCAATAATGGAACACTAGTCATAAATGGGCTAAGGGGGAGGAGAAAATATTGCACCGAGGTATAAAAAAATAACTTTTTTGGCTGAAAAGAAAGTATAGGACAATCACAAGCAATTATAAACTTTTCCTCTCTTCTTTTTTAAGGAACACAAAGCATAGGAAGTTACAGGCAGCCTAATGCATAGTCATGTACCACATGTTTCAGTGAATGGGCTACATATATGATGATGGTCCCATAAGATTTTTTCTCTTTTTTTTTTTTATTATTATACTTTAGGTTTTAGGGTACATGTGCACAATGTGCAGGTTTGTTTTTATGTATCCATGTGCCATGTTGTTTTGCTGCACCCATTAACTCATCATTTAGCATTAGGTATATCTCCTAATGCTGTCCCTCCCCCTCCCCCCACCCCACAACAGTCCCCGGAGTGTGATGTTCCCCTTCCTGTGTCCATGAGTTCTCATTGTTCAATTCCCACCTATGAGTGAGAACATGCGGTGTTTGGTTTTTTGTCCTTGCGATAGTTTACTGAGAATGATGTTTTCCAGTTTCATCCATGTCCCTACAAAGGATATGAACTCATCATTTTTTATGGCTGCGTAGTATTCCATGGTGTATATGTGCCACATTTTCTTAATCCAGTCTATCGTTGTTGGACATTTGGGTTGGTTCCAACTCTTTGCTATTGTGAGTAGTGCCGCAATAAACATATGTGTGCATGTGTCTTTATAGCAGCATGATTTATAGTCCTTTGGGTATATACCCAGTAATGGGATGGCTGGGTCAAATGGTATTTCTAGTTCTAGATCCCTGAGGAATCGCCACACTGACTTCCACAATGGTTGAACTAGTTTACAGTCCCACCAACAGTGTAAAAGTGTTCCTATTTCTCCACATCCTCTCCAGCACCTGTTGTTTCCTGACTTTTTAATGATGGCCATTCTAACTGGTGTGAGATGGTATCTCACTGTGGTTTTGATTTGCATTTCTCTGTTGGCCAGTGATGATGAGCATTTTTTCATGTGTGTTTTGGCTGCATAAATGTCTTCTTTTGAGAAGTGTCTGTTCATGTCCTTTGCCCACTTTTTGATGGGGTTGTTTGTTTTTTTCTTGTAAATTTGTTTGAGTTCATTGTAGATTCTGGATATTAGCCTCCCATAAGATTATAACACCATATATTTACTGTATTTTTATGTTTAACTATGTTTAGATACACAAATACCATTGTGTTACAGCTGCCTATAGTTTTCAGTACAGTAATGTGCAGTACTGGTTTGGAGCCTAAGAGTAGTTGTCTACACCATATACCCTATATGTATAGTAAGTAGGCTATGCCATCTCAATCTGCGTAACTTCACTCTATAATGTTCGCACAGTGACAAAATTACCAAGCAACACATTTCTCTGAGTGTAGCCCCTTTGGTTAAGTGACGTATGATTGTAGCTTGTTATGATTCAATTTATAATCTCCAGAACTGGGCAATTTATGCTCCAGGAGTGTGCTTTATCTTTTATTCAATAGAGATTGGAATTTCTTTCTCATTTTAGAAATGAAGAAAATGAGTAACAAAAGGTAGTGTTCTCAAACTTATCGGAGAAGATCTCAAAATAAAATTCTTAGCCCCAAAAAAGTAGCATGATATCATAAAAAGCGTGCCTTTTGCAGTGAGGCTGACTTACATCCAAATGATTTTTTTAAACATATCTCAAAACTGTGGGGTAAGATACTATATATCTGAAGGTTTGTGAAATTTTTAGCACAAGTTTTGGGGTGAGAAATCTATGTATTATTTTCAGAACAACCAAGTTATCTGACCAAAACAAGATAGATCGGGATTCATTCTGGAGATAGAGAAAAAGGAACTTTAAAAAAATTTAATGTCAAGCATATCTTAGTTTATAGCATACTTAATTCAAAACATTTTTAGATTTGCCAATAATTGGAACCTTAGTAATATAATTAATTCTATTACTCCTCACTGAAATGCTATCACAGAATGCTGATTTCCATTTGACCTGCAAATTTTCTCAAGAACAATGACAGGAAGGGTTGTATGAGAAAAATGGTTTTAGGAGGTCACAATCCTTCAGGTATATCAAGATTTCCTTTGGTAGAGATCAATGTGAAAATAGTTTCACAAAGTTTATCTCATTTAACTCATATGCCTTCTCTTAATACATCATGTTTCCTTTTAACATGATTGTCAAGATACTCAAAAATGTTAAACTGTTATTGTCTCAGCTTTCTATCATTCTTTTGCATGCTTTTTCCCCCGCTCCCTGCCCCGATGCACATCTTCTATTTTCTCTGTTTTAATGGTGTTCTTAGCTCTTAATATTTCAATATAAAGTATAAAGCCTCTTATCCTCTTGAAATAAATATGAAGTAATTTGCTATTGATAAAGTCATTGATTGTCTACTCATTGTCAATATAATGGAAATATTATACATTCCTTACTGCTCTTTCCTCTTTCTATAGGTTTTTTTTTTTTTGACAGTCTCACTCTGTTGCCCAGGCTGGAGTGCAGTGACGCAATCTCAGCTCACTGCAGTCTCTGCCTCCCAGGTTCAAGCAATCGTCCTGCCTCAGCCTCCTGAGTAGCTGCGACTACAGGTGTGCACCGCCATGCCTGGCTAATTTTTGAATTTTTAGTAGAGACGGGGTTTTACCACATTGGCCAGGATGGTCTTGATCTCCTAACCTCGTGATCCGCCCACCTTGGCCTCCCAAAATGCTGGGATTACTGGCGTGAGCCACCATGCCCGGCTTTTCTATAGTATTTCAGTCTCTCTTCCTATTCTATCACTGTACTCTCTTCTAGTTCTCCTCTTAACTCTCTAGTTGCTGACCTTCAGTCGCCATAACAACTTTTTTCTATATTTACTTTACATACTGGTATTTCTAAGTGTTCTGACTTTAGCCTTCTTTTCTTCCTAAGCTGTAGGCTGTAGGTGATATTATAACATACCCGTGCTGCTGGTATATATTCTTCCATTTTATAAATGAGAAAAGTGATACATGAAGTGATACAAAAAATATATTATTTATATCCCAGAATCATATATTCAAAATGAATTGGAGCTTACCTTTTAACAGCTATTATGTTCCTTCTACTACACCACATATGTCTCTGTTGGGCAGGAGATGTGTGGTAACAAAACCCATAACATTTCTGTGGCACAGATAATGTTTATTTCTTGTTTCTGTCACACGTTGCTGCCTTTTAGTGACGGCTTCTGCTTTAGATTGCTGCATTCTGGGACTCCAACTGACAGAGGCTCCACCATCTGGAAGGTTGCTGGTTTTGATGGTAGGGAGAATTGAGGAGTTGAGCACCAATAATTAAAAATTTAAATAGAGATAGGAAACACACATCACAATGCTCACATATCATTGGCCAAAGCAGCTCTTATAGTCATGATTCCAAAGGATAACCATTTAGGAGAGCCAGGTAATTGTAAATGGAATAATGCCTACCACAATTTCCTTATGAGGTAGAATACTCAACATGTATTTCATGATTGTAGTGGAAACCTTTATTTTATTGACTACCAATTCCATTACATCCTTCTTTATAGCACCCAATTGTTGGTGGGGGATAATTTCCTCTCACCCATTTTGTATGATCTTATAGGATAGATCCTAAAGTATTACTATTACTTCAGCACAGCAAGTAGCCAGGCACAGAACCTAAGCTGAGTCCATCAGAGGATCTCCACAGGACTCAAGGTTTGAGACTTAACACAAAAGCAGATGTAAAGATGGAAGATCATTCATTCTGACGAAGCTAACTGACCCAATCGTGGTTGCTAGGAAGATCATTGCCCTGGTCTCCCTTCTGGAGACTTCCAGAAATCTCTTGTTTCCTATTCCCAAGCCACTTTCCCCTATTTATTCTGTGAAATCTGTGATTGTCTTTAAATATGTTTCTTTGCATAAGATGGTGGGGTTAGATTCTGTTGCTTACAACCAAATTTATACACACTATTTATTACTATTCTGGAGAGATGCTGGGAGTAATTAGGGTATCCAAATGTAAAGTTGTAGGATATATGTGTCATTAGATAAAATGCATAGGATCATAAATAAACTAATAATGGTGTGATATTAATTTATGTCACTTTTACTAATAACACAGTAAGCAGTGTCAAAAAATAAGAAAGCCAGTGAGGACCTTCTAAGAAAGATGATGACTCCTTTGCTGTAGGATACTTTGACTCAAATTGCTTAGCACCTAGGTTAGAATCAGTTTAGTGATAATAGGATAAGCACTTCACTAATGTAATTGTGAATGAGCAATTTTCATATTAATGGCTTTCTCACTGTATTAATGAAAACACAATTTACCACTATAATGGGGACATCACTTAAATTAGATCAAAATTGCTAACATGATTAGGGCTGTTAATAAAGCCAAGCTATTGTATGTTCTAACGTTTCTCCTATTGTATTAACAATGTCCTTATATCCAAAAATTTGTATTACATCAGGAAAATACTTTGTTATTTTATTGCAGACTTGATAATATCACTTACTGTATGTACAAACAGTTGCCATCAAATTACCATTGTGTCGATCTGCCAGTAGCTGAGCAGAAGTCAAACGGAAAGGAAAATCCCACAAACGAACAACGAGCATTATATGAGCTAAACGTCCTTATTCTGGGACTGTTGTTATCAGTCCTCTTGTATAGGTTATAAACTATTAAAAAGAAAGCAAGTTATTTAAGGAAAAGAGAAGGTTAAATACTAGAGTTACATATATAATAGAGTGACCCATTTTTCCACTTCTGTATTAGTTTGCTAGGGCTAGAATAACAAAGTGTCACAGACTGGATGTCTTAAGCAACAGACATTTATTTCCTTGCAGATCTAGAAGCTGGGAGTTCCAGATCCAAGTGTTGGCAGGGCTAGTTCTTTCTGGGGGCTATGAAGAAGGGATCTCTTCTAGGCTTCTCTCCTTGGCTTCAGTGGCCATCTTCTCTCTACCTCTTCAGATCTTCTTCCTCCTATATGTCTGTGTCCAAATTCCCTCTTTTTTTAAGAACACCAGTCATATTGGAGTAGGGCCCACCTCAGTGACTTCATTTTAACTTAATTGCCTCTGTGAAAACCCTGTCTCCAAATATGTCACATTCTGAGGTCTAGAAGTTAGGGCTTCAACCCATGATTTTGATGGAGGGCATAATTCAGCACCTACCAACCTCCTTAAATTTTCCAGGTGTGTATTAACATCCATTCCCAAAACATATACACATAAAATGTAGCATGTGTAAAATTATCAATTTATGTAATAATTTAAAGGGTTTTTATTTATATTGTATACAAGTAGGCTCCACATTAAGCTGGCACATGAAGTAAGATAACAAGTTTTAAAGTACTTAGCTAACTATTTAGCATATGGAGAATGTAACTACAGGTTAGTCGTATAAATGGCAGTTGTACTATGTGTGTACACAAGAAAAGAAAGTCAAAAAGAGGGAACATATCAGTGATAGGTGGGGACATCTCCGTTGGGTTTTTAGATATTCTTATGCCCTGGAATATAACGTTTTATGGGTAAATTTAAAAAAATACCCTCCCAATATTATTTATTGGGAATAAAATATGAGCTTACCACTATTAGCTGAGATGAGGTATGAATTTCCACCAAAACATGATGCCTGTTAGTATGGTGCAGACTCAGCTTCAACTGCTAAAGGAGTAACTTTCCCATGGTAGGGGTTAAGTCTTGTTGACTTGGCTACCACCTATCCATTCATTCAATTACACAAACATTTACTGGGCACTTAGTATGTTCCAGATGCTGTTCTAGGTACTGGCAATGTGAGTCAATAAAACAAAGTTCACTTAGTGAGCCTTTTAAATATTTAAAAATTTATGGGTGTGTTTTTTCATACTAGTAAAATTCAAAAGGATCATCTAGAATTACACAGTTAATTTCAAATATGTTGTCAAGAAAACATGCAGTTGAAAGTTCTTCATAACATTTACTTAATTATGGTTTAGCAAATGACACCATGTATTAGTCCATTCTCATGCTGCTGTGAAGAAATACCCAAGACTGGGTAATTCATAAAGAAAACAGGTTTAATTGACTCACAGTTCCACATGGCTGGGGAGGCCTCAGGAAACTTACAGTCATGGCAGAACGCACCTCTTCTGCCATGGCAGAAGGGCAGCAGGAGAGAGAATGATTGCCGAGCTAAGGAGGACACCCCTTATAAAACCATCAGCTCTCCTGAGAACTCACTCACTACCACGAGAACAGCATGGGGGAAATTGCCCCCATGATTCAGTTATCTCCACCTGGTGCCACCCTTGACGCATAACAATTATTACAATTCAAGGTGATATTTGGGAGGCGGAGGAGACACGAAGCCAAACCATATCACACCATATGATTTAAATACTCTGATACCAAGCATGCTGTTCTATTCTAATAAGCTTTGAAGTATCTGATAAATCTTAATATGCTGGTTTTTAATATTTGAAATCTTCTGAACAAAGGTGAAATACCTTAATTTTTGCCTCAGAATGAGTGGTCAAATAGCCATTTATTTTTTCCCAACATCTTTTTATTCTTAGCCGTGAAAGATGATCACGGTAATTAAAAGATGTGACAATAATTTGTTATACCTCTTTCACTGCAATGTTTTATGAATTCTAATAAAAGTAACATCTTAAAACAGCTTTTAACATTATTCCTTATCACTTCAGTTTCTTTTTATTTGACATAAACTGGAGATATTATCAAATAATAAAAATGGCACATAGACAACGCCAGGGTGAAGAAAGGAAATGAGAATTTTAGATGATTTATTGACTGAAAATCAGAACAATCATAATGAATTGATCTTTATAAACATAGGTAAAATAGGTCTTCTTTCTTTTTTTGAGATGGAGTCTCACTCTGTCACCCAGGTTGGAGTGCAGTGGCACGATCTCTGCTCACTGCAACCTCTGCTTCCCAAGTTCAGGCAATTCTCCTGCCTCAGCCTCCCAAGCAGCTGGGACTACAAGTGCACACCACCATGCCCAGCTAATTTTTGTATTTTTAGTAGAGACGGGGTTTCACCATGTTGGCCAAGCTGATCTTGAACTCCTGAACTCAAGTGGTTCACTCACCTCGGCCTCCCAAAGTGCTGGGATTACAGGCTTGAGTCAAATCACCTGGCACATTTTTCTTATAAGTTGTATTTTAAAATAAACCAATAGCCAATATATATATTTTTTAGTAATGAAACTGATTTTTAACAAACTTTTTATCATTAATACCTGTGGAGAATCATTTTAGTGTTTTCATAGTTCAAATGAAAGATCTCACTTATTGTTTTGACTTGGTAACTTGAACCAACTTATATAAAACATTTGTAACTTGAGAGAACTAGATGCAAGCTGTTTAATTGTGAAATGATATAATGTAATATAATCCTCAAAGCATGTATTTGAATATAGTGCATATGTATTTGCATAGTAATGAATCCACAAAATAAAGTATAAGGAATTAGGTGAAAGCTAAAAATGAAATAAGATATTGCCAGCAAGAAAACATGTGGCTGCATCACATTAAATTTAAATGGAAACTCTTCCTTTAAAACTCATTCTAAATGCATTTTTGTACTTAAGGAAAATAGTATTTGGGGAAAATATTTTCTAATCTTAGTGTGTGACAGATTGCATTATATTACATACTATATTATTGACTAGAATAAGAATCAATAAATGTCCCAAATAATAATACTTTTCATTAGTAAAGTTATTCCTTTCATAAAGCATTTTTACACATAGAAAAACAAAACAAAAGAAATACATATCCTGCACATTTATTAAATGCTAGGAACTGCCTTGGCTTTTTATATGCATTGCTTCATTTAATCTTCACGACAACTCTGTAAGGTAAAAGCAGCCCTCCATTGTGGTAGTAAATACTAAGGGGAGAAATAAGGCAAAGGAACAAAATACAGATGCAATGGAACATAACCTTGAAATGTTAAATAAAGGCATTAATTCATTTCCTATTACAATTTACCGTAAACTTACTGGCTTAAAAAAAACACCTGTTAATTATCTCACAGTTTCAGTGTGTAAGGACTCCAGGCATAGTTTAACTGGGTCTTCTGCTCAGGATCTCAATAGTCTGAAACCAAGTTTTTGGCTGGGCTTCAGCATTATCTGAAGGCTTAGCTGGGTAAGAATCCATTTCCAAACTTCCTCATATTGTTGCCAAATGATTTTTCTTGCTGCTATAGAATTAACAGTAGCTTACTTCTCCAAAGCCAGCAATGCAGAGAGACAGAGAATCTCTGCTTCTTAGAATCTCTGACTTTAGAGAAAGTCCAGGCTGCATTTTGAAAGAGTCGCCTGATTAATTCAGACCCATATAAGATAATCCCCATTTTTGGCTGCTAATAATTCATCTGATTAGGGACCTTAATTACATCCACAAAATCCCTTTACTCTCATTCTATAACGTAACAAAATAACAGGAGGGATAATCCATCTCCTTTGCCATATTCTACTGGCTAGAAGCAGATCAGTTTCCATCCACAATCAAGAGAAGGAATTATACAAAGCCATAATCTCCGTGTGCATAACCACCACTCGCAGTTAGGGAAGGTCTCACTGAGAAGATCGTATTTGAGCTAATACTTGCATAAGCTGAGGGACTGAGGCATGTGTAAATAAGAAGGAGAAAGATTTATAGGCAGCAGGAACAGTACGGTGCAAAGATCCTGAGGCTGAAGCTTTCCTTGTTTGTTCAAAACAGTAGTGGGCAAAGTGATTGGATCAGAGTGAGTGTTGTGAAAGATAGAAAAGAAAGAATTCATACTGATAAAGGAGGGCAGAGCATGAAGGGCCTTTGCAAGGATTTTTGGCTTTTACTGTAAGGCAGACATGAAGCCATTCAAAGCCTCTTAGTGTGGGATGACAACATCTATTCATCCATTTTAGGAGTACCATTCTGGCTTTTAGAAGAGAATATGTAGTAACAGTCATAGGTAAAAGCAGGGGATCATTTAAAGGCTGTCACCGTAACGTAAGCAAGCACCACAAGAGCGGTGGTAAAGGTGACAGTAATTGTCAGGATTTTTTAAGTGACTGGATATAAGGGATAAAACAAATAAACAAGTCAAAGATGATAGCAGGTTTAACATAAACTGTCACAACAATTCTGCTTAATAAATCTCTCTTACAAATTATAGCATCATATGTCCACAGTGGCCCATGTACAAGATTATTTATTACATACTTTTTAAAAATGAACTTTTTCATTTTGCAATAGTTTTAGATTTATAGAAAATTTAAAAGATTGTGCAAAGGGATTCTGTATACCCCACAGCCAGTTTTCTCCATTGTTAATATCTTAATATTATTAGAATACATTGGCCACAACCAAGGAAACATTAGTACACTGCCATTAACTAAATACTACACTCTCTTCAGATTTTACTAGTTTAAATGTCATTTTTCTGTTTCAGGATCCCATTGAAGATGTCACATTACATGTAATCATCGTGTCTCCTTAGGTTCCTCTTGTTCATCATCCTTTCTCTGATTTCCCTTGTTTTTCATGACCTTGGCTGTTTTAAGTTGTGGTCAGGTATTTGTAGTAAGACCCTCAGCTTGTGTCAGTTCTCATGGTTAGACTGGGGTAATAGATTTTGTGTTGAACCTTTATGCATAGAACATTTATGATGTTCACTTTGAGCACCAGGCCAAGTTGGTGTTTGCCTCAGTATTAAAGCTACTTTCTTCCCCTCCATTCCATACACTGTTCTTTGGAACCATATCACTAAGATTAGCTCACACTCAAGTAGTAGAAAATATAGCCCCATCTCATCGAGGTACAGAATTCTAAGAGACGTATCTGTATTTTCTTCTTTACAAAAGATGTATCTCTATGCATCTTTTATTTTAAGATGTATCTTAAATATGACTTATTTATTCGTTTATTTTTATTTGTATGATTCATAAATATTTATTGTATAATTTGTATATTTTGCATTATAAACCATATTTTCTGATGTTTTTCTCCTGGTTAGACTCGGGTTACAATTTTGTGTTGAACATTTATGCATAGAACATTTATGATGTTTACTTTGAGTAACTGGCCAAGTTAGTATTTTGCTAGGTTTTATGTTTTATAATCCAACACTACATAATGGTTTTTATTGTTCAATTTGTCACAGTTTTGGCCATTGGGAAATCTTTTAGTTTTACTACCGTGTCCCTTTGATATGACCCCAATTATTTTATTTTTTGAGCACTTTGGACATTACAGGATCCCTCTAGCTCATCTTGTGTATTTCTTGCCTCGGTTCTAGAATCAGCCATTTCTTCAAGGAACCCCAGTTTCTCCTATTAGAGGCTGATGTTATTAATGAAGATCCCAGGCCCCGGGTGTTCTTGCTACACGGCCCTCTTTTTAGTAGGACAACATTTAAAAATAGTCTATATGTCCATTTACAGGGGTAATTAAATGCATTATGAGATAAATCCACATACAATGAAATATGAATTGTAAAAATAAGGAATTATTTTGTAGATGTGAAACAAATTTCAGAATATTGCATTACCTGAAAAGAAAGCATTTGTGTGAATAGCATGTTATCATGTATTTGCATGTAAACTAACACTTATATAAGAGTAAATTAAGGAATATTTTAGTATGTACATGCAAAATATCCCTAGGAGAGTAAACACGAAATTACTAAATTAGTTGCTATAAAGAGGAACGTTGGTAACTATTGAATGAGATGAGTGGAAGAATTTTCATTTTATTTACACTTTTGTACCATTTAAGTTTTCAATGTATTACTCACTCAAATATATCTTGACATCATGGCATACATATTTTAGATGTGGCTATGTACTATCCAACATCCCATGATATTATGGTAAATGAGAGGTGACAAAATCATGGTCTACCAGAGATCATTCTTGGTTATTGTTATTCTTGCTCCAACTAGGTTGTACATTATTTTATGACACAGTCTGCCTTAATTTGTTTTTCTTCCACATTTCAATTCCCTTTTTTCATATCTCATCTTACGTTGAGTTAGGCAGACTCAATTGTCTTGCTTATAGTAGGCAATATTTTTTCTTTTATTTAACACTAAAAGAAAGCGTGAAGATTATTTACGGAAAATTAGTCCTTTCATTTGTATTATTTGCTACATTAACTGCCCAGAGGATCTTGTCTTGAATAGAAGTATAAGAGAAAATTATAAACACACAGATTTGAGGGTGCCTGAGACATGTAAACTGGTGATGAGGAGAGTCACATTGGATGCAGGGAGACGAATTATCCACAAGAAATTGTGGCTTGTTGTAATCTAGTTTGAGGCTGGCAGTCAAATATCTGCTAAGAAGGATCTCAGACCCAGGAAAACTTGGCAAGTATTTTAGTTACAGAAGCAACTAAGCCTCCAAGATGAATTACAAGTTGAATGAAAGCCAAGAAAAAAACCCCAAAAACATAAGCTAGAAGGCATCCAGGCTCTCTTCCTGGAAAGCTTCTACTCAACCCCTCAGAATCCAGCCCACCTGTCAACTACCTCAAAGTTTTCCCACATCCACTTACAGATGCCTGTGTATTTGTTTACTTGAGCCCTGATTACACAAAATTCTGATTTACCTGTCTATACGGCTGTATCCATACCAAATGTGAACCTCAAGGTCAGTGGCTAGGTTAGATTTGCTGTTACAGATTCAAGGTTTAGAACATAATCTAGAGTACGTTGTGAAAATATGTGAATAACAAAGAAATTAACACAGGAAAAAAGAAATACAATACACAATTTTAAACTAAGACATCAGCTTTGGAAAAGAATCTTTGGAGCATGTATATTAATGAGTAAAAACAGATGTCATGCTAAGGGCTACAAGAGATAACAGAAGAAGAAAACAATAATAATAACAATAATAATAGATACAGAGGGCAGGATTAACAGAAAGAAAAACAAAATAACAGTATAAGCAATTCCCAGGCTTAATCTCTCAGCATGCCTACATAACACAGTGCATAATTTAAACAAATGGAACCAAAGATGCCTGAAAAAGGCTTAAAATTCAAATGTATATTCACTGTATTGCAATTCTTGGAAACCTGTATATATTATGAATTAACAAAGGTGTAAATTATAGTTTACAGGCTTTAAATACACCCAGTTCTTTGCCTTCTCCTGATATTGCCAAGAATTTTCTCACTCTGTATTTGGGATTTATCTAAATATTTCAGAATGAAAAAATACAGATTTGAGAAAATAAAAAGAAAAAGACAAGAGTAAAAAGAACAAATATAGAAAAAGAAGGAACATTTAAGATGAAACAATATGGAAAAAACACTGGGAAGGAGAAAAAAATGAAAAATGATCATGTGAAAAATCTAAGATGTTATTGCCAATTATTTTACAGTTCTCTTGCTTATTTAAGAATAATCAAATCAGCAAGATAATTAGAATAATAATCACTCAAATTTTTTAGTGCACCTACTATGTAAGAGCTTTACCTGAAACAACATTATTCAATTGTCCAATTCTCACAACAGCCTTTTATGAGAATAAATGTTAATATCTTATTTAACAAATAAAGAAACTACAGTCAAGAGGAAGGAGGATTAGTCACACTTCCGCTAAATCTAGTACTCGTCATCCTATATTTTTCTGGAATAAGAGAACATTTGATATTCTTATGTGCAATCAGCACTTAACACAGCTTTCCTGGTCTGATTTCAAATCACGATTCCTTTCCATCTATAGTTTATAATAGTTCCTGTGTGTTGAATGTATACACCCTGGGCAAGGAATGTACCATTTGAGTTTCAGACTCTTCTGCCTGAACATTGTGTCTAAACTTCTTCACTTCACCTTTAAATTTTTTGAATATGTTCTAAACTGACTTCAGGCTAGTTGCATTGGCATAGCCAGTGTGCAGTCTGATGCTTCACTGATTTACTGGAACTTGCCATTATATATTGCATCACCCCAGATCTGGCCTGAACAATCTCCCCATTCTTATATCCCTTCATTTGTGAATGCAAACCCTTTTATCTCCTTACTTGCCCTTGGTATCTTGTTAACTTATTTTTTTGCTGATGGCACTCCCTGATCTAGAAGGCTGTCCTACTTTTTTTTTCCCCCATTTGTACATATCTTTCCAGGATTAGTCTCCCACCATCTGTTGTGGATTCAGTTGTATCCCCCCAAATTCATATTTTGGATTCCTACCCCTTCTCCTCAAGTATCTCAGAATGTGACCTTATTTGGGAATGTGTAATTAGTTAAGATTAGCTAAGGAATACTGGAGTAAAGTGGGCCCCTAATCCAGTGAGACTGTTGCCCTTCATAAAATCACAACCTCACACAGGGAGAACACCATGTAAATATCCAAGTTACTCTGCCACAAGCCAAGTAACTACCAGAAGCTAAGAGAGAGGCCTGGAACAGATCTCTTTCTAATATCTCCAGTGGGAGCCTGGCCCTACTGACACCTTGACTTCAGATTTCAGGCCTCTGTAACTGTGAAACAATGCATTTCTGTTGCTCTAAGCCATTCAGTGTGTGACACTTTATTTTGGCAGTCATAGGAAACTAATATATCCATGAAGCCACTTTTTGGCCTCCTCCTTCCTTATGAATCTTGTTCATTGCCCAATGATATTACTAAAAAAAAACAAAAACAAAAACACAAAAATGTCATGCATTCTACTGAATGCCAAACACTGTGCCAAGAGCTTGACACACACATTATTTCATTTTATTCTTATACAGTCCTATGAGACAGGTACTATATTATCCAGATGTTAATTATGAGTAATCAAGGCCCCATAACATTTAAGTAACCTGCCTACATTCACACGGATGGACACAGGACTCAATCCTATTATCTCTCTGACCTTACTTTCTATACGTTACTGTCTGTAATTTTAAAAACATCATGCTTATCTATATGTCTGTCCTTGCTTTCTATACGCTGTTGTCTGTAATTTTTAAAAATGCTTACTAAAATATAATAAGCATTACTTATATGACCTCTTACATTATTGTCTATGTATTTCCACGTCTCAAACCCAAATTGAGATGCTTCTCATAAGCCATGCAATCTACATTTACTATTTCTAAATGTAATTCTAAATGTAAATGTAATCCTTACAACAATCCGACATGGGGCTACATACATTCAACTTAACAGGTAAGGACATTTAGGCACAATATTTTAAAGAGCTAGCCTAAGGTCACACAACCATGGAAGCCAAGGGCCAGAATTGAACCCAGGGGTGTGACCTCACAGAATCTTTTCCTAACTGCTACCCTGCACCAGCTCCCTCGTAGCATCTTTGAAAACAAGGACCATGTTTCATGTTTCAGTTGTTCCCTTCTAATCTACCATAAAGCTGGTAAAAATAGTAAGTTCTAAATAAAAATTTAAGGAAGAACAGAAGTTTAGGGAAAGTGTGACTGAAATTTCCATTGCCTCTTGAAAAATGGTGGGGTTATTCATTACACACAGGCTCCTAAAGGGCACAGATCACCTTTTTTTCTCGTTTCGGAGTCTCCTCTAAATCTGGTGCAATATCCGACATGCGATGTCACTTCGTCAATATTTATGGTTGACAGACTCTGCAAAAGTGCTTTTGTCAGGTAAATCCTTTTAAACAAACGGGAAATCATACACCTCCAAAATGCATTTGATGCAATCAACAAATTAATCTTTCAAGGAGTTTTTACATTATATCACTAGGATATATGAGAAGATAACATAGATATTTTCTGAAAATAAGCGTCTATTAACAATTTTGATATTTGCACAACAAATCGATATTCAAAACTACATAGATGATTATAAATGTCCCTTATTAAAGTATTTGTCTATGTGTGCATATATAAATTTTTAGTGGAGTTCTGTAAGTATGCTAGCCCAAAGAGCAGCAAGTGTTAATAAGTGTTATGTAAAAAAACTCAAGGTGAATATTTTTTCATGGTCTTCCCCAAGAAAACTTTTTTTAATTACCATAGATGTGACTCCTGTGTACTCCCTACTTTCATTTTTAAGCCAACGGGAAATATATTTCCTACTGTTGTTATGAAGCCTCCAAAGTTAATTACTGAAGATAGTTGGATTATTTTTTGCTTATCTTTATTCTATTGGGACTGTACACCATTTACATGTAGCCATGTAGGGTGAGTTCACTTCAGATATAGTCAATTATATAAGTCTATCAACAGCTATTTTATTGTGGGAACAATGGAGACAGACAGCTCAGACTCTGTGATGAATATAGATTACAGAGAGGTCACCCTGACATACATAATTAGTTTTAGAATGTTAAATTAATAGGTAGAATGCCCCTAAGGCAACCATACATTTAGTCTGAAGCTGCAGGATCTGGAGTCCAGCTCCTGTCTGCTGTTGTCAGCACTGACATGGCCTAATGCACTGCTTATGAAGTGGCATAAGGTATTATTGTAAAACTAAATGGCTGTAAAAAATTTGCATACTATGGCCATACCACATATATTTCCCTTCAGAAACATTTGTGCTGTTAAATTATTATGCAAATTCTTAGTAGGGTGTGGGCTAATCAGATAAATCTTTCAGCGCCTTAAATAGAACTTTAACCAAGGGTTCAATAAACAATTCATGGTGATATTTAGAGAAATTCTAAATTTTTGGTTAGTACTTACTATAGCTTAAAATGTGAAGGTGAAATGAATTAGAATTTCCAGTTATAAATGTGTATTTTTTTCATCCAAGTCTAGGTGAAAAGTAATAGTATCTGTGGCAGAGCTCGCCTAACAAAGAGGACTGGAAGATGATATCCAGATTTTCCTTTGGTTTTAATCAATGGCCTGATGATAGTTTGCATTCGTAAACCCGTTTGAGTAGAGTCACATGATTTTTGTATAGAACAGATATTAAATTTTCTAGACATTTTTAGAAATAAGATAAACTTGAAGCAATCTACAGGCATATCTGCAATATAGTTTGTGCTATGCATTACATGATTTTATGTCAATAATATGATCTATTTGTTCACATCTTAGCATTTACTATATGACAATCACTAAACTAGATAATCTATTACGCTATCCACTTTAATATGCAGTCTATACCTATAAAAGGATGTTACTTTCCACACTTTACTGATGAAGTAAATGAGGTGCCTGTTGGCTGTGAATCCCTGATTATACAACCAGATGATGACAAAGCGAGAACTGCTTGAATCTAAAGCCCACGTTATAGTGGCTTTATATACTTTTTTCTCTTTATGTTATTAAGATCCCAAATGATTGATCTAAAACATACATATTTAGGTTGGGATTAAATGATTAATAAGCAAATCATTCATCTCCAGTGCCAAGTTGGACAACAACTAGATAATCTTGTGGAATATTTTACTTTCTGAATCTATAGCTCAGAGAAGAAAAGTAATTTCTCAAGACCAAATAGCCAGGGTACAAAGGTCATGGTTAACTTTTAAATGTTCATTTTGACATTATCATAACCTCTGAGAATTCAGTGGAGCTTACCCAATGAAAGCTTCATTGTTTCTTAGGCTTGTGTAAAGATATTAGGTTCATGTTTACATAATTTAGGTAGCTTCAGAGTATAAATCACAGAACACTCAATAGAGTCAGTGGCTTAAATGATCAGAACGTGTAGATTGCACATATCAACAAGGCCAGGACAGGGAATTAGGTTGCTTCAGCAGCTCAGAGATGAAAATAAAGACTCAGCTGATTTCCATCTGTCTATCTGAATATTGTCTGTATCTTGGCAATATTCCACTTGTGGTCACAAGATGGTGACTGCAGTACTGGGTATCATAGGCAGACATCGCCAAATCGAATGATTATTCCATTCCTTGGTAAGATGCTAAAATGTGAAACACTTTTAGGAGAATAAAAGCACCTCAGCACGCTTACTTTGGATTACTTTGCCTATAATTGAGTCATTTGAATAAGCATGTCCTACCTACAAGGAAAGATGGGCAAGAGAGTAAGTGCAATCATCTTTAGGATGAAGGAGGCTCTGCCAGCAAAGAAGGTGGATGTGGGGGGTAATGACAAAGGACAAGAGTCATCCATTAGACAACGATCACTGTTTGCTCCAGTGTTGTACCTTGATATATACTTACATAGGTGCAAAATATGCTGATCTCTCAACAATATAGGCAGACCTAATAAGACAGAAGAAAAGGCCATGAAATCTCACCCAGGTGCAAGTTGTCATTCCACCAACAGACTTAGTTCCAGGCCCACAAAGGAATAAAAACCAAACCGGTCTTTATTTTCCTAGAGATAATAATAGTAGAATGAAATGTCACAGGATAACTATCCCTTGTTGCTAGATAAATGCCAAGGTAAAACCAATTATTTATTTTACAATCATTATTTTATAATTTATTTACTTATTTCAAAAATAAATGAAAAAAATTGAGGTATTTTCAAAATCTAAAAATTCTAATTGTATGGCAATTCAATATCATAGTGAAACATTATATCTTATACCAAATGATTAAATTTATTTTTTTCTGTAATAGAATGCATCTGAACATTCATACTATTCGTATGTTTATTTCCATTTTCTTTCTGTTTACTAAGTTTTGAGACTAACTCCTAAGTCTCCAAAGTCTTACAGAACTCACAAAATATAAGTGATCCCTAAGTCAACCATATTTTTCTTGGCAGAGATTAATTTTTGTTTCTATTTTCTCCAAGCACAGATATGCAGAAGGATTTCTGCTTGTATTTCAGTGAAAGGGAAATTAAACAGCATTTTTGATAACCTGAGTTTTATCCCTAACCCACTAGGTAACACACCACCAAAAGAGCTGACAATCACCACATACACAAATTAAATCAAAAAAGTATACGTTGTTTCTACAAACACACGTGAAAAATAAAGCACTTGAAATGTTTCCATGTAGGAAATTATATTGTTACCTAGTTTTTAAATTTACATATACAAATACACAGGAGTTTTTAGTGAAAAGGGCATAACTAGTACTGATTTTCTTTGTAGCAAATGTCTGAATTCCTTTGTAGACAAACAGTCCTAGAATGCTAGGTCCTGGTTAGATTTCCAATATCAGATTTTGACATAAGGATGGAGGTGTACTAACCTATAACTTGCAGAGCATGAAGCATTATTTTAGCAATAGTTCCAAAAAAAAAGATTGAATACAGCAGCTAAAGACTTAGAATCTAGAATAAGGCTAGAGAGAAAATATGTGTGGTTGCATGTTGTGTGTGTCCACACACACACACACACACAACTGAGATGACAGATGGGAGACATAATCAAAGGTGGCGTCTAGAGACATGGCTTATGGTACAGACCATAGCCCATTTTATAGACTTCTCATTAAAGACAACAGTGATGATCCAGACATCACTGAAGAAAATTAGTTTTATATAATTTCATATACAATACCTTCTTTTCTATTAACCAGATTGAGCCTGCTTCCAACTTTCATACTTGATTTTCTCATTGCTTACAGAACTGGGTTGGGAGCTATGCCAAAAAGTATCCAGCAACTGAGAAGAACAGAGTTAAAGAATATAGTCCCATGGTAATTCAGATCAACAGATGCTCATATTGTGCCTTGCCTTTATCATATTTTGGGGCACCAAAAATATACAGAAGCAAAGTCATTACATACAGGGAAATTTCCAAGAGACAGAGAAATATATATCTAGAACTGTTAAGAAATCATTATGTGAGCAGAGAACCCATTGCTATTGGAGACCTATAGCAATGCCTTAATTGAGGAAGCCACATTCTATAAGAAAATAATTTTTGAGATTAGAATTTGAAGAAGCTGGACAAAGCCTGGTGGCTATTGGACTAAGTGTGGCCCACAGATGGCTGTTTATCCAGTGCCATGTTTAAGTGGGCTTTTATTTGGGTGTCTTCAGTCAGGGAGCATTCTCATTCTCTACAGCTCACCACAGGTGCTACCTGGATGCTTCTCAAGTTTAACAGTCTTGTCACTGAAGATATGTGAGGTTCCCCTTGTAATGCAGATATGGGTGACACTTGTCTTTACAGAGTCAGGGTTCATGGCTTGGTAAGTGGAGCACAGAATGTATTTCAGCTCTAACTCACCCCTTTAGTGTAGTTTATGATCCTCATACCCATACATAACATCCCTCTATATTCTTAAACCAGGAACCACCAGATAAGGGATTTTTGTCAAACTGTTTTCTGCAGTTATGAAAGCAGTATATTTCCCCATATAAAGTTGTAACACTCAGTACATTTTTTCAAACAATACAACACTCTTCTTTATCTGCCATGAAATTCAGATATATTCAATCTCCCCAACCCCATTCAGAATCACTAATGTAGAAAGCCCAGTAGGAAGAGAACTCTAAATGTATCAAGTCCTCTTTTCTTGATTTCTACAATTTTTATGTTTTTGCCTTAAAGTAGCTCTTACCATGAGGTGCCATCCTTTTTTTATGATATGTTTAGAGAACATCTGACCCTGTTACTCTTCTTGATAGACCCAAAGGGGCTCACAATAACTGCTCATTTCCTCTTTGGAAAGCCTTCCCTTCCTCCATTAAAGCATCATGTGTAACTATAACATTTGGCAAAATCTAGTAAATTTAGCACTGTTTACAACATGCAGCTGTGTTTTATTCCTAAATACAGCAAAAGTAATCTTGAACAAGTTTAAACTACAAAGAAAAATTCTTATGACTACTAATAAAATACACCCATTATTCAATAGGAAATAACCCAACTGAGTGTTCTTTTTATTTTTATTTTTCATGACCATGCTCATTTTCTATTTTATAATTCCAGGAAACAAATGGTAACACTCACAGAGCTGTTTTTTTTTTTTTTCTCTAAAATCTAGATGTTGGTAAGATTCTCATCAAACGCGGTAGGTTAATGACAGGTACAAGGAAACGGCAGACATTTAAATGATCCAAATTATAATTGGTAATTAGTTCCCAAATTATTCCTGTCTTTTTCAGTTGGAAGGAAAACACTTTTAACCATTATGTAATTACCATGAAGAAATAGAAATATCTTATTAGAACCTAATATTCTTGTAGAATATAACTTGCAGGAGCTGAAAATGTGTATTACCTCATATACAATAGAAATAGAAATATAAGGCATTTTTTAAAATCCTGAAAGAAAATTTCCTTTTAAAAAATATGCCATTATAAATAAGAGCCTTTAAAAAATTCTGACATCATAAAGTATCATTATAAATTGCATTGTTAAGTTTTATCTAGAACATCTCTGTACTAGGAAAATTTATTTCTTTCCTTCTTCATGAGTTCAACTACTGAGCGTATTTTTCATTTTAGTCACGATGTTCTTCTCATCAAAACTAGCAATATCATCTAGAGAGATCTGGGGAATTAATTAGGTACATCTCATTTCTACTGTGCTAATCTTCTCTATATCTTTGCTTAGGGAAAAGAAGCCCATCATTGACTGATAAACCAAGGAGATTCTATTTGCTTACAGAAGGATCTACTGAAAGTCTAGCTGTGGTTTATAAATCTTTTAGTCCTATCCTGACATAGTAGCAGCACTTGAATGCTGACCTTGAAATAAAAAGCACTGTGCTCTGTGTGGAATTCAAGTAGAGATATTTCCGTATTACCTGATGTTACTTATATATTTTGTCTATTTTAACCAGAGAGGAAGAATGAGAGAGAAAGCATTAATAAGAGCTATGTAGAAGAGGTGGCATAGGGCCTGAAAGGACTTGGAAGGATGATTCTAATTGCAAACAGTTCAAATAAAGATATTTTGGCAAATCTATCTGCCTGCTAACTTCAGCGCAATTTAATTCATGAAAAAGTTTGAAACATAAATCCAGGTTATTAACTTTTCATTTGAAGGAGAAAGTCTGAAAAAAGGACATTTGTCACTTCTAGGTGATCAGAAATATTCTAATAATTAAATACATTGCTCTTTCTAAGTCCGATTAAAGAATTAGGAAGTCATGATACAATAAATAGATGACACAAGCTCATCATAGATCCTCAAAATAATAATGGGAGCCGAGTATAATTATTCTCTAGAAGTTTGGATAATTGGTTTTGGTCATCTGGAATCTGACTACATTCCAGGGTACCCCCTAATAATCAACTTAATTCTTTACTACTAAATAAACTTACTTAATCAACTTATACTTGATTATTCGATCAACTTATTTTCAATTATTAAATACTGACTGGTATCTGCTTCCTACTTTTATGCTTTTTGCTCTTAACCAAATTCCATGTCAAATTATATTTGTATGGGGAATATTTACTTTAAAACACTATAAAATAAATGTTTGCAGTTTAAATAAATTACAGTTGTAGAAACAAAAAAGATAGCAATGTTAGAAAAAGTCTATTTCAAAAAAATCAGCTCATGGGGTTTCTAGTTAATAAGAATGAGCACCATACTACCATTAATTATGCTGAAAAACAGCCAAACGCATTAAAGTTGTTCCTAAATACTTCTCTTAGAAAAACAATGATTTCGATCACTGCTGAATTCAACGTGACGCACACATATTTTGTAATTTGGAGTGAAAGAAGTGGTGTGTGCCACTGGACTGATTACTTAAACATGGTTAAAGTGGTTAAATCTATGTTCTGTTTATTTTACCAAAATTTAAAAAATATTTTTTAAAAAGCAAGTGGTGTAATAAATATTCAAGGTGAAGTAGCAATTCGATAAATTATTAGAATCAGTTGTTTATAATGTCTGACATCTGGGAACTGTCCAAACAGTCATCTTTTTATTGTAATATAGATGTCTGTAGAATCCCTATACATTGAAATGGCAAGAATTATCATTATTCAAAACTTATTTTCAAATTTCACTAACTGTAGCAAGTTTTAGAGAACAACTTTCCACATCCGTCTGTTTTTTTGTCACTTCCTACCCTGCCAATGCCAAGTATATGATAGTGGTAAACTGAACACAGAGATACTAAAGCACTAACAAGTTCATTGCATGTTTTTGTCTACAGCTATAGTTCCTTAAATCAAATTTCCTACAGAATATAATAAAATTGCGTCTCATATCTCTTACTGAAAATGGGAGTAACTGTGTTACTACCCCTGAGAAATTTGCTTCCCATCTAATACTGGATTGGGTTCACCACTGTCAATGTGAACGATGTCCCAATCTCTAGTCTGATTTTCCTAGAGACCATTTTTCCATTGCCAGAATGAAATGGCCCCAGAGCACTGAATTTATGCCCCCATAATGAATGTGGTTAGTCCACAATCGCATGCCAAGTACATGTTCATATCATCTTTATGACCTACATAATATATCATGGAGCTCCAGGCTGAAAGGAAACTAATTAACCTTTAATGAGATGAGGACACTGTAGGACAGTTGGCACTATGGAAGGGCTGACATTCCCAGACTGAAACACTCACTTAGGCTTGTCGCCACTGTGGATCCTCTACCTATGTTTGGCACCAGTCTTTTTTTCAGTATTTACTGCATTATTATTATAATATAGCCATCCTCGAAGTCTTTTCTAGTTAAAGGAAATTAAACACTTGGTAAGTTCATAACAGATCATTCTGCTTTAAAGGACTTCAACAATACAGGTATGAAATTAAAAGAACAGTCTCGAACCAAACAGTGGCATTAATATGCTCACTCTCATCACCACAGAACATGACACATTTTTCAATACTGTTGGATTCATATTAAATTTCAGTTGAAGATAAAGTTCAGTGAGTTGATCTCTACCCGGTTTCCAGGATTCACGTAATTTATGAAATTGCAGATACAGGATTAGTTGTCTGACAAACGTGCAAAAGAAAAAATGCTCACAAAGTGTTTATTAATGTTCTGAAGGTTGAGAAAGAAATCTCTTCGGAATTGTTTGACCTTCATTCTTGTCATATGAGTTGACAGTTATTCCAGAAAGAAAATACAGAGCCTGTAAAACATCTTTCTCTTCATATTGATCTTTCCATTGAATCCGGACAAACAAATGTTTATCCGGTGGCACATTAACGTAGCAAACACTTAGGCATTTATCTGGGAAGGAGTAATGGTGTCATTCAAGCCTCACTACAATCACCTGTTCAATTTTCCACATTCGAAAAAGGACAACTCCATTTCCTTCTCTTAGCTCAAATAGACTGAAGTATGTTATAACTGATTAATTCCCCTCCTTTATTTATTATACTTAGATAAGACCAATTTTCAACTGTCTTTGTAAAATGTATGCATGTTATACGACAGCATTAAGATGATTAAGTCCTTACGTTTTATAGACTGTTCAATCTACAAAACAATGATGACATGTCACTACTACTGACTTATACTTTTATAGCAAATTTCCTTCTTGTATTAATTCCAGTACCTTCTCAGGTAGTGTTTTGAAGGCTATATAACAAGTGTTTTACCCAAAGTAGTCTGCTTTGCTGATAAACAGAATTACTGGCTTCTCTGAAGTTTGTTTAGAAGAATGGAGAAACATGACAGGACTTTTGGTTAATAGTAGAGGAAAACATTCTAGCTATTTTAAACCACTTTGATCAAATCTTTAGTGGCAGCTAAGTTTTGTTTAAGGAAAAATTATGATACCAGGATGCAATAGTTTATAGTTTCAATGTACATGTAGAAGAGTCCATGTGAACTCCCCACCAGCCATCATCACCACATACATACAGAATCATGTTTTTTTCCTGATCAATGAAAAATTGTCTATTGACATAGAGAAAATTACTGCCTCTATGTTGTATCTATTTAAGAATGTGGACTATTGCATGAAAAGGGTTTGAGCAATCATCTGAGTCACTGCTTCTCAAACTTTAGGCCTAAGAATTACCCAAGGAACTAATTCAAAATTAAAATGCACTAGGTCCCACCTCAAGAAAATTAGTGCATCTGGAGTCAGACCTAGGAATCTACTTTTTAAATAAGTCCCCCAGATATTTCTGATGCAAGTGTTCTACCAGTCACTGTTTGAAAACATTAGTCTACCTCCTCATTAACAAATATGGGTTCTGAATCCTAAAACAAATGTGGCATGAGGAAGTGTAGTCTTGGTATTAGGTTGTGGTACACACTTTCTGCTGTGGCTGCCACTGAAGGAGGATGCCGAGGGACAATGCTGATTTTCTGGGAAGAGGTACACAGTTTGCATGAGCCCACTGGCATTTTAGGAAAGGATGGAATTTCAACTTGAGAGAGCCCTACTCTCTGATTCCCACCAGGCTACATAGCAAGAAGGTCCCAGAGACTCCTGAATTTAAAAATACCTATGATGAGGAGAATGAATGAGCAGTAGGTGCTGGGCATAAAACAAGAATTTCAGAATTTGTAGTAGAGATGTTGGATTTCCTTTAGGGCCCATGTCAGTAGTAATATGATTGAATATTTCTCATTTTGAAGTATGCCTAACCCTCCTCCCCTTTTAGAGGAGGTAAGTTTCCAGGATTGATAGACATTTAGGAAAGTGAAAGGAGACCTAAGCGAGAGAAACCACCTGCTAAATTAAAGCAGATCACAGATCAAATGATTATTAGGAAAAAGAAAATAAATTTGCCTCCAGTTGATAAGCCAGTCAGACAGAGTACAGAAGCTTAAAGAAAAAGTGGAATGAGCCTGAGGTTTATTTTACCTTTCTTTTTCACTTGCTAATTGACCAGCGAAAGAGAATGAGCATTAACTTTATCTGACCTTAGGTCAAGGGGAATTATCTGTATGAATTCTGGAAATATATTCATTTTTAATACTATCTGGTCACCATGGAATAATTATGAATAATTTGTATGTTTGTTGTACAGAAATTTTACTGTCACTTGATTTTATATCAAAGTTACTATCAAATCAATTTTTTATAACATTAGATTTTTTTTCAAATTTAATCTTCTTAAAATACTTTTGCAAAGGCTGATAAAGACTGTCATCATCAACTGATCATTTTTATTTTGTTTTATCCATTCTATTGGTCCAAGAAAGCACAAACACCAGAATGAATTCTTTCTTCTTTCTTACTGCAAAAACTCTCTTCATCTTACAACTGACTCTTTATCTGTGCCTTTATTTTTCTGCAAAATATGTCTCTATCTGATAATTTGTCTTTCACAGAGAGAAATAGGCTCCCTCAGTTTCTCAAATGTTCTCTAAATTATCCTTCTGCATATTTTGCCTCCCTGGTCTTAACCACTGTCTCTGTGACTACGCTCCTTGTATATTTAATGCCTCTTTCAATACCAAGTTGGATTTATTGTCCCTACACACTTATCTAATTATTACTTTGACAGAGTAACAGTAAATTTTCTCTCAAACTTGAAAAGAATGTCAAAATACAGTTTATACATTCATTTATTCAAAAAATATTTAATAAGCAACTACTATGGGCTCCACACATCTCAGTTGCTGTAACAGTACAACAGCTACGGTGCAAAATGTCACCATCATTGGTGATAACACATTAATATCATTTTGATATTGAAATATCAAAATTTTAAAACAGAAAAATAAGTACTATCCATGTGTTATGAAAAGGGTATCAACAAAAATGCAACTTCTAAATGTTAAGCCAATAAAGATTAAAATTGAAATTTCTTTGAAAGCTATTTTTGATGACCTATCGTTGTATTAAGTGAATGGCATTAAAAGTAGAGATGCTTTACTTTCAAAAAAGAAAGTCTTCATTGCATTTGCTAAATAAATTTTAGCCTTCTCACAAGAGGTTTTGGTGAGAAAAATCTCTTGTATTAGGAAATATCTCTGAGAAAGAAAAATTAGCTAATTTGAATAAGCAGCTGGAATTATTTCCTTTTGTATTCTGTAACGTAATATATTTCAGAGTTGTTTATAAACAGGTTTTGTAAAAACAATAGCAGTTTGAAGAAAACTAAGGTACCTAGCCACGATGCACTTACTAGAAATTTATTAAAATATATTGAAAATATTTTTTCTCCACTTCTTTTAGTCTTCTTTACCTTTTAATTATTCCTTAAGACTGACCCTAAAAATATTTTACAACTCTCCTGTTACTCCTGGACCTCAAAAGTGAATGTTATGTTTATTATTAGTTTTACTGTCATTATTATCATTATACTTATTTTACATGTTTTAAGTGTAATCATCTCAAAAATCAGAAACTGTAGGTTTGACCACTGTTTGCATAATTGCTAGTACATAATAGGAGCCCAATAATTCTTTTTGATAAAATTTGCAATAAATATAAACAATTTATAAATTACATATTAATATTCAATATATGTAGTATATAATATATAAATATCAGAATGCGCTCTCAAAATACTTACTGATAATTTGATTATGATGTAATCTAAGAATTTTTAGGAGATGACAAGTGCATGGTTTTATAACAAACATAAATGAATATATAATATATGTTCCTTAAATTATTATCTGTTTTACTAAACTGTACACAGCTCTGATTTATTTTGTTTAATGTTTGCTTGGTATTTCTCTCTTATTGTTCCGATTTCAACCTATCTGTAAAATTATATGTAAAATATGCTCCTTTATGAAGAGAATATAGTTCAGTCTTGCTTTTTTTTATAGTTTAGTCTGACAAACTGTTCCTTTTAATTGAAATGTTTAGTCCATTTACACTTAATATAATTATTGCTATATTGAATTTAAGTCTAAAACTTGCTATTCATTTTCTATTTACCCTGTCTTCGCTTTCTCTTTCTTTTGTATCTTCTGTCATTTTATCTTTGGAACAGTAACAATTTTTTGGCCTTATTTCACTTTATCTCTTCCATTAGTTTTAACATTATACATTTGATATCTTTCTTTTAATGATCATCCCAACAATATACATCTGTTTCACGTATGTTTCTTAAAAAAATCATCTGAAAATTGAGTGCGTTGAAACAACAACCATTAAATTTTATCTTTCATAAGAAATTATGTTACTGGTTGAATTGTGTCCCCACAAAATTCATATGTTGAGGTCCTAACTCCAAGTACCTCAGAATGTGACTGTCTTTGGAGGTAGGGCCTTTAAGGAGGTAATTAAGTTAAAATGAAATAACTGGGGTAGGCCTTAATCCAATGTGACTGCTGTTCTCAAAAGAATAGAAGATTAGGATACAGACACATTTACAGAGGGAGGATCATGTGACCTAGAGAGAAGACAGCCATCTTTAAGCCAAGGAGAAAGGCTGGTTCCACAGCTTTACAATGCTTTATAAAAGCGTGACTTTTATAATTCACTCACTTCTTTCAGTGGGAATGACTGCTTCAACCTATTACATTTTACTTGGAAGTAGAAATCCCAAATTAAATATAACCCTAACTGTTATAACTTAAGAGCCTGGACAATATAACTTCCAACTTACCTTTTTGCCATTCTTTATTATTGCTCCCCTGCTCACACATTATGCTACAGTAGCATTAGATCTTTAGCATTTTTTAACAACACACCACATTTTCCTGCCTCCGAGTCCCTGCGCATGCTGGTCTAACTACCTTGTGCTCACTGAAATTCTGTGTGTTCTTCAAGTCCTGCTTCAAACACCACCCTTTTATGCAGTCTTTTCTTTTTTTTTTTTTTTTTTTTTTTTTGAGATGGAGTCTTGCTCTGTCGCCCAGGCTGGAGTGCAGTGGCGCGATCTCGGCTCACTGCAACCTCCGCCTCCCGGGTTCACGCCATTCTCCTGCCTCAGCCTCTCCGAGTAGCTGGGACTACAGGCGCCCGCCACCACGCCCGGCTAATTTTTTGTATTTTTGGTAGAGACGGGGTTTCACCGTGGTCTCGATCTCCTGACCTCGTGATCCGCCCGCCTCAGCCTCCCAAAGTGCTGGGATTACAAGCGTGAGCCACCGCGCCCGGCCCTATGCAGTCTTTTCTTAAATGCTCAATTGGAAATGATCTCTCTTTGCTTTAATCTTGACTTTCCAGATTTATTTTACCTCCCTGATAATACATCATATTTTGTCTTATCCTCTTCTTTCTAAAAAATTTAATCATCTCATTCCCTCAATAGTCGGATTATGAATGTCTTACAAGTAAAATGTCGGCAAGTCTTTACAAATCAGGACTGTGGTAACTCACTTTATAGGTTCTTAAATAACTTGCATATAAATGGTTGAGGCGGGACAACTGATCACTTGAGAAGTCCCCATTCTGAAATGACTGCCTCTGCCTCTCTGCCAGGTATAGAAGAGCCATTTTAAGAATAGTGTTACTGAATTATAATTGACTTACAATAAACAGTACACATTTAAGATGTACCACTGACAATTCTTTACGTTAAGTGTATACCCATGACACCGAAAGCACAATCAAGATAAGAACGTATTTATCACTTCAGAGTTTTCTTATTCACCATTGTAATCTCTCCCACCCACCTCCAAACTCACATAATTTCTATTTTCTCTCATTATAGATTAATTTTTGCTTTTCTGAATTTTACATATACAGAATTATACAGTAAGTACACTTTTTGTTTACTTGTTTCATTCAGCATAATTATTTTGAGATTTGTACATGTTGCTGCATGTTTATAGACATTTGGATTGTTTTCGTATAGTGGCTATTACAAATAAAGCTGTTTTGAACATTCAGGTACAAGTAAGTCTTCATATGGACATACATTTTCATTTCTCTTGATTGAAAATACCTAGGAGTACAATGGCTGGATCATATGATAGGTGCATGTTTAACTATTTAAGATGCTGCAAAACTGTTTCCCCGAGTGGTTTTACCTGTCCAACAGCAGTTTTTGAGTTCCAGTTTCTCCTTATCCTTGACCACGTTTGGTATGGTTAATCTTTTTGAGTTTAACTATCCTGAGCCAGGCATAGTGGCTCATTGCTGTAATCCCAACACTTTGGGTGGCTAAGGTGGATGGATCCCTTGAGCCCAGGAGCTGGAGACCAGCCTGGGCAACATGGCGAGACTCTGACTCTACAAAAAATACAAAAAATTAGCCAGGTGTGGTGGCTTGTGCCTGTGGTCCCAACTACTTGGGAGGCTGAGGTCGGAGGATTGCTTGAGCCTAGGAGGTAGGGGTTGCAGTGAGGTGAGATCATGCCACTGCACTCCAGCCTGGGTGACAGAGTGAGACCCTGCCTCAAAACAAAAAACAAAACAAAACGAAAAAACCCTACAACCACGACAACAACAAAACTATCTTAATAGATATGTAGTGATATTTCAATGTAGTTTAAATTTGTGTTTTCTTAGTGGCAAAGTGATACTTAGTATTTTTTTGTGTGGCATTATTTACCACATATTCATTTTTAATGAGGCACACCCATGCACAAACACACAGAGTTGTTGATTAAAACCTAATTAGTTGCCTGACTAAATATTGGCCAGATACTCTGATTTAGGGACATGTATTTAGAAATGAGAAATAAATTTTATCTCTTTGAGTGACTGAATATGTAAAATGTTATCAAAGACCCTATGGGCAGCCTTGTATCTTCATTAGACTTGAAGGAAATGCAGTTAATTTTCAGAGAGACTGACAGAGATACAAAGAGACAGCTAGAGAGAGAGAAAGAAGTAGGTGTTTAGAGAGAGGAAGAGATGGGAGAGGAACACAGAATACTGTTTGAAGTCTACACACATTTCTAAATCCCAGTTTCCATCCTTCCTGAGTTCCAGCCACTTTCTGACCTCAGCTTTCAGAAACACAACTTTCTTCTTGTAGACGTAACCTAGCTCCAGTTGTCTACTACAATTTGCAAACAAAGGTAATAAAAATGTTTATTTAATTAATTAAAATATCTCCACAGTGTCAACAGTAGGCTTTAAAGGTTGAAAGATTATTTTAGAGTAATTTAAGCGTTAATTCTTTAGTGAGGTGCCATATTTAGCAAGTATAATTTCACTGCATGTAAATATACCATTCTTCATTGTTTTCATTTCTAGCTTACAATAATAACCTCTGTATATACTGTTTTCACAGGATTAATGGCTGGTTGGGGTTAATGGCTCTCAGCTATGCCATGGGCCATCAACTCTTCTCAGTTGGCCATTAATCCCCAGGAAATGCCTTGTACCTCAATCATTATGGCTTAATTAGGTCATTAAGAAGCTGCTGGTTAATTGCCACATTATAGGCATCCAGAGATGGGCAGGTGGCTGCAAAGACCAGAAGGATCATGCAATCACAAAAAGAAAAAAGCATTAATAATTCATATATGTTTATGTATGTATATAGGAGATAATAATTAAAAAGTAAATGTTTCTATGTTTTTACTTGGTAAGTTTTAATTAAAAATTTGTTTATTCAATTAGAAAATATTTTTGAAAATTAAATATGATTTCATTAATAATCTCTCAGGATGCCTGTAATCCCAGTACTTTAGGGGGGCCAAGGCGGGTAGATCATGAAGTCAGGAGATCGAGACCATCCTGGCTAACCGGTGAAACCCTGTCTCTACTAAAAATACAAAAAATTACCTGGGTGTGGTGGTGGGTGCCTGTAGTCCCAGCTGCTCGGGAGGCTGAGGCAAGAGAATCACCTGAACCCAAGAGGCAGAGGTTGCAGTGAGCCAAGATCCTGCCACTGCACTCCAGCCTGGGCAACAGAGTGAGACTTGCCTCAAATAAATAAATAATCCTTCAAGATATCAAGTTTCTCATTTTACAAAATATAATTGGCCCAAAATTTTCTAAATGCGATTTCATTTAGGATATAGAATTGGAATAGTCCTAAATCTAGGTATTTCACCAGCCAGTTACTTTGTCTTGGTTAAGCCTTCTGCTTTTTCTGTGCCACAATTCTCTCATGTATAGATTTGCACAGATATACTAAAATGTGTGGAGCTCTAAGATTCTAAAAATGTACTGAAAAACATATTGAAACTAAGAAATATATTAATTTTGCACAAGAAATGTGAATCGCATTGGACTTTCATTGAATCCTGTTTATCAAACAACCTCAAATACAAAACATAAAGATTTCACAAGTCACCAATATCAAGAATTTAAGAAAAGTTTTTATTATAGATCCTACAGATATTTTAAAAGGAGAATACTATGTACAAATTTATGTCAATAATTTTAGCAATTGATGTGTAACAAACAAATTTCTCGAAAGATACAACTATCGAAGCTCTCTTAAAAATGGATAACTGAGATAGGTTTTCTGTCTGTTAAAGAAATTGAATTTGTGATAAAAATTCTTTCCTACAAAAGAAACATCTAGAACCAGTTGACTTTATCGAACATTGAACAAAGACATTATACGTTTCCTACATAAGATTTTCCAAAAATGTATATCTAGGCACTTGTTCTTCTAATTCTCCTCTTCCAGAATACAACTTGTATAAGAAAGAGTCATCAGTTTCAATTTGGTAGGCAAAATACTTTAATTTTGACGTTAAGGCTCTGAACTGATGGAGAGTAGCTGTTTCCCTTCGGAAAAAAAGTATTACTAAGTAAAGAGAAACACCCAATATTAATATTAACTGAGGAAAAACTATTCATGCACTTCAGGATACAAACTACTTACATTGTACAACATAAAAAGGGTATAAGAAGGAATATTTATTAGTGAATTAATATGAAGAATTTACTTTATCGTAATATGAAACTACAGAAAATCATTCATGAACTGCTTTTCCAAAAGATATTATAGATAAATAAGTAACTGAGCAAATGTTTAAGGATAAAGTTTATTTATTTATGTAGAAACTAACACATATTAGAGTTAATTCAATTCAAAAACATTCATTAAATGCTCACTATCTGACAGGCGCTATAAGAATTTGTGCTAGGGAAACAAGATGAAATCCAATGAATTTTTAAAAACTAGATTGTTTTCTCTGTACACATTTTCTGAATGGTGCAGTTCATCACATTCATATTCATTAAACAGCACTGTTTTTTGGTTGTGTATATTATACTTGGAAACATTTTGTGCTCATGAGACTACTACTCTATACACGTCTGTAATGCAGATAATAACTGACAATCTCAGGACTGGAGAGAGGGCAAATACATTGGAAGGTTTCTGTTAATTAGTTACCGTGGCCATTAGGGCCAAAGTATATCTCATTTATAAGTTGTTTAAAACTCAAAGGAATAAGATTTCTACATTTTTTAGCCTAGAGAAAAGTTCAGCCCGGAAAATGGTTCGGCCTAAAGAACAGATCAACCTAGTTGCAAATCTGTTCTATGATATCAGAAATTTTTCCACAGTACACTATTCTTAATATTGAAATTTTGAGGCCAAAATAACGATGGTGTTTGAGAGTAAGGAGGAGTGGGAGAGGCCATAACATTTTATTAACTTCCAGTGTATCACAGTGAGTTGTTTTTGGACTCCTGTCCACTAGGTATTCATTCATTCATTTATTCTTCATTCAGCCAATATAATACAGATCCTGTATTATAGGACAGGATCTGTTCTAAGACCTGAAAACTCAACAGTGAACAAAGAAGAGTAGATCTCAGCCCTAATAGTGCGTACATTCTAATGGGGGAGGGAGGTAGAATAAATCATCAAGTACACTTTCTAAGAGTTGTAAGTGCCGCTCAGTGAAATAGAGCATAGAGGTTAGATGATTTAAATTGGTTGGTCAGGGAAGATCTCTTTTTTTTTTTTCGTATTTACTTAGTGTTTTCTTTTTTTTTTTTTAATTTTAATTTTTATTATTATACTTTAGGTTTTAGGGTACATGTGCACAATGTGCAGGTTTGTTACATATGTATCCATGTGCCATGTTGATTTCCTGCACCCATTAACTCGTCATTTAGCATTAGGTATATCTCCTAATGCTGTCCCTCCCCCCTCCCCCAACCCCACAACAGTCCCCGGAGTGTGATGTTCCCCTTCCTGTGTCCATGAGTTCTCATTGTTCAATTCCCACCTATGAGTGAGAACATGCGGTGTTTGGTTTTTTGTCCTTGTGATAGTTTACTGAGAATGATGTTTTCCAATTTCATCCATGTCCCTACAAAGGACACGAACTCATCATTTTTTATGGCTGCATAGTATTCTATGGTGTATATGTGCCACATTTTCTTAATCCAGTCTATCGTTGTTGGACATTTGGGTTGGTTCCAACTCTTTGCTATTGTGAACAGTGCCACAGTAAACATACGTGTGCATGTGTCTTTATAGCAGCATGATTTATAGTCCTTTGGGTATATACCCAGTAATGGGATGGCTGGGTCAAATGGTATTTCTAGTTCTAGATCCCTGAGGAATCGCCACACTGACTTCCACAATGGTTGAACTAGTTTACAGTCCCACCAACAGTGTAAAAGTGTTCGTATTTCTCCACATCCTCTCCAGCACCTGTTGTTTCCTGATTTTTTAATGATGGCCATTCTAACTGGTGTGAGATGGTATCTCACTGTGGTTTTGATTTGCATTTCTCTGATGGCCAGTGATGATGAGCATTTCTTCATGTGTTTTTTGGCTGCATAAATGTCTTCTTTTGAGAAGTGTCTGTTCATGTCCTTTGCCCAGTTTTTAATAGGGTTGTTTGTTTTTTTCTTGTAAATATGTTTGAGTTCATTGTAGATTCTGGATATTAGCCCTTTGTCAGATGAGTAGGTTGCAAAAATTTTCTCCCATTCTGTAGGTTGCCTGTTCACTCTGATGGTAGTTTCTTTTGCTGTGCAGAAGCTCTTTAGTTTAATGAGATCCCATTTGTCAATTTTGGCTTTTGTTGCCATTGCTTTTGGTGTTTTAGACATGAAGTCCTTGCCCACGTTGATCAGGGAAGATCTCTTAAAGGTGGTGCTGTCTGAGCTGAGATTTGAACAGGCAGAAGATGCCAGCTCTGTAAAGATCAGGTGAGAGAACATTCTGAAGGCAGAAGCACTTGGCAGTGAAGTGAGACTGAGAAGGCAAGTCATGCTAAAAGGTAGTGGGTGAGAGAGAGAGGAGAGAGTAACAAGATGAGGTCAGATGAGGGAGGGCTTTGTAAGAAGCCAAGAAGTTGGGGCTTTATTCAGGGCGCACTTGCAGCCATGTGAAAATCTTGAGCAGTTGGAAATAAGAGTATAAAATCTCAGGACAGGATCAAAGCAGGCAATACATATTTTGGAGTCATTGGCCTATAGATTATATTTAGGATCATCAGACTGAATGAAAATGTGCAAAGCGAAAACAGAACCAGTCCCAAGAGAGGGAACTAGGCCATTCCTATAACGTGATTACCTGCCCTGAAGCTCTAAATGGTGGCTGTGCTTCTTTTACGTTTTTGAAGTGCAGAAATGGGAGTTCAGAGAAGATGAAGCAGAAAGGTGACTACTGCAGGCTTAGTTAAGAGGGTAGGGTTCAATTTAGGAAGTCTGAGGATTAATGATAGTAGCTCGAGAACAGTATTGAATTGTATACTTCAAGGGCATAGATCGTATCCTGTGTCTTTTAGTTCTGCCATCATAGAAACACAACATACATCATTTACTTGGAGCCTGTCACATTACAAGCATGGAAAAGCCAACCTCCTGCCCGAGACAAAAACCTAAGGGCTCTTCAACCTCAGATTGCTTGCTCCATTTTTGGAGGCCATTGTTTAAGGAGAAATTTGCCATTATCTCTCCTACGGTGTGGTGCCACATTAGCAGCCCTTAAACAATTGATATTCAGATAAATTCTCACTTTTGACAGTTTGTGGAACTTTTACTTTATTCTGGCAGATACCATAATTATATTTACCTTTTTTTGAATGTTTATTTTATTTGTTTTCATAAATGGTTCTTCTCTAACAATCTTTTTTCTCATTAAATAAGAAATAAAATAGGAGCAAACTCAAGGAAGATGCAGCAGAGGCTGCTATTTAGGAGGTTAATACTTTCTTCACTTGTGTCGCAGACTTTTCTCCAACTTGCAATATCTTCCATTCTAGTTCCAGCTAGTCCTTCTGTCTTTAAAAATGGCCCTCTGGCTAAGACTGACCTGGCCACCTCTAGAAATGGTAACCATGTCGACTCTGAAAAGTTGTAGGCTAGAAAGCTTCTAAAAGCCATCATTAGCACTGCTCACTTCCCAAAGGAAACCAAAGCAATAAAACACACACGCGCGTGCACACACACACACACACACACACCAGAGTTAGGATCTAAACCAGAAAACAGAAACCACTTTTTTTTTTAGAAGTAACTGAATTTAACAGAGGGAATTTGTTATCTATGTGTGGAATGCCTGGGAAGCCAAATAGGGAGTTTGGGTAACTCCCTGAATACTCCCTTGAATAACTTTAATTTATGCACATCCAAGGGCAAGAGGGGGTGGGATAAAGAGAGAGGATAGTGTTACTTGAACCCAGAAGTAGCCTCTGCATTGGCCACTGAGGCCGCCCAAAGCAATGAGAGAGGAGGAGAGATGCTCAGTTTTCTCCTTTTCTGCATCTCTCCAATCAGGCATCAGTGCCTCTCACTGGCCAAACCCAGGTGGAGGCAGCTGGCAGAGGATTCTGGGAAACGTAGGCTGCAGGATCAGCAGGCTGCCATACAGAGGAAGACCAAAGGGCAAGGACTGGTTCTTAGGACCAACATGCCTGGGCAACCACAGCGCATTCTAGATTTTAGGTCAAGAACGACCAAAAACAAAGAAACAAACAAACAAATACAAATGCCCTAGTATTCTTCTACATTTCATAAGGGTAAATGCAAGCAAAGGATTTGAGCTGTCTCTTTTAATCAGATAGATCCCATTCTAACAAACTAGTGTTAGGGTAAAGTAATCACATCTTTTGGCACCTGTCTTAAAATGTCTACTTTCCAATATCCTAAAAATAATCACTAATAATTTAATATTGCCAAAATTCCTACACATAAGACTATTGACTATGCACCAAAGTAAGATTGGCAGGTAGAAAATAAAAAGCACATTTGGCGAACACAGTCATTCTCCACAAGGTCTCCTAAAGCTCCTGATTTAAAGTGAGATTTTGGTACACATCTATTTTCTTGGCAGAGATATACCAAGTATAGTTTCCCTTTAGTAAGTCTGTTCTTTCTTCCACTTTTTCAATGATTCATAAAAATGGGATAAAACAAACATCTAAACATCTCTGAAAGCCAACTAGTTGAATTTGACTCCTGCATGAAGTGCTAAATTTAATTAACAGGATAAAGAATCCAGCCTGAAAAAGTTTAATCATGAAATTCTTCATGTATTAAAGTGGACTGAGTGTATTTAAGTGCTCCTATCTGCTTGTGTACTTATGAAGGGCAGTTAATGTCACCTGCCCTACGTATGCCAAAAGATTATTGTGAGGGCAAAGGGAAAGTTAGACAATGCTTTGAAAGTGTGTAATTAGGTACAAATATGAACTAATATTGTCTATGTTAATTTCTTGTTGATTGAGAGGTATTTAATACTTGGCATTTTCTATAGCATACTTACAAGAGGTAGGACTTAATAAACAATATTACTATGTTGCCCCATCACGGCACCTAAGATTTGATACTTTAAAAATAATGACTAACAAAAGTTACCAGTAGAAGAAGTTGAAGCTGCAAATTTCCCCATTTGCTGTACATAGTCATTATGGATAACTGGAGTCCACATGCTAAATAAACAAATAAATAAGTGATGCTCTGCCCAACTAAAAGTTTGTAGCCAAGTAACAGCTGCAATTTTAAAGAAATAAGCTCTTAAATAAATAGCCAAACAAATCATGCTTTATCTTAATTTACTCTTGCTCAAAAGGGAGTTTTACTCGTACACATAATGAATGAAAGTGTTTCCAGGGTCAGATTGATTCCATCACTAAAATTAAAACTCAGGTTACACAGAAATCCATCTGCATTTTGCATCTTTAACTACTCTCAGTAAACTACCTCCTTAACTGCATTTCTCAAGCTCTTATAATCCTTTGTGGGTGGCAGAAAGCAAAGTTTCATATAGGCCAGGCCAACAAAGATGGAAGCTAAAATGGTGAACCAGAATTTTCATTTCACAAGATAACTGAGTCCCTGAATTGCTTTCTTAATGTCACTGTAAAGGGGATTAGGAGTCAGCTAAAGGGATAGTAGTAGTCTATGAATGTCATTTTACTTATTTCTCTAGGACTTTGGTTCTCAGTACAGACTTTGCTTAGTACTGAAGTGGTGATTATTTGTTAATCATTCCTCTGACAAATAGTTACTAACTGCCTACTATGTGCTGGTCCAGTGACTCTCATCTGGCAGAATTTTGCACTGTCTTCAACGGACATTTGGCAATATCCGGAGACTGTTTTTTGTTTTGTTGTCAAAATCAACTTGCTACAACTCTAGTAGATAGAGGAGAGGGATGCTACAGACCTTCAATGCATAGGACAGTTCTCCACCCCACACAACAAAGAATTATTAAGCCTGAAGTGTCCACAGTGCTGAGGTTAAGGGGCTCTGTGCTAGCCACAGTGTGAGGGTGCTAGGCTATAATGATGGGGAAACTAATCATAAAAGCATCATGCTTTTGTGGTGCTTACAATTCATTTGAGGAAAAAATATATTTTAGACTAAAATATATGTTAATATGTAAGGTGTACTTTTGTCTTTGAAAGAGATGTATATCACCTCATAAGAACACATAAAACTGAAGGATTTCACCTGCTCAGGAAAAGCAGTTATAGATTTTTCTAAGGAAATGAATAATAATAGTTTATGTACTGGAATATTTTAGTGTTTTTTTCTGAAATTGTAGATTCATGATTATAATTGTGCTCAACTGGCTTTTGAAATATTTTCTTTGGTTAGGGTAATAAGATTTTACATAACCAAAAGCTTATCTTTGCTATGGCCATATCCTAAATTTAATATGTAGCAGTGGAGAAAACATTAAAAAATTCTTTAGACATAGGCTGCCTGGTTTTGTGCTCTATCAAAGACTTTCAACATCATAAACATATAAAATATATCTTAAATAAATATATAATATATATCATATAGACACATAAAATATATATAAATATTTAAGAAACATATTTGTAACAGCTGTGCATTGTTCTAGCCTAACTTGTTTCAGAGCGTTGTTTTTTTGCCCTTCTATTCTCATACAGAAGACCAGACAAAAGCGGTGATCTTTTGTAAAAGTTAATAGGGTTTTTTCAATATAAAGAAATTATTCTTCTTTGAAATAATTCATTTTTTTTTTACAATCTCCACTCGTTTCTTAAGCCCATAAATTCTGTTTTTCAGCATTTCCATTTCTACTACAACAATTTTATGCAAGATCTTAAAGTTCAGGTTGTATTTAGCTGTCATTCTTCTTAACTGTGGATGAAACCAATTGCTTAGTGAAATTTCCTTAGCACTTAGCTTTTATTATACCATGTATTCCTTTTCCTTCTACTCCTTAGCCCATTCCTTCCCTATTTTCCTTCCTGGGTGTATTTCCTCTTCCTGCCCTGAAGTGTATTCAGTCTACAGTGCTCAGTTGTCAACAACTTTTCACTTCCTATAGAGAGCTCCCATCATCTCCTTCTTGGGATATTGAAATATATAGGCACTAATAGAATCTGTTTAATCTAAACATTTAAATATCCAGACATTTAATATTGAAATTTCTTAATACGCAAATAACCTTGAATGCAGAAGCAATCCAACCTGAACCTATTCACACATTCTTAGATGATCATTATCAAAATCTATGTCTCCAACCTTTATCATCTTCACCCTCTAGATATTTCCAGTGTCTAAAATACAACATTTCTATCAAGGTCTCAAAACCAACATTTAAAAGTAAACAAACAAACAAACAAACAAACAAAGCTTTCCATTTACTGCTCAGGTGGAATTATTCTCTGTCAATTAGACTCATTTTTCCCTTCCCCAAAGCCACTACATGAAGCCAGTCATCTCTGTTCCCACTGTCATGCTCTAGTGGTGGTCTTGAGAGCGACAGGAGGCAGCCAAATGTCTAGGTAGATAGGGGCAGGTACCCAGTGAAACCCTACCTCCAAGTCAAAGACAGTTTAAAGCCTGAGAGCCAAGTTACAAGTGAAATCCTCAGAATGGACTGAAAACTTGTCTTCCCTTTGAGACACTTTCCTCTGATTGAATCCCATCATGTGCCTATAAATACCCCAGTCTCCGTCAGTAGAGGAGACGGCCTGACTTTGGAGAAGAGACAAACTGACTTTGGGGAAGACAACCTGCCCTTCCCATCCCCTTTCTAGCTCCCATCTCTGCTCACAGCCATTTTCATTTCTCAATAAAATTCTCTGCCTTCACCATCCTTCAATCATCCACATAACCTTATTCTTCTTGGGCACTGGACAAAAGCTTGGGACCCACCATGTGTGGGTACCCAGAAAAGGCTGTCACACTGGCCTTTTGCCCTCACAGGCGGAGAGCAGCCACCTCATGTGACAAGGCCAGGGGCCAAGTGAGCTGCTAACACACCACTGTCCGTCTACAAACAGTGGAACTAAAAGCGCATTGTGACACCCTGTCTGTGGCTTCCAGGTCACAGGAACCCTCACCTGAATGCCACTGTATTCCTCTCAAGGAGACACACCTGGTCTGGCCATGGGTCCTGGGCTCTCTCACTCACATGCTCCGTCTTGCAAGGGGATGAGCACAACGGGCGGAGTAGAGGGGCAGTGAGACCAGCAAAGAGCCCAAGAAAAATTCTGCATCAGTCTTATTATTTCATATCTGACTAACTGTGTTATTCTCCTCACTGCATATTTGTACACAGAGTCCTATCTGTACATCACCACCTTCCTCCCTGTAATTTATTTCACACGTTGACAAAGCAATCTAATACTCCCCAAGCACTACATCAAATGCAATACTTTCTTGCTTAAAAATTATTTAATGTATTCTGTTTTCACAATAAGGTTCATATTTTAAATTCTTTTTTCTACTTATATTCTCATACACGTCCTCACCTTGAAGTCTTCTTGAAGACATCCTTCTTTACACTTCCTTGAAATGTTCCTTCTTGGAAACTTCTAAAAGTTTTTTTCTGGTAATTTCATTTGATTGAGGATCACTCCTGTCTCAATATTTGTTATATGCATCATGTAAAGTATTTGAAACTTTATTAAACCCTCTTACACTGTTAATAATCATTGTTCTATTCAACTCATTTCTCCAAAATTAGATTGTAAAAATCCTATAGAGGGGATCCAGGCCTTAAATACCGTAAACATTTTTTTTTGAAAAATAGTTTCTCTTCAGTATCTAGCCAAAGCCCCAAGTCTAGTGAGCATAAAGTATACATTTGGTGATTATTTTAATAATCCTTATTATTTATTACAGGGAGGGAAAATATTGCTCTCTATTGTAGAGTAATGCAAAGAGAGAGAGAATAACTTTAGAATATAGAAATATTTTTAGTTCTGGATGAATTTAATAAATATTTCAAAGTGTCAATAGTAGGCAATCTTTACACAGTAGTTTTCAGGATGATCTCAGTTTGTCATGATGTCTTAGGTTTCCTTTTTTCTTCAGGAAATGTCTTTCAGACTAAACCTGTTTTAAATATAAGTACAGACTTATTTTATCTCTTTATAGAAAACAACTCCATAGAATGAATTGTAAAAGGAATAAATAGCATTCAAGAGGTTATTGTGTGTATTATTTTTTCTTCACACTCTCTCCTTTGAATTCCAAAGCACAGTTTAATTGAGATAGCCATGATTTGGTTACTACATAGCCTATAATTCTGCCAGTAAAATTTCTATCTATTTTTTGTAAAGCCCCTGAATAGCTAGAATTAATTACTTAAATTCATCAATAAAAACCCAGGGATTAAAAACTTACCCTTATCCAGGTGTGGTGGCTCTTGCGTGTAATCCCAGCACTGTGGGTGGCCAAGGTGGGCAGATGGCTTGAGCTCAGGAGTTCAAGACCAGCCTGGGCAACATGGTGAAACCCCATGTCTAAAAAAAAAAAAAAAAAAAAAAAAATACGAAAATTAGCCAGGTGTGGTAGCACATACCTGTAGTCCCAGTTATTCAGGAAGCTGAGGCGGAAGAGTTGCTAGAGCCCTGAAAGTTGAGGTGGCAGTGAGCCATGATCATACCACAACACTACAGAGCAAGACCCTGTCTCAAAAAAAAAAAAAAAAAAAGCAACAAATCTTAGCCTTAGAAATGCCAAAGTGCTCATTATTAGACCAGCTCTTACATGGCATCGATGCAAGCAGTAGTTACTCTGGACAAGTTAATAGGACACAGAACCACCTGAACTGGTTGATACATGTGTTGTAGGAAGAGTAGCTGATGGCTGGCTTTCTTCTTCCCCATAACTCTTCTCTTTAACAGCCAACAGCACATGCACATTATTTATTGGAGTATTTCACTCATGAAATTTCTCACTTTGTTTTGAAGAAATGAAAACTGACATTGCTCTCCCCAAAAATGATTGGAAAAAAATCAATACAATAGTGAAAATATTGCCGATTCTAGGGACATGGAACATCACAATGTCTCTGAACTTCAAGTGATCCTTATAAGGCCTGAATTAAAAAAATTTTAAGTTAATTACTGAGAGCTTTTTGGAGACATTTTTAAAAGTAGATAGTGCCAAAGCACCCTTATGAAATTACAGAAAAATCAACAATGAAATTCTACATATCATTAAGTATCACTATATTGTGTATCAAGTTCAAATTACAGCAAGGAAAAAATTAAGCATTACACAAAATGATTGTGTAATGGCGACAGCAGTATTTATGTCACCAGCTTAAAACTCATCATTGTGATGTTTTGGATCTAGCAAATACCAAAACATAGAAGGAAATTCAAAATAAAAATATCAAAAATTTAAAAATATAAGAGTTGAGTTACATTTTAGAGTGTTATCAATCACTATTTGCTAGCTTAATAATAGTATGTTTTTATTTTATTGCATGGTTTTTGGCAAATAAAATCATCCTTCACAATATTTTTATTACTTCTTCATAAAGAATCTCAGTATACATCACTATGCACTTACTGATATTTAAATTAAGATGTTAAATAATAAGCATCATGAAGACATTAGTGTCTAGCAATAATACTAATCAAATGAAAGGTAATATAGATATTATCAAATTAGCTAGGTTTTAGCACATATCATGACCTTAGTACTTTCTTAATACATTATTATTTCATTATTATTCATTTATGAATTTCATTAGTTATTTCATTTTTTCACTATCAGTTCATTTTGAGGTGTACTTGCAGAGACTGCTGCAAATAGAAGAATTATCTTTGCTCTCCTTCTCAAGGCTTACCTCATTAGCACACAAATACATTTATTTCCATGAAACTGTGAGCAGTTTAAGCATAGAACCAGTGCGACCCTCATGTTCTTATTTCTCGAACAGTTCCTGGCACCTGGAAGGCAATGGGTTAATGTTTGCTGAATGATCAAATGTGTATGCTGGAAATTTAAAATAGAAGTTGACAACAAATATGTTGTGGTAGATAAATTAATTTACAAAATTAAATCTGTTAGTCCAATGGAGTATTTTAAGTAAACATTTTTTTCTGATTTATAACTATGAAGTGTGGTTCTAAAATTTAAAATGCAATAATTATTTAATTCCCATTTTTAGTGATTTTATGAATCATTATTTGGAGTGGAAAACGTGTATCTGGGCATACTTATTAAAATGGGTTAATAGTGAAGGGTATACACCAAGATCTAACTACAAAGATTTTTATCACTAAATTTTAACAAAGGACAATTAAAAAAACACAATTCTTGAATGCTACACAATTGTTTTGATAAAATCCTGCTTAAATATAAAGACATAAAACTATTGCCATAAAGAATATGAAATGGCATGGAAAATATATTTTATATTAGTCAAGAAGGCTGTAATAACGTTATATTCATGGTATAACCTTGTGTTTATAAAAATAAAATGTTGATATATGTCAAAAGGCATAGAAGAACAAAAGAAGTTTTCTCTGGGTGAGGAAATTGCACATTTTTTAAAATTTTAACCTTGTGCATCTTAGTGTTTTCTATAATTTTATAACAAATGTGTTACATTTTTAAGTGTTATTTGTTAATGGAGAAAAATAGTAAATGGTATAATGAAAAAGGCTTAATCCATATGATTACATAATTTACCAAAAAGTTGTTCTATACACATTTTCTATATAATTTTAGACAAATTACTTTCTAATTGTCTTTTTTATTCTGTCCTTTTACTTCTAAACCAAACTAAATTGGAAGCTAGATATTAAATTTTCTAAAGTAATCTCAAAAACAATGTAAAATTCAATCTGAAAATCAAATCAGTTCAATAAAATATTTTGCTTTGTGCATATTATCCTGTGCACACAAAGACCCCCAAATGACTAAGACATAGCCTCTTTCCTTAAAGACTCACAATTAAGAAAAAAAAAAAAAGGTGAACTTCCAAGTATACCAGAAAAATAAGAAAAGAGTCATCAGAAAAATATGGCTTTAGATGAGACACTTTAAGGAATTTCTAAATATTTGCCACAAAAATCCTAAAACGAAAAACACATCAGGGAAACTCACAAGCATCAGGAGTGTAATATTATAAAATATTACATTATTAAAAGATATTGCATTATAATGACACCCCCAACTTCTTCCAGAATAATTATAAATAAATAAAATACATTCCATTCCGTTTGTTAGTTTAATGCTTTCCGCAGGTCTACTTCCTTTAATACCATACTCGTGGCTATTAATGGATTATTCTTATCCAGAGCTGTATCAATTAGAGGAGCAAATTGGAAAAAAGCAGGATGTAAATCAATCTTTTTTCTAACATAGAGGACAAGTAGATGAACTAATATACATCCTTTGAAGTCATACCAGCTAAATAATTTCTGCCTCTGGGAAAAATATTTGAAAAAAAAAAAAAAACAGCATAGCATGTCATTTTAATAATGTCTTCTGTTTTCTTTAGGTTTTGTTTTCAATAATACACTCTAATGAATTTGATTGGTACAAAATTCACGACAAAAATTTAAGGATATAATGGTCACTTCTGAATGTTTACCCAATGAAACAAATAATAATTATTCATGTAGGTTAAATTTGAGTAATTCATCACACTTATAATAACTTTACCACCTTCAGAACATATTCGTAGTAACCCCAAAATAAATGTTTAAGTGCAAACAGCTGGGAAGAGCAACCAGAATTGGAAGATATTATTTTCTTTAGAGAATTAACCAGAAAATTAACTAAAAAATTAATTAGAAAATTTTCCTTAGAAAAAATTTGAAGGGACAGAGAGATTTGTCAGAAAACAAATGAATATTAATACTACTTGTTTTTCTCCCAACATTGTCCTATTTTTCCCTGTATTAATATAAAGCATGTTCTATTTCCTAGTTGTATCACTGGAAATTATCCAGTTGGATAAAGACCAGAACTAGTTCAATGTGGTATTCATCACCTAGAGCACTGTTAGCCTTCATTCAATGTTAAATATTAATAACAGTAAAAGCTTCCGTAAGCAAAGCCAGACGAAGTACAGGGGAATATGAGCAATCACTCACTCCAACACCAACAACTTTACCCAGACCAGAAAAGATCATCCACAACAGAAGGAGGTCGAATTGTTCATGCTGTTTAGACCCACTCCCTCTCGAGAGAACTACAATGCATTATGACAGCTTTGTGGTTAATCAACAGTATGTTCTAAAAATCCTTCAGGAAATGAATTGAGACCATTTAACATTAGAGCTCTCAAAGTGCTATATTTTAATGATTTTTGTTTGTTTGTTTGTTTGTTTTTAGAGAGAAAGGTAGATTGTAAGTTTATCTGCAAATGCTACCCTGGCAATTTTAATTTTGCACCATTCTCTCCATCACTATAGGAAGAGCAAATGTACAGAGATTAATGATGATTACACAAAAACATTATGAAAAAGTGAAAAAAAATCACATTCCACAAAGAATTCTATTTCCAGCCTGGCTCTTATATCATGTGTTCTAGGGTTGCCTTCTAACAACATATGGGAAAGACATCAAGTGTTCTCAAACAACCTTGGCAAAACAGTAACTGTCAAATCTCTAACAGAAAATCAAGGGTTGTATTTGGCAACCATTAAATAAATGGGTAGGTTTTGGCAAGATCAATAATTCTATGCTCTTTCTTTACAGCAAAATAAAAGTAGAATCACTTATTTATATAGTCTTAATCTACGTAATAAAATGTAACCTTCCCTGTAATTGAATTGTCATTTTTTTAACATTTATTTTTCCTAATGTTGTCCTTGCTGTTTTCTATTGTTATCCTTCAAAATGATAAACGCAAAACAGAAGTCCTGCACTAATTATTGTGCCACAGTTGTTCACTCAGGTTAACTCACCATGTCGATATCTTGCATCTTAATGGCTAAATTCATTCCACTCCTTGCTTCCTAATTTGTTACAATTCCTATGGAAGTATAATGTGACAACAAAACTCTAGCTTTGAAATCCTATAGTGTGTTAATTAAAGAATGCTGCAGGGAGGTAAAAGATTATTGTAATTGATTAACTGGTTCAATTTTTGGTGATCAACAGACATCAAGGAGTTACAATCCTTCACAGACGACACCCTTGTACACAAGAAACCTGGCACCAACTGATGTGCCAGGTATAAATGAGAGAAAGAAGTCTGACCTAGCAATAGATAATATTCACACACCAAATGCATGTATGGTAGTTAAAATTAGTTGTTCCTCCACACTGGATATATCATACCATACTTACATTTGGACTATTTCAAATATTGAATATGCAACTATATCTTGTTTATGAAAATGATTGCATTTAGGTTGCTGTTCCTAGGGTATGGCAAAAAGGCATTTCTATCTAGGTCCCATCCTTTGTACAGCATCACATGCTGTTACAGGATCTCGGCAGCTGCTGTGCAGAGACCAAACAGGCGGCATGGAGAGGAAAGGTGGTCTCTCCACCATCTGGTGATCAAAGACCCTTGAGGGGCTCACATTAGGTCATAAGCTTCTGTGCCACCATATGACAGGAACTTGGCCAAATTCTCTTTTTCCATTTCTCACAGGGCTCTTGAGGCACCATGTGGGGTGAGTGGTTATGTCCCTAAGTATGCATATTTGGCCTTTTCCCATCCATTTTCAACAGAGCAGCCAAAATCATCTTTATAAATCATGAATCAGATCAAGTTACACCCTGATTTCCTACTGCACTTAGGACAAAATCCAAATTCCTTTGGTGGCAAGACCCTGCCTAATCTGGCTCCTGCCCAAAATTAATTTTTTTACAGCACTTACTCAATTGTTTGTTATGCTCCAATGCCTTTGACTTCCTTTCTGTTTCTTGAATAAGCAAAGATTTTTACCCACTTGTTAAGACTTTGCAATCCCTTTTACTTATGTCTGGAATTTGCTTCCTCAGTGTTTGAATTGACTACCACTTTCCATTTTCAGGCGTTGACTCAAATATCACCTCTTTTATAAGGCCTTCTGTGGACACATTCCGTGAAGTGCCCTCCTGCCATTATTTTTACCATTCTATATGTGTCTTTTACATACTCACAGTAACTTATAATTATTTTAACATTTAAAAATTTGGGGGGTGTTTCTGGTGTTCCCTGCTATTTCAGGTGCTCCCAGTTGAATGAAGCTTCTTGAGAGCAGCAACCATCCCTTTTTCTTTACAGCTGTATCCTCATGCAATGGACTGAATGTTTGCATCTCCCCCAAATCCATATGTTTAAACCACTCACAATGTGATGATATTAAGAGGTGGGGCCTTTGGAAATAACTAGGTCGTGAGGATGGAGTCCTCAGAATTGAATTAGCGGCCTCATAAATGGGACCCCAGAAAGCTCTCTCACCTTCTTTCCACCTTGTGAGTATACACAGCAATGACAGCTGTCTATGAACCAGGAAGCAGGCCCTCCACAGTCTTCAGGAGCATTGATCTTGGTTTTCGAAGCCTCCAGACTGTGAGTAATAACTTGTTTTTGTTACCCAGTTTATGGTACTTTTGTTAGAGCAATCCTAAAGGACTAAGACACCTTCATTCCTGGCACTTAGTGAAAACTCACCAGATAGTTGTTGTTGAATGAATACATGAAAAGATAACTTACTGGCTGAATGATTTACTGGAAATTAGGGACAGGTCATCTTTGGATATTATTCATTCCAAATAGAGTTTTAAATATAATTTATTTCAAGCCCTACTTTCAACCAAGGGATTGTTTATCAAATTAAGTCATTTTTTTCTTTTATATTTACCTTTCCTAGAATCATATATCCTAATTAAGGAAGGAAAATTATTCATGCTAAGCAACTATACATTAGTTGTTACATCTACACTATTTAGCCATCTCAACCATCATGTATGGAGCCATTCTAGACATGAGGACACAAAATTCAAAAAGAAGTGTTAATAATCAGGATGCCTCTATTAATCATTTAGCTACTACAAATTTATCACTGTGAAGCTCAGATTCAAGCCTAAACCTATTGAACTCCTTGGGCTAATTTTATACTATAAATTGGCTTTTTTTATTGTCAAGGATAAATGACATAAGGTAAAATCTGAAGAAAGACAACTCCACTTTAAAATTTGTTACTAGGTTGAATAAGAGCATGTCCTGACACCAATAAGTCTAGTGAAATGAACAGTGAGAAATAAAACCACTGGGCATATTATGTTATTCTTCAGCATAAGTTTTTGGAATTTTAAATTAGCTCATTGTTATATCAGGCAAACAGAGCTGAAAATAAGTGCTTCCAGAAAAATGAGTTATATAAGCTTAGCTTACTAAACTATACACCAAAAATCATAAAGTATGAATTCACTGCTAAGGGAATATATCACAATTTCAGGGAATGTGTTATTTATTGCAACCATCTACTCAATTATGAAATTTATATTGTTTCTTAGTTTTATAGATTATAATAATGAACAATAACATTTGTCTGTAATTTAATATATTTTGTTATTATAAATGAGAATGAGAGAATTTCCCTGCAGGGAGATAAGTTGGACTAAAATTCTCTATCAGTAAATATTTGTTTTAGTGAGTTATGAAGGCTTGAATTTTCGATAACTTTTTTTAACTGGTCATTCTAAATAAATCAGTTAGAAATATGTCAAGGAAAAAAGCAAGCATATGGTAAAAAATTTGGCATCTTTCCTACATATCTTAAAACCTGAGTCAGAGCACAAGGAAAAGCAGAAAGAGGCAAATTCCCATACAAATTAAAAGATCCAGACTAAGGTTAGACAGAGAGCCCAATATTCTATCATTTTCCAAATGATGGAATATCATTCTCCATTTCTTATCAGTAGTGGTCATAGGAAACAAAGAAATTCTGGGCTGCAGGAACTTCAAAAATTAGCTCCTCCTTAAAAACAATGAGAGCACTTGTAAAATTTTTCAAAGCAAACTTTTTCAGAACTCTGGAAATTAATCAAAGGTTTCAAACAACCCGAGGAGCATTTACTCAAGAAAAAATAATGGCTGAACGTGGTAAGAACTGTAAACTCGGCCGGGCGCGGTGGCTTATGCCTATAATCCCAGCACTTTGGGAGGCCAGGGTGGGCGGATCACAAGGTCAGGAGATTGAGACCATCCCGGCTAACACGGTGAAACCCGGTCTCTACTAAAAATACAAAAAATTAGCCAGGCACGGTGGTGGGCGCCTGTAGTCCCAGCTACTCTGGAGGCTGAGGCAGGAGAATGGCGTAAACGCGGGAGGCGGAGCTTGCACTGAGCCGAGATCGCGCCACTGAACTCCAGCCTGGGCCACAGAGCTAGACTCTGTCTAAAAAAAAATAACAAAACAAAACAAACAAGACAACAACAACAAAACCGTAAACTCTTGGCATTTTAACTAACTGTGTTCACATAATTCTTGCCATAGCTCTGTGGTAGCTTTGAAAACTAGCAGCCTTGCAACCAAAGTAGCTGTTAAAAAAAAAAAAAAAAAAAAGTCGTCTGGAAGCCACTGGAGCTAACAGAATGGCTTTGGAGTCACCCCCCCAAAATCTCATCTCCAAATATTAACAGTCCTTTGATCTTTCTGGAAGTAATTTCATGGAAAACCTCATTCAAAGGACTTGTCTTTATTTGACCTAACAGTGAGAAAATCCCAACTCCAGGGCATCACTGAAAAACATTTAGTAGCAATTGCTTAATATTGCAACTGCCTGAGGTTGTGATACAAGTTTGGATAAATACAAGGTCATCCAAAATACATAAAATAAAACTCTAGGAATTAAGATGTTCATAAAGGACTTTGGAAATCTCCATTTTGGGGAGGGGGGCTGTGATATAGAACGCCAGACACATGCACATAGCTGAGTGTGTGCTCAGGAAAGACCTCTTAAGATCTTAATATTGCACCACTTACTGACCTTGAATTCTGCATAAACGGAAGGCAAAGGCTAAGATAGAGTTGTAAACTCCCGGAACATTGAAAGCACGATTCAAGCTACATACACAGAGCTCCTAAGCAAATAATGGGAGACAGTTGGTTCAAGCATTTAAAGAAATCTCTGTCTAATTACTAGCTGACCACAAATCTACCTGATCAGAGACTTCGGTGGCCACACACGAATACAAACATTAAAAAATTAATAAAAATCACAAAACAACTAAGCAATAGCAGCAGCAACAACAATAAGCCCTTGGAGGAGGGATGAGGGGAGTTGAAACATTAATATTTAAAATGTCCAGTTTTTAACAAAATATTATCAAAGAAAGAGGAACATACAATCTAAATACAGGGAAAAAAGGTCAACAGAAACAATCCCTGTGAAAGTCCAGATAGTGAATTTAATACATGAAAACTTTAAATAAGCTATTATAAATATATGCAAAGAACTAAAGAAAACCGTATATAAGTAAATAAAGTATGGCAATGTTATTTCACCAAATGAAGAATATTAAAACGAACTAAAAGGGCTGGGTGCGGTGGCTCATGCCTGTAATCCCAGTACTTTGGAAGGCTGAGGTGGGCATATCACCTGAGGTCGGGAGTTCAAGACCAGCCTGGACAACATTGTGAAATCTCATCTCTAGTAAAAATTAAAAAAACAGCCGGATGTGGTGTCAGGGACCTATAATCCCAGCTACTCGGGAGGCTGAGGGAGGAGATTTGCTTGAACTCAGGAGGCGGAAGTTGCAGTGAGCCAAGATCATGCCGCTGCACTCCAGCCTGGGTGACAAGAGTGAAACTCCCATCTCAAAAAAAGAAAGATATAAAATATTTTTAAAAATGAGAATTATATAATTGACAAGTATAATAACTAAAATAAAACATTTACTAAAGAGTCTTAACACAAGATTTTAGCAACAGAAGAATCACCAAATCAAAGTTAGGTCAATTGAAATTATCCAATATGAGGAATGGGACTAGAAAAGAATAAAGAAAAGTAATAGATCCTCAGAGACTTATGGAACACTATCAGACATACCAACATATACATAACAGAAATCCCAGAAGGAGAGGAGAGCAAGGATCAGAAAAATATTTGAAGAAATAATTCACTGAAGCTTCCCAAACTGAATAAAAAGATTAATCTACATATCCAAAAACTTCACCAAACTTCAAGTAGGATAAACTCAAAGAGATCCACATTTAGGTACACCAAATCAAACTACTGAAAGTAAAAGACAAAGAGAGCATCTTGAAAACAAGATAAAAGTGACCCATACATTCCAGGGATTCTCAGGAAGATTAAGATTTAATTTATCATTTAATAAATGGAGAACAAAAGGCAGTGGGATGACGTATTCAAAGTGCTGAAAGAAAAATAATGCAACCAAGAATTATATTTTCAGCAAAACTCTACTTACAGAATGAAGAAAGAATTAACATTCTACAAGATTAAAATAAAAAAAACATACTGGCCAGGCACAGTGGCTCACGCCTGTAATCCCAGCACTTTGGGAGGCTAACGTGGGAGGATCACTTGAGGCCAGGAGTTCAAGACCAGCTAAATAACATAATGAGACCTTGACTCTACAAAAAAATTAAAAAAAATAAAATTTAGGGGTGTGATGACACATATTCTGGAGGCTAGGGTGGGACACTTGTCTGTGCCCAGGAGTTCAAGTTGTGATAGTGCCACTGCACTCCAACCTGAATGACAAAGTAAGACAATGTCTATAGAAATAAATAAAAAACAGTGCCACTGGCAGGTCTGCTGTACGAGAAATATGAAAGAGAATCCTTTAGGCTAAAATGAAATAACACTAGACAGTAACTTAAATCTATAACATTTTAAAGTGTAGGAAAGGTCATTGCATAGTTATAACGTCAAACCAGTATAAATATATTTGTCTGTAACTTTTCTTCTCTTATCTAGAATATAATAGCGTAAACTTATATCAATAAAACTGTGTTGAACTTAAAATATATAAATTTTAATTTGTATAGTAATAGCACAAAGGAACAGAAGATATTTTGGAGCAGAGTTTTCTTTACTATTGGAATTTAGTTGGTATCAATCCAAACAAGACATTACCTTTAATTCCCAGAGCAAACACTAAGTAGAAGATAACTTTAAAAATACAGTATAATAAAAAGTAATTAAAACACTACACTAAAATATATCTATTTCACACAAAAGAAGACAATGTGGAGAAATAGATAAACGAAAAAGGCATGACATTTAGAAATCAACTAGAAAAAGGTAAATACAAGTTCTACCATACCAGTCATAACATTAAGCATAATAGTTACATACTCCAATCAAAAGGCAGAGAGCATAAAAACATATAATAACAACAAAACAAAATAGATTGAAAGTAAAAAGATGGGGAACAATGTTTTATGCAAATAATAATCAAAGGAGAACTGGAATGACTATGCTAATATTAGACAAAATAGACTTTAAAGCAAATATTGCTACTAGAGACAAAAAATGACATTTTATAATGATAAAAAATGCATTAAAAAGACTAACGATTATAAATTTATGTGCACCTAACAACAGAGATTCGAATTAAACAAAGCAAAAATCTGACAGTATTAAATGGAGAAATATTTCCATACAAAAGAATAAAGTTGGACTCCTGCCTTACACCACAGACACAAGAAAACATAGGAATAAACCTCCGTGACCACAGAGGCCACGCTTCCCTGATATGACACTAAAAGTATAAGCAAAAAAGGAAAAAAAGAAGATGAGCTTTTTTTGTTTCACAGGACAACATTAAGAAAGTTAAAAGATAACCTATGCAATGGTATAAAATCCTGTATTTTATCGGGGAGCTCTATTCAGAATATGTAAAGAATACTTCCAATTAAAAGACAAATAACCCCTTTTTTAAAAAGGCAAATTATTTGAATAGACATTTTTCCAAAGAAGGTATGCAAATAGCCATTACATAAATGCAAATAGGCTAATTACTAGCCATCAAGGAAATGCAAGTCAAAACCTTAATGAGATACCACTTTGTACCCACCAGGTTAACTATAATAAAAAAGATAAAAGGCACTGGCAAGTTTGCAGAGAAATTGGAGCCCTCATACATTGCTGGTTAGACTGTGAAGTGGGGCATCCACTTTGGAAAACAGTGTGGCAGTTCCTCAAAAGTTTAAGCATAGAGTTATATAATCCAGGAATTCCATTCTTCAGTATATGACAATGAGAGATGAAAACATATTTCCACACAAAAAATCTTATACATAAATGTTATAGCAGTATTATTCACTATATCCAAAATGTAAAAATAATCTAAATGTCCCTCAAGTGATGAACAGATCAACAAAATATAGTATCCATAGAGTAGAATGTTGTTCATGAATGGAAGGAATACAATAATGACATATGTAAAATGAATGAACCTTGAAGACATTACATTCAGTGAAAGAAGTCAGTCATAAAACATCATATATAGCATGAAATGTCCATAATAGGCAAATGCATAGTGACAGAAAGTAAATTAGTGAGGGCCAGGAACCACGGGGAAGGAGGGAATGTGAAGGAGGGAACTCATGAATGGGTTTGTGAGGTGTATTTTTTAGACAAGATGAATATATTCTAAAATTAGATAGTGATGATGGTTGCAAAACTCTGTGATATTACTAAAAAACACTGATTTGTACACTTAAAGGTGCATTTTATGGTGAGTAAATCATGTATCAATAAAGCTATTTTATTTTGTTTTGTTTTTGAGGCAAGAGTCTCACTCTGTCGCCCAGGCTGGGGTGCAGTGGCATGATCTCGGCTCACTGCAAGCTCCACCTCCCAGGTTCACGCCATTCTCCTGCCTCAGCTTCCCTAGTAGCTGGGACTATAGGCATGTGCCACCATGCCTGGCTAATTTTTTCTTTCTTTTCTTTTTTTTGTACTTTTGGTAGAGACGGGGTTTCACCGTGTTAGCCAAGATGGTCTCGAACTCCTGACCTTGCGATCGGCCTGCCTTGGCCTCCCAAAGTCCTGGGATTACAGGCGTGAGCCATTGCGCCTGGCCTCAATAAAGGTATTTTTTAAGTCGTTGTGAAGAATGAGCAGGACATGCCCTTTTCATCTAGCATCAGGCATTGGAAGAAGATATTTAAACTGACATTAGGCACATAAAGAAAGCACTTTGCCATAATATTATCCTGAGGTGCAGTGCCTTCAAGACTATACAGAGCAGTAGCAAGGTAATCCCTACTAAAAATCCCCAAATCAAGGCTGTGATCAAGGAGTGATGATGAATGATCGAAACTCAAAAAATGTTCACCACAATTATTAGCAACTTCCCCAAAGAAATAACCTATGTAGAGTAACTCAACTGATAAATATTTTTCGAACGTATATATGTCCATGCGTACCTATGATATTTCTAACCCCTAATTAAGTGCTGATTTGCGTTAGCATGGAGCAGAAAAAAAATTTTTTATTGAAAGAGTAAAAGAGCTTAAAATTGTGGGAGAAAAATAAGCGTGAATCAAGATCTTTGAAAATATCGACAATATAGAGAGAAGAAAACTATAGAATTGTATATTCTATTGGAAATCATAATACGAATGGAATATTTGGCATTCTTTTATCTTCAGGAATGAGAAGTGGGGGTGCTATAAATATAGCAAAACTTTTATCTAATAGTGTTGTTTTAAGTAAAGGCCAAAACAGTGCATGTGTTCTCTTGGTAATAGGGGCTCCACCTTTAAGTTATAGTATTAAGTGATAATAAAACAGCAAGTAAGCACTTGCAATAAAATTCTCAGTAACTCCTGTCCTTTTAGCTAGCTCTACTTTGGAGAAAGATTTGTGGAAGAATTTGGTTTGGGAGGGAATTGTACCACAGAAGGTTCAATAAAATAAGTTTACAAAGAACAGAATCTTAGTAATGCACATGTAATAATAAGTAGATTTGAGAACAAAAATTGTTTTTGTCATAGAAAAATTTCTCTTGGTGATTTGGTCAAAGTCAGCACTGATAACAAGCAATTTAGTTGTATACATGCATTGTTGTACTGGCTCAACCCACTGCAATGACTCGAAAGCCTAATGCACATGCAAAATGGCAAAAACTTATCTCCTTGACAACTTGTGTTAGTTTGGGAATGGAACATCCCAAGCAGGCTGTGTGGAGTAGGCTGTTTGTGGGATGGCTCTTGCTGTTCCAAGGTACTACCAAGGATAAAAGGGCATACTCAAGAGCAGAACAGAGAACACACCTCAATCATTGATAAAACTTGTGAGTCTCCTTGAGATGACCTTCCCTAGAATACTACAGATGTCTGTTTATTTGTATGATCTGTGACTTTATCGTCTCTTTTCTACCCATAATGCACCCACCTAGATATTTACTTAGTAGAAATGGCAATCATGTTTATTTTATTCGCCTAACTAATCTACAGCTAGAACTTAGCATGTTAGCTAATACATCGTTTCAAGATAAATTTTTATACAATTAATAAAAAGAGAAAATGTAATTTAAAATATGACTCAAATGTATTTTTCCTTCACTTCTATTTTCTATTGCATGTGATTCTGTTGCCTTTAAAATTAGAATTTTATCATTTTATGGATGTTTCAATAAAGAGTTTATTTGGCTAAAACCAATCAAACATCAAACACAGATGTTTTAATTGATTGTCACATCCAAATTCTGCTCCCCAATCCCCCCCAAAATGCTGATCTACTGACCCCAGATTTCCACCCGTGAACAACTTTTCTCCTCCTTGCTGGAAGATGTCATCTTTGTCCACAGTTCTAATGATCACTTTCAATCAATAGATTCCCAAATGTTACCTACCTTTAGCCCATATTATGAGCTGCAGGTCTGTATATCCATCTACTTTATCTTCCCTGGATGCCTACAGTCTTCTCAAATACACATTTAAACTCACCATCTTTTCTATAAACTAGTTATCTTAATCTATTCACAACATCTGTGAAGAGCAATGCTTTTTTTCCCAACCACCTAATCCAGAAACCTGAAAATCACCCTGGGTACCTTCATTTTCTAGACTCTCTCCATGCTTACAATCATCACACCGTCTTGTCTATTTCATCTATCCCTTATTTATTGTCTTCACATCTTAGTTCAAAAGATCATCATTTTTGCTGGGATTGTAGCAGTATCCTCGACTCACAGCTTGTCCTTTCAATTCACCTCCGGCTGTGTTGCCAGAATCATTTTGCTAAAAATACAAAACTGATTATGCCACTCCCCTGCTTAAAATATGTCAGCAGTTCAATACTCCTTGGTAAGGCATAAAATGTTCTTTATGATCTTGCCCTCACCAACCTATCCAGCATCTTCTCTTGCTACACTCCAACATATTCCCCATTATCAAGTTACCTCTTTTGAACATATTTTATCCTCTGCCTCAAATACCAACATCTCACCTCCCAAGCCTACCCCCCGGCCTTTCTATAAATCATAGCAGGTTAACACAACAAGTGTTACACACTGAACTTGACCAGTCGCTGTTTCTAGTCATCATGTCCTCTCAGGTGCCCAGGCAGATGGAACTATGTTCAAATCTGTGTTCCCACAGTCTCATCAATAGTGTACGAGTATATAATGAATCACTCACTGGTTCCTAAAATCATTGTCTGGAAGTGGTACACACACATCACCCTCATTTACATTGCACTGACCAAAGCAGGTCCATGGCCACACCTAATCTCAAAGCAGGAACCGAATCCTTTTGTGTGTCTGAACGACACAGAGCTGGGCTTTTAATTTCTTTTCTTTTTTATTGTTGTTTTTGTTTTTATTTCTTGTTTATTTATTTATTTTTTGAGACGGAGTATCACTCTGTCACCTAGGCTGGAGCGAAGTGGTGCGATCTTGGCTCACCGAAACCTCCACCTCCCAGATTTGAGCAACTCTCCTGCCTCAGCCTTCCCAGTAGCTGGGATTACAGAAGCACGCCACCACACCTGGCTAATTTTGTATTTTTAGTATAGACAGGGTTTTGCCCTGTTGCCCTGGCTGGTCCCTATCTCCTGACCTCAACTGATCCACCCACCTTGGCCTCCCAAAGTGCTGGGATTACAAAAGCACGCCACCACGCCTGGCTAATTTTGTATTTTTAGTGGAGACAGGGTTTCGCCCTGTTGCCATGGCTTGTCTCTATCTCCTGACCTCAAGTGATCCACCTACCTTGGCCTCCCAAACTGCCGAAATTATAGGCATGAGCCACCGCACCGGTCCTCCTTTTTATTGTTTTTAAAACAGTACTACTAACATTTAACTTGCACACTACAGTCATCCTTTAAGATTCAGCTCAGGCATCACCTCAATGAGACATCTTTTTTGTCTATGTGGTTTCAATCTGTACATCTGTCTGAGGGCACGTATCAGGCAATTACAATTGTGCACCTTTTTTTCCTCAGACATTCTCAACTGGCTAGACTCTCTGAGAATTGAGGCTATATATTGCTAACAAATTCCCCGTCCCTATGTTAAGTAAGGTCTGCCTTAGAGCAGTTATAGAAATATTTATTGAGTAAATCAATGAGTGAATGAATGAATAAATTTTAATGGAGAAAAACTGTCCCAACAAGATTCTCTTTCAGAAAGTTCCTCTATTTAATCAAAAGGTAAGCTGACCCAATTTAAATCTAAGGCGAACTTTAACATATTACATCTTATATCTGAAAAAAAATTAAAGCTTTACATATTCTTGCAAATCCTCTGAGATATGATTTCCTCTGAAGCCTGTGGATCTCATTCCACCCGACAATGGGAACACAAAGGAAAGATGATTCTGTGAACCCTAAGCCTTGTAGAAGATTGTGAAACCAATTATACTGTAAATAAACATTAAAGACTTTTATCTAGAAGTTTTGTTTCTGGAAAAATAGGTCAGGACCTAAGAAATTATTTTTGTTTACATCACTGAATTGCAATGATTACATATACCTATACTAATTACAATGATCACACATGCATATACCAATGGTATATGGTAGAAGAAAGAAATACACCCATTACTTTTTAACTTTTTTTGTGGGTACATAGTAGGTTTATATATTTATGGGATTATATGGGACATTGTGATACAGGCATACAATGTGTAACAATCACATCAGGGTAAATGGGCTATCACCTCAAGCATTTATCCTTTGCATTACAAACACTCCAATTATTCACTTTTAGTTATTTTAAAATGTGTAATTAAATTATTAGTGACTATAATCACCCTGCTGTGCTATCAAGTACTGGATCTTATTCATGCTTTCTATTTTTTTTTGTACTCATTAACCATCCCCACTTTCCCCTCACATCCCTACTACCCTTCTCAGCGTCTGATATCCATCATTCTAGTCTCTATCTCCATGAGTTCAATTGTTTTAATTTTAGCTCCCACAGATAAGTAAGAACATGTAAAGTTTATCCATCCATGTGTGGTTTATTTCACTTAACAAAACATGAAAATGCACACAATTACTGATTCATAATTTGGGAGTAATTTTTTTCTACGAGTTTGTACTTCCACACACACTGTATATTATACTGGATTTTCATTTTTGAAATAAAACAGAGCATTCTACTTGTTGAAAGGAAACACTGATGAAACAAATACCAGGTGAGCACAACCTAACTAGCTACTGACCTGCAGGAAGGAAGCTTTGAGAATCATGAATCTCTCTACTCAAGGACCTCTTGAGCCCATGAGAGGGCTTGTATTATACTTAGCATCAATGCCCTGGATGACCTGCCATGTACTGTCTTCCTAATGAATTTCACCATAGATTAGATGCTTTAACAATGCATAACTTTCAGAATGAAATGAGTTTTTAAAAGTCTGTGTCAAGTTCTGATTGTCCAGAACTAACAGGTCATCTAGAACATATTCATATAATTTTTCAAGAACTATAAAGTGGCAGTAGCTAAATTTTGAGTGGTTGCTCTGTACTAGGCTCTGTATAATTGATCTCATTAAATCCTCATTTGGGTACTACTTTTATCCCCACTTTACAGATGAGGAGACCATGACTTGGAGGGTGTAAATCAACTGTGTAAGAGCTTATGGTCCTGGAACCCTTTAATACTACACCATTCCGCCAGTTCCCATAATATTTCCAGAGGACTTGGATGGTATCTCAAAATTGAAGACGGGTTTTAATTTTCACATCATTTAAATCTCTGCTGCTTCGAACATTAAGTTTGAGCATAATACCCTGGCAAGAGTTCTTGGTTTTTTGGGGCAAATCCACCCCTGACTTACTGTGTTTGATTAGCATAGTATTTAAGGAAACTATTTTTATTGCTTTGATGTTGGGGAGGTATTCTCCAGCCCCATGTAACCATTCCTTACTGTCATATACCCTTGTAAGTCAAACATTATTATTGTAATAGCCTCTGAAGATATTTGAGTTTATTATGTCTCCCAACAAACACCATCAACAGCATTTCTACCCACAAGATCTCCTTGGTTCCCCTCAATGTACTTCTGTTAGTCTTTCAAATAGTCTTAATTTCATTGTCAGGGCCCAAAATCATTTCATCTTTTTAATTCTTTAATAGAAATCTCCTTTACCTCAAACTATGCTAATAGAGTCATAACATGTATTCATTTAATATGACTTTTTTTGTAAGTTATATTGTAATTTTAATGGACAAAGACACAGAAGAAACCAATCTCACAGGGTAGAATTTCAGACTGTCAGGTTAAAGTAAGGTATTTTTCTTTTTTTTCTTTTTTTTTTAAATTATACTTTTAAGTTTTAGGGTACATGTGCACAACGTGCAGGTTTGTTACATATATATATACATGTGCCATGTTGGTGTGCTGCACCCATTAACTCGTCATTTAACATTAGGTATATTTTTCAAGGTGTGGGACGTTTAGGGAGCTTCTGAAATCCTATCTTTCTGGTTTCGATTTCTTTTTTAAAAAAAGCCTAGAAATGCCCACAATCCTACTGCTGACCATTGTCTGTTAGGTTAATTTATTCTATTAATTTAATCATTGATACTTTCTTCAGCTAAATTGGAAACAAGAAATGTTCTTGATAATTTTTCTTCTTATGTTTGTAATACAGAAAGGATTCCTGCTTTATTTTTATCTCTTTTAAGTACTTTGTCCATTTCTCAGAAAAGATACTGATTTAAGTAATATATTTGAGAAATAGATTCACCTAGGTAGTAATTAATGTGCTGTAATTTACTTATACATAATTAAACTTTATTACTTATACATAATAAAACATAATTATCAGGGTTCTAAAATTTTCCTGAAAATTTTTCTTTTATAGGTCAAAATTCTATAAAATAATGTCAGAGAAAGTACAGATAATGTTTAATAATGCATGATTTATTTTTTGTTTTCTTTTATGTAAAGCACTAGTTACAGAGAATTTTTTTCTAATTATTTTAATGGATTTTTTGGAGTATTTTTATAATCTATAAAAGATATATCTTCCATGCCAGAGAGTAACCATATCACAATGAAAACATTAACCTGTCAATTTCCAACTTTTTAATCTTTTAGAATTTAGATCAAATTCTCTGCTTGAATCGACAGTCCCTACCTAATCCCTCCAAATTCTGGAAGCTTTGCACATTATCATCTTAGCATTTAATGGAATATAACTACATACAGTGTGGACATAATTCCAAATACCTATAATTAAAAAGTATAAACCTATTTTTAGGGATGTGCATTCATATCTAATACTCTACCCTAACTACTTCAAAAATTTGCTAAAATATAATAAAATGTTTAGCATGCATTTCTTTCTAGCTTCTCTAAATTACCTAAGATGCCCACTTTGGGAGGTATTTGCATGTGAAATATTTACGTTCCTTGAAATCAGTTATTTAGCTAAGGAAAAAAAAATACCTGTAATAAAATAAAGTGTTTAAGAGCTGAATAAGTGTTTCCTACCCTCTTTGGTCAATCTATTGCAAAGAGTGACTTTTAAAAGTTCACCTGACACTATTAATTGAAGTAAGCCAGTCTAAACTTATCTACAGATTATTAATGCAACGTTTCAAGCCAAAAAAGGCTTGATTCATCAGGAAAGCCTGAGATTATTAGTATGAAAAGGCTTTACTCACCAAAAAGATCAGTCATTATTATGTAATATTAATATTGATTGGACTTAGAATATCCTGGATTTTAGTATTAGGAAAGGGTGCTGAGTAATGTAATCAGTGCCCCATAAAATCAATATCTTTTCCACTTCTCAACTGCATTTGTTTACATACAAAAACAGGGGTATTCAACTTTACAGATATGATTTAGGTAATTTAATAATGTGTGAATGAGATTTTAGCTCTGCAGTAGAAACAAACATCTCTTTCAGTCCAGTGCTTGATTTGGGTTTTTGTGCTTTAATTAAACAACAAACTGCCGAACGCAGTGGCTCACGCCTGTAATCCCAGCACTTTGGGAGGCCGAGGTGGGCGGATCATGAGGTCAGGAGATCGAGACCATCCTGGCTAACATGGTGAAACCCCATCTCTACTAAAAATACAAAACAGGCGTGGTGGCGGGCGCCTGTATTCCCAGCTACTCGGGAGGCTGAGGCAGGAGAATGGCGTGAACCCAGGAGGCAGAGCTTGCCGTGAGCTGAGATCACGCCAGTGCACTCCAGCCTGGGCTACAGAGAGAGACCCCGTCTCAAACAAAGCAAAACAAAACAAAACATACAAGTCCTCACAATGCTATTTTCTAAATTCCTATTAGATTTTTCAAAGGCTTAGAGAAAATGTAAAATGTTTAGATAAGGTAGCTAAACAGAAATATTTTTTGTTAGTTTATATTCTGAAGCTATTTCTCTCTTACATATACTATTTAAATGTTTCCTGATTCTTCATAGACAAAGTGCCCTGATATTTGAAGTGACAAAGTGTGAAAATAGAAAGAAAAAAATACACACACACACACACACACACACACACACACATTTGAGCTTTATAAGATGTTTTTATACTACTACTGGAAGGTATTTCTTGAGTATTTCTTTAATATTCTCCAACACTGTAGACAGGAAATACATATAATATATAACTATAATATAGTATAATAGCTTAATATTGCATTAATAATATTACATATTTAATATAATATATTATATTATAATTGCATATTATAATATGTTAATTATATTACATATGTATATCTTAGTAGAAATTCCCATGCCTGAAAGCTGACAGCAAATTGAACTCTTCTAAAAGCATGAGAATAATAATCAAATTAATTTTCTGAAAGTATTTTAATCATATCATTTCATTGTTCCCAAACAATTCATGGATTCTGTTTACCTAAGAAAACAAAAGTCAATGGGCATTTAGGTTGATTTCATGTCTTTGCTATTGCAAGTAGTGCAGCAGTAAATATATGCTTGCATGTCTCTTTATGGTAGAATGATTTATATTTTTTGGGGAATATATCCCATGATGGATTGCTGGGTTGAATGGTAGTTCTATCTTAAGATTTTGAGAAATCACAAACTGCTTTTAACAGTGGCTGAACTGATTTACATTCCTACCAGCAGTGTATAACCATTCCTTTTCTGTGCAACCTCACCAGCATCTATCATTTTTGGATAAAGAAAATGTGGTACATATACACCATGGAATACTATGCAGCCATAAAAAAGAATGAGATCATGTCCTTTGCAGCAACATGGATGGAGCTGGAGGCCATTATTCTAAGTGAACTAAGACAGGAACAGAAAACCAAATACTACTTTTTCTCACTTATAATTGGGAGCTAAACACTGAGTACGCCTGAGTACAATAAAGGGAACAACAGAAACCAGAGTCTGCTTGAGACTGGAAGGTTTGAGGAGGGTGAGGATCAAAAAACTACCTATCAGGTACTATGCCTTACCTGTGTGATGAAATAATCTGTATAACAAACTCCCACGACATGAAATTTACTTATATAACAAACATGCACATGTATCCCTGAAGTGAAAATAAAAGTTAAATACAAATAAAATAAAATAAACCAAAAGTTCCACCAACTACTTATCCTGAAATTAAAAGCTCTGACAATACATGCCGAATCTCTGTTGGTGAATACTTTTACTCTGTCATTCTTATGCAATTTACACACCTTGTACAATTTATACGCCTTGTTTCACTGTAACACTTTTTTTCTCACTCCACTTTTCCTTCACTGGTTATTTACTTGTGAAATTGTACTTAACATCCAAAGAGCCTGTATAAATGCCACTTTGCCCAGGAAGTCTTCCATGATTTTATCTGGAGGCATTTATTTCTCAGGCTTCTAAACTTCCAAAGGGCTTTATCTCTGTCCCTCTCAGTATGTTCATTACTTTTATAAATTTTTCATTGTACTTGTTTTCATATTGGCCACTAATTTCTTTAGGCAAAGCATGATCAACTCTCATATTCTTCACACTGTTGTGCATGGCAGGTGCTCAGTAAATTATTAACTGAAGCAATGCTATCATAGCAGAAAGTCATCATGACAGTAACAGAGTAATATTTTTTTTTCAGACTGACTCTCATTGTATCTCCCAGGCTGCAGTGCAGTGGCAGGATCTCAGCTCACAGCAACGTCCGCCTCCCAGGTTTAAGCAATTCTCCTGCCTCAGCCCCACGAGTAGCTGGGATTACAGGCGCCCGCCAAAATGCCCGGCTATTTTTTGTGTTTTTAGTACAGACAGAGCTTCACCATGTTGGCCAGGCTGGTCTTGAACTCCTGACCTCAAGTGATCCGTCTGCCTCGCCCTCCCAAAGTGCTGGGATTACACGCGTGAACCACTGTGCCTGGGGCCGACAGAGTAATTTTCAAGTGTAAAACACTGGATTAACCTCCTTATACTCCCCAGGGAAAAACTAAAGGATATAAAGTATGAAAATCAATTTCCTTCAATCTTAATTATTCTGGATATACGTCTCCTCAAAATTACCACTAAATAATGTAGGAATCATCAACAATAGGATGAAAAATATTTCTTTGATTCAAAGTGAGTATGATAACAATGTTTGCTAATTCTATGATAGCTCAAAAACTTAAATGTTCTCTACTTTTTTACAGTTTGGAGAAGATTTTTAAAGCAATTTGTATCTTTAAAGAAAAGATAATCAATTTCTGATGCTGTTCACAACCACAAAGGCTGAGAAGGTGAAGGGAATGCCGTTAAATACCACTGAAGCTTAGAAAAAACGTTTCCGGACCTCATTCATTTCCTCTGTCAGTAAGGAAACACTGTGTTCAGACAATAAGAAAAGAAACCAGTAATAGAAATTGCTGCAAATTCTGTTTGTGTTGATCCTTCAAGTTCAAACCTTTCATTTCATGGGCTGTACCTGTTAAGAAGAGAGCTGGGGGAGCCAGATTATTCATTTCTATAATTAAAGAGATACCCAGTCATTGAAATATATGCCCTTGTCTGTGACTGACAGCCGCTATGATTGGATGTTAGCAATGGGCCCTATGGAAGATGAATTCAGGTAATCTCCATTTTTTTTCCTTCTTCTCTCAGAAAGGCCTCAAATTGACACTAATTTGATAGTCTCAAATCCCAGAGCCCCTTGGATACTGAGAATGGAATGTAAAGAAATTCTCCTTGGTGTCAGTCAGTAACTTTCCCTTTTCTTCAGGTTACAAAAGGCGATTGACAGGAAGAGAAGGTCTGCTCACTGCTACAACAGAGATGAACTTGAAAACTGATTGACAGACATCTCCTCTAGACTTTATTTTTTTTCTCATTGTGATGATACTAGTGATGATGAAGAATAGATGATAAGAGTTCATAGGAAGATAGATACTTTTAACTGTCATTGTCAAAGTCAGATGGCACAACAGAGACACACCAACCAAAATAAAGCCAGGTCTCAGGAACAGATTTTTCCGTTTCCTCTTATCCGTTCACTTAGAAAATTAAGGACAAGGAATTACAATACAAAGATCCCTCCCTCGTCTGTATTCTAAGAGCCCAGTCCTTCCCCAGAAAATACAGCATTCCCAACCCTTCACTCTACACACGTTGTAAATAAGCAGCAAATATGTGCTCAGTTAAAGAAACTAAAGATACAGAAAATATACTCTCCTTCAAAAACAAAGAAGAGAAATTAACACGAGTTGACTATTTGCAGTATTTTAGGTGCAGTGAATTATATGGATGGCCAGAAAGCAGCCACAGACATGTGCACACTGTAAGTGCCAGGGACACACAGGTGGCCCCCAGAGAAGAATTAGATGCCACAGGTCTCAGTGCACATGGCTTTGCCCTGCTCAGGTGAGTCTCTCTGCACCTGGCCAGGTCTGGAGCTTGATTTTGTGTTGCCCCACAGTCCATTTAGACTTCTACCATTATCTGGAAAAACTTGCAAAATATGTGTGATATGGTTTGGCTGTGTCCTTACCCAAAATCTCATCTTGAATTGTAATCCATATAATCCCCACGTGTAAAGGAAGAGACCAGGTGTAGGTAATTGAATCATGGGGGTGGTTTTCCCCGTGCTGTTCTCGTGATAGTGAGTGAGTTCTCACGAGATCTGACGGTTTTAAAGTGTTTGGTAGTTCCTCTTGCGTTCATTTTCCCTCCTGCCGCCTTGTAAAGGAAGTGTGCCTTGCTTCCTCTTTGCTTTTCGCCAGGATTGTGAGTTTCCTGAGGCCTCCCCAGCCATGCGGAACTGTGAGTCAATTAAAACCTCTTTCCTTTCTAAGTTACCCAGTCTCTGGCAGTTCTTTATAGCAGTGTGATAACGGACTAATACAGCATGCTTCAGGGGATACATCTTCACTATGGGCGGGGCTACCTTCTTACCTAGGGAACAGTCAGAGTAAGTGTGCAGACATTACCAATCACTGTGTCCAGCATCCTAGAAAGCAGTTTTCCCCAAATATAGCATTTTTCCAAGGACCAGAAAATCTAAGCAGAAAAACAAATATATTATTAGTAGTTTAAAAGCTCAATTCTTTAGCTGGTAGGTAGGAGCATTGTAGAAGAACACCTGAGTCAGATAAGCTTTGGAATATAAACCATGTGTTCTTCACTGCTCTACCCTCAGCATCCAGAAGACCTCCTAGTACATATCTGGCCTTCAGTTCTTTGTTGAATTAATCAAAATGCAAAAATATTTAGAATGCTGGGCCTTCTCCCAGATGTTGTTTGGGGATCAGATAATCCAAAGTAGCCCAGAAAAAGAAAAACATTCTGGGTGCTTCCAGTTTCATACTGCCTTCCAGTAATCACATTTCCTACTTGATTCTTTCAGAAAATCCAAGTAGGGACTTTTGTTTAATTAGCAGCAAGTATTGCAAGTTGCTAAAAACACAAGTTCAGCTCACACCCCTGCCCTTTTTATCTCTACTACCCCATTCAAATTTACTCTATATGTTCTTTCATTACAAGAGCTGCTGGTTACACCGTCTGAGGAGAGAGGATGCACTGGGAGCTGCCTTTGTCTTGCAGATACCACCCAGGTGCAGTGTGTTAAGAACTTGTGTGTTATTTTCTTTTGTAGAAAATAGCCTGTCAAACCTGCTAAGAGAAAGAGTTCAAGGTCAAGGATAGATTAATCAGCTTTCCAAAGATACTGTCACCCAGCCCATGGATAGTTTATCTTAGCATAGACAAGAACAAGATGTGAGAAGTGCTGAAATGTTGTTCTGCCATCTACCAGGCACACCAGTAGGTGGCCTTGACAAGGGGGGGAAACAGGTGCCCTTCATTCATTCATTTATTCAACAAATACGCATCAAACCTCATGTAAGGTCTGTGCTATTACCTTGACTAGAGAAATATTTATACAGTTCCTGCCTTCAAGATGCTTACAGCCTGGGCATAGAGGAATGGAGGTGGTCCGTGATACAATTCCTATTTATGGGACAGAAAATGCCGCCCAAAATTGCTGGACAAAAAAATGTGTCCTCTGCCCCATGTAAAAATAACAAACTATGATGATTAGTTATTAAGTTAGTCACAGTAATCTGTGCAAACATCACAAAAATCATCAGTAACAAGTATTGCAAGAAATATAGCATGCTATATATACCAAACTTTCTATTATAACACCTTTTATCCAAAAACTACTCCTCTGCTGTGTTTTAATGTTGCCATTAAATACCAGTTCTTATTTCTTAAGCATGTCTCAAATGAGGTAATACAATTATGGCTAGATTATACCACTATTAGTCATTCTGCCCCAGAGAAGGTATTGAGAAGGGTGAATTTCTTCATCCTCTTTTGAATTACTCACTTTGTCATACTCCTATGTCACTCTAACCTTTAAAAAAAGGTGGAGAGCCCAAAATTGCTTGCTTAGACTTAAAATTTCTCACTGACAAATGGCTAAAACTTATGAGATTCACCTGAAATACTAATTATTCTCACTCAGAGTAGTTAATAAATAAATCGACGGTAGAAAAACTCTTTGACAAGCTTCCATCTCTCCATGGTCCAGAATTTTGTCTCATTCCTCATTACACATAACTAAAATTAGACTTAACCCAAGGAAGGGAGTCAGCAATTTCTCCAAAATAGCAGCAGGTAAGAAAAAATCAAAATCCAGTGAACTGAATGCTAGGATTGTTAATATACATGGCCCGTGAAAGGGTCCTCAAGTCCACCCTTTTAGAATTCATCTTTCAAGAGAAGGTCATTGCTGGGGTGTACCTTGGATATTGAAAAGGAATTAGCCAGGATAAAGAGAACAACAGCAATAAAAAATTAAAAACTGATAAGGAGAAAGAGCACATGCCATGTAATAATTAACAGCATTTACGTATGACCCAAAGGGAGGAGAAAGCGTGCCACACTCTGGTGAAGTAGAATGGTGGTAGAGTGGATAGGAAGTTAGAAAACAATGGAGAGAGAAAGATGTTCAATAGGTTTGTAGGTAGGAAGGAAGCAAGGCTGGGCAAGATCATAAAGAATCTTATAAAACTTTCATATGAAATCTGGGCTTGGCCCATTGAATGGTTACTTAGGAATAATTTTAATCCAGCTCCTGAGATCTGCGACTCTCAGAGGTCACTGTGACTGAAGTCTGGAGGAAGAAACAGGGATCTGATAAGGTGCCAACGCTGGAGAAAGGGGAAAGAATCAGAAGGTTCTAACTTTACTGAAGTTAGGTCTAGAAAGAAGCGATAGTCCCACATATTTAGATGATAGATAAGGTGACTGAAAGAGAGAAATCAAGTATGTGTTCAGGAGGAATGTCAGGTTTTACTGAAGTTTAATAGTCCTCTGTTAGAAAGTGTCTAACTCTAAAAGAAAGTATGTTCTTATAGAATATTACATGAATTTTGCTACACTCACTTCCCAGTAAGGAAGATAAAATAAGCCTATTTGTAGAATAAAAACTAATAATAATCCAGTTGCACAAAAAAGGAGAAGCAAATTAAACATAACCATAGAAAAGAAATTACCTGTTTATTTTGCCGTGTTTTGCTATGCATATGTTTGTATTTTGTGTGTAATTTAATATAATTTATTAAAGTATAATTTAAATGTAATACAATATACCCATTTTATATGTACAGTTTAAAGAGTTTTAATAAACATTCAGGTAAACATCAAAATAAAAATACGGACCATTTCCATTACCTCAAAACATTCTCTATCTTTACAGTCAATTTCACCACCATCCTCAGCCCCACACAATCGTTAATCTGCTTTCTACCAATATAAATTAGTTTTGTCTTTTATAGGATTTCATATAAATACAACTATACAGTATAGACTCTTCATATCTGAGTTCTTTCATTCAGCATAATGTTTTAGAGATTCATCCGTATTTTTGCTTTGTATCAGTAGTCTGTTTCTTTGCATTACTGAGAAGTACTTTAGAAACATACCACAGATTATTCTCCTATTGATGAATATTTTGGTTGCTTTCAGTTTTTGACACTGCATAAAGCTGTTAGGAATATTCACGGTTAAGCCTGTTAGTAGAGATGTTTTAATTTCTGTTAGGTAAATATATAAAACTAGAATTACTGAGTCATGTAAATGTTTAATTTTATTTTTTAAAAACTTGCAAATATTTGTACCCTTTTTCATCGTTACCAGCTGTATGAATTCCGTGTGCTCTGTAGCTGTGCTAATATTTAGTGTTTTTCTTTTTTTTCTTTTTTTTTTTTTTTTTTTTTTTTTTTTTTTTTTTGAGACGGAGTCTCGCTCTGTTGCCCAGGCTGGAGTGCAGTGGCGCGATCTCGGCTCACTGCAAGCTCCGCCTCCCGGGTTCGCGCCATTCTCCTGCCTCAGCCTCTCCGAGTAGCTGGGACTACAGGCGCCCGCCACCACGCCTGGCTAGTTTTTTGTATTGTTAGTAGAGACGGGGTTTCACCGTGGTCTCGATCTCCTGACCTCGTGATCCGCCCACCTCGGCCTCCCAAAGTGCTGGGATTACAAGTGTGAGCCACCGCACCCGGCCATATTTAGTGTTTTTCATCTTTTCAATTTTGATTCTGGAAGGATATGGAGTGGTATCTCATTGCAGCTTTAATTTGCATCCACTGATGAATAAAATTTTCATGTGCTCATTGACCATTCCTATATTTTCTTTTGTAAAGGATCAATTCAAACATTTTGCCTATTTCTTTTTAAATCTAGTTGTCTTCTTATAATTAAGAGCTATTTATATATTCTGGATACAGTTCTTTTGGAGACATATGGATTATCCATAATTTTACCCTAACTTTTGCTTTCCTTTTTATTTTCTAACAATGCCGTTCAAAAAGAAGTCTAGATTTTTGTAAATCTCTTTTATCATTTTTTAAAAAAATTTATGGTTAATGCTTTTTGTGTTTGCTCTAAGAAATCTTTGACTAGTCTAAGGTCACAATGACTTTCTTTCATGTTTTCCTTCAGGAGCTTTATTATGTGTTTAAATTTAGGTCTGATATGTTTAAATTTACATCTGATCCATTTTAAGTGAATTTTCATGCATGATATGATGTAAGAGTTGAGATTTATTTTTTTCTTATTTATTGACAGTCGTACAAGCACCATTGGTTAACATCGTCTTTTCCTTTTTGAATTACTTTGGAAACTTCATCATAAATTGCATCCAGTTAGGAATAATCACAGAAATTCGTAGTGGCATTTAACTTTTGGAAATTAGTCATTGTAATTACCATGTTGTCTGAATACAGAAGAAAAGTTACATGATCCTTTAAATATGTCTATAAACATCTTTTTAAAAATTCAAAACCATTTACTTTTTAAAACAATCAGAAAAGTACAAATGGAAGAGAATTTCTTCAAACCGATAAAGTACATCTACACATATCTCACAGGATGACATTATACTTAATAAATTAGTTATATTAGTTTTGCTCTAGGATTCTCAAAATTATTTAGGTTAATAATTATATAATTTGGGAATAAAGATAAACACGCTATTCCTCTCAAATGTGTATACCTATCTTTTAAAATCGCCTCATTGCACTTGCTGAGAATTCCAGTATAATGTTAAATAGAAGTGGTGAGAGTAGATCCCGTTTTCTTTCCAGTCTTAAAGCAAAAGCATTGCAATTGATTTTTAAATATTAAGCCAGGCATGCATTCTTGAGGTAAATCTTAATTGGAGGTGATGTAATATTTTTTATATTGCTGGATTCAATATGTTAATATTTTCTCAGGGATGCTTTGTATTTGTGCTCATGATGGATATTTGTCTCGAATTATTTTTGGTAATTGCTTTCAGTAACATAATAATTCTGTTCTCTTGATGGTCATTTTTAAATTGACACTGGACACTTTGAACGTTACACTATTGAGTGTCTGAATTTTGTTGTCTTACTTTAAAAAGAGTTTAGGTTTGGTTTAACTGCAATGAAGTAACCTGAAGATTAGATTGGTCCTATTGAACTTACTGAGGCTTTTTGTTCATTCTTTCTTCCTTCATTTTTTGCTCCCTCTCTTTCTTCCTTCCTTTCTTTCTCCCAGAAAGTCTAGTCATTACTCTAGAACCATTTTTCTTAGCTACTGCTAAGTTAGTCATCTTTCCCTACCTGTGCCCCAGTTTTTCAATAATGTCTTCCAGTTCTGCCAGGATGGAAACAATATCTCCTGGACCACTGTGGGCTCCAGAAATGTTTATCTTTCAGCTCCCTTCTTTGCCCAGCCTCATGGAGATTCACCCTGTACATGCACAGCTTAGTGTTCAGCAGCAGATGCAAAGGAGTCCTGCTGTGTGCTCCTTTTCTGTGTACCTCTTCCCCTCTAGTACTTGGCCTTAGTAATCTCACACATTGCCTTCTCCCTGAAGTCCAGCCTCTATCTTCTCAACCAGCGGAACCACTGGCTTATAGCTTAGATTTCTTTCTCTGAACTATCACCTGGAAGGTTTGTTCAGGCAGAAATCCAGGGCAACTGTAGGCCCAACTCATCCAGTTTGCTTCTTTTGGGTATTATACACTTGTTGGCCATGTGTAAAAAAAGTTTTTCACGTATGTATTTTGGTTTCCTTTGTTTACAGTGAGAGGGCACATCTAGTATCAGTTACTCTAATATGACGATCAGCAGAATTCCATGTGTCTTTGTGTTATGTGAAATACTGTATTAGATGTGAGAATGCTAAATGATGTCATACATTTTCAATTGACTTTTGAATTAGCTTCAGCAAATTTTCACTTTGTAACTCCGGCTCTTAATGTCTCTATTTATTAGAAACTGATTAGCAACATAAACAAAATATTCTATTTTTTTAAAGCTTTACTCATAGGAAAATGAATCCATTACAGATGCTGAGTTTAAATTTATATAATAAAGTTTATCAAAATATATTTTTCTTAATCTGGTCTTGCAGCAAGTTTACTAATTGATTATCTATGTTAAAGAACCTACGTAAGAAAATGGGGTTACTAATAGCAGTTGAGATCTGGTTTGTGTGTCAAAGGGAATTGGCAGAATGTCTTGACTGGCAACCACCACCAGTGGTGAGATATCTCACAAAGCACACCAATCAAAACGTATTTTAACAACCCATTTTAAAAAATTGATAGGAAAATTACTTTTCTTGTGGATCATATAAACAGGTAAATATTTTTTCAAGTATAATTGAATGGACGAATATTCTTGAACACACAACTCCAGCAATGTAGTTTCCATCCTTCCAGGAGATGATTGTTGGTGGCAATTGAATTAATCTAATGGTAGAATTGGACTAATATAAAGGCTAGGGTGACAGAAAAGCGTGTAAGTGTTAAATGATCTAAAAAAGGTACAAATGGGCCGGGCGAGGTGGCTCACGCTTGTAATCACAGCACTTTGGGAGGCCGAGGCGGGCGGATCACGAGGTCAGGAGATCGAGACCACAGTGAAACCCCGTCTCTACTAAAAATACAAAAAAATTAGCCGGGCGTGGTGGCGGGCGCCTGTAGTCCCAGCTACTCAGAGAGGCTGAGGCAGGAGAATGGCGTGAACCCAGGAGGTGGAGCTTGCAGTGAGCCGAGATCAGGCCGCTGCACTCCAGCCTGGGTGACAGAGCGAGACTCCGTCTCAAAAAATAATAAAAATAAAAAAGGTACAAATGATAAAAATCACTCAGAAAGGGACAGGGAGAAGTAGGGAGAGATAGTAAATTCTTTGATTATCTAATTTTTAACAGCTGGATGTTTAATCAATTTTTAAAAATAAATTATGAGAAAACATTTATAATAGTAGTAAGCACAAGGGGAAATAAATAATTGAATAAGGTAGTAGAGGAGAGGAAAGAGAAGGAGAAGGAAAAGGAAATACTCCAAATTGTATCATTGCTTTTACAATACAATAGAAATTGTTGGGAGAAAGAGAAGACTAAGGGTATAAACTTATAGTTACAAAAACAAAACAAAATTATAATTTCCTAGATATTAGAAACAGTATGCACAAAAATATATTTATAAAGACATGATGTGAGACCTTAACAATATATAAAAATAAAATACAACATTATATGACCTAAGGGTAAATATATATTTCATATCAGAAATTATAATGGGCTTTATTCAATTATTATTAGGTAAAATGAGTTTCACATTGAATCAGATAGCAAATCCAACAGCAAAATCCATACACAAAATACAGCCAAAGAATGTAATTCAGATTAGGTAAAAACAAAATGATAGAAAAAGTGTTCAAGGCAAATACAACCAAAAAGGAAACAGGAGTAATGACCTTAATGTCAGAGAAATTGTAATTGAAGCCAAAAACTATGACCGATAAAAATAACAATAGTTTATATTACTAAAATTTGCAATCTATGATAAAGGTATAATAATTATAAATATTCTACAAGTGGCAAAGTATCAGTATTCCATATAGCAGATATTAAAGAAGATACATGGAAAATTAACCAAATACCACTAATAATATCACAATTCCTGAGAACTGCAATGAGGAACACATCTTAAAATATTTCCAAAAAGATAGTAAGTTTAGAAAATATTTTTAACTTAAAAAAATATTTCTCAGCGTTTTGGCTAACATCAAAACACATACACACGAACCAGAACTTTTTTCCTGAAGAAGTCCTTGATTTAGAAAGCCCTATGTAATTGTATCCAAACCATAGTTCATCTTGATTCTTACTGCTTTCTTAATACTTAGCACATATTTTGCATTTATTATTTTTCAGACATATGCATTCATTTACTGTGTTGTCTCATTGTATTTTGACCAACCTCTATAAGGTGGATATTATTTACAATATCAGATTTAAAAACATCAACAATAAAACAAAGTTTATAAACAGTGTTTGCTCAAACGCACATTGCTCGTAGGTGATAGGGCCAGGATTGAAATGTAGCCATTCTAACTTCTTGTTTACTGTTAATCTGTTGTGATATTACTGGAACTAACCTTTTTCTGAAATCTCATAGCTTTATAGCAAAACAAATATAACTTAAACATATAAGTATATATTTTTATCTATTCTATCACTGTGTTTGTGTATTTTACTTTTCTCCATTTCTCCCACCCTGTGGTTTCAAGAAAAAAAAAATAACCCAAACAACTGCATCGCATATTTTCTTTGTACTTTTTACTATAGGTGAAATAGTGTCACCTACTGTCTCATAACAGACTGAATAAGTAGGCATCGTTTAAATCATTTTGGGAAACAAAAGATTTTTGTAGAAATTCTTGCTTTTTATGTGACATTTCTGAAGAAATTCACATCATTGGCATAAAAATCAAAAGACAATATGTACAAATTAAGCATCAAAGTTTGTTTCCACTTGCATTAGATGGCCTGCCTTCCTCCCTCCCTCCCTCCCTGTTTGGTCCCCATTACCCAAGCTTATCTTCCCATATATGGTTTGGATCTGTGTCCCCACCAAAATCTCATGTCAAACTGTAATCCCCATGTTGGAGGTGAGGCCTGGTGGCAGGTGCCTGAATCATGGGGATGGAGTTCCCATGAATGGTTTAGTAACATCCCCCCGTGGCAGTGTATAGTGGGTGAGTTCTCATGAGATGTGGTTGTTTAAAAGTGTGTCACAACTTATGCCTCTCTCAGTCCTGCTCCTTCCATGTAAGACGGCTGCTTCCGCTTTGTCTTCCACCATGACTAAAAGCCCCCTGGGGTCTCCCCAGAAGCAGATGCCACCATGCTCCCTCTATAGCCTGCTGAACTGTGAGCCAATGAAACCTCTTTTCCTTATAAATTACGCAGCCTCAGGTATTTCTTTATAGCTGTGTGAGAATGAACTAATACGCCGTTTCATGTAGTGTGTTGAATAAGAATCCTTTGTATTTGTATGTTCTCCTGTAAGACGTTTTTGTTTAATTTTGCGTAAATGGAACATTCTTGCTACATCTGCTTTTTGTTTTCTTTAAATCATTTCTCGCCATGTTTCTAAGATGTATCTGTGTCGCTATGAACATCTTTTTGTGTATTGTTTCTTTTCTGGTGTTGTACAGTGTCTCTCTAGGATTTCGCATTTGACCTATTCACTCTCCTGAAATGGACATCCAGCTTTTCTCCATGTCCTTTAAATCAGAAATATCACTTTGAATAATAACCTCATTCGTGCTCCCTTGTAGACCCAAGAGGGAACTTTCTTGAGACATATACTCAGGACTGAAATGTATGAGTCAGAGGGCACATATAAGAATGCTTAATTTAGCAAAAGCAGTACCATATTGCTCTAAGAATGGTGTCACCCCACTATATTCTCTCTAGTAAAGGAGGGTTATGATCATCTCACATCCAACTTACCAATGTTTGACAATAAATAGAATATAAAGTGACAACACACTGTTCCATTTCATCCTTTGTAGGATTTTCTCTTCCAGTAGAAAAAAGATCTTTGACATGATTTTTTACATAAGACACAACCCAAAGACTTAACTTAGAAATCCAGGGGAAAAAACATTCTGTTGAACATTGATCTATCAGAAACCGACTGTTCTATGGCTAATGAGAGGGATAAACATGGATATGTGAATATCCCAACAATTTGCTCCTGGTACTGCTACCCTTTAAAAGAACAGAGAATATTCAGCTTGCTCATTCTAATTACATAGGATGAATCATAGTTCTTTAAATGTAATAAAAAAAGAACAATTTGTCAAACAAAAAAGCCACTTTCTGATAGACATATAAAATAAGACAGAAAACTCACCCTAACTTAGAATTTATGAAAAAATTATGAATTCTATTAATTAAAAATATAAATTAACTACTGTAAAATTAACTATCAAAAGATGGCAAAACACGTGAGTTTGAAGAGTTTATACCTTTCAATTCTGTCCACACATTATCCATTAATTGCAAATCTTAGAAATTTTTTTAAATAACAAAACTGATACTGAACTAGCAATCTATTTTTCCATATTTTTTCTCATCAATATAATTATATTCCTAAATTATCAATATAAGTTGTAGGTAAATGTATCAAATTATTTTATCATTAATACATATTCAATATTTAAGTAGATAGAATTGATAATGAACCAGAAAAATTACTACTTTTGAATCTCAATATTTCATAATAATAATGTATTTTTTCCATCAGTGATGACACTACAGTTATATATGATATAAAAGCAAAATTCTCACAGTATTATTCATCTCTGCATCTCCTATACTTACAACACAGCTTGGTATTGAGTTGATGCTCAATACATATTTATTAAAGGAATATATTTTTATACATATTTCTGATATCAGAAATTGTAATGGATTTCAATTGTAATGGAATTAGGATTCATGAGTTTTAGTTCAGAATCATTTATTTATGATGATAAGTAAATACTGAAATTCTGTGTGATCAACCTACCTTCTGCTGGGCATTCGGCCTATTTCAAAGTTGTCCTGTTTTTATGAGAGAAATGATCTGGCTCCTTTAGTAAGGCATATTTCAAATGAAAGAGATTCAACAGAAAAGTAACTTCATGAAGGAGTCCCATACATGGATATTATATGATTTCTTTTGAGAATAATCCTAAGAAATAGGGTAGAGGAAGGGCACCCAAAGGCTCCAGAAAGTAGGTAATGAATGGCTTTGTGAACCCTTGAAATGTATTTGAAGCAAGTTCAGAAATGAGAAGATAATGGCATTTCTCTTCCTACAAATATGATAGTTTGAGACTTAAAATGCAGCACCATAGTTAAGAGTTTGAGAGATGAAGTTACTGACAAGGTTGAAATTGCAGCTCCATCTCGTCTTGTTTCTGTAATCTTGAGCAAGCCTTTTAATAATTTCCTTGTTTGCAAACTGGAAATAATAATATCAACTAATTTGGGTTCTTGTGAAGATTAATAAATTAATGCATGTAAATTGCACAGCAAGGTAAAAGCACTCAATAAATATTAACTGTTATTGTTGCAGTGTTATAGCGACATCGTATTTGCCTACCTAGCACATCACAATTTTCTTTCTCTGACAAATTGCCTCTTTCCAAGTTTTGAATGAGCTGCTGACAGATATTTTTCTTTTCTTCTTTGTGATGATAATTTAAGGTTGATTAGATCAACTGTGCAACAGAGGTGATGGGAGGTGGGGGGAAAGGTGGGGGAAGGGCAGAGAGGAAGATAAATATTTGACATAATCTGGACCAGGTTATATGTGTGAACAAATATGAACCTGAAAAAGCTAATCCTTCACGATGGGTTCTGGGTGGCTAACTGGGTTTAGATTTTAAATAGAGCCAAGTGGTCATTTGCTAGCTAGAACTAACACAGGTACTCAAGTTTCCTGAAAGTTCCCATGTCCTGTTTAACTTTGGGACATTCAGAGCTCAATTGAACCAACTAATCAGGGCCCAGCTGAATTGACTAATCAGCAATCAGCTGTATCAACCAATAAGAACTAAGCAAGTTTCAATTCTTCCTTTGCATAAATGGGCCTGATTGAGAACCTGGGTCCAGACTTTTGCTAAAAAAAACCTTGAACCCTCTCTTTGTTCTCTGGGAAGCACCTTCATTTTATACTGAAAGCTGCATCTTTCTGATTTGTAAACTCTTCGTTAGAATAAAGTCACTTTCCTCCACATTTCTTTTCAGAGAACTTTTGATCACGTATCTCTCAGTAATTTGAACTTAATACTGAAAGGAAGTTTCACAGAAATTTTAAGGGTAAGAGGGTGGAATACAATTCAGATGCTATAAGGGCATCTCTCTATGTGAAAGCGGCTGGGCGCGGTGGCTCACGCTTGTAATCCCAGCACTTTGGGAGGCCGAGGTGGGCGGATCACGAGGTCAGGAGATCGAGACCACGGTGAAACCCCGTCTCTACTAAAAATACAAAACAATTAGCCGGGCGTGGGGCGCCTGTAGTCCCAGCTACTCAGAGAGGCTGAGGCAGGAAAATGGCGTGAACCCGGGAGGCGGAGCTTGCAGTGAGCCGAGATTGCGCCACTGCGCTCCAGCCTGGGCGACAGAACGAGACTCCGTCTCAAAAAAAAAAAAAAAAAAAAAAATTAGCGGTACCATGAGTGAAAGAGATTACTTTAAAAACAAAACAAACAAAAACAGTGAAGAATGAATGATGGTGTCTTCCCCATAGTTTTCTAATTTCTGGCCCTTTAAAATTCAAGTGACCTTAGGTTAAACTAAATGTGGCTTGAGGCTGCTTCTGTACTTTGAATCCCTATATAAAAAATTGCAGTCTAACTTGGTAAAGGAACTCCCTGAAAGTTTAATTTAGAAGTATACTTTTGTAACAAATACTTGAGTGTTGGCCAGTCATAGCAGCTGAGCTTCAGTCAATCATAGGCTGCCAACTATTCAGACCATGTTCAATTAAGGCAAATGCCCAGCTGTAATCAATCCAGCTGTTTCTGTAGCAGCTGTTTTATGTCCATAAAATGAAAACCTGCCCACTTTGTGAAGCTGAGTTCTAATGAACCTCTTCTGTTTCTTGGGGCTACTAGATTCTCAAGACTTTGCTCAATTAAATTCTGGGAAATATAATTCATGTAAAGTTTTTTAACACCTGTTGCCTGTCTTCTACAGGACATTTAAAACTATATTTCCTTCATAGAATAACTTATATTGGCTTCTGTTATTTGCAACCTAAAGAACCTTAAATGAGACATATATTAATATGTACATATTAATAAGAGCTAATATATTTTGACTATTTTTTTATCCTGATTCTCAATATAATGGAATGGAATTTGTATTTTAAAGAAGCAACATAGGAACTGTGTGTGAATGTGTGTTTATAGTTGTCAGTTCATGTATTAAGAAAATCCATGACTCAAGAAAGATTGTAATAAGCTACCTTAAAAGGTACAATTCCCTTGATTTTAGCTGTTCCAAAGCCATTGACTAATTTAAATTGTTTGTACCACCTTTATCATATTCCATAAACAAAGATCATACCCTCTGGATCACTCTGTCTTTTGAAAATTAATGTAATTGAAAATTTAAAGCAATATTTTAAAGGAAAGACCACTAAGATCATGATATATGTATATATATAATTTTTTTATATCTTTTCATAGATTATTTTCAATCTGTCAATACATACAATGTCCAAGAGAGAATTATTTACCTGTTTCTAAAGTCTATTTATGCATTTTTCAGGAACAAGCAAATATCACATTATATTTTATCTTTTCTTTAACCAAATGCTGTCTGACACATCTTCTATTTAAAAATCAAAGGCTCACTAAAGAAACTGCATCATTCCCTTGGGCATGAATATCTGTAACAAATATATAAGTACGTTGGTTGCAAAAAGAATTAAGAGTGCATTAGCTAGTTAGCATTTCGTGAGTGACAGGCATACTTATGCCTCAAATATAGAACAGAAGAGAAACTGTAGCATATAGGCTTTAGAATCAACTGCTTTGGTAATTTGACATTGATAGCAAAGATGGAAGCATATTAGGCTTTCTTGAAAAATAGGGCCTCTTTTGTGATATGATTTTTATTTAAGTTATAAGATAACACAAATACCTCAAAAGAAAGCTATATATATTACCACCTTTCTGGAGTAGTATTTAGCAACATATCTCAACAGACAAATGTCTTCATGATCTCTGACCTAGAGTACAATTTCTACAATTTATCCTAAAAATATCCTTAGACTATACAATTATAATTTTAACAAGAACAAAAAAGTGGAAATATAATTTTTCAACAAGTTAGAACTCATTAAAATTACCATATTAATGCATACTAGAAATTCTACATAATACATTTGTGGAAATACATATTAATATGGAACAAATATAGACAGAAACAGAAACATATATGTGTTTGTGTATGTAGACATATTGATTTGCAAAGATGTTTACAACATATTTATAATGCAGATTACCCAGGGTTTTTCACCTTTCTGTGATATTTTCTTCTTAAACCCAGTTACAATGCTTCCAGTCTCCATGTGGCATACTATGGAAAATCAAAGCGCCACCAATTTCATGACACAGGCCATCTTTTCTTGCTCAAGTATTTTGAAAATAGGGAGTTGGTCTCAGTTTTGCTAATGAATTAATTTATACAGTAGCTTTCAAAAATTATTTTATTTTTAAATTGTTCTTACATTCATGTACTTAAAAAACTATAAGAACATATACAGAAAAGCCTCCCTTCTCTTCTTTTTTGTTGTTTACTTTAGGACACCCCTAAACAAGCGGAGGTAACAATTGTTTTTTTCAGATTCATTCAGAGTTTCCTTATTCATGCAAAAGTAAATAAAAGCATAGATTCTTACGTTCTTCATAACATACATAATGTTACACCTTTGTTGGATAACGTATTAAAGATGTCAATTATATTGGTTGGTTTTGTTCAGTTCCTCAATATCATTGCTAATATTCTGTCTAGTAATTCTCCTCAATTACTGATAGTGGTGTGTTAACATCCCAAATATAATCATGGATTTGTCTGTTTCTCTTTCTAGTTCTATCAGTTTTTGCTTCATGTACCTTGAAGCTCTGTGGTTTTATGCATACATGTTTAGGACTGATACAACTTCTTAGTAGATTGACTTTTTATCATGATGTAATATCTGTGTTTTTCTCTAGTAATTTTGTTTGCTCAAAAGTTGACTATCTTATTTTGATGTAACTATATTTTTGGTTAATGGTTGCATTGTCTATCTTTCACATTTGTTTATTACCAACCTACCTTTGTCATATTTAAAATAAATTTCTTGTAGACAGCATATTGTTGAATCATGTTTTTCCATGCACTCTGGCAGTCTCTGTCTTTTAACTGGCATATTTAGAACATTTATATTTAAGGTAATTATTGATATGTTATGGTTCAAGTATTCTATTTTATCATTTTTTCTGCTTGTTTTCTTTGTTTCTTGTTCCTCTGTTTCTCTCATATTATTGTACTGCAGGTTATTTATTCATTATTTAGGATTTCATCTTCATTTCTATATGGTGTTCTAGAGTACAGCATTTTGCATCCTTTTCTTAGAGAATACCTCAGGTATTACAATCTACATACATAGCTTATCAAAGCTACCAGTATTGACATTTTACAACTTTGAGTGAAATGTAGAAGCGTTACTTCGTTTAGATTATTTTATAGGCCCCCCTTTTAATTATAATTGTCTTATTTCCTCTACATACATTGAGTACTGTATTGCATGATGTTATAGTTTTTGCTTCAGCCATCAAATATGAGTCAAGAAACTCATGAGAAGTGGGTTAATTTCTTATATGTGCCCTGTTTTTACCTATGCCAATTTTTTTTTCCTTTTTAAAGTTCCATAACGTTTCTTGTTATCGTCTCCTCTTGTGAAGATAACTTGTTTTATCCATTTTAAGAGTAGGTTTGATAGAAACAAATTATCTTCATTTTCCTTCCCCTAAGAATGTGTTTATTTCTCCTTCTTTCTTGAAGGATATATTCACAGGATATATAATTTGTACTTGATGGTTATTTTCTTTCAGTATCCCTCGCAGAGCATTTTCTTATCCCTTTTTCTAGTCTTCAGGCTCCCCTTCTTATTCACAAAACCTGTCTCTCAATGATTTCAAATTGTTGTATTTTTACGCAAATAATGTGTCTCCTTTCTGAAGTTCTTCCTTTAGTGCCATGTCGAGGGAGCCTTGCCTTTGTCAGCAAAAATGCTCATTGGGACTCTTTCCCAAACATGATATCCAGTAGCATCTAGAATTTAAGAAAGTGGAAGCCTGACAACCTACTTTATAGCATTTATTTGCCTGTCATATATGTTACATTTCCATAAAGTTAGAACTATTTTACTATAAAACTACATTTAAATTAAAGCATTTGTGGGTATACTAGCACATGCACGTAAATAATTTTAAACATAGGTCTTAATTCTTGTGATGCGTTGGAATAATCTGAAGGCCTTTTTAAAAATGCTGATGCTGGGGCTCCATACCTACAAATTCTTACTCAGTTTGCTACGATGGGCTACAAGCTTTGTATTCTCCCATTCATAAAGGTCAAAACCTCAAGTCATTTTGGATTCCTCTCACATCTTCATTTCTTACATAATTAATTCCTGTATATGCTTCTGTGGAATTTTGGTCAATATTTACTTTTGCTTTCTGTATGCCTAACCATTATGCTAATTTACCCTCTCATTAATGTCTACTATTACCATAATAACAGCCTCCTAAATATTCTCTCTAATATTTCTCCTGGCATTAGGGCTATAATGGAAATGAATAATAGTTACTATTCACTAAGTATTTCCAATGTAAAGGGTATAGTGCTAGATATGCTAAGTCATTTAGACCTGACAATGACCTTGATATACAGATTTTATTTTCTTTCCCATATTACAGAGATGGAAACTGAAGCACTGATGGACTACAGGCCATCTTATCATGCTTAAAAGTGGCAAAACTGTGAGTAAAACCCAAATATATTTAATTTCTAAGTGTCTCCTCTTAAAACATTCTGTCTCTCATTCTCATTCTGTATGAAGTGTGATATGGTTCGGCTCTGTGTCCCCACCCAAATCTCATATGGAATTGTGATTCCCAGTGTTGGAGGTGAGGCCTGGTGGGAGGTGATTGGGTCATGGGGGTGGTTTCTAATGGTTTAGCACCATCCCCCTAGTGCTATCTCCTGATACAGTTCTCAGGAGATTTATTGTTTGAAAGTGTGTAACACCTCCCACTTCGCATGTGTGCGCGCACTCTCTCTCTCTCGCGCTCGCTCTCTCCCTCCCTCTCTCCCGCCAGCCATGTGAATATGTGCTTGCTTTCCCTTCACCTTCTGCCGTGATTGTAAGTTTCCTGAAGCCTCCCCAGAAGCAGAAACCTGTACAGCCCACAGAACTGTGAGCTGATTAAACCTCTTTTCTTTATAAATTAACCAGTCTCCGGTATGTCTTTATGGCAGTGTGAGAATGGACTAATACAAGGTACATTCTTGTGTGACAATTTAATGTTTCTTTATCCTCTCTAGTCTGGTGCATGCTTCCTGAGGGCAGAAATTTTATGTACTTTTCACACAAAAAATTGTAAAGTTGGCAGACTTTATTTAGTGAAAGTTGAATAATAGAATACTTTGCAATACAAGATAAAGTTTATCAGAAAGTTGCAGCATTTTTTTGTCTTCTCAGAGATTATATTTTTGTTTTAAGTCAGTAATGATCCCTCACCTTCATATTATTAATTTGTTTTGACTAGCCATTATTTAAATACAGTACAAAAATAAATGCCAGCTCCATAATAAAATCTCCATGATTCCAAATTAGTGAATAAAAACATTATGAATAAGATTATTTAGCTACCAAAATTGTCCCTTCAAAACTCATATAATCATTAGATGCCATCAGTACCATCTTAGGCATGTATTACTGTTAAAAGCTTAAAAATGATATTATTTTAAGAAGGAAAATATGATTTTGGCTCTATCATATTATCTCAATTTTATATAAAGTATGCACAGAGAAAAAGACAGACAGGATATTGCACTGAAATATTACCTGTTTGTGAGATGACAAGTGTTTTTTTTTTCCTACCTTCTGCCTTCTGTTTTAAATTTTTTAATGGAAAATAATATCTTACACTTGAATGGAAAATAGAAAGTTTATTTTTAAAAAGGAGTATTTTATAAATAACTACAGATTACTGAATAAAATTGAAGGTAAATATTCTAGGAAAACCAAAAGAAGTTTGTGATTTCACATTTTAAGTATCACAACCAAACAAACAAACAATAATGGGGATGAAGGCCAAGTAAATTTTATTATCGACTGAAGAATATTAGGATTTTGGCCATGACACAGAAAGTTTGAAAATATCATAAATATTGAAACAAGGGAATGACAAAAAATGTCAGTGATAAGACCCAAGAAATATCTCTTACTATTTTATATTAACAGAAGGTTACTAAAACATTCATAGCCCAAGGCCCTACTGGGCTAATTTTTTTTTTTTTTTTTTTTTTGGAAGATGCTACAGCAGCACAAAATCCCACGGGTAAATATCTCTGAATATACTCTATGAGCTGAAGGAGCAATATTTAAAGCATAACAAAGCTATTTTTATATATGTATGTACCATCTAAACATTTACATTATTTACAGATAAATTTATGCCAGCTCCATCATAAAATCTCTGTGATTCCAAATTAGTGAATAAAAGCGTTATGAATAAGATTATTTAGCTACCAAAATTGTCCCTTCAAAACTCAAATTATATTATATAATGATGAGATGCCATCAGTACCATCTTAGGCATGTATTACTGTTAAAAGCTTAAAAATGATATTATTTTAAGAAGGAAAATATGATTTTGGCTCTAGTGTCATTATTAACAGAAAAATACTTAGTATAGAATAGATTAAAATGCTGAAAAGAGGTTTTAATGACCAGTTCATTACAATTCCCTAAAGTCTAGCAGTAAAAAATAAACTATGAGGATATGAATTATAAAATGTTCATTAAGTAACTTTTCAAATACTGAGTCCCTAGTGTGAGTTGTAAAGGCACATGTTTCTGGCAGAGGGCAGGGTATCTGCACACACCCAAAAGCAGACATCTTCAAGCTTGTGAATATTTGAAAGATGTGGTACACAGCACGATGAGAAAGGAAAGTTCAGTGAGATAGGATCCTGTAAACCATATTCTGAGAAGAGAGTTACAGGACAGAATTCAAATTTTACACACTGCCTTGTGATAAACAGATATAATTGGTGTGGAGGAGTGGCAGGTGTATCAGTCAGGGTCTAGCAGGAAATAGATGGTACAGTCAAAGGGGACAAAAGGCACTTCATAATCACTTTTTCAAAGGTGGGTTCAGGGTTAAAGAAAGCCAACGCAAGTTGTTGAAAGCTCCGAGGCCTAGCAGCAGCTTAAAGGGGCAAGGAAAGAACTCACAGGAACCTAGGAAAAAACTATAGTTACCAAAGGTGTGGTAATAGAAGCTGTGACTCTAAGATAGGGAAGTCATCATTGTCCAACCACTGCCCATTAAGGGAGCAAAAGGGGACTAAATCCCCTGAGGTCCCATCTCCTGCAGGTGAATTCACATTTGCCAAACCCAGCAAAAGCCCAAGCCTGTGAATGCCATTATGGCGGTTAGCCTCCAGAAGCCTAAAGCAGGATAAAAGGGTAGATGATAGACCTGGAGGTGCAAATGGAACATATCTAGGGTAGGCTGTGCTGAGAGGCAGAAAGAGAAAGGGGTCTGAAGAAGTGGTCAGAGTTAGGAATGATGGTGCTGAGACTAGAGAGATGGTTGGAAAAGAAGAGAAGTCAGAGAATTTGTGGACAGGAATTTTCAGGACAGATATGTCTTTCTAAACCATTCCCTTTTCTAGTTACATTGTCTTTAAGTTGACAAGAATGATACAGCAGTTGTGAATTTTTTGATAGATGATGATTATAAGTATCATTAACACATAACTATTTTATCACTACCCTTAGATGTTTAATTTTATTGAGCCCTACCTGCCAAGTATTAAGTGGCTTCATGTTTATTCGTTTTAACCTCCATGTGAGAGAGATAAAATTATTTCTATTTAAGATATAACTTTTTTTCAGACAGGGTCTTGCTCTGTCATCCAGGCTGGAGTATAGTGGCACCATCTCAGCTCACTTCAACCTTTTCACTTCCCAGGCTCAAGTGATTCTCCCACCTCATCCTCCCGAGTCACTGGGACCACAGGCACATGCCACCATGCCTGGCTAATATAGTATTTTTTTGTAGAGACAGGGTTTTGCCATGTTGCTCAGGCTGGTCTTGAACTCCTGGGCTCAAGGGATCTACCCACCTCAGCCTCCCAAAATGCTGAGATTACAGGCATGAGCCACAGCACCTGGCCAGAAATGGAAGATTAAATCATTTGTTCAAGTCAGAGAGGGAGCCACCATTTGACCACATGGCCACCATATTATCTTGCCTCACCCATCTGCCAAACTGTTACTCTGTCTGCTATAGGGGTTTCTAGGTTTGATGCTGTGGACTTGAAAAGTATGTATAAATCTCAACCTCGACTTTGAATGTGTAATCTCACTGGGGAATGGGACACATATCCAAAGTGATACATGATATAGCACACAATTACATAGTAATGACTGAATGGATGGTATGGTACATTTCAGAGGAGTAAGGATGTCATCACTGAAGGGAGGGGGCAATCTGCATGGAATAAAAATTAGACTCTGTCCTACAGTTTTAGGAAGAGATTTGATTATCACAATTATATGACTGTCCATACTTACATATACAGACACAGAGATATCCAATATAGATATTTATTACAATATCTATTCTGTACTATCAAGAGACAAATATAGTTCCACCTATAGCATATTTTTAACAATTCACAATTTTATCTGACCTACTTATATGAGGCTTGTCCCTGCATTCCATTACCAAACTGGCTGAAGACTTCAGACTATATTTATTCCAAAAGCTGTCATTTTTATTCTGCATACCAATTAGAAGGAGAAACAGGGTTATTTGTTGAATAGTACCTCTTATTTTTGGGATGCCTGATGCTATTACTGCAGCAGACTGGTATGTCCTGGTCTAAGTCGCAATTTTCAACTATGTGCCAACGTCCTTGTTGATTGTTTCTTGCCTGCACCAAAGTTGTGTTGCATCCTTGGGAAGCATGATTATAAGTGTCTTGCTTCACAGTTGCAAATTCGGGCATTGTCTTTCAAAGCACTAGTACTTTGCAGGGCTTCTGGGTGCCCAGTGCATGAGACCTGACCTTGAGCAAAAATTCCTGACACTCTTTTTAGTCAAGGTTTCCAGCACAAATTGCCCCACCTTCCTAAGAAGTCTTATTTTGGATATTCTCGTGTGTGTGTGTGTGTGTGTGTGTGTGTGTGTGTATGTGTGTGTGTATGTATACACATATATATACTATCTCTTCTTAGGAAACAAGCTCTGTATACTAAGGATATGAGACACTATTTTTTAATCCACTGTGGCAAATAAAGGCCTATTTTTCGGCACTTATAAAGCTAAGTGGGCTGCACCGTTAACTTTTCACAGGTTTTGAAAGTATAATCACTAAAAATTTTTAATTAAAAAATTTAACTCTATACTTAATGTATACTTCAAGATAACTAAAAGAAAAGATTTTAAATGTTCTCACCACAAATAAGTTATAAATATTTGAGATGATGGATATGCTAAGTAGCCATATTTGGTCATCCCAAAATGCACACATGTATGCAAACAGCACATCAATATATACAATTATTTGTCAATAAAAAATAAAACTTTAAAAAACGTAATTTAAAAATTTTATTATTTTATTTTTTCATAGTAAAAGCTTAAAAAATAAAAAAGTAGGCCGGGCGCAGTGGCTCACACCTGTAATCCCAGTACTTTGGGAGGTCGAGGTTGGCGGATCACAATGTCAAGAGATCGAGACCATCCTGGCCAACATGGTGAAACCCTGTCTCTACTAAAAATACAAAAATTAGCTGGGCATGGTGGCACGTGCCTGTCGTCCTGGGTACTCAGGAGGCTGAGGCAGGAGAGTCGCTTAAATCCGGGAGGTGGAGGTTGCAGTGAGCCAAGATCATGCCACTGCACTCCAGCCTGGCAACAGAGCAAGACTCAGTCAAAATAATAAAAAAGTAAAATGTTTATTGAGTGAAAAGAAAAAAAACAGAAATATTATATTTCATTAGTACTGGAAACCAAATGTGGGCATTTTGACACTCAGTTACTGAGTTTATTTTTGGAAGTTGGTTGGTGTTGCATATTACAGACAATCCTGAATAAGTTGAGGAGATAGGACTATATCCAAAGATCCAAAGTGTCCTGGATTATCAATTAATTTCACATAAAAATATGCCTTCAGCACTATGAATCCAAACCTAGTATATATGTAGTGGTTTGGACTGGAGAGCAATCATACCAGTAAGTGGGAGAAAATAAGATGTCCATGTTCACTTCAGTATTTCATCTGTTTTATAAAGATACTCAGAGGTATTTATATTTGCTGTCTCTTTTTCCTCTTTAATAAGCCATTTTTAAAAATTGGCTAATGCTACTTTTCATTCAACTTAAAAGCATAATAGAGATTGGCAAACAGTGAAATTGAGGTGATCTTTATGCTTGGGATGATTTAAAAATCATTATACTAGAGGAGTAGTTTAGTATTGCCTGGCTTGTGATAAATGTTCCCAAGCAATAAAAATCCTGAAATTTCTGTATTATCCTTAGCTTTATGGGTTCAATGCATATGGAAATGCAAATATTCAAATTACAAGCAGTAGAACTTCAAAGCTCAATTGAACATCTGTGTCTTTGGTAAAACTTGGTGATGGGAAAGAGACAAAACTTTGGTTTTATAAATATCCTTGACTGTCTTCACAATGGAATAATCCCCAAAAAGCAAAACAAGCATATATGCTATATTATTGATATCATATAGAAATTCTGTGACCTGCTGGATGAGCGTCTTACACACATTCACATACACACACAAACATACACCCACATACCACTTTTGGGATAATATGTCCTACACGTTTGTATTTTGGAATCTTTATTTTTTTGGTCATTGTCCTTTTCAGCAGAATTTTTTTAACATTAGCTGCAACTATCACCCATTTTTAGACCACTCTGATTACAGATTTCTCTGGGGGCAGGGTAGGATATAAGAAGAACAACAACAATAGTATTTTAAAGTGAGAATTTAGTATAACACAAAGAGTCTTAACTAGGGCGGAGGCATCAGATTACAAGGCTCTGCCATTAGAAAGCAAACTTGAAAATAAATGCAAGAGAAAGACCATAACACCTGAGACAAATCAAAATGAGCTAGTGAAGAGACATTGAACCATATGTAAAATCAGTCCTCATTTCTCCTTTATCATTAGGTTATATACCTTAAAACTAGGTATAAAGAGTCTGAATACAGTTCCATTCAAGTGTTCATTCCATATCTATTAAATATCTAAAACGTCTGAAGCAAGGGAGTAGTGGGTGCAGGAAATAAAAAGAGTTACTTTTTTATGCAGTAGATAGTCTTGTTGGAAAGACAAGACGTTAAACATATATAACTCACTATGCATTGAAACTATGTGGAAGATAGTAGATGGTTAGGTGCCAAAACAAATATTAGAAAGTGAACAGTAAAGGAGATGAGTGAGAGGAGTTACAAATGTAGATAAGAGAAGACAACAGAATTAGAACAAGATTTTGTAAAATGTGGCTCAGAAGCAGGCATATGATTAGTGCAGGTCTTTCTAAGTAGCAAGTCCAGCAAAGCCATGGTATTAAGGCAGTGACAGTATCCAGGGCACAATATACTTTTGGCTAATATTAAAGAATGAGGCATGTTTGGGAGTTTCGGAAATAAGACAAAACAGAAATACTTATCATTTATTGAGCATTACTATATATCAGACATTTTACATATTGTCTTAGTAACATCATGGTTTAAATACTATCATCACCATTTTTTTTTTTGAGACAGAGTCTCGCTCTGTCCCCCACGCTGGAGTGCATATCATCACCATTTTATAGAAAGAAAAACACAAAAAACAAAGAGATAAATTTGAGTCAAACTAAAGAGACTCAGAAAAGCAACAATGCTATATGTTCTGTGTGTGTAAGTGAGAGACAATCTGCAGCAGGGAATCCAGAGAGCTAAGAATTGGGAGGTAGGGATAATATACATTTTGTGAATTAAATTTCATTTTTCATGGGCCACTGACCTTTTTTTAAAAAACTAATCTGTAAAGTGAATTAAAGAATGTCAGTCCAAGAAAATTCTTAGCTTCAGTGGAATAAATTCACAGTATTAACACTGAATGGTGAGAAAGCAAAATTGCTTCTCTTTGAGGTAATGACAGATCTCATCTGAAACAATTTTTAAAAGATTTCATCTGTCATGAAGATGCAAAATTCTGCTATACAGATTCTGCTATCATTAACTAAATAGGTATTGTACCCAAAAAAGTCACTTAATTATCCTCAGAGATAAAATGAGAGAAGTACAGAGGACAGAAGAACACTTTGACAAACCTTATAGAGGATAAGAAAACTTAGCCATTCTTTTCTTGTTTGCTCTAAGTTTGCAGAGCTCCTGCATCCATCAATTTTCTCTTTCCCTCCCTCCCTCCCACCTGTCCATCCGTCTGTCTGTCCCTCCGTCTGTCCTTCCGTCCTTCTTTTTCCTTTATGATGATTTGGATACTGACAAGTATATCATAGAAAGTATGAGAACACAATAATCATTCAGTTATTAAACGTATAAAACCTGGTAAGGATCTGAAGCAAATGAAGGTGGATCTTAATCTGAAGAACATGTAATCCATACCTGAGGTTTTAATTTTTTCAGTGGACTGTTGAGCAAATGCAAACATTGGGACCAGGGTAGTTTACTTGGCTGTTTAGTGACTAGGGCAAAGAAATAGAAATAACTTTTCTAAAATTTGAATAAATGATATAGGATCTGTGGTTTTAGGGCACTGTTTTTGAAATCTGTCAAGTTTCACTTACAAGTATGCTGAAGAGATGATTCATGGTGTTACATAAGGACATAAGGTGGAAGAAATTGACAATCTCACATCAGTACATAGATCTTAGAAAAAGTAGGTAGTAGGATGTCAAACTCAAAAAGATTTCTTCTGGATCGTCAACTTCTTTATATAAGTTGTCTGTCATTTGACAGCTGTCAGCAGCATCTTTTGGTAGCTATTAAAATATTTTTAATGTAAAGGCAAAAAGTTTTCTTTCTAGGTTATAGTCGTTTTAATTCGCAAAATATATATTGTCAGTTTCCAAAAGCGTCTGTAATATATCAAGGAATACAGGGAAAATAATATTTAGAATATAAAATACAAATTTCTCATTTATCAGCATATCTCCAGAATACTATTGGTAATATGAGATTAACTGAGCAATTTTTATTTTAAATATGCAACATGTTTAGGTTGAGGAATAATAAACTATAGAATTTAAGTTTAAGGGGTTGAATGTGGTGGAGTAGGAAACTTCCACTTCTGATTAAGTTCAACAGGGATCAGATATTCTCTCTTGCCTACATCAATTTTTTAAAAAGAAAAATATTTAAAATAGTAATTTTCAGGACACTGGATATCAGGCAAACAAGAACTATGATCCTTGGGAGCTGGTAAGCAATTAGTGGAGCCCTGGAGTTACCCCAGCTTACTTCTCTGAGAGAGTTTTCAGTCCATGGTACAGGGAGAACAAACTCAAATAGAGCTTCATGGACTGCCTAAGTTGAGAAGATAGAGATGAGAATCCAGAGAGATTCAGGTAGCTGGAGTTCATGGAATAGGAGATCAAGATGGAGACAGCTGCTGAGAGACTGAACTTTGGAGATCTCTAGAGGGTCTCCCCCAAGTACTCAGCTCAGTACCATGGGAGAAAGCTACCCAAGCCAGAAGACAGAACCATCAGAAAGTATGAATGAGAACAGCGTCTGGTGCTTACCTAGGGCTCTAAGCCATGGCTTTCCTATCAGCTACATTGGAGAACAATGTAATTTGGGGGCACTGGACACAGTGCACAGAATAATCTAAACTTACTAGTAGGGAATCATTAAACTATGGTTGTTCTGTTACAGCTTAATAAATCTCACAATCAAAAACAAAATGGATCAAACAATGTTTAGGTAATTTAACTACATGCTAGAACAAAGCTCAAAAATATATGTGGGAATGGAAAAATATATAGCACCCAACAAAGCAAAATTCAAAATATCTTGTGATATTTGTGTGTGTGTGTCTGTGTGTGATCAAAGCTTATCAGCCATAAGACAAGTCTTATCAAATTAAAAAAATTCAAGTCATATAAAGAATGTTCTCTGACCACAATGGAATAAACTGCAAACTAATTTTTAAAAAAGATATTTGGAATAATCTCAAAATATTTGGAAACTGAATATCATACTTATATATAATCCATGAGTTAAGAAAGAAATTAAATGAGAAATTCAAATATAATTTGAATTGAATAAAAAGAAAACCCAACATTTGCATTTGCAGGATGCTGCTAAATAGTTCTCAGAAAAGAATTTGTAGGATAAACCACCTATATGAAAAAAAATTTTCAGGTCTTAAATAAATGATCTCGCTACCAACATGAAGAAATTAGAAGGAAAAGAAATAAACCCCAATGGGGAAAAAAATCAGTATAGAAAATAATAAAATAGAAACAGAAAAACAATATTAAAATTAATGAAATCAAAAGCTGTTTATTTGAAATCAACAAAATTGAAAAACTTCTCGCCAGACTGATTAGAAGAAAAAGAGAAGACACAAATGACCAGTTTCAGAAATGAGAGATACGACATGACAGATTCAAAAATACTATATGTATAATAAACATTATGAATATTTTTATGCCTGTTAAATGGAAAACTTACCTGAAACTGACATATTCCTTGAAAGATGCAAACTATAAAAGCTCAATCCAGAAAGAAGAAACCAGAATAAACTTAAGTCTGTTAAAGGAATTGAATTTGTTCTTCCTACAAGACTCCAGGCCCATTTGTTTCACTAGTTTATTCTACCACACATTTAAGAAAGAAGCAATATACATGTATACAAACTTTTCCAGAAAATTAAGGAGGAGGAAATACTTCCTAGGTATCTTCCCAAGGTCTGAATAACTTTACACACACACAAAACCACACAGACCAACAGCTTTCCTGTATAAAGACACAAAGATTTTTAAGCGGAATTTTTAGCAAATCCTACCCAAACATGTAAATATGCATAATATAATATGATCAAGTGAGGATTATCACAGGAATACAAAATTGGTTTAACATTCAAAAATCAACCAATTTAATTCACCCAATTATTAATACTAACAAAATTTTAAAAGACCTTATGATCATCTCAAGTCATTCAAAAAACCTACAGAAAATGCTATGCATTTCTCATAAAAATGCACAGCCAACTAGGAATATGAAGGAACTTGCTCCAACTGATAAATTGCATCTCTGCAAAATCTACAGGTATCATTAAATTTAATATTAGATACAACAATGTATGTTCTTTCCCTAATATTGAGAAAAAGACAAGAATGTATAGAGTCTACTGGAGGCTCTAAACTAGAGGAATAAAGCAAGAAAAATAAGAAAACTTCAGCATGGAAAGGAAGGAATACTATGCCTTTCTCTACAGATAGCATTGTCATCTATGAACAATATTCCAAGGAATCTACACAAAAAGCTATTACAACTAATAAGTGAATTTTACAAGGTTGTGTGACACAAATTGATAAGCAAAAAGCCAATATGTTTCTAAATATTGGAAGTTGAAATATTAAAAACCAATACCTTTTTTTTTGTTTGTTTTTTGAGATGGAGTCTCGCTCTGTCGCCCAGGCTGGAGTGCAGCGGAGAGATCTTGGCTCACTGCAAGCTCCGCCTCCTGGGTTCGCACCATTCTTCTTCCTCAGCCTCCCGAGTAGCTGGGACTACAGGCGCCTGCCACCATGCCCAGCTAATTCTTGTATTTTTAGTAGAGATGGGGTTTCACCGCGTTAGCCAGGATGGTCTCGATCTTCTGACCTCATGATCCACCCACCTCGGCCTCCCAAAGTGCTGGGATTACAGGCATGAGCCACCGCACCCGGCCAACCAATACCTTTTAAATTAGCATCAAAATTAGGAAATATTTAAGGGTAAGTATCACAAAAGATGTGAAAAACGTATTCAGTGAAACTACAGCATTTAGGAAGATAAAGAAGGCTTAAATACATCTTGCTCAAGAGTTGGAAGACAATATAGTTACAATGCCATTTATCCTCAGATAAATCCACAGATTCTTTGAAATCCCAATCAAAATATCAGCAGTCTTCTTTGCAAAAATTAACCAACTGGTTTAAAATTTACATGGAAATGCAAAGTATCTAAAATAACCAAAACATCATTAAAAAAGAATAAACTTAGTTGATTTAGCCAATTCTACTTGATTTGAAGATTTACTGTAAAGCTACAGCAATTGAGAAAGTTTAGCATTAGCATAAAGAAAAGCATATAAATCAATGGAAAAAATAGATTCCAGAAAGAGTATCAAACATATATAAACATATGCCCTTTCTATATAAAGGGCAAAGGCCCTTCAGTGGGGGAAGACAGTATTTTCACCAAAATGGTGCTAGAGTAATTGGCTATTCATACACATATGCACATAAAATTGACTTTGATCCATAGCTCACACCATATATAAAAATTCAGTATGATGCATAAACCTAAACATAAATCCTAAAATTGTGAAACATTTGAAGTAAAACATAGGTGACCATTTTTGTGATGTAGGCTAAGATTTCTTAGATACAACACCAAAAGTAATATCCATGAAAATAAATAAATGGGATTCCATTAAAATTTAAGATTTCTTGTTTTTCAAAACATTCATATGAGAATAAAAAGACAAACCATAGGGTGATAGAAAAATTTATCAAAGCACGTATCTGTTAAAAGACATATCAATAACATATTAGAAATTTTCAAAACTCATTAAGAGAGCAACAAAAATACAGAAAATGGACAAAAAATTTGAGCAGACAGCAAACTAAATGATACACGAATGACAAGCACATGAAAAGATGCTCAACATAATCAGTCATTAGGGAAATGCAAATTAAAACTACAATGACAAACTATTACATACTACTAGAATAGCTAAAATAAAAACACTGAACTATTAACTGTTAAGGATGGGGAAGAGGGGAAACTTTTATACACTTCTGTGTGAACATAAAATGGTATACTTTGGAAAAAATGGCAGTTTCTTAAAATGTTAAACATACACCTACTCTGTGATCCAAGATTCCATTCCTAGAAATCTATTGCAAGAAAATAAAGCATAGTCTGGATAAAGATTTGGATAGAGATATTTATTTGTCTTAATCATAATAACCAAAAATTTGAAAAAAAATCCCTATTTTCTATGACTAAATAAATGAATAAACAAATTGTGATGGATCTATGCAGTGGAATACTACTCAAGAACACATAGGAACAAACTATTGATTCACTCAACAACATGTCTGAATATCAGAATAATTATGCTGAATGAAAGAAGCCAACCCACCCCCGCAAAAAAAAAAAGAGGCTACATAATGTGTGATTCTCATTTCTATAAAACTCTTAAAAAAAGGCAAATGCATCTATAGTGATAAAAAGCAGACCAGTTGCCTGGGGATGCAAGGAGGTTGGACTACATTGTGTTCATGGTGAAAGCTTATCAAATTGTGCACTTCAAATAGGTGTGGTTTGTTGTATGCCAATTATACCTCGATAAATCTGGCAAAATAGAACATTGGCAATTTCATGTGTTAAATCTGTACAAACACTTCATTCAATATATTCACAGAAATATCTTAAGAAATAGGGCAGGATGTGTATTTAGGATATTGCTTCTAAGTTACTTTGTTAAATTTGTATTAATTCATTCAGTTGTTCCACATATGTTACTGTCTACCATGTGTCAGGAATTCCATTGTGAAAGCTTTTTTGCATTGTTTATTATTATTTTTTCCTTAATGTAAGTCTATTTTTTAAAAGCTTAGTATGCCACTAGAAGCGCAACTGCCACTATTATGCATGTAATACCCATTTAACAAACAAGCACAAGTACCCTGTGGGTCTAAAATTTAAGAAAAAGAGACTTAGTATGCAAAAAATGTTTACTTAATTTAGCATTTCAGTTAACTGTAAAGTAGCCAGTCAAAAAATATTTATTTTTTCAAGTTTTTTAAAAATTTAACTTTTTATTTCAATAGGTTTTTGGGGAACAATTGGCACTTGGTTACGTGAATAGGTTCTTTCGTGGTGATTTCTGGTATTTTGGTGCATCCATCACCCAAGCAGTGTACACTGTACCTGATGTGTAGTCTTTTATCCCTTGCCACCCTCCACCTTTTTCCCTGAGTCCCTAAAGTCCAATGTATCATTCTTACACCTTTGCGTCTTCATAGCTTAGCTCCCACATATGAATGAGATCATACAATGGTTGTTTTTTCATTCCTGAGTTACTTCACTTAGACTAATAGTCTCCAATTCCATCTGGGTTGCTTTGAAAGCCATCATTTCATTCCTTTTTATGGCTGAGTAGTAGTCCATGGTGTCTGTATGTGTCATTTTCTTTATCTACTCGTTTATGGATGGACATTTAGGCTGGTTCCATATTTTTGCAATTTCAAATTGTGCTGCCATAAACATGCATGTGCAAGTAGCTTTTTCGTATAATGACTTCTTTTCCTCTGTGTAGATACCTAGTAGTGAGATTGCAGGATAGAATGGGGTAGATCTACTTTTAGTACTTTAAGGAGTCTCCAAACTGTTTTCCATTGTCGTTATACTATTCATATCCCACTAACGCTGTAAAAGTATTCCCCTTCACCACATCCAGGCCAACATCTGTTATTTTTTGATTTTTTGTTATGGCCATTCTTGCAGAAGTGAGGTGGTATTGCATTGTGGTTTTGATTTCCATTTCCCTGATAATTAGTATTGTTCAGCATTTTTCCATATGCTTGCTGTCCATTTGTATATCTTCTTTTGAGAGCTGTCTATTCATGTCCTCAGGCCACTTTTTGATGGGATTGTTTTTTTCTGGCTGATTTTTTTGGGTTCTTTGTAGATTCTGAATATTAGTCCTTTGTTAGATGTATAGATTGTGAAGATTTTCTCCAACTCTGTGGGTTGTCTATTGAGTCTGCTGATTATTTCCTTTACTGTGCAGAATCTTTTTAGTTTAGTTAAGTCCCATCTGTTTATCTTTGTTTTTGTTCCATTTGCTTTTGGGTTTTGGGTCATGAAGTCTTTGTCTAAGCTAATGTCTAGAAGGGTGTTTTTCCAACATTATCTTCTAGTATCTTTATGATTTCAGGCCTTTGATCCATCTTGAGTTGATTTTTGTATAAGGTGAGAGGTGAGGATCCAGTTTCATTCGTCTACATGTGGCTTGCCAATTATCCCAGCACCATTTGCTGAATAAGTTGTCCTTTCCCCACTTCATGTTTCTGTTTGCTTTGTTGAAGATCAGTTGGCTGTAAGTATTTGGCTTTATTTCTGGGTTTACTATTCTGTTCAATTGGTCTATGTAACTATTTTTATACCAGTACCATGCTGTTTTGGTGTCTATGGCTTTATAGTATAGTTTGAAGTTGGGTAATGTGATGCCTCTAGATTTGTTCTTTTTGCTTAGTCTTGCTTTGGCCGTGCAGGTGCTTTATTGATTTCATATGAGTTTTAGGATTCTTTATTCTAGTTCTGTGAGGAATGATGGTGGTATTTTAATGGGAACTGCATTGAATTTGTAGATTGCTTTTGGCTGTATTGTCATTTTCACAATATTCTACCTATCCATGAGCATGGATGTGTTTTCATTTGTTTGTGTCACCTATGATTCTTTCAGCAGTGTTTTGTAGTTCTCCTTGCAGAGGTCTTTCCCGTCCTTGGTTAGGCATATTCCTAAGTATTTTATTTTTCATTTTTGCAGCTATTGTAAAAGGGGTTGAGTTCCTGATTTGATTCTCAACTTGGTCACTGTCGGTGTATAGCAGAACTACTGATTTGTGTACATTGATTTTGTATCCTAAAACTTTGCTGAATTCATTTACCAATTATCAGAGCTTTTTGGATGAGTCTTTGGGGTGTTCTAGGTATACAATCATATCATCAGCAACAGTAACAGTTTGACTTCCTCTTTATTGATTTGAATTACCTTTAGTTATTTCTCCTGTCTGATTGCTCTGGCTAGGACTTCCAGTACTATGTTGAATAGAAGTAGTGAAAGTGGGCATCCTTGTCTTGTTCCAGTTCTCAGGGGGAATGCTTTCGACTTTTCCCCATTCAGTATAATGTTGGCTGTGGGTACTTCATAGATGACTTTTATTACCTTAAGGTATATCCCTTCTATGCTAATTTTGCTGGGAGTTTTAATCATAAAGCGATGATGGATTTTGTCAAATGCTTTTTCTGCATCTATTGGGATGATCATGTAATTTTTGTTTTTAATTGTTTATGTGGTGTATTACATTTATTGACTTATGTATGTAACCATCCCTGAATCTCTGGTATGAAACCCACTTGGTCATGGTGGATTATATTTTTGAAATGCTTCTGGATTTGGTTCACTAGTATTTTGTTGAGGATTTTTGCATCAGGGATACTGGTCTGTAGTTTTCTTTTTTGTTATGTCCTTCCTTGGTTTTGGTATTAGGGTGATACTTCATGGAATGATTTAGGGAAGATTCCCTCTTTCTCTGTCTTTGGAATAGTGTCAATAAGATTGGCAGTAATTCTTCTTTGAATGTCTGGTAGAATTCAGCTGTGAATCTATCTTGTCCTTGACTTTGGTTTTTTTTTTGGTTGGCAATTTTTTTTTAATTACCATTTCAATCTCGCTGCTTGTTATTGGTCTGTTCAGAGATTCTATATCTTCCTGGCTTAATCTAGGAGGGTTGTGTATTTCCAGGAATTTATCCATCTTCTCTAGGTTTTCTAGTTTATGCATGCAAATGTGTTCATGGTAGCCTTGAATTATCTTTTGTATTTCTTTGTTATCAGTTGTAATATCTCTCGTTTCATTTCTCATTGAGCTTATCTGGATCTTCTCTCTTTTCTTTGTTAATCTCACTAATCATGTATCAATTTTATTTATCTTTTCAAAGAACCAGCTTTATGTTTTATTTATCTTTTGTATTTTTTTTTTCAATTTCATTTAGTTCTGCTCTGATCTTCATTATTTCTTTTCTGCTGGGTTTAGGTTTGGATTGTTCTTGTTTCTCCAGTTCCGTGAGGTGTGACCTTAGATTGTCTATTTGTGCTCTTTCATACTTTTTGTTGTAGGCATTTAATGCTATGAACTTTCCTCTTAGCACTGCTTTTGCTGTATCCCAGAGGTTTTGATAGGTTCTGTCACTATTATTAATTTAGCATTTCGGTTAATTGTAAAATAGTAAAAAAAAAAAAATTAGAATAAATAGAAAGATTTAAATAGTGGCCTTTATAATGATCAGTTTATTCTTTTATTCTCTCAGTATCTTCTGTGTGGCACTCCTTGACAAGCTAGAATATAATTTTGAAAAGGTGTGGTTCTATGACAGTTAAGCCACCTAAGACAATATTTGCAAAACTGTATCTGCAAGTCAAGAGAAAGGAATCAGACCAAAGCATTTTGTCCTCTGGCTTAACAAAAGCATTTAACGTTAATTGACTTAAACGTTAGAGTCTTTAAGTACATCACTAATATTTAAAGTATTATCAGAAGAGCACATTATATTTGAAAACTTACCGCCCAACCTAATCACCCTCTCCAATGAACTTATATAACAATAGCAACAACAGCAACAGCAACAGGAAGTTGTCTAACTTGTTCTCTGTGTTTCCAGGAAATTTTATCAGCTTAATCATCGATCTTCACCTTCATGAGTCCTGGAGAAAACCATTCAAAACCCATTACATCTAGATACTATCACTCAAGAAACACGTTCAAGTTATCTTAATATTGAAAGTCAGGTGTCTCACAGCAACTAAAGCTAATGAATGTGACATCAGTCACTGTAATAACTTTAGAATGAATTATTAATCAGAACATTTGTAAATATTCAGAAAACAGAGTGATGGTTATTTGGTGGCAGCAGTGTGGTGCCACTAAAACCAAGCAATACGGACTAATTTTGTTTCCTTTCCTAAATTGTCTAGTAGAGGGTAATTAATAAAACATAGAGAACGTCTAGATTTTAGCAAGGTTTTTGTAAATGTCTCAAACCCCATTCACGTTTATAAGATGATGGAATGAGGTTTTAGTGAAGTAAGGCCATAGTACACAGAACAAACAGGACCTATGAGATGAAATCAGAAAGCGTCTCTTTTTGTCTCTCACTGGGCTTTTTAAACTTGATCCAAGAGAGCAGTATTTTCACAGTCCTAGATGAAAACCTGGGCAGCTCCCTGGCTTTTCTGAACTGTTTTAGACAGCTAAGTATTTCACAGCCACTTTAAGCTACAAATATATTCATTAAAAATTAAATATATGTTCACATAATAATAAAACTTCTATATATGTTTCAAATTAGTTAAATTAATCTTCATTCACCTCACCAGAGTACTTTAGGTGGAAAACTGAGGAAAGAACATGGTCCTTCTCTCTTCTACTTCATTTTGCAGTTTTAGACATCCTTAAGGTCATAGAAGAAAGAGGAATGATACATCAAAGGGCAAGAAAATTCTTACTTGCCTACTATGTCCTAAGATGGCTTCACAGTCTGGCAGGTGTTGAAAGCTGAGTCTTTTATCAATGCTTGTGTGGATTATCTGTAGGCCTGCAATGTAAATAACAATGTGCATTTTTTAGACAATGTATATTACCTCAGTTGGGCCAATACCCCCTCAGTCTTTGATTTTCTTGTTTAAGTACTGCAGTTCACCCAGGGTCTCATTATTGGAAAACTGAGAAATCATTGCACCTTCAGGCATTCTTATTGTGAATGCTTTAAATGGCTTCATGCCTTATGTCTGTCTCTGCCCATTCCCCAGCACCCAGTCTGTCTCTCCAGATACACATCTGGCTATAGGTACACATTCTTTGCTCTGACAAACTATACAGGCAAATTGGCAAATTCTAGACCAATGGTATCCCCTCCTTTGTTTTGCCACCAGGTAAGCAGCACGTTTCCAGTCTTCTATATTTCTCAGGCAGCGGACTTCCTAACTGCAGTGACTTCTAACATGCTTAGCCCCGTTAAACCTTTTCTCTTTGGATTTGTTTCATATGACATGGCCCCCTATTCCTGTGAGGAGTGGAATAGACAGCATCATTTTCCCAAAGAAATCTTCATAGAAGATGAAATCTTCAACCTTACTTTCTGTGACCCACCTTATTTCTTGTCTTGTCTTGTCCTGTCCTGTCCTGTCCTGCTCTGTCCCCAGGCTGGAGTACAGTGTTGCGATCTCGGCTGACTGCAAGCTCCGCCTCCCGGGTTCAAGGGATTCTCCTGCTTCTGCCTCAGGAGTAGCTGGGGCTACAGGCATGCGCCACCACACCCAGCTTTTTTTTCTTATTTTTTAGTAGAGACAGGGTTTCACCATGTTGGCCAGGATGGTCTCAATCTCCTGACCTCGTGATCTGCCTGCCTCAGCCTCCCAAAGTGCTGGGATTACAGGCATGAGCCACCGCTCTCGGCTTACTTTCAATATTAAGGTAACTTGAATGTTTTTCTTAAGTGGTATTATCAGGATGTAAAGGCTTTTGAATGGCTTTCTCAAAGATTATTTAAGATGAAAATCAATGATTAAATTGGCAAATTTATCATAGAAATCATCTCTATCTTCTTTTGACCCCTTTTTATGAATTGAAAGATTTTTAAAAGTTAAATATTTTTAAAATGCCAGACTCTAATTTTATCTCTTCTCTGTCTTTGTGCCTCAGTTGAAACACCCAATTTAACATCCTGATACAGTATGTAGTCAGCTCTACTACCACAGGCAGAGCCCTCGTCAACAGACCCAGTTTTATCTGGAAGTAGTCTCTGATGGCCTGCCATGGATAACTATCCTTTCAACATTCTAAACAGATAATAGGGATGAATATTATTTAGCAAAAGTTTAGATATTAAACAAAGTTACATAGGATAGCTAATTTCTAAAACTAATGAGATAAAATTTAATAAAAACGTATATAGAAACTAATGAGATAAAATTTAATAAAAACGTATATAGTCATACATCTAGGTACAGTAAAACACATTCACAGAGATAATAGGAGAGGAGATACGTCTGGGGCAGTGAGTCAAGATGAATCTCCAGCATCTCCATCAAAACATAGGGTCTACATTTGACAGGTTACTGTAGGATAATGTCTGGTGTTAGACTCTTCACGTTTCCATTGAAATAAATGTTACTCAAGTGGCATACAAAAGAAAGAGAATTTATGTCTGTAATAACAGAAAAGTCCAAGGACCTGCTCCATTCTCGACTGGATCTAGAAGCTATTAGAGACGTGCCTTTGTCTATGGGTCAGCTCCTCTTTCCTTTGTAGTATATCATTTCTTAGATAAAATCAATAGAAAGGCAAAACAGTTGCCAATAACTTTACTTTATATCTGTGGTTTAGCAATATAGATAGAAAGCAAGATTTCTTTCCCCATTAGTTTCCATTTCAGTCTCAGGTGGGCTCAGAAAAGTCCAATTGGAGAGCATGTGCTTGTCTCTCAGCAAATGGCTGTGGCCAGTGGTGGGGTTCAACTTCACCTGAGTCATCTGAACTCAACGATGACTTAAAGGAGCAGGAAACAAAAGGAATTCCAGATTTTGTTACCAGGAAAGAATGTTAGGCAGGCAGAAATTCAGTTATCTACTACATTAGGACACAATTTTTTAAAGAATGTTGACAAGATGTACTGAATTCAGTGAACTATGGATAGATAGAATTAGAAAAGATTTGTAAACCATGTCATATAAGAAATTAGGGAAAATTAGTCATGTTTTGCCTGAACAAGAAAAGAATGAGACAAGGGCTAAGGCAGTAAATGAGGGTTTATTTTATGCGTTATATGAACCAGGGCGCAAAGTAGAGATTGACTGTTCTTATTTGTCTCTAGAAAGCAAAACTTAGACTAGGGGTTGGAATTTGCATCAAAATTGATTTTTATATTAATTGATTTTATAAAAATGTGTGGCAATATCAACCAATTGAAAAAAAGATTTATGGTCTCATAGGCTATGTATCTTCTGTCATTAGTAGTACTCAATATAATACTTCACGTATTTAGTCCAAGAAGTATAAGACCAAGATTGTAGTAATAATAAACTCACATTTATTATTCAAAATGGTAACGTATGAAAAAGAATTGGACCATCCTCCCTGTCCAACTTTGCCTGTCTTAGCTACATTTATGAATAGTAATAATACTACATTTAAATACAGGAGTATATATTTTCTTGCAGATGTTATTTTTGCACTAAAATTATGTGCATTGCTCTAGCTTTTAGTATTTTCTGCCCTATAACAAAAAATATTGAAAATTCAACTTAGCTATTCTGAGGTCAAATTTTCTTAACTTTATAATTTTATAGTTATATTTTTTCCTCACTTAGAAAATAAACAAAAATTCAAGAAGGCATATTAAATAATGAGTTTTTCCTAGTAGTATTAGAAATTAATTTGCTAAGCAGAATTTTGAGTGGGATGAACTATGGTTCACCCTATTCAGTAGGCATGACTAATGTTCACTTACTAGCATCTCTGTTTTTCTAATTATCTCTTTATGGGTCATCATTCACTAACTTGACTTGTGGAGGAGTTCTGAGTGTAGGAGGCTGGGGATAGGTCTGCAAATACAAACTCAGTATTCTTTAAGAGTCTTAAAAATTAAAAGCAATCTTGTTTGTCTGTGTGCCAAGAATCCTACTCTAACAGAAAAAAAAAATCTCAAAAATCCATAGTATTTTTCTGTGACAGCTAAGAAAAATAAATTATTTCTCTTTATGTCTGACAACACACAAACACGTAGATACATACACTATTTTTTGAAAGCTAAAAGAAGGGAGTATTTTAATAAAAATAGGATGGGGAAATAAAGGAAGGAAAGAACATGAAGACTTTACCTGGACTAGAACTAGAAAGTCACCAGGATCTGTGCTATCCAGGATGAATATATCTTTTACATGTATATGTTTGTATACATAATATATTAATGTGCATATTTCTTTCACAAGTATTGGCAATGATTTCAGAGGAAACTGAAATTGATATATCATAGTAGATATTGCCAATAATGGCATTTGCCAAACTCATAATCCCATCCAAGGAGCTGTGTGTTTACCATATAAATCTAGTTGCAAATGCCACACCTTTCATAAATCTAAGGTTAAACCCCACACCCAAGAAAAGCAAATCTATAGCTTGCTTTTGACCTATGATGAGGCTATTGTGCATTAGCCCACATTTATTGGATCCATCAAATTTCCTCTTCTGGAAATTTGAACTGGAGAAGAGTAGAAAACCTTAACATGAAAAATATTCTAACATGGGCTTCATGAGAGATTACAGCAAATTGAAGTTATTATAAAGTAGGAAGGATAAGACAAATCAGTGGAAACTCAGAAAATATGAAGTGAAATAAATTTACATATAAGACAGTAAGAATCATCTATGGTGAGAGTCAAAAAAGCCAGAAAGATACCACGGAGAAAGATAGATTGGGAAGTTCATCCTTGGAATTGTCTGAAATTCTAAGGACATTCTAGTTCCAGTTCAAGCAAATGTCCACCATTTTCTCCTTTCTCCTTTCTCCTTGTCCTATCATTTAACTTAAATTTCTCATTCTTAATACTCAGAAACATTCCTGAACTTAGCAAGAGTCAGCATAAAAAAATGGTTAAGAGAAAAAAAGAGTTTAAAGTGCAGTTCTGTTATTTACTAACTGTGTGATCTCAAGCAAGTTACTTAATGATCGGTGTCTCAGTATCTCTCCTATTTCTTCTTAAGTCAGATGTATTGAGCTATAATTTAAATAAAATAAAATACAGTGCTGGTCATGATAGCTTACGCCTGTAATCTCAGGCACTTTGGGAGGACCAGGCAGGCAGATCACTTGAGCCCAGGAGTTCAAGACCAGCTTGGGAAACATGGCAAAACCCAGTCTCCACAAAAAATACAAAAATTAGCCAGGCGTGGTGGCACACACATGTAGTCCCAGCTCCTCAGTTGGCTGAGGTGGGAGGAACACCTGAGCCTTGGAGGTTTCCTTGGGTAGTCAAGGCTACACTGAGGGATGATCATGCCACTGCACTTTAGCTTGGGTGACAGATCACAAAATCCTTTCTCAAAAATAAATAAAAATAAATAAAGTATGCCTATTTTAAGTGAATAATTAGATGACTTTGAAGTGTATACATCTATTTTAATCACCACCACAGTCAAGGACTCTCTCAGGTCTCTATTCAGTTCCATTATTCTTTATATCTACATCAGTACCACACTTTCTTAATTAGTATAGCTTTTAAGTCTTCAAAATAGGTAGGACAAATCCTTTAACTATGTTTTTCCTTTGAAAGATTATTTTAGTTATTCTAGGTCCTTTTTGTTTTCATATATATTTTAAAATAAATTGGTTTATTTCCCCAAAATCTATCTGCAATTCTAATAGGGTCTGAGTTCACTCTGTAGTTCAGTTTGGGGAGAATTGGCATGTTAACAATATTATAGATTCTTCCAAACAATTAACATAGATTTAGTCTACTTTAACTTCTCTCAGCAATAGTTTGTCAGTTTTCAGAGCTTAGGTATTACACGTTTTGTTAAATTTATTTTCATGTATTTCAAGGTTTTGGTGCCATTTTAAAATAAATTATGTCTACATATGTATCTATGCTTTTGTTTTACAATTGTTCACTGGTAGCAATTGACTTTTTTTTTTTGAGACGAAGTCTTGCTTTGTTGCCCAGGCTGGAGTGCAATGGTGTGATCTCAGCTCACTGCAACCTCCACCTCCCAGGTTCAAGCAATTCTCCTGCCTCAGCCTCCCAATTAGCTGGGATTACAGGCATGCACCACCATACCTGGATAATTTCTGTATTTTTAGTAGAGATGGGATTTCATCATGTTTGCCAGGCTGGTCTCAATCTCCTGAACTCATGATCCACCCCGCTCAGCCTCCCAAAGTGCTGGGATTACAGGTGTGAGCCACCATGTGTGGAACGATTGACTTCTTTGGTAGATTTACTTGTATTTTTTGATAATGCTAAATTTACTTGTTAATTTTGATACATTTTTACTTTTAATATCCCTTAGTATGTTCTATATACATGACCAATTTTTCTTATCATATTGTAGTTGCTGCAGTTCCAATACAAGGTTGAATGAAACAGGTAAGAACAGACCACGTTTATTATTATGAAAGGGTGTTGAATTTTTCATATATGTTTTCTACAGTTAAGATGATAATGTAACTTTTGTTTTTGATTTGTTAATATGGTAAATTATATTGTTTGCCTTTGTTCATGTTTACTCAAGCTTAAATTCCTGGGTTAAAGCCCTCTTGGTCACAATATATTATTCTTTTTATATATTGCTAGTTTTTTTTGCATTGTTCTGTTCAAGACTTCTGTGTTTAAGTTAATGAAAGATGTTTGTTCATCCTTTACTTTTTTGTGGTATCTTTCCCTTATTTTGGTATCGAGGTAATTCTGACTTCATAAAATTAGCTGAGCAGTGTTTCTTCTCACTCTATTTGCTAAAAGGACTTGTGATGTTTTGGTGTCAATTAGTACATTTTATCCTTAAATATTGAATTGACAAGTACAGTTCTCTGGACCTGGAGTGTTTTGTTTTGTTTGTGGGCAGGTTTTTTATTGTGATGTCAATATCCCTAATAGACGTTTGACTATTTTGATTTCTTCTTGTACCAGTTTTATCTGTGTGTTATGGTTTATCTCCACCAAACTCATGTTGGAATTTGATCCCCAGTGGGGTGAAGTTGAAAGGTGAGGCCTAAGGGGAGAGGTGTGGGCTCTGGAAATGGATCTCTCATCAGTGACTTGGTGCTGTTCTCTCCCTAGTGAATGAGTCTTGCTCTCAGGGGAGACTGGGTTAGTTCTCACAGGAATAGAGTGGTTCCTGAGAGACTGGGTTGTTATAAAGCCAGGACGTCCCTCAGGTTTGCCTCTGTTGGCATGTGTCTACATCCCCTTTGACCTTCTTCACCATATTGTGTGGCAGTGCAAAAGCCCTCACTGGAAGCCAGGGTCATGCCCTTGAACTTCTCAGCCTTCAGAACCGTGAGCTAAATAAACCTCTTTCTTTATATACCCAGTCTCAGGTACTCTTTTACAGCAACACAAAATAGACTAAGATAATGTGTGAATCTGTTTCTCAATTCATAAGTGAATTGAGGTTATAATAATAATATACTCCTCATAAAGCTGTTGTGAAGATCACATGAGTTCATACATTATAAAAACTCAAAGGAGGTTAGGGCATAGGGTAAACACACCCATGGGCAAATGTTAGCTATTAAAATACAACACTTATTATCACAGACTGAAGTGAGAGAAAGCTAAGCTATACAGCCTAGCTTCTTATTCTAGTTAGATCCTGAGAAGTAGTGTGTAACAAAAACAAGCTATTTAAATCTATTGAGCTTGTGATATGTCCCTGGCTCAACAACAAATTGGCTTTCTAATAATCCCAATGGAATGTCAATGAAAATTAAATTGTTAGAAACATTTTAAATAAATAAATTGAAAGTTTGAAAGTTTGGAATATGTAGAAATTTAATATACCCTTTATATTTCCTATTCTTAATTTAGAAAAATACGTATCGCCAAACTGTGGAGTTTCACACATGATATTAGGACTGTGGACAAGGAATTATATACTAAATGCTAAAGAACAGTGTTTTTATGTACATTAAGAATGTTTTGGTTACTAACAGAAAGTCATAACAAAGTGACTTAAAAAGGGATGTAACACATTGGTGCACATAACTAGAAGTTGAGTTCCTGTTGGCTCTAAAGTTGTTTAATCCAAATGCACATTGATTTCTTCAAATATCTAGCTTCTTTCTTTGTCTCCAAATTGTCATATTCATCTTAAAACTGGATCCTAACTCATTTCTTCATCAGTGAACAATTTGCCCTCCATTCAGTTTCACTGGGCAAGTGTAAGAAAATATGTTGTTCTTGAGCCACTAACTATCGGCAAGTGAACATCGTGCCCTAATTGGCTCAGGTCTGGGTTTATTAACCAATTACTTCCAAGTATGATGCTATTACCATGATAGGCTTAGACTCAACGAGGTGTGCTGCACAACATGAAATCAATTCCCTAAATTACATTGTACTTCGCAATGGAATAAAGGTGGAATGGATGCTGTGATTTCACTTACAATATCCATTAATCTTACTATGGCAGACACCATTATTTCGTCCATATTCCCTTGTTTTCTTCTTTTTAAGTAAAAGAATCTTCAGACTTTTAGCCATATACATGGCCATTTCACATAGACACTCTATTTTCAAGTCTTCCAGTCTCATTTGCAGTAAGCTCTGGCCATATGGTTAATTTCTAGTCAAAGACACGTCATGTTCAACTTCCAAGGTATGTCCTTAAATAGGGAACATACTGTCCTCATTCTTCTCTGCTCCTAAAGTTTGAATATCAATTTAGTGGCTAAAGCTTGAGTTACTATCTTGGACTGTGTTGCAAATGGTGGAGCAACAAGGAGCCTAGTCCCTGACATCAAGGAGCTGACATCTAGCCCTGGAACACTTAGCTGCAGACTTCATTTTCATGAGGGATAGAAATAAAGTTATATTTTAGTCTAGCAACTATTTACTTCAGGTGTTTTGGCATTCATGGAAAAGTCTTGTCCTAACTTAATTATTTTACCAAATACTGTTGCCTACATTATATGATTGTGCTTTAAAAGTCTCATCATTACAGTATACATTGATTAGGACCAATATTTGGGAGTGTGCATCTCAAAGTTCTGTATCCATAGTTTAGTAACCACCTGTAGTTTTGTTAGCATGAAAACAACTTCTGACTCTCTTTATGCAAATACCTGTAGGCCATTATCAGCTAAATCTTTCTTAAATATGTGGTATATATTAGCCTACGTTTATTTGTCTATTAATACTTGCAAAAGCCACAACAAAACATGATGTATATAAGTAGGATGATTTTCTGTTATCAAAACTGAATGATAGCTATAGGAAGCCAGTGAGTACCATTAATTTACTCTGTTCAATTCTTTGCACTTACGTTCTTTCAGACTCGTTCACCAATTTCACTTTAGTTTATCTCAGTTTCTATTTTTGGCACCTGTGAGATATGGATGCTTTTTGTTTGTTTGCTCACCTCTCCCCAACCCTCCCTACTCAGTCCCTCAGGAATACTGAGACTAGAGAAATTCATCTTCCCCTACCATGAAAACATTTATCTGGGGCCTAACATACCTGATCTTTATCTTCTAAAGTTAGAAAATTCAGTTACTTTGGCGACAGCTTGGGAATGAGGTAGGTTCTCCAAGTTTAGCAGAGTAGAAAACTATCTAAAATACTTTTGTTCGGGGTGTCCAGACATTTAATAAAACATTTTTTACCCACAGAAAATGTGGTCCCTTAGAGGAGAGGCAAGGTCCTGAGCCAAACTTTATAATGTACGTTCCTAGGAGGGAAAGCGAGGGAAATTCAGTCCACCGCTCTGCCTGCCTGCCTGCCTGCCTGCCTGAGGAGTTGCAGTGCAGAGTATCATTGCAGCGCTTTTCCAGGGAGTAACGTGCCGCACTGGTTCAGGGCTTTGTCTTTATTCACAACACACTCATGTGCCTCAGCATGGGGGGAGCTGCGCTGTTGCCTGCCAGCCTGTCCTCTTTGACTGCCGAATGAACCAAAGGATAACTCTCCATTCCTGAGAGAGAGTGAGCTACAGAGGAAGAAAGACCACGCAAAAGGGAGGGGGGGGGGAGAGAGGGGGGGAAGAGGATGTTCTCCGGCTCACTCCTACATTAGGTCTCTGTGCAAAGGCAGAGGCTGTGGGAGCAGCATCAAGCAAGCCTTCGGGCAGTGATTCTAACTATTGCCCATGAACACCGTGGCCAGGACGACTTTGACGAGGCAATTTATTACTTATGCATAGAACACTAGCTGTGCTGAAACTGGGAGCGCAAACAGCCCCTTGTTTTCTAATTTAGAGACTTGCATCTTTTCTATACTCAACACTATCAAGACACTCTGCTACTACAGGTAAGACGCAGTTAAGATTTGTCTATTTGTGACATCATTACACTTTAACACACTTTAAACTATGAATACTTTTTAATATTATACCTGGTCTATGTTGAACTGCCTTTTTCCCTTCATGTTAGTCTCTCTTCAAGTAAATAATTTCACCAAAAAAAAAAAAACTGCTATTAAATGAAGGAACCACTACTAAATCTTTGCTAAGAGGAATCTGCATAATTGTATTTCCATGAGCTCTGAGTTCACAGTTGGGAACTTGAACTTAAACTGGGATCTGGGATGCATTTCGTAATATATATATATATTATATATATTCCATATATATATACATACATATATAATATTCCATATTAGCTAAGATGGAATTTGATTAAGTTAGTTTTGAGGCTTTGGATGATGTAACAAAAGTTAAAATATATATATATTTTCTAAATGTAGTGAAGTATTCACTATCATTTGGATAAGCCAAAATTCTTCTCTTGCGACGGTACTGTGCTGTATATATGTTTAGTGGCTGTTTTTTTTTTTTTTTTAAACCTTATAGTTTGGGGAAACTAATGATGAGGCACATAACTTGTGGAGTTTGATCACATCATTACCATGTGGTGTAATCTACTCAATCAGAAAGATATGCTGTTCTAGCCTTTACTGAGAAGGTGTGATCTTGTGTACATACATATATCATCAATAGGTAGCATGAACATGTGAAATATTTGTAAGACTAAGAGAAAATGCAAGGATGGTGATAATTCACATGCTGTATGATATCACTGAGTCTCGAGTTTGCTTTACATAAAAATTACAAAATTACCTTTGTTTTTATAACTGGTCTCCATCTTCACCTGTCAGTTTTTACAAAATAAAATTAGCTTTCAGGTGAGGTCACTCGGAGTTGTTGATATAGCTGGGAAAACTGTAATCACAGAAACATATTAATAATGTGTTGAAAGTCTATAGTGAATATAGGAGTAATATCAACAGGTTTGTACAATTTTCCTCTGCTCTGTTTTGATAAGAGCATCTCATAGTATTAGTCACTTGTAACTTGGATTGCATTCTGCTGTCCCATTCAGGGTCCCAATGACTTGGAAGTATAATTATATTGTTGTCTGTGATCAAAGCTAAAAGCTAGGAAGATTTAATAATAAAGTCTTCTTTCCTTGAAATTTTAACTTAAATTTACCCAAACTAATATATGTATTTTTCTATCCATGTCTGTCTGAGATGTGCTTTCTATTAACCGTATTTTATATAAGAGCTGCTCCTATTTGAATTCCTACACGTGAACTATTTAATTGCTGATAATTGGGCATCATTAGATTGACACTTGGATAGCTAATGGCTTTAACTTTGACATACAATAAAATATGTAGCATAAGATTAAAGCAGCTCCTAGCAGAGCACATGTTTAACAGTGAGGTATTGTGAAAATAGAACCATTTGCATTTAAAAATACATAATTCATTGAGAGACTTGTGATTCTTGTTCTTGTGCATGACTTATTTCATTTCCAATTTCACTTACAAAAGGTTTAAGTCCTTGGGGAATGTATGTAAAATATTCGTTTGACTGAGGGTGCGAAAATTAAAGGAGGAATGAATTATTACTACAGTGACTTTTTTTAAGGACTTTTTGAAAGTTAGTAACTGGCATGAATGTAAAAAATTAATTTGAGAGTCTCTCCTAGGGTACACTAAAAAAAGCAAGAAAATGTTGATGTGAAATATATGTCAATATGTGAAATCACTCAGGAGATGAAAGGGAATGAAAATAGAAAAGATAGAAGTTTTACAGTCTGTAAAAGGAAGAATATTTGCAGTAAACATAAACTCTATACTCTTTCTTTTATGACTGGCAGGAAAACAAGGTATCAAGAATAGTATTTCTCCAGCATGAATGAAATCCCAGTGGCCACATATGAGGTGCAAAAATAAACGTTCTTTTTACTTAGTTAATAAATTTGAATATGCAGTTACTGAAATTATATCTTGCGTGAAATATTTATTGAAGTTATAAAGTTAGAAAAGTCACTGACAAACTATTTCAAAGATTATTAATATTCATATTTTTATTCATATGATTTATATGTTTTCCTTTCTTCCTAAGGAATGCATATACTCAACACAATGGTATATGTGCTTTGTTTTGAAACTTTTCAACATTAGTTTTAAAATTACTTACTAAAAATTGTTCAGACTAGTCATTTGTTTCTCCAAAAAGAGACATGTTCTAGATTTTCTTCTTGGATATACTACAAAAGCACTAACTTTATATTTACACACATTAAAGCAATATGCATTATTTAATGATTTATAAACATTCAGTATTATGTTTATTTCTCCAAACTTTCTAGTTTTTCCAGCTGTCAGAACTTTACAAATGTCTTGTAAGAGTAAATTCATTATTACTATGATTTTCAGGGTCTTGGAGTTGTAAACTGTTTTAGACAGAATCTTTTAAAAATTATTGGAGTAGTCATCTCATTAATAATACTTTTAAGTACTTTTTCAACAATTGCCTGATGTATTTTGGCAGGAATATGTCCCTCCTCTCAATTTCTTTAGAATTTCAACTTTTCTACTAGAGAAAGTTTGGAAGACTTTTCTTTCAATGTCACTTTATGTTTGAACTAGATCAGAAGTTGTAAGCTTATCTGGATCTTTAATAATGTCAGATTAGATAATATAGTTATTGTAACACTCTTTTTGACATGGTGGAGCTTTCATGTGATGCAGAACATATTAGCTAAGATGGAATTTGATTAAGTTAGTTTTGAGGCTTTGGATGATGTAACAAAAGTTAAAAACAAAATATTTCATTTCCTTGCTATCTGAGGGGATATAAACTCTATCCTCTGCAAGCATACTACATCAATTATTTATAATTTGTTGAAATAGATTTTGTTTCATTGATGTGGTATTGGTCTACATCAATGTTTCTTCTTGATTTTCAACAGGAATTTTATTTTTATATTTCTGGGGGTATTACATGAGTCTTTCATTGGAATCACAAACAGTTCCTTTGAAAGTCTCAACAACATAAAAAAAGACTGTAATCCCCAGTCTTTTTTCATGATGATATTAATATTGAAGCATGAGTAGAAATAGCTTCAACTAAAAATTCTGAAATAACAAGCAAGAATAAGTAATGAGAGACCTCCAGCTAGTTTTCTGGCTCAGTTACTTCACTTAAATATCTTCTTAGACTGTGGTGTGGATCCTGGAAATCAAAGCTTCTTGCTGATCTCAGTGACATAGAACTGGCAAGAAACAGCTTCCTCATGCTTCCTGTAGGCACCAGTCAACACTGACCCTTAGGAAGAATTTTTTGGACTGAAATAATTGTTGTATTTTAAGTTATCTACAAGTAAAATACAATAGCCTGTTCAAGTAAGTTAAGAGTTATCATAATTGTAAAATGCTGATTGGCTGTTTTGAAGTCAGTTGCAGTATGCATTTTAAAGGTCATATTTCAAAAGACTGAAATAACCATAAACTTTGAAGGGCAAAACTATTTGAACTCTGTATTGTTTTTATGAAATAATAATATTTCAATATACAATTATACAATCATCTTTTAAAATATAGTAATAGGTGTATCCTACTTCAAGGAGTGCTGGGACAGTAAAACCTGTTTATTCAATAAAATGCTAACTTAAAAAGTTTATTATTAACTTAAGAAGTATTTTTCCCAGAAAGCTAGTCAAAATGGTTTTTAAAGAACAACTTTATTGAAATGCATTAAATACCATTAATTTTACTAAAAACATTGATTCACAACTAGTTAGAAATCTAACCACCAGGCAAAGTGAGGTTTATTTGCAACCACAATTACAGGAGTATATGTGTGAACTTACAAATGGAAACAATCCTAATTTGAAAACATAGCATCCGTTCATTTACTTTCTTAAAATTGTGTAAATGCAAAATGGCAACACCATCTTAGCTTATACATTAGTTCTAATGTGATTATAATAGTAGGATACATAACAGCAAAGGCACATGCTCATATGGAGAAAGGTTAAATTGTTAGTTTTGTAGTGTATGAAAAGTCAGAGATTAAAGAGTCTTCCCTTATGTGAACTTTCTTTATTAGATTAAAGGGTTCCTGACATTTCAGAAAAGTTCTGTTCAAATTAGCTTCCAGTGTTTTTCTTTAATCTGCACAGGCAAATATTACATGCTTTAAGGTTGCTCTTAGAAGGTAACAGCTTCCAATTAATTAGTTTCTGCTGACAGATATATACATTGTAAATACAAACCATAGGGTTCCAATAAAGAGGTTAATTCAGTTCCTACAAGAGAAGGCTGGGATCTATATTCTCTTTTAAGTATTATTTTAAAAATACTAAACATTAGGCAATTACATAAAGAAGGCAAATTTCTACTTGTGATTAAAAGAGATTATATTAACACCTCGAGAGAGTATGTAATTTTCAATGTGTTTAATAAACACAAAGTATGAATTTAGGTACTTTCAAATTGATAGCTCAAAGATTCTATTTGCAATATAAATATTCATTAATTTTTCACAGAAAATATTGTAAGTTGTCCTATAATTCAGTTTATTATTTTGTTCAAACAATAATCAGAATATTTAATTGTGTGAAGCAAAGGAAAGAAATATGACAAGCTTTTTAGTAAAACTACTTCAGTCTAAAATAGCATTTTTACAGCCCTATTTGCTGCAATAAATTCTAAATCATATGTTAAGAATACATTTCTTATCATCTGGAGCACCTATAGAATGTCATCACCATATCTTCCCTTTAAAAACCCAGGTCTTCTAAATGATGTTTCAGTTCCAACTGAAAACATGTGGTGAGTCCAGATGTTCAAACACAATCACTCCCCAAAGGCTTACAGTTACAGGTTGATTCAAGAATAGCTATGTATAAATATACACATCAGAACCCTAATTTAAAATTAGAACACAGGCTGTGAAGTGCATAAAAATGGTAAGAGACCACAGTTGGCTGTGTAAATTCCTTGTTCAAATGAAAATGCATTTTCCGCCCCATCAATGTAGCACATCTGGTAGAGTCAATAAATTCTTACAAAAGTTTTAATGTATATGTAAAAGGATAGATAATAGATATGACAATATTATGTGAATGAGAAATATGCTTTGCTTGGTAACCTTATTTTAAAGAAATTTTGAATGATATCATTGGTCTGGTCTGGAAGTTTCAGGGTTCAAAGTATTTAAAATGATTAATTCCTCTAGTAATTTACAATGATTAAGGCATAATGAAAAACAGTTGATTACAGGAATAATAACTTAATTGTTTTGATTTCTTACCAGTTAATTCAAACCTCAAACTAACAAGAACATCAGAAAGAGAACTTTTCTCTAAGGAAAGCAACACTTGCTAACTAAGGATATTTATGATGCTTTGCTGGCTAATTTATCCAGACAGATAAAACAAAAGCAAGTGGTACATGATGCAACAGTGAAAACAGCAGTCAGATTTACGAACCAGAGGCAACTCTCCTGCGACTCCTCCATAATTGAGTTCTTTAAAATCATGCATTTCGTGGCTTCATATTTTCCTTTTTCTTTCGATCCTCCTTTTATAAGTCACATTTCCAAGAGTCTGAACAAGGGTAGGAAAACCCATCTTCAGCATTTTCTTACTTCAAAATTTATTACGCATGTTGTAATCAGATCTCCCAAACCACTCAATAACTTTCCGTCTAGTCAAAATACTGTCACCAAGCCAAAACAGTAAGGTTGAAATAATCAAAAGAAACTCCCAGTGTCAGTGAAGAATGCATGCTGTTTGTTTCTACCTGGATGGGAAAGAAAGTATTCTGGTTGCATGAGGGTCATGTCAAAAGAATCAAAATCTTACAGATTGAAAGAGTCCCCTGATTCAAATCCATTTTAGTTCAATCTATGGGCCACTCTACTTGAATTATTGAGGGAATATCTTGCAAATATGGGGATGAGTATAAACACTACCACATGTACTGCAAAACTCCATACAAGGTTTAAAGATGTGTGACTAACATAACAGATACAAAATAGTCTTCCTTATTGCTAGCATAATAAATATTAGAGGTAGGGGAGAAGAAGTCAAATATACTTAACTGCTCACTCCCACTTTCAAAACATTGGCGTAGATAGGCCCTTGATCAAAGTGTGATGAGAAAAATATTGTCTGATCAAAGGGAACTTTTGTAACTAATAAATATTCCTACTGTGCCTGATGTTACTGCTACCAATACTGATTGTTTAACCATATGCTACTCTAGACACTAGATAATACATGTTATCCAATTACAAAAACTGTGTGAAGTCAAAACTAGTATCCGTATTTAAAAATCAGTAAATAGACTTGTTTAGATTAAACATCCTGCTCAAGGGCTCACCTGACTTACAAAAATCAGAGCCAGACTTGAAAGACAGTTCTACGTGTCCCCCAAATCCTATAACCACTGAGATGTAATATCTACTATTTTATTCTAGAAATCTGCATACTACTGAGTGGAAGTTAACAATGCACGTAATACCCAGTAGAAAAACAAAAAGGAAGCAATCATAAGAATATAAGATCTAAAGGGTATTAAAAATTTACAACTAAGTTAATCAAGTTCAGTAATTAATCCTTGCTTCCAACTATGCTCACTTTCTCTTTTTCTTGTCTATTTATTTTACAAATTTGCAATATATATAGCCTTGTAAAAATGCTGAAACTGAACTGAGAACAATTTTCCTTATCATTCCCAGAATTTATGAAGTGGTTATTTTCAACCAAATTGTCTAAATCATGGAAATGTCAAAATATCAGTGCATGTCCTGTCATAAAAATGAAAATAGGTTCTACTTCTTGTGGCTTAGTGCCTCTAGCCAAAAACAAAGGATCTGCTTGCTATATTTAACTCGGCCTCGTTCACTGGCCAAAGAGTTACTGTTCCCTCAAACATAAGCAAGATTTTAAAACTGGTGCCATCTGTGCAATGTATATCGCAACATTGTATTTATCATATTTCTTCAATTAGGGTCAAAGTAATTGAGTCAATGCCAATCATCTTCAACTTAGATATTCCCACTTGAATTTCTTTGGAAATCAAGAATACTGATTATGATGCTATTATTAACCAAATCACTCCAATTCATTCTATAAGGTCACTTTTAAAACTATAAATATAGAATTTACAGATATGTTAGACATTTAAACTACAATGTCCATCTGCTTGAAATTATATTTAAAATACACTTTTTTATGGTGGAATCTCTAAACACTTGCCTAATTAGTTCCCTGATTTAAATCTGACAATCTATAGTCCACTCTACACAAATAATGGAGGTCAAGCCTTACAAGCCTTCATTTCTCATAAACATTCCTCATTTCTTAGTCTAGAGTTGTGTGCATGTATTTTTTTCGGTTTAAATAAATATGTAGATAAACAGATACATAAACAAATATGTCCATATAGAAACTCTAAGACTTACTGACTTACTCAGGGGGAGTCCAAAGGCCATAATAGATATCTACATTTGACAAAATTCAGGGTTTGTCTACTTCTAGCAAAATTTAAAATAACAAAAGGAATTATAAAAGGGCACAAAGAAGATTTATGATTTAAAATTAATTCTTAACTTTCTTAAATTTGCTGAAACTACATTTAAAGTGAATCAGTACCTAGAACAGTATGAGACACATGCACTAAGTTTTTTTTAATCGTACCATACAACAGTTACTTGTGTATTTCAGGGCTTGCTAAGATCTGGTTAGCAAATCCTTGTGCGTGTTTAGCTTTCTTTGCTCTTTTTTGGGAAGAAAGGTTATATGGTTCTGCTGTTCTTGATCATTATTATCAGAATTCTTTGCTTGTAGAAGGTTTGAAGGGTTTTTAAGCTGGCTGAGTGAACAGCTACTTAACATCTACATTTTGTTTAACTAAACTAGATGGAGCACTATTACCTGCTAGTACTCGGTGCTGATATTAACAAGGTGACAGCATCCAAAGTTCTCAGTTGTCACTGTGTTAAGAAACAAGAACCAGTTAGTTACCTTTGGATTTCCTGCACTATTACTTTGGTTTAAGGCAATCATGGAGATAAGCAGTTGGAGTTGCAGGTCACACCTGGATTTATCAAATATTCAGATCAATTATAGAAGAATGACGTTTGGCTAAGATTCATGAATGTACATCAATCAACTGAGTGATGGCTTAAAATGTGGTTGAAAAATAAATTATAGAGCAATAAAATAAAGCAGCTTCAGAATATAACTTAAAATATAAATAAATATCCATGATTCCATGCTGATATAAATAAATGCTTGAAAAAGTAAATGGGAGAATAGATGACTCTCCCATGCAAAGATAAAATTGCAGGTAATTCATGTAAATACACTGCTCTAATGAAGATGAGGCATAATTCTCCACTCCTTCAGTGTTGGATGCTTTTACTGGCTTCTTTCCATAGGGTTCACTATTAAAAGGGGGCAGGAGGAAGGGGGTTTTATAGTGGCAAAATCTGACAGATGTTACCTCACTCCTGTGGTGACAATCAACATCAAAAGTGTATCCAATAAAAACAAATCTGTACTCAAAGAGAAAGAAACTTTATTCAAAAAGACTATTGTAACAGGTAGGTAGCTGTGATCTCAGAAATCTGCAAGTGTCTCAAAATTTAACAGTAAAAGGTTCTTCTTTAATAGAATAAGAAGGGATAAGCAGTATATAAGAGGAAGTTGTGTGCTATGAGCTGAATTGTGCCACTGTATTCATATCTTAAAATCCTCATGCCCGGGACAGTTGTCTCCCTATAACTGTAGGGGATACATTCCAAGACCAACAGTAGATACTTTAAGTAGATACCAGATAGTACAAACCCTGTATACATTATGTATTTTCTACTCATACATAACTGTGGTCAAGTTTAATTTATAAATTAGGCACAATAAGAGATTTAGCAACAATAATAGAACAATTATAACATTGTACTGTAACAAAAGTTATGTGAATGTGGTCACTTTCTCTTTCAAAACATGTTATTGTGGGCCAGGCATGGTGGCTCACACCTGTAATCCCAGCACTTTGGGAGGCCGAGGTGGGCAGATCACTTGAGGTCAGGAGTTCAAGACCAGCATGGCCAACATGGTGAAACTCCATCTCTACTAAAAATATATAAATTAGTTGGGTGCGGTGGCAGGTGCCTGTCATCCCAGCTACTGGGGAGGCTGAGGCAGAAGAATTGCTTAAGCCCAGGAGATAGAGCTTGCAGTGAGTCGAGATCCTGCCACTGCACTACAGCCTGGCCAACAAGGCGAGACTCTGTCTCAGCACACAACAACAATAACATATGTTATTGTGCTATACCCACTTATTTTTGGACCAAAGTTATCTTGGTAACTAGAACCCCATAAACTGAAACTGTGTATTAGGTGGGACTACAGTACCTGAGAATGTACTGTATTTGGAGATAGGGCCTTTAAAGAGGTAATTAGGTTAAATGAAGGCATAGGGCTGAGCCCTCATCCAATCTGACTGGCGTTCTTGTGAGAAGAGAAAATGTGGATGCAGAGAGACGCCAGGGATGCACGCATGCAAAGGAAAGACACGGTGAGGACAGTGAAAAGACGGCCACCTGCAAGCCTAGGAGATAGATCTGAGAAGAAACCAAACCCGCCGAACACCTTGATCTTGGACTTCTCCCTGCCAGTACCGTGAGAAGATAAACTTTGTTGTTTAAGTCACCCAGTCTGTGGTGTTTTTGTTATGGCAACCCTAGCAAACTAATACATTGGTCAATCAGGGGAGAGGAGTGACCAACATGGTAAGACAGGAAATGCCTCTTGCTCTAGTAAGTTGATTCTCAGGATAAACTGATAAGGGAGGCATGTTCTGCAATTAATGTTCGCCCAGGCTTGAAAGAATCAAAGTTCATGGGTCTGTGGAGAGGAGAGAAGTCCTACTAAGGTCTAGTCAAGACAAAGCAGAGGATAAGAAATGGGCACTTATGAACACTTGGTCAAGTGATTAGTCATGTGAGGAGTATGTACTCATGACACAATGTGATCAGCATGACACATTACCTGTGTGGTCCTCCTTCCCACAACCCATAACTTCTGTCTAATTATGAAAAAAAAAATCAGAGAAGTCTCAGTTGAGGATATTCTACAAAACATCTGTTTAGCAGTCCTTAATACTGTCAGGGTCATCAAAATCAAGAAAAGTCTGAGAAACTGTCATAGTCAACAGAAGCCTAAGGAGAGATGGCTACTAAATGAGATGTGGTATCTTGGGCAGGGTCCTCGAGTAGAACAAGCCCACTAGGTTAAAACTAAGGAATTCTGATGGATGTTAGCCAATGGTAATGTATTGATATTAGTCACAATTGATATTGTGACAAATGAACCATAGTAACGTAAGATATTAGAAATAGGTGGAATTGGGTGTGGGGTATAGGGGAACTCTCTGTACTAGGTTCACAATTTTACTGTAAATCTAAATCTGTTCTAAAATTAAAAGTTGACTTTAAAATCCATGACAATAAATAAAAACAGTTAATGAATTGCAACAATCGACTATTTCAAATAAGATAGCACAAAGCCGTCATTAAAAAGTTCAAATCAGCCTTGAAATACCACTGTGTGTAATTATAAAACATGATTTAATTGCCACTTTAGAGGATCATGACTTTGGTATAAGGAAAAGTATATCTGCATTTTGAATTCTATGAAATTAATACCAAATTCTATGAAAGTAATATTTATTTGGTTTATGTAAAGTGGAAATCAATGTGTAGAGATTACAATGCTAAATCATGTGCATTTTCTTCTAGATCATTTTTTTCTCCCAAGTCTCCAAACTTAACTTCATTTTGCCTGAATGGGATCACTAACATCCAGGCCCTTCACAGATTCTTGATAACTATGGTTTTCAGGACCTTTTATAATAGTCCCTTGCTGACCTCAATGCTAAATCTCTCTCCATATTCACCTTACCAATTGGCTTATCTGTTACTTTAATTTAGAAAATAATTATGCATTCTTCCTCTTCCTCTGCATAGAACACTAAAGGCAATCCATCTGATAAGTATCTCACCTTTTCCCTATACAAAATTCCAGTACAAACAAGTACAAAGTCTATTCCATATAACTGCTTTTTTTTTTTTGTATTTCACTCAGGAAAAAAAAGAAGTTACTTTTTTTCTGCCTCTGGTGGTGTTCCCTACATGTGCAAAGAAATGAATGCTGACTCTTTTTTCTAAGTGCCAGGAAGCATTTTCTCATTGCGGTATTTCCATTGATCAAAATACTTTTATGAACCATTGTCAAGTCAAGCGATCTCCCACTTAAGAAATCATCCTGCAAGGATACTGTAGAAAGAGCTTTTCTGCCTATAGACTTGAAAATGTTATCACAGTCTTCACTGGGCATTCGTATTTAATTCTGTCTTGCTTTGAATTTTTTAAAAAAATTCTGCTTTCTTAAGGATAATCAAAAAGAAGCAGTAAAAAGAAGGCTGAGTAGGCAAAAGATAGTCGTTTGATTTTATTTGCTATTTATCATAGTTGATGCTTGGTTCATCATTAAAATCATCATTGAAATCTGATTTAAAAAAATATCCCAAGAATAACAATGTTACTCTTCAGTACCCTTTGTTTATTGTTCAGTTTCTGCTGGCAAGTTTGAATAATTACAGTTATAGAATTATATTTTTATTAAGTTTAATAATTAGCCTTTTGGAAAATGAATGTTATATTTTAGTAGCTTGAAAATGTGATCTGTATGTATGTATTGCATTTACAGTTTAGTTAGGAAACTAATGAGATGTGATTGACAATCTGACTGGTGAGAAACTGGCACAATAAATTTCTATTAGAAGACGTGAGTTTTTTTCTTCCAGCTTTGTATTCATCTAACCTCAAAGTACAGGAATTATTATATCGAACACCTGCCATGCTGGCCTTTGGAAACGATACTCCTGTAAAAATACCAAACTAATTATAGCTCATATAAGGGAGAGGTGGCAGAATTGACTATTTGTGAGTTTACCTTAGAAGAGTAAACTATGGACAGATTGTGTGACTACTAATCAGATGAAAAAAACTAATAGAAAGTAAAGCTTGATTGATGCATAGAGTAGTATTGTTTATTTAAATGGGGTTCACATTTTTATAAGTGTGTGTAGGGATATATAATATATAGATATATATTTGTAATGTATTATGCAGTATAGCTGGTGTGTGGAAGAGACACATTTCCAGTGTCATTAGTTTGCTTTGAAAATCAGATCTATTTGTCAACTTTCTAGGCAATTTACAAACTTGTTGATGTAATTATTCTCTGACACATATTATTTCTTTTAGTACCAGTGTACTTCTCATGATTTATAGTGAATTCATATTTAAGGCATTTTCCACACTTACCTTCCAACTGTCTGAGTCTCGTTCCCACGAACATCGTAAATTCTAATGATAATCCTATCAAATGCAGAGCTTGAGATGACAGAGTGAATCACAACTTCCTTGGGTTGTTATAAATAAAACCAACATCCTATTGTTAGGTTTCATTTTGGTATTATTCAGCCAAGTTCCATTATTTATAAAAAAATTACATTTTAAATCTAGCAAATATATGGCCTTAAGGTAAATCTTTCATTTTCCTGCTGAAAGTCAGCAATCTTCTTTAGACAGTAAAGCCTGAATCAGAAATACAAGTGAATACATGAGTACTTACTAATGCAATAAGTGATGAAAAGAAATAGTAATAAACACAGCTACAATGTACCAGACATTGGGTTAAGTGGTTTAACATATTGTTTTCCATCCTCTTAATAATTCTGTGAGTTATTCTTGTCACCACTTTAATAATTAACGTTAGAGGCCAAGAAGTTTAACAACTTGCCCAAAGATACAAATATAATGAGTGCTGACCTTGGATTTGAACCTAGGTCAGCCTGACTCCAAAGTCATACCTTTTATTACTTTTCTGGGCTAAAAATTAATTCCCTGTGAATCAATAATACTTTCCATGTAAAAGAAGAGAAACTAATGAAAAGGGTGTGGAAATTAATTTGAAGTTAAATTAAACTCATCCTTAAAAATACAATGTTGATTAATAGTTTCTGCAATAGATAACCCAATACTGTGATTATTCTATAATACATTTTTTCCCAAAATGAAAAAGGGGTACATTTATCCTCTTAAAGTTGACATGGAAAATTTAAATATCATGTATTAGAAAAAAAAGCAGCGGTCAATTTTTTCTATTAGACACTAAATTTTATATATATGTATATATATTTATATAATATATAATATATAAATTGTATACATTGTATATATTATATATAATTGTATATATAAGTCGTACCAGTGGTGGAATTTTTTTGTATAGCCGTTGCTTTAGATCACTAGCTATTCAGGATAAGGCAGGCAGATTAGAAGAGGAAGTAGCAGAGAAGTTCAATTAAAGGAAGACTGAACCAACTGAAGATCAATCTACAATGAAGACTAAGAGCTCTGAGTAGATAATGTAAATCAATATAAAATATGATTGGACTGTGAAAGGTGTGATTTTTCAAGCTACTTTTTAGGAAACTGTCTGTTGTATAAATTAATATCCATGAATTTCTTTCTAAGAATTTTGCAGGTGGCATATTCTTGAACCTACTCTGTGCATCTTGCCAATTTAAATCCTACATGTCCCAAACGTCATGTTGTATAAACTTTCATAACAAGTTTTCAGGTCCAGCAAACATGTGAGCACCTGTTATGTGCAAAGTAAAAATCCTTTGCACAATATAATAGTGGACAATCATTTAGCACAGTGACTATTAGCCCATGGTCAGTTACATTCATGCATCACCCAGTGTTGAGTAAATTATTGGAAATCTGAAAACAGATCATGTCAATACACTGGTGAGTGGTAAAATAGCCCAAATACCAGATGTTATAGAGGCCCTTCCCTACCTAGTCTTTGTGGATGCATGAGGTTAAGTTGTATCTCAGCTATAGTTTGAAAGATGATAGCGCTAAGGCACCCTTCATCTCTAACCTTTGCCTGGTTCTGCAACAGAAATTCATTTCAGACCTAATAGCAGTTATTCAAGACAATCTCTCAAAAATCTTTCAGAAAATGGTCTTGGAGTTCTGGGCTTGACTCACTGTTTAACAATGGGCAGGCTTCAGTTTCTTCCTTTTTAATGTAGGATTAATAATTGGACTTACCTTATAATTTAAAGTGAGAATTGACTGGGAGTACGTGAAATGCTTGCAGCACTCAGTGCCTTGAATATCAATGTCCACAAAACGTATTATTAGGCTGTCTTTGAATAGTGTGACTGGTTTTTAGTGTTTAATTGAACAGACTGATTAATTGATTAGGTCAATGATTCACAAAGAAATAAGATTATCTGACCCCTTAACATATAAGAAACACACACACTCATCTTATTTCGAATGTGAAATCTTAAAGATATTAAATGAATTCAAATTCATGAGACCTCAATCTTTGACAAACCTTAGAAAACTGAGATCAGCTTATGTTTCCTAAAATATGAAATATGAAAATCTTTTTTTTCAGTCTTTAATAGTATTGTAGAAGGCATTTTCATGTTATTTAATCTGATTCTTGGAAAATTATACAATGTCCATAGTTTCTGTTTGACGATAGTTAAGGCGTTTAGTGAAAAAGTAGGGATACATGAACATAACATGTCTATTCCAAATGTCAGGATCCTAAAACCATGAGAACACTAAGTAACTAATGAAAAGATATGAAAAGCACGTTTTCCTTCCATTTAAAGTCTGTTTGCATACACTATGATTTTTATAACTCCAGAAAAAATGTACATGTTTCCATGTTGTCATGCTATTCAAAAGATGAAAATCGTAAAAGAATGGGAGTTAGATACACTCCTCTCTAGTAAGGCATCTTTATCAGGGGCAGATTATTGTTCTGGGTTCTATGGATGAACCAAGGGTCCATATGCTGTTTTAAATTGTATGGATATTTGATGGATTTGTATACATGGGTATTTTGTACTTTTCAGCTTTTAGCATGTTTTGAGAGAGTATAACTTTAGCACTTAAGCATAACTGTTATGAAGAATCTTCCTACAATGTAAGTATTGAAAGTAATGGCAAAAACTGCAATTACGTTTGCACCAACCTAATAATTGAGATTGTTTGCCAAAATTCTTTCTCCTGTGATTTCATTTCTTCAGATCCGTAATATCCTTCTACAATCCCTTTCAAATTCAAAACTTCTGGATCATTTCACTGTAAATAATTCACAATTATCTCTCAAGTTTTCTCTCAAGCATCATCAAGGAGCTAAGCATTACTAACTGGAGCAGACCCAATTGTTCAAAAACTCAGTAGCTCCTCTTGTTTTTCAAACATGCATTCTTCATTGTTATTAATGAAAAAACTAAATGATTCATGGTAGTGTTTCTCACACACTTCTTAAAAGAAGTAGTCTTTCTTTAGTTGTGATGATTATTCATTTATCCCGTAATAAAATGGGATGATGGCGTAAAGGTGAAGTTTTATTAACAACACTGGAATTGCTTGAAGTAGATTCATTATGTTGAAGGCCAGGTTAAAACAAATTTACTTTTTCAAGTGGATGACTTTTTAAACAAAAGAAATATATATTTGTTACACATTTTTCTGAACAATTCAAGCAATACAGAGATTAAATATGGGTTAGAGCAGACAGAATGGGTTACTTGAATGAAATAGGGATTAGTTCAACTACTAGTCTGGATGTGCTGTATTAGTTAGCTCTTGCTCTTGCTAGTCACCCAAAACTTGGTGTCCTTTTTTCCCCTCACAATTGTATACATTGGTTGGTTGTTTCTGTGGATCTGCTTGTCATGGCTGAGAAACTTGGGCTTGCTCATTTGTCTGTGGTCACTTGGTCGATCAATCAGAAGCTGACTGGTCTCGGATAATGTCAGCTGGGATGACTCTGTTCTGCCCCACACAGTTTCCCATCCTCTAGTAGGCTAACACAGACATGATCTCATGGCAATAGCAGGTATCCCAAAGAAATATAAATATGCAAGAGCCTTGTGAAACCACTGCTGGCATCGGTTCTTTTTATGGCCCAATTGACTGGAGCAATTTACATGGTCAAACTAGTTTCAGTGTGGAGAGGTCATTAATTGAAGTCATCAATGCAATTAAATTATACCAATCAAGTTAATGCTATTGCAACCACATTAGCATTAGCAACAATATCAGAGGATTGACCCACACTACAGATATTTATCTCCCTGCTATCATAGTCACTCATGGATACCTGATGAAGGATGCATCTCAATTTAAGACAATACAAGTAACTTTTTTTTTTAATGATTGGAAACAAATTTCTCTCTGTGTGGTTAAATGGATTATGGTTATATATATATATATAATATATATTTCATTGAACACTATGTAGCTATAAAAAGTAATTAGGAAGCGGTGTGCTGACATCCAAATATATGTTGGATATATATTTTTAGGAAGATGCATAAAAGGATGAATATGTTAGTACTGGCATAAGAACAAGGAGGAAGAAGAATATACAGACACACATGCATAGTATAGAGGCTTGTGCACAAGTCTCTGAAAATCTTAAGAGAAAAAAAGGAAAAATATTGATATAGATATAACTTGCAAGAAAGCTATTAGAAAAAGAAGTCTTTTCAGAGAATATCTTTTTGTGCTTTTTGAAGTTTGAACCACATAGTATTATTGATAAATAAATACATTATTCAATAAATTATTAAAACAATAATAATCACAAAAAGTAAAAACAAAAAGGCATGTAATATTACCAGGTATCTGTACTCTCTTACTGATCTACCTCTTGCTGGTTGTGAGAACTCCGTCAATTTTAATAAACTACATGAGCTAGGATTTTTCTTTCCAGAAGTTAAGGATAGCAGTACCTCGCCCACATAATTGGCATGCAATTTAAATGGGAAAATCCTTATAATGCACTTAACTGGTGTTTGACACATAGTAACTGCTTAGTTAGATTTCAGTATTTTTTTTTTTCTGTCAGCACTGTTTCATTATTTAATCATAGGAAACGTACTGCAAAGGAGCTAAGGTACAAGTCAAACTGGATTTCCACTGGAAATGTTTTGCTAGGTCATTTTGTCTTTCCCTTTTTTATTAATGCCTTACTTTTAATGTAATCTTTGCTCTCTTTCTAGCCTCTTCCCATTTTTACATTACTGAAAGGTCAAAATCAACAATTAAAATATGAAATATACAGTAACCATGTAAATATCATGCTAGAAGTCTCAGTTGTTCCTTTCATGTGTTAGTTGCATGAAACAAATGAAATTACATCATTGATGAGAAACTTCTCCTGGTAGAAAATCAGTAAGATGATGTGTAAGTTCCCCAGTGAAGAGAACTGGTTTTTTCAAAATTTGTTTGTCTGTTTGTTTGTTTTAGGCCTTGGTGGTGTCACATGTTACAAATGTTAGATAATATAATCTCCTTCACTGAAGAGACGTTCTTAAGTTTTTATTTAAGCAGACACATCGAGTTTTTATCTTAAAGCCTGTGCTTTGGGGATCTTGTTTAATTAATCTGGAGAAGGTTTTGTTTTTTGTGGTGGTTGTTTTGTTTTAAATAATAGAAATACCTACCTTTTCTCTCCACTCAAACAATTGAACATAGATTGACTACTATTGACATCAAGGAATTAATGTAATATCAGTGTGATATCTAAGAAAATATTTATATTTTTGGAGATATCAAATTTAAATACCAATATATTTTTAGCTTTTCAAAGTTTTATGGGGAAAGGGCAAAAATTCCATGACTAAGATTTGCTTAAATTAATACTATTTCAACTCAACCACAAACAAACTCAGAAAAATTAGGGTCTCCGTTCAGTGGGTTGCTATAAAGATACTGTTATAGACTACGTAGCTTATAAACAACAGAAATTTATTTCTCACAGTTCTGAAGTACAGAACGTTCAAGGTCGAGGCTCCAGCGGATTTGGTATCTGTTGAGGGTCGGTTTGCTGGCTCCTAAGTGGTGCCTTCTCATGGTATCCTCGTGTGGTGGAAGGGGCAAGGGAGTCTTTTATAAGGGCACTAATCCCAATCATAAAGGCTCTACCCTCATGATCTAATCACAGTCCAAAGGCCGCAATTCCTAATACTATGACCATGGTGGTCAACATTTCAACGTATGAATATTAGAGAGACTCAAACATTCAAACTGTAGTCATAGGTGTGCCAAATTATTGATATTTGTTGAGTCCAGGTAACATATATGTTACTTTGTAATTCTGAGATTATTTAAACATTGTCATAATATCTTTTTTTTTAAATCTAGAAGAATTCTATACTCAGATTACTTCACAAATATCATTCTCCCTTGACCTTCAAAAAACTCAACTCTGAAATTTTACCCAGTGTTTTAGGGATGTGATATGTATGAGAAAGCCATCTTTAGAGCACTTGTCATATAAGCCCACTGAAAGGAAAAGCTTGGTTCTACATTAGCCGGTTGGCAGAAGAGTGTACATTTATTTACTTCATGTTCAAGTAACATGGTAAAAAAAACAAAAAGGAAAAAAAACACACAAGCTAAATTCTAGCTTCATTGAACTTATTTCAGTTTTTCAAAAATGCCTTTTCTTTGGCCTCTGTGCCTTTATACACCTTGTACTCTCTGCCAGAATATGCTGGATTTGGCTGGGTCCTATCACAGCTTATTCACACATCCTTCAGCAGAACTTCCCTAACTACACTTTCTATATCCCGAATACAAATGTCTCACATATTTGTTCAATAATGGCACTTATATTTTATTATTACCACTCTTTAAATCACCAGTACATCTTGTGCTTAACAAATATTTGTTGAATGGATAAATAAGTGAGTTAATGTAGAAATGAATACTTGCCTCTAATATCTGAGAAACGCAAGGGGCAAGGTTGTATCTCTTTGTATTCCAATGTTCAATGCTTTCAAGAATACAGAATCATTTAAAAAAATCAGAGATCAAATCTTGACTTCTAAAACATAACTACCTTCACCTAAAGTCTGAACTAATCAACAAAGCAGCCACATCATAATGGAGTGCTACAGCCATGGTTAGAGCCGTATGCGTAGTCTCTAGAAATCTTCAGAGAAAAAAGGAAAAATATTGATACGGATATCACTTGCAAGAAAGCTATTAGAAAAGGAAGTCTTTTCAGGGAATATCTTCTTATGCTTTTTGAAGTTTGAACCACATAGTATTATTATTGATAAATAAGTAAACAAATACTTAAAGCTAATAAACCAATGCTTTAGTTTTGTGCTTGAGCCTGAGTTCTCAAACTTTCTGAAGACTCAAGAGAGTCTTCCACATACAGATCTGCTATACTCACTCGTACGTCCTGGCCTCCAACTTTTTTTTTCACGTTGAACTTCCGTATCCTACAAAGAACGTCTCTGGGTCAGACAGAATTAATTATTCTGGTTCTTCCTTTTTAGAGTAAACAATGATAAAAAGGCAAATATGGAGGTAATTATCCAGTACTTGCAGCTGAAGACATTTCAAGTACGCTGTTATTTATCTTGTTAAGAGGAGAAGGAACATGGATACAAACAAGGAAAAGAGTTTTAATACTCTTTTAAAAACGACAAGAATGCCACGTGGAGCGTAAACTAAGAAACTTCAATAAATAACCAACAGTGCATATCTGTCAGGGGAGAATTCATTGCTTATTAATCACAAACAGGGTTTTATAATGGTGTATTACTTGTTTCAAAGTTCTATTTTTTCAACCCCCAAGTTAGCAGTGTTTTTTCCTAATTAAATTGGATTTCTTCCAGTATGCCTCAGAATAGTCACCAAGATTTATTCTTCTTTTTTCCATGTGGCAGGAGTAATATAAATAGCAGGTGTAAAGATTTTCCTTCAACCATCCTTAAAATTTTAACTGAAGGGTTCCTGCCTGTATTAATGTATTCCAGCCAGTTGACAAGATAATGCTTCTCTGATGTTGTATATCTAATCTAACCTTTTGTCTTTGTCAGGAAAAGAAAGATTTTTCTTGGAGATAGCCGAGTGCAAAAGAATGGAGTTTGTTACTTTAATAGTAGGTCAGGGAGTTGTGGCATGGTATGTGCTATATTTTGGCACAGGCACATGCCATTAAAAATGAAGTGGCTCCTTTATAAAGTAATAACACAAACTAAATCTGTGTTCCTAAATGTGAATGGAGAAAGCAAATAAAAGTTTGAATTCAAACAAAAGTCCCAACTTACAATGTTGTTAGGTTTTTGACAGTAGTTTGTTTGGTTATTTTTCATTAGTCACAGGAAAAATTAAAACTTTCCTGGAATTTTATGTCATCAGTGGTAGAATCAGCTGTCATCTGTCCTTAAGAATGCTTGGCTTGTTCCTCTGATTAGTAATAACGCTCAATATTCTAATCTTATTTATTATTTTAATAGGAAATTACCTAGTTATAATTTCAATTACAACTTCAAGAAAATCACTTTTATTTTTTTTATGTCTCCAGATAAACAGGGAATAATCGCCCTTTAAAACTGAATGAGAATTAGTAGAAAAATCTCTACTCTTTAAAAAAAATTAATTTTGTCAAAGAACAAATACTAAAAGTTTATTATTTTTGCAGAACTATATTTTCCCTCAATCCTGATTCCCCTTAACCTAACTTCAAAATATTTTCTTAAAAAACTGTTGAGTATCATGCTTAGTACCTGGATGATGAAATAATCTGTACACCAAACCCTAAGTCACAAGTTTACCTATACAACAAACCTGCACACGCACCCCTAAACCTGAAATAAAAGTTGAAATACTTAAAGTCACAAGTTAGACAAGAAGTTAAACTATTTAGATTATTATAAATATAGCATCTTAATATCTCTAATTATAAAAAACCAAAATACTGTTCTATTTGTCTTATTTACTTATCAATTCTGTAAAAGTAAAATGCTGTGTTTCATAAATGTAATGTTATTTGAACCGAGTTATCAGAATTTTAAAGAAGTATTTTTCTGAAGTTGTTTAAGAGTACAGTGGAAATTGTATCTTTAAACTAGTGTATCGTTTACTTTTACAGCAATTAGTCATTTTACAACTGTCATTGAAAATTAAGTCACGAGCTATTTTTAACAAGCAGGAAAATCACCTGACGTGGCATCTATCTTTTATTCTAGAAAAGGTCTACATAATTGTAGGGAACATAAATATATATCAATTACTAATAGTTATTCTCTATAGCATACCTAGGTAGGTAATAACACAAAGAATTCTAGTAATTCTAGCTTTGCATTGTACTTGATTTTAAAATGATCATTATTTTACCATAACTTATTTCAGCGGTTAGACTCTCCCACTCCCTTTTCTTTTAATTTTATTGTCACAGATGCTAAAACTTAGAACTAAAAAAAAAATGATTTTATCATTCAAGAAAACAATTAAAAATTTCATTATTCTTTAAGTGATGTAATCATTTAAGAATATTTATAAACTGTTTTCTCCAATGAAAGCATTTTTTTTTGCCAGAGTTAAATGTTTAAATGTTGGTATTAAAAATAAATCACCATCATTGAATCATGTGAAATAACAGTTGTGAAAACATGATCTAAAGTCTGATTTCTGTCATCATATAATCAGCTTTGGAACATAACGCATCTTGTAATGTTTTAAGTTCTAAAATATAAATATTAGGAATCTCTTTATAATCACCAAATTCCTGCTAACCTGGAATGGAAGAACTGCTCTGTTCATTTGAGTGTTCTCATTAAAACAAAATTATTCTTCTAACTATTAAAATATTATAAAATATAAAATGTGCCACATTGACTTTCATCTTTCTTTGATATTTCAAATTACAATTTTAGGCTTATGTTCTTGAATATTTTTACTCTAAAATTGCTGCTAAGCTCTCCAGTTATTGGTATCCTAGATAGATAGAACATTGCTCATGTGAATAATAATTCCATGGTTATTATGGATATCCAAAGTTGATAAAGCAAATACAGTCTTAGGAAATGGTAGAAACTTTATGAATCATCTAGGCAACTACTACTGTTAAAATGACCCACTTTAAAATATCCTCACTGGTCTGCCAGCCAAAACACCCCAATAACTCAAGTGATAGGGCTCTGTATCATAAGGCAGCCCAGTATATCATTGCAGCTCAGGTTACTAGAAGTTTCTTTCTAATAACAGGCAAATATCTTTCTCCTTGTGGTTTCCACATAGTCATCCTTCCGTATTCTCTTTTTACAGACCACTGCCTGCCTAATCCTTCATGTGCAGGACTTCCTTCATGCCATCTCAGTCATTGTCCCCACCACTGTGACAGGGATATGTGAGATTCACCATTCTCCAGAAGGAGATATGGAAAAGCAGAGATGATAAACTAATGGATCAAACCACACAGATGTGATTATACTCATCAGTTTAATTTCAAATCAAATCTTCTTTTCAAGACACTTGTATGTTTTCTTTTTCTTATTTGAATAGTCTCGAGAAGTTCCCCCAAGTTTCTAGATTTAGGACTCAATGGGTTTTATGACATGATTTGGGTTTCCTTACTACCTTGGGCAAATTCCTCTAAGAGTTTCTTTTGATCCTGTGCTCAGATTTTATCCTCCTCTTTCCTCCCTCCCTCCCTTTTGTACATCCCTCCAACCTGCCTATCAGTATTAGTGGGGCACCAACTCTTTGCTAGGTACAGGACATAACATAATGTATAACATTGACATGGCCCACGCCTTCGTGGAGCTTACAGTCTAGTGAAGAAGGTAGACACATCTAAAAATTAATTGTTATAAAGACTATGAAGAAAACAAACCATGCACTAGGAAAAATAGGGACTGTTTACCCATTTGGATGAAGGAGATGTTGGGGAAGGCTTTCTTGAGTAAATGACATTTCTTCACCCTTCAGCTTCAGTTTAAAATTTCAATGTCAGGGAATCCCTTCCTTAACATCTCACTTAAAAAATCTCTTCTAGGGTACTTTTCCCTAGCACTCCTTCCCATTGTCCTTATTTTCACGTTTATCCATGCCCCACATGAGTTAGATTGGGTTCAATGTACTGCTTACATTTATGGCAATCTCATCTCTGTGTCATAGCTCTGACAAAAATAAAGTGAAGGTAGATGTTTGCATTTGCTTCCACCACACAGTGCAAATTTCATGAAGAGGTCATACTTCTTCTTCATAAATGCACATTTAAATGCAGCATATAGTATGTGTTCAATAAATGCTTTCCTGAACTGAAATAATAATCACACTTAAGATCTTTCAAATCTATCTAAACAAACCATTTTTTATCTCATATTTGCCATCTTTTCTTCCATTTTCTCTGTCAATGCTTACCATTGGCTATAAGCCAGGTAGGGTAGTTGGCACCAACAAGATAACTGTGGTTCCTGCCACCATTGGACTTATTCTGAGTCTAATATGCATATTCGATTCATATTAGAACTCCTCTATGAGCTAACAGCATTTGAGGATAGTCCCATTTTCATCATATTATTGTTTAATAACTGCTCAAAATACATTGATCAGTGTTTGACAGTTCCTGATTGTATTAGCCCATTCTCATGCTGCTAATAAAAACATAACAGAGACTGGGTAATTTATAAAGAAAAAAGGTTTAATTGAGTCTCAGATCCACATGGCTGGGGAGGCCTCAGGAAACTTACAGTCATGGTAGAAGTTACCTCTTCACAGGGCGGCAGGAAGAAAATGAGTGACAAGCAAAGGGGGAAGCACCTTATGAAACCATCAGATCTCAGGAGAACTCACTATCATGAGAACAGCAGCATGGGGGTAACCACCTCCATGATTCAGTTACCTCCCACTGGCTCCCTCCCATGACATGTGGTGATTATGAGAACTACAATTCAAGATGAGATTTGGGTCGGAACACAGCCAAACCATTTCACTAATTTTGTCCTGGATTTCCTATAGGAACCTTCAATATAGAGCATGATATAAATAGTGAGAGGAAAAAGCAGTAACAGAAAGCAGAAAGAGTACATTTGAGGGTTATGAGAGAAATACATAGTGCATGCGCACACACACACACACACACACACACACGGCTTTGGTCTCATTAAGTATTCCCTCCCGCCAATGCATGTGCTAAACATAACTTTGGAAAATGAATCAAGGATATTTCTTATGTGGAGTTTTAATCAATAGCCAATGTATCAATGAAGTGTCATAGTTGTCATTAGTAATATCAATCTCTCTGGCCTTGCTAAGCTCGGTATCCAAGATCTGTATTTTGGTTTTATACATCAGGTAATTGTTCTATACTTTGTACATTCTGTGTAACAAACTGTTTCTTCTCAAATCCGACTTTTAAAAGAAGTGACACATGGGTTACCATCAAAGATCTGAAACAAATAGTGCAGTAAATATTAAGTCATTTTTCCCCCTTTATAGCACAATACTAGGGAGATATTAAAACTAGAGTGATAAGAGTAGTAGGTGGTCTGCAAGAGCAAATGTGCCACCATGGAAGTATTTCATGAGAAGTGAAAATCTGATTTTTCATAGAGAAGATCATAGAGTTTCCATTCCATGCAAACCACATGTTCCTTTATTCACCCAGAACCCAGGTTCTTCTAGCAAATAATCATGTTTAATGGAAAAGCTAAATTATAACCCTCTAAATTCTAAATATGTATTAGTAAACACAAGATTTAAGTGAATTAACTGATTCCCTAAAAGCAAAAAAATTAAATTTTCTAACAGAAGGTAATGCTTTTTGTTTGTTTTGTTTTGTCTTTATTTTTTTTCTTGGTATATTTGAGAACATTTCTCAAATGATCAGCTAAGTAAAAATGTCCAGGGAGGTTTCATGTGATAAATTGGTGAAAATTCATTACTGCTGAATAGAGTTAATGAAAGATTTTCTGAGCAAGTCACTATGGTAGAATCTAATATGTATAAATTAAATCTTCTACTTGGAAACATACTAATAAAAGCAATGAATTAAACATCAGGACCAAGAGATTTGGGCTTATTAATATAGTGTAACTCTATTTAGTAAACCCTAATTGGCTGAACACTGATGTTACCAGTAAAATTAATAAATAGAAAAAAGTGTATCCAGCAATATCCAGATGTATCATATATTAAACTTTAAAATTTAATGAAGATATCGTATAATATTAAAAGTTTGAGTAAAAGAAACTTGATAATTTTGAGCAAGTGTCATGGCGTGATAGCTCTATGAACCATAGGAAAGCATATTACCAATGTTAAATTGCCAGTCATGTTTTGCAGATTTTAATCAGCAAGGATGAGTTCTCAGAAAGGAAAATATCTCATTTATCTCTCAAAATTTCCAAGTCATCTAGGGATACACCATGTACTGGTATTGAATAGCAACAATGTAATGAACATTTTCACAATATATTGAAGATATGAGAGTAATAAAGATGTTTCTTTTTCTCTATTCAATCATTCTAGTAATCATTCTTTCACTAGAGTTTTAATGAAATACGCAATGGAGTTTTGAATGCCTTTTAAATGTCAGGAATTGTTCTAGGTTCTGGGGATACAAAGGTGACTGAGACAGCCACGGTTCCAGCCATTATGAAACAGGTACTTTAAAAGGAAAAAAAAATAAAAAACAAGTACATAAAATCATAAGTAAGACAAAAAATAATTTAAAATGGTTTGATGAAATAGAAAATATGCATGGTGGAAGAGGATCTAGATCAGGTCACTTTTCTGTGACCTATAAGTCTATACCAACATAAGAATAAAAAATGCAAACTTTTGTTTATAATAGATTTGCTTACTCCTATTTAATTAGGACTTAAGAAGACCAGTTGGGAGGCATTTCCATGTTTCTCCAAATACAGTATTGATTAATCCAGACATAATGTTCACACATTATAAAACATTCCAAAAGACTAATTTTGGGGAAAACCTAAACCCAGAATAAATGTCCTTGTAGAAATCAATGCCTACATTTTGTTTTCCAGAATGACTCCATTGGAACTTCTTTTTAGAAATCCACTTTGAAGCACTTTTTATTGTCTTTAATAAAATCATTTATCCATTGGCATCTAAACAGACCAAGTGAGAAAATATTATCTCATTTACAAGATATACAAGTCAGAAAGGAGCTATGTTATTTTATTTGCTTTTTGTTCTTGTTGTTAATATTAAAAAAGAGGACGACTTTAGTTTTAAAAATATCGAGTTAGGAATGGAAAAGGACCATTCAACATAGTCGAAAATGTGAGACAGGATAAAGCAAACAGATAATGAGGGTAAAGTTGGAGATTTAATTTTGCAAGTTTCTGTCTCTCCCTACCACCTTATAGATATGGAAAACTTCATTTCTGTGGACATTGGTAACCACTGAGAAGAGTGTTCTGAGAATGGCAGGTGACAGATTCCTGGGGAATTAGTCTGAATAAATTACAAGGAGAGGGAAATGGTCCACTGAAATCACTTTCTAGAGAAGTCTCATAGTAAAGGGCACGAATACTATATGGGTTGTGCATAATAACTCAGTGTATTGTACCTGGTTTAGACATACATTTTTAAATATTTGTAACGTCACTGATATTGGGATATACTGTAAAATTGATAATGTCTTACAATAATAATATTTCTTTTCTTAGCAAAATATAAAATAAGAGTGGCTCTCATATTGATGGTCTTTTAGATTGGAATAATAATTTTTTCCTCCACGGTAAAGAAGAGTAAACTACTTGGGAAGTCTTGGGCAAGATAATTAACTTCCAAGTGCCTGAGTGTCTCTGTTTTTAAAATGGAAATAACGTAAAAGCAACTCATGCGGCTATGGAGGCCAAATAAGATAAATTATGTAAAAGTGCTTTGTAAAATGCAAAGGATTACAAATATGTAGGGATACAATCATCATCATTATTAGTCTTTGGCTAAAGAGAACTTGCCCTTTGGCTAGAAGGCATAGTATATTCAAATAGGAAAACCTGGATTGGATTGTTCTGAAGTTATGTTAAAAGCCTCTATCAGCTACAATTCATCCCATAAGACACAACAGAATATAGGCACAAAGTGTAACATGCAAGATTTTATCAAAATATAAAGGTGTGTATTGAGATTTTAATGTTAGCTTTTAAATATAACCCACTGTTAATAAAGCATACTAAGTTTGAAGATGCTTAGTCATTTGAATTAATTTGATTGGACACAATTTTCTTTTTAATTTTCAAAGTTAAACTTTTTTTTTGGTTATGTACTACTTCCTGCATATTTGCTTGTGAAATCAAATGGAAATTCCACTTTTTTCCCCATTTTCTTGCACTATCCAAGACAGAGAGCTATCACTTCAAACACAGTCTTGTCACCTGTCAGAATCTCATACTGCCTGAAGTTGTAGTATAGGAGATAAAGAATCTGACTCCACAGTTTCCAGCATCAAAATGGACTGAATGATTGCAGGAACAAAAGGCAGAATTAAACGACCTTACCAGGAGACAGCTTTAGCTTGTGACCTTAGGCAATATACTTAATCTCTCTCGCTCTCTATCTCTCTTAGACACTCAATCTGTAAAATAAGATTTATGATTTCTGCCAGCACATGTGGTTTTGAAGCGACAATGCATGTATTTTATTGGTCAGAACATAATCTCCATATATATTTGCAAAAAAGATTTAGGATTTGACTAAAATAAAATCACATAAAAGTAAGTTGAATATTTGTTTATTTAACTGTGTTTTCTACAACAATGGACCTGTGATCTGTTGCATATCAAATAACGCCCCATGGACAGAGAAATTGAGGAAGAAATTGAGGCTGAGAACAGACCAAGTAAATGGATGAGAATATATCATGCTGGTAAATACCTTCCTCTGGTGATTGAGGCATATGTGAATAAATAAAAGAAATACAGTGAACACTGAGTATATATAAGCTTAGAAAAATTAAAATGTGTTTTTCATTAGGGCCCTCATCTATTTGGAATTAAGGGACATTGTTTTTATAATAGGAGGTGATTTCCTATTTTGTGTCTGCTTGCTTGATCTTAAAATTTCAAAATACTTTTACATTAAACCTGACATTTTGTAATTACTCCCACATCTGAAAAAAGCAAACATGATACTATTTACAGGAAATTCCTAATAAACTTTTCCTTTTGTGGTCATTTCCAATTCACAGTGTTCCTTTCGCACCCATGACACTTTAGAGATTCCAGTTGTTGCTAATAACAGGTGAAGGTCATTCAATTCCTCACTTACTGCCAGAAAAAGTATTTTACTGCTACTTTCACTATTTAAGATTCCAGCATTCATCTCTTTATATTTCATAGAACACTGAGAAATGTCAAATACAATATGTGGCACAGTCTTTTAAAAGAATCCCCCTTTTAAATGACAGGCATTTAAACACATTGATTGTAGAGTTCCTTGAAGGAAACTATCTCTGTCTAGGGTCATTCTCGTTCAATTCTTCATGGATTTCTCTTTGCCAGAAAGCTTCCGTAAGCTATCAATTCCATTATGCCACTTTCTAGCTCAACAATCTTTCCATGTTACCTATATCTACATAAAATAAACTCAAAATTTATTTCTGTTTTAAGACCCACTGTTACCTCAACCCACACTTTCTTCCCAAGGGCATCTTTTCTGACCCCTGCGAAATTAACCCAGGGTTTCAGCCAGATTTGCATGATCATAGAAAGAACAGCCACTTGGGAGGCTGAGTCAGGTGGATCACGAGGTTAAGAGATCGAGACTATCCTGGCCAACATGGTGAAACCCCATCTCTACTAAAAATACAAAAATTAGCCTGCCATGGTGGCACACACCTGTAATCCCAGCTACTTGGGAGGCTGAGTCAGGAGAATTGCTTGAACCCAGGATTCGGAGGTTACAGTGAGCTGTAATTGCGCCACTACAGTCCAACCTGGGCAACAGAGCGAGACTCTGTCTCAAAAAAAAAAAAAAAAAAAAGCCACTATTTTTGGAGCACTAATCTGTACTTACTCCCCACATAACCCTATAAAATTAAGTGTCTCCATTTTAAGATGAAGGAATTGAAGCTCAGAAAAAAGGAAGCAGTTTTTCTAGGTTTATGTAACTCTTAGTTGATAGAACCAAGGATTAAATCCAGATGTAATAAATGTGTGTTTCCCTCTAACAGGCTAAGCACAGTCAAAGGAATACTATGTGTCTCTGTCCACGCTTGTGCATGTGAAATGTTGTTTTTCCTCAATGTCTACCACTCACCCAATTCTTATATTTCATTTTGATTTTAGTTACAACCATCGTCAGGTAGCCAAATGAGCCTTTCTGCCCCTAGTGGCCATTTCCTGTAGACCTTGTAGCACAAACTGAAAATGCCACTCATAGGAAACCTCATCTAATCTTGTGATATCTCTGGTTTTGCCATCTTTGCTTTTCATGGACGTTACTTTCTGTTGGTTTTCCACTTTTCATTCACCCTATTTGTGACATAAATACCATGATTTTTTTCCAAGGAGTGAACCCTTACCTGACTTACATCTGTGTGTCAGAAGCACTTGATTTTATCCTGTGGTCTAGATAGGAAGATAAGGCTCAGACCAGTTCAATGAGAGCTTACATTTCCCTGGTACAATGATTTACTCAGGGATATATATGTGGTATAATTAAAGCCCAAAAAAGGTAATATCACTTTTATTTGTAGAGAGGGATTCTTTCTATTCTATTGGGACTGTGAGTGTAGAAGTAATGTGAGCTTGGAACCCTCCTAGAGCCCATGGCTTGGAACCCACCTAGGTCCCATGGCTATCAGGCCCAGATTTCGTTGGGTGCCAGATATTGGGGGAACCAGCCCCCAATATTTCAACGTAGGTCCTTTCTATTTTCCTTAAGTGTTGGCCGGTCTGAGAAATAAAGAGAAAGAGTACAAAGAGAGAAATTTTAAACCCGGGCCTCCGGGGGTGACATCACATATCGGCAGGTTCCGTGATGCCCCTTGAGCAGCAAAACCAGCAAGTTTTTATTAGGGATTTCAAAAGGGGGTAGGGGTACAAACAGGGAGTAAGTCACAAAGATCACATGCTTGAGAGGGCAATAAAAGACCACAAGGTCAGGGCAAAATTAGAATTACTGATGAGGTTCCATGTCCCACTGGGCAGGCATTGTCATTGATAAACATCTTAACAGGAAACAGGGTTCGAGAGCAGACAGCCAGTCTGACTAGAATTTGCCAGCCTGGAATTTCCTAATCCTAGCAACCCTGAGGGCACTGCAGGAGACCAGCACGAATTTCATCCCTTATCTTCAACCACATAAGGCAGACACTCCCAGAGCTGCCATCCATAGACCTCGCCTGGGAATGCATTCCTTCCTCAGGGTTATTCTTTGCTGGGAAAAGAATTCAGTGATATTTCTCCTATTCACTGTCTGCAAGAAGAGAAATATGACTCTGTTCTGCCCGGCCCCACAGGTAGTCAGACCTTATGGTTATCTCCCTTGTGCTCTGAAAATCACTGTTATCCTGTTCTTTTTTAGGATGCCCAGATTTCATATTGTTCAAACACACATATTTTACAAACAATTTGTGTGGTTAACGCAATCATCACAGGGTCCTGAGGCGACATACATCCTTAACTTACAAAGATGACGGATGAAGAGATTAAAAACAGGCATAGGAAATTATAAGAGTATTGACTGGGGAAGTGATAAATGTCCATGAAATCTTCACAATTTATGTTCAGAGACTGCAGTAAAGACAAGCTTAAGAAATTATAAAAGTATTAATTTGGGGAACTAATAAATGTCCATGAAGTCTTCACAATTTATGTTCTGCTGCGGCTTCAGCTGGTCCCTCCCTTCCGGGTCCCTGACTTCTTGCAACACATGGCTGAGATTGGAAATAATGTAGCAGAATACAGAACTGAAATGTAGAAGGAAACTAATTCTAGTAACATAGTTTGAGCCCTTGCATCAAACTTCACTTTTCAGTTATGTGCCAACAAATTCATTGTTTTTTTAAGACTAGTTCATGTTGGCTTTTCTGAGAGCCTAGACCAGGAAATGGCAAATTGAATAGCTGTGATGAAGACCATCTGGCATGCAAAGCCTAAAATATTTACTATCTGGCCCTTTTTGGAAAAAGGTTACTGACTCTTGATGATCACCTCATAAATTTATGTATATAATTAACTATATATTTTGGGAAAAGAAACCAAATATATATATAAATATATTATATAAATATTTATATATATTTTTATATTATATACTTTTATATACTACATATTTATATATAGTATATGAAATATCTATATTTT